>NW_028321892.1:3801428-4435000 GCF_036245765.1 Copidosoma floridanum | reverse complement strand
CTGACAAAAAATATAAAAAAATAATGTCTATTAACGAAAATAACAATAATAACAATGATAATGATAGAAATTATGATAATGATAATAATAATAATAATGTTGATAGTAATAATGTTAAAGATATTTATAGCAGTAGAAATAATAATTATAATAATGACGATAATAATGTATATAATGGTGATGATGATGATAATAATTGTAATAATAATAATAGTAGAGAATTTAATAACAGCAATATTAAATATGATGAGATGGTAATAAAAAAAATAGTTAAAATATTTACGATAATGATCATAATAACAATGATAATAAGAACAATACAACACTTATTATGAAAATAAAAAGATTTTAATGATGATGTTATAAATAATTATGATACAAATAATAATAATGAGAATTATTACAAAAAAATTATAATAATCGTAATGATAATAATAACAATGATAATGATAATAATGTTGTCGACGATGATAATTAAAATGATAATCACAATGCTAACGATGATTATAATAATAACGATAGAAATGACAATAATGACAATGATAACAATAATTATAAAGCTAGTAAAAATAGAGATGGTAATCATGATAAAAATAATAATAATAATTTATTCAATAAAAATACAGATTATGGAGTGGATAAGGATAATAATAAAACTTATAACTATGTAATCGACTTTAACAGTAAGAATAGTTACAATTGTAATAATTATGAAAACAATAATAAATACAATTTTAAAAATAGTGACAATAATGATAATAAAAATAGTGTTATGATTAGAAAGATGATCATAATCATAATGATAATAATAGTAATAGTTGTTAAAATACCAATAAAAATGATTATAATAATAATAACAATAATAATAATGACAATGGTATTAATAATAAGAATGATGTTTATAATCTTAATTATAATAATAATAATTATAACTATAACGATAAAGTAGTAGATGATAAAAATTATGATGATAATAATGATCATACTGATTATGATGATGATAATAATAATGATGATAGTGATGATAATAATGATATTGATAAAATTGATGATAATGATAATGATGATGATAATAATGATAATAATAATAATGATGATAATAATGATGATGATGATAATGACAATGATGACGATGATGATGATAATTTTAATAATAATGATAATGATAATGATATAAATAATATTGACCGTGATGATATTAATAATAATGATTATTAAAATAATAATAATAATAACAATAATAATAATATTAATGATAACTATAATAAGACTGATTACAACAATAATAATAATTATGATAATAGAAATAATGTAAAGACTACTAATAAAGACAATAATGACATTATAATAAAATTGATGAAAATGATAAGAATGGAAATATAAAAAATACTGATGCTAATAATGACTACGATTTTAATTATAACAAAATATATGAGACAACAATAAGAAAAATGATGCTTATTATAGTGACACTTAGAAAAACAATAATAATAATGATAATGATAATAATAACGATAACAACCATTAGGGTAATAACGATTATAACAAGAAGTATAGAAAAATATTAATTCTAATAATATTAATGACGATGATTATAATGATGATGATAGTCATTATGACAATTATAATATTAAGAACGCTCATAACGACAATAGCAACAATGATGATATTGGTGATAATAATCATCCTAATGATGACGATGAGAATAATTATGATGGTGATAGTAATAAGGATAATGGTAATGATAATAATAATGATAATGACAATTAAAATAATGATAATGATAATGATAATGACTGTTATAATAATGATTGAGATGATAAGTATTATAATAATAATGATAATGTTAATAGTGATAATATTGATTAAAACAATAATAATGAAAATGTAAAAATAATATTTTTTATAATAATCATGAAGATAATAATAATGATAATAATTATAAGGAGAATAATGATGTTGATAATGAAAAGGATATTGAAGATAATAATGATGAAAATAATTATTATAATGATAATACTGATAATGATAATGATAATAATTATGATTATATTGATAATAATGATAATAATGATGATGATATGGATGATAATGATGATGATGATGAGGATAATGATGATAACAATAATAATGATAATAATAATAATAATAAACGTTATAATCGTAATAAAGATGATGATTATAATAATAATAATATAAATAATAATAATGATAAGGATAATAATTATTAAAACAATAATGATGATAATAATAATAATGATTGGTATAATGATAATAAAGACAATGATAAGGATGACAATAATAACAATGATAATGATGATGATGATAATGATGATAATGATGATAAGGACGACAATGACAAAAATAATAATGGTAACGATGACAATTAAAATCAAAATGACAATAGTAATATTAGAAAAAATACTAATAATAATAATTATTATGACAGTAGAGAGGATAATAATAGTAATAATAGTATTATAAATACTTGGAAAAAATATTCATCATAAAAGTAATAATGAAGATAATTATATTGATGATAATACTAATAGTCATAATAATGGTCATAATAATGATAATTGCGATAAAGATAATGTTGATGATCATAATAATATTAATTATGAAAAAAATGATGACGAATATAAAGATGACAACAACGGTGATAATAATAATGAAAGTTATCATACTGACGATGACAACAATGATAATAATGACGATATTGACAATAATGTTGATTTTGACAATAAGGTTTATGACTATGCCGATAATAATCATGATGATAAATAATGATAGTTATAATAATTACGTTGTTGACAATAATAATAGTTATAATCTTTATAAGATTATAACGATGACGATAATAATGATCTTAATAGTGATGATGATAATGATGATGATGATTATAATAGTAATAATAATAATAATGATGATGATGATAATAATAATTATAATGATTATGATAATAATAATAATAAGAAAGATTATAATAACAATAATGACTGTTACGATAATATTGAGAATAAGAAATATTTAAATGATAATCATATCAATAATAATAATAAGAATGATTAAGACAACGATAATGATAATGATGATAATGATGATAATAATAATGATGATGATAATGATGATATTGATAATGGTAATAATGATAATGATAATATTAATAATAATATATTAAAATAATAATTATTATAATAATCATAATAACAATCATAATGTTAATAGTAATGATAACAATTATAATAATAATTATAATAATAATTATAATAATGATAATGATAGTTATAATAGAGATGATGTTAATAATGATAATAAAAAAGACAATGATAACATGATAATAAAATAACCGAAAATCATAGTAATTGCAATATTAACAATGCTGATGCTAAAAATGACTACGAATTGGATTATAACAGAATATAAGACAATAATAATGAATAATACTTATAATAGTGATACTGAGAAATACAACAATAGATATGATAATGATAAAAATAACAATAAAAATGATTATGATGAAAACAATTGTAACAATAAATTAAAAAATATCAATTTTGATAACATTAATGACAATAATAATAATCATAATGATAAAAATTATAACAATGATAATAATAAGAATGCTAATGACGATAATAGTGACATTGACGATAACGGCCATAATGATCATCCAGATAATAACGATGGGGATAATTATGATGGTAACGGAGATGAGAATAATAGTAATGATAAAAATAATCATGATGATAATAATAATAATGATAATCATAGTGATAAAAACTGATATAATAATAATATAGAAATGAATAATTAAATAATAATAATGACAATAATAATAATTATAATCATTAAAACAATAATGATAATAATAATAATAATGATTGTTATAATGATGATAAAAGAATATGTGATAACGATAATAATAGTAATGATAATAATGATGATCATAATGAGAATGATGATAATGATGATGATAATCAGGATAATGATAATGATAATGATGATTATGATGATGATTATGATGATGATAATATTAATAATGATGATAATAATAATGATGATAATAATAATAATAATGATGACGATGATTAAAATGATGATAATGATAATGATGATGATCATGTTGATGATAATGATTATGATGATGATAATAATAAACATGATAAAGATGGTGATGATGATAATAAGGACGACAATGTCAGAAATATAAATAATAACGATGATGAATTAAAATTAAAATAACAAAAGTAATAATAAAAAAAAACTCATAATAATAATAATAACGACAGGAAAAAGAATAATAATAGTAATAATAATATAAATTATTTTAAAAAAAAATAATTATTATGAAAATAATAACAAAGATTATTCTATTGATAATAATGATAATAGTAATAGTTATGATCATAATAATGATTGTCGCAGTAAAGATGATGTTGATGATCATAATGATAGTAATCATGGAAATAATAATGACGACAATGATGATGACAACGAAAGTAATAATAATGATTATATAAACTATACTGTTGATGACGATATAAATGAAAATAACAATAATAACAATGATGTTAATTCTGGCAGTACGGTTGATGACTATGCCGATAATGATAATAATGATAAATTATGATAGTAATAATAATGATGATGTTGTCAATGATAATGTTAATGATCTTGATAATACTAATAACCATAGTAATGATAATGATCTTAATAGTGTAATGACAATTATGATGATGATGATGTTTATGATAATAATAATAATAATGATGATTTTTATAGCGATTATGATGATAGTGGTGATAAGAATAATGTGAATAATAATGATGATAGTAATAATGAAAATAATGATGATGATGATGATCATTATGATGATAATAATAATAATGATGATAATTAAGATAATAATGACAATTATAAGAGGTATAATAATACTAATAATGACTGTCATAATAATGATGAAAATAATGATTATTATTAAAATAATGATAAAGATAAGGATAATTATGATTAAAACAATAGTGATGATATTAATAATAATAATAATTGTTGTAATAATAGTAAAGACCATAATAAGATGATAATAATAATAATGTAAATGATAATGGTAATGATAAGAATAATGATGACGATAATATTAATGATGATGATGAAAATAATAATGGTGATGATGATGATGATAATGATAATAACAATAATGTTAATTATGATAATGGAAATGATGATTATAATGATGATGTGAATAATATTGATGAAAATGATAATGATAATCATAAAAATAATGATAATGATGATGATGATGATGATGATAATAATGATGATGATGATAATGATAATCATGTTGATGATGATAATGATGATAATGATGATGATGATGATGATGATGATGATAATGATGATGATGATGATGATGATGATGATGATGATCATGTTGATGATGATGATGATGATAATGACGATGATGATGATGATGATAATGATAATGATGATAATGATGATGATGATAATGATGATGACGAAAATTTTGATGACAATAATGACAATAATATTGATTTTAACAGTAAGGTTGATGACAATGCCAATATAATTAATGATAATAAAAATAATTATGATGTTGACGATGATGATGTTAATGATCTTAAAAATGATAATAACGATGATGATGATAATTATCTTAACAGTAATGATGACATTAATAATGGCGATGATGTTTATGATGATAATGATAATAATGATGATTTTGATAGTGATGATGATGATAATAATGATGATAATAATGTGAATAATAATGATGATAATGTTAATAATGATGATAATGATAATAATGATGATCATGCTAATAATAACAATAAAGATGATAAAAAGGATAATAATAGTAATAATGATAATTATGATGATAATAATAATGATAATAATAATGATGATGATGATGATGATAATAATGATGATAATGATGAAGATGATAATGATGATGATAATAATGATGATGATGATGATGATAATGATGATGATTATGATAACGATGATAATGATGAAGATGACGATAATAATAATAATGATAATGATTATGTTGATGATGATGATGATGTTTAAGGTGATGATGATGATAATAATAATTAAGATAATGATAATCATGATAATTTTAATAAGAATAATTATGAAAATAATAATAATAATAATAATAATAATAATAATAATAATTTTAACAATAATAATACTAATAATAATAATAATAAAAATGTGTTAAGACTAATAATGAAGACAATTATAACATAATATTAAAATTATTGGAAATAATAATAATGGTAATATAAACAATGCTGATGCTAACAATGACTACGATTTTGATAATAACAGAATATAAGACAATTATAATAAAAATAATGCTTTTCATAGTTATACTGAAAAAACTAATACAAATAATAATAATAACTATAATAACGATAAAAATTATGATAATAATTACGATTATAACAATAAATATATATAAATATCAGTTCTAATGATATTAATGACGATAATTCAAATGATGATGATAAACATTATGACAATAATAGTGACAATGATGATAACGGTCATGATGATCATCTTAATGAAAACGATAAGATTGATTATGATAGTAATAGTGATGAAGATGATTGTAATGATAATAATATTATAAACAATAATAATTATAATGATAATAATGATAATGGCTGTTACTATAATAATTAAAATGATAAATATTATGATTATAATAATGACATTGATAATGAAAATAATGATTAAAATAATGATAATAAAAATAACATTAACAATGATTGTTATAATGACAATAAAGATAATGATTAAAATGATTATAATAATAATAATCATGATGATAATCATAATAAGGATAATGATAATGATGATTATGAGAATAATTATAATGATAATAATAAAAATGTTTATGATGATGATAATGATATCGATAATGATGATGATGATAATGATAATAATAATGATAATGATAGTCATGTTGATGATAATTATTATGATGATAATAATAATAAACATGATAAAGATAATGATAATAATAATAAGGACGACAATGACAGAAATAATATCAATAACGATAATAAATTTAAATAAAAGAAACGAAAGTAATAATAAAAAAAAACTCATAACTATAATAATTACGACAGGAAAAAAAATAATTATAGTAATGATAATATAAATATAATTGAAAAAAAATAATTACTATAAAATATTTAACAGAGATGATTCTATTGCTATTAATGATAATAGTGATAGTTATGATCATAATAATGATAGTCGCGGTAAAGATGATGTTAATGATTATAATGTGGTAATCATGGAAATAAAGATGACGACAATGATGATGACAACGACAGTGATAATAATGATAATATTAACTATACTGACGATGACGATAATAATAAAAATAAAAATAGTAACAATGATGTTGATTCTAACAGTACGGTTGATGACTATGCCGATAATGATAATGATGATAAATTATGATAGTAATAATAATGATGATGTTGTCGATGATAATGTTAAAGATCTTGATAGTATTAATAGCAAGAGTAATGATAATGATCTTAATAGTGATGAAGACATTTAGTATGATGATGATGTTTATGATGATAATGATAACAATGATGATTTTGATAGCGATTATGATGATAATGGTGATGATAATAATGAGAATAATAATGATGATAATAACGATAAAAATAATGATGATAATAATGATTATTATGACGATAATGATATTAATAATGATGATAAAGATGATAGTGACAATTATGAGAGGTATAATAATACTAATAATAACTGTTATAATAATGATGAAAATAATAATTATTATTAAAATAATGATAACAATCAGGATAATTATGATTAAAACAATGGTGATGATATTAATAATAATGATAATTGTTGTAATGATAGTAAAGACCATAATAAAATGATAATAATGATAATGTAAATGATAATGATGATGATATTAATAATGATGACGATAATATTAATGATGATGATGATGATGATGATAATAATAGTGTTGATAATGATAATAATGATGATAACAATAATGTTAATTATAATAATGAAAATAATGATGATAATGATGATGTAGATAATATTGATGAAAATGATAATGATGATTATCATAATGATGATGATGATAATGATGATGATGATGATGATGATAATGATGATCATGTTGATGATGATAATAATAATGATGATAATAAGAACGACAATGACAAAAATAGTAGGAATAACAATGACAATTAAAATCAAAATGACGATAGAAATAATAAAAAAGTACTTATAATAATAATAATCATGACATTAGAGAGAATAACGATAACAATAATAATATTAATAATATTAATAGAAAATAATTATTATTAAAATATTATCGAAGATGATTTTATTAATAATGATAATAATAGTAATAGTAATAATCATAATAATTATAGTCGCGGCAAAGACAATGTTGTCGATCACAATGATATTAACGATATGAATAATGATGACGACGATGATAATGACAACAACGGTAATAATCATAATAAAACTCACTATACTGTCGATAACGACAATAATAATAATGAGATTAATGACAATGATGTTGATTTTGATAGTAAGGTTAATGATTATACCGATGATGATATTGACGATAAATTATGATAGTTATAATAATTATGATGTTGACGATAATAATGTCAATAATCTTAATAATAAAAATAACGTCGATAGTGATAATGATCTTGATAGTCATGATGACAATTATAATGTTGATGATGTTTATGATGATAATAATAATAATGATGGCTTAGATAGTAATAATGATGATAGTGATGATGATAATAATGTGAATAATAATGATGATAATACAGATGAAAATGATGATGATGATAATAATGATAATGATGATGATGATGAAGATGAGTATGTTTCTGATGTTAATAATAATGATGATGATGATAAAGATGATAAAAATGATGATAACAATGATAATAATTATAATAATAATAATGACTGTTATAATAATAATGAAAATAATAATTATTACATTAATAATAAAATCATTAAGTATCATAATGATTTAAAGAATAATAATGATATTGATTATAATGATAAATGTTGTAATGATAACAAAGACAATAATAGGAATGATAAAAATAATAATGTAAGTAATAATAATGATGATAATTATAATTATGACGATAAAATTGATGATGGTGATGATGATGGTAATGATAATGATAATGATAATGATGATAATGATGATGATGATAATGATTATAACGAAAATTTTGATGACAATAATAACGATAATGTTGATTTTAACAGTAAGGTTGATGACTATAGCATAAAGATAATAATAATAAATTATGATAGTTATAATAATTATCATGTTGACGATGATAATAGTAATTATCTTGATAAGATTATAACGATGATAATAATAATGATCTTAATAGTGATGATGGCAATCATAATAATGATGATTATAATAGTGATGATAATAATGATAATGATGATGATAATAATAACAATAATATCTGTTACGATAATAATGGGAATAATAAATATTTAAATTATAATCATAACAATAATAATAATAAGAATGATTAAAACAACAATAATGATAATGATGATAATAATAATAATAATAGCAATGATTATAGTAATGATAATAATGATGTTAATGATAATAAAAATAATATTAATAATGATAAATATTAAAATAATACTAATTATAATAATCATAATAACACTTATAATGTTAATAATGATGATAACAATTATAATAATGATTATAATAATAATCATAAAAATGATAATAATAATTATAATAGAAATGATGTTAAAAATAATAATAGAAAAGACAATGATAACATGATAATAAAATAAACGAAAATCATAATAATTGCAAAATTAACAATGCTGATGCTGAAAATGACTACGAATTGGATAAGAACAGAATATAAGACAATAATAATTAATAATACTTATTGTAGTGATACTGAGAATCACAACAATAGTTACGATAATGATGAAAATAACGATGATAATTATCATGATAAAAACGATTGTAACAATAAATTAAAAAATATCAATTCTAATAACATGAATGACAATAACAATAATCATAATGATAAAAATTATAACAATATTATAATAAGAATGCTGATAACGATAATAGTGACATTGACGATAACGGTCATAATGATCATCCTAATAATGTCGATGAGGATAATTATGATGGTAACGGTGATAAGGATCTCAGAAATGATAAGAATAATGATGATAATAATAATAATAATGATAATCATAGTAATAATAACTAATATAATAATAATAATAAAGAAATGAATATTTTGATAAAAATAATGACAATAATAATAATTATAATCATTGAAATCATAATGATAATGATAATAATAATAATAATGATTGTTATCCTGATAAAAAAAAAATATATGATAACGATTATAATAATGATGATAATAATGATGATCATGATGAGGATGATGATAATGATAATGATGATCAGGATAATGATGATGATAATAATGATTATGATAATGATTATGATGATAATAATATTAATGATGATGATAATAATAATGATGATGATAATGATAATAATGATGACGATAATGAAAATGATGATGATGATGATAATGATGATGATGATGATGATGATTATGATGATGATAATGATGATAATGATGATGATGATAACGACAATGATGATGATGTTGATGATGATGATGATGATGATAATGATGATGATGATGATGATGATGATGATGATGATGATGATGATAATGATGATGATGATGATGATGATGATGACAAAAATATTGATAGTGATAATGATGATGATGGTCGATCTTGTAGAAAATGTTTATTAAAATACTAATATTAATAATTATAAAAAGAATAATCATGATAATAATAATAAAAAAATAATGATAATAATAATAACAATAATTATTTTAATAATAATAATAAAGTTAAAATAAATGATATTTTAAATGATTATAACATAATAATAAAAATAAAAAAATATGCATAATGGCGATATTAACAATGTTATTGCTAACAATGACAACGATTTGAATAAACACAAAAAACAAGACAATAATAATTAAAATAATGATAATTATAGTGATACTGAGAATAACAATAATAACTATGATAATAATAATAATAACAACAACAATAATTTTTATAATAACAGTAATAAAAAAAAAATACTTATATCTATTACATAGTTTTAATAACAATAATAATAATGATAATGATAAACATTATGATAACAATAACAATTATAATAATGATAATGACGATAATGGTGACACAAATGATAACGGTTATAATGATCACCCCAATGATGACGATGATAATAATTATGATTGTGATAAGGATATTGATAATGATTATGATAATGATGATAGTAATGATAAAAATGACAATAATGTTAACAATGATGGTAGTAAATATAATAACAAAAATAAGTATGATATGATTTAGATGAAAATAGAGATAATGAGAATATAGACAATAAGAATCATAATATCTATGATAATGACAACAATAACAATACTTACTTTAGAGATAAGTAGATGTTAATAATAATGATCAAATGATTGATAATACTCATACTTGTGATGACGATTGTATAAAAAAACTATATCAACGTTATGATAATAATAACAACGATAATAATAATTATGTTGTCAACGATAATGATAAAAATAATAATGATGACAGAAAAAATTATGATAATAATAATAACGACAGTGACAACGAATAACATAATAATAATAATAGTAAAACAAAAAATGGTGATTAAAAGGACAATAATACTAATAATAAATATAATGGTAGTAAAGATTATGATGTAGACGACAATAATGATAATACTAATAAAAATAATTAAGACTTTTACTATAAAAATGGTTAAATAGTTATCGTAATAGAAAAAATAATTATTAAAAATCAGGAAATAAAAATGACAATAATAATAATAATTAAAATAATGTTATTACTATAAAAATGACTATTATCATCTAGATAATAATTTTTAGAATAGTAATGATAGTAATAATATTAATAATAATAATAATAATAATGATAATAATAATGAAAAATAATAATAATGACAATAGCGATAGTTATAGTAATGATAATTATGATATTAACGATAAAAATAATAGTAATAATGACATTTATAATAATGTAAATGATTATTATAATGATTATGATGATGATAATAATATTTATGATAATGAATAATATAATTATGATAATAATGACAATGATAATTAAGCTGATAATAATAATCATGATGTTAATGATGTTAATTGTAATAATAATAATTAGGTTGATGGTAATTCTAACAAAAATCGCAAAGGTGATAATAATAATAATATTTATAATAATTATTATTAAAATAATAATTATCATTATGATAATAGTAATAATAATACTAATAATAATATTTATAATAATGAAAATTAGAATAACAGTAATAATAATAAAAATAACGAAGTTAATAAAAAAAATAATACAGTTAATAAAAACGTAATTATATTAATAATAATAATGACAATAATGGCAATATTAACGATAAAAATGCTAATAATAACTACGATTATGATAATAATAAACATATAACAATAACAATGAGGATAATACTAATTATAGTATAAATAAGAATAGCAATAGTAATGAAGATCATGATGATACTGACAAAAAATATAAAAATATCATCTCTATTAACTAAAATAACAATATAAACAAAAATAACGAAAGAAATTATTATAATGACAATAATAATGATGATGTTGATAGAAATAATGATGACGATATTTATAGCAGTATAAATAATAATTATAATAATGACGATAATAATGTATATAATGGTGATAATGATGATGATGATGATTTTAAAAATAATAATAGTAGAAAATTTAATAACCGCAATATTCAATATAATGAGATGGTAATAAAAAAAAAATAGTTACAATATTTACGATAATAACCATAATAACAATAATAATTAAAACAATACAACACTAATTATAAAAATAAAGAGATTTTAATAATAATGTTATAAATAATTATGATACAAATAATAATAATGAGGATTATCACAAGAAAATAATAATAATCGTTATGATAATTATAACAATGATACTGATAATTATGTTGTCGACGATGATAATTATAATGATAATCACAATGCTGACGATGATTATGATAATAACTATAAAAATGACGATAATTACAATGATATCAATAATTATAAAGCTTGTAAAAAGAGAAATGGTAATCATCATAAAAATAATAATGATAATTCATTTAATAAAAATACAGATTATAGAGTGGATGGGGATAATAATAAAACTTATAACTATGATATCGACTTAAATAGTAAGAATAGTTATAATTGTAATAATTATAAAAACAATGATAAATACAATATTAAAAATAGTAACAATAATGATAATAAAAGAAATGTCATGATTAGAAAAATGACTATAATCATAATGATAATAATAGTAACAGTTGTTATAATATCAATGAAAATGATCATGATAATAATGACAATAATAATAATGACAATGGTAATAATAATAAGGATGATATCTATAATCTTAACTATGACACTGATAATGATAACTATAACGATAAAGTAGCAGATGATAAAATTTATGATGATGATAATGATCATACTGATTATGATGATAATAATGATAATGATAAAATTGATAATAATAATAATGATGATCATAATAATGATAAAAATAAGGATAATGATCATAATAATGATGATGATAATGACAATAATAACGATGATGATGATGATTATAATAATAATAATAATGATAGTAATAACGATAACAACTACTAAGATAATAACGATTATAACAATAAGTATAAAAAAATATCAATTCTAATAATATTAATGACGATAATTATAATGATGATGATTAACATTATGACAATTTTAATATGAAGAACACTAATAACCACAATAGCGAGAATGATAATAACGGTGATAATAATCATCCTTATGATGATGATAAGAATAATAATGATGGTGATAGTGATAAGGATAATGGTAATGATAGTAATAATAATAATAACAATTAAAATAATGATAATGATAATAATAATGACTGTTATAATAATGATTTAGATAATAAGTATTATAATATTAATGATGATATTGATAGTGATAATATTGATTAAAACAATAATACCAGAAATCAAAAAATGATAATTGTTATGATAATCATAAAGATCGTGATGATAATGATAATTATAAGAATAATAATGATGATAATAATAAAAAGGATATTGATGATAATAATGATGAGAATAATTAATATGATGATAGTGATGATAATAATAATAATGATGATGATGATAATATTGATGATGATGATAATAATAATGATGATATGAATGATAATGATGATGATGATAACAATAATGATAATGATAATAATGATAATGAGGATGATGATGATAACAATAATAATGATAATCATAATAATAATGATAACCGTTTTATTAATGATAAAGATGATGATTATAATAATAATAATAATAATAATAACAATGATAAGGATAATAATCATTAAAACAATTATGATAATAGTATTAATAATAATTGTTATAATAATAATAAAGACAATGATAAGGATGACAATAATAACAATGATAATAATGATGATGATAATGATAATGATAATGATAATAATGATGACGATGATGACGGTAATGATAATGATGTTTATGATAATGATGATGATTATGATGATAATGATAAAAAGGACGACAATGACAAAGATAATAATGGTAACGATGACAATTAAAATCAAAATGACGATAGTAATATTAAAAAAAATACTAATAATAATAATAATTATAACAGTAAAAAGGATAATAATAGTAATAATAATATTATAAATACTTAGAAAAAATAATTATCATATAAATAATAATGAAGATAATTATATTAATGATAATATTAATAGTAATAATGATGGTCATAATAATGATAATCGCGATAAAGATGATGTTGATGATCATTATAATATTGATTATGAAAATAATGATGACGAATATGATAATGACAACGACGGTGATATAAATAATGAAAGTTATTATACTGACGATGACAATAATAATAATAATGACGATATCGTTGATAATGTTGATTTTGACAATAAGGTTAATGACTATGCCGATAATGATAATGATGAAAAATAATGACAGTTATAATAATTATGTTGTTGACGATAATGATAGTAATGATCTTGATAAGATTTTAACGATGATAATGATAATGATCTTAATGGTGATGATGACAATAATAATGATGATGATGATTATAATAGTAATGATAATAATAATGATGATGATGATGAAAAGGATTATAATAATTATGATAATAAGAATAATGATAAGTAAAATAATAATATCAATAATGACTGTTACGATAATAATAGAAATAATAAATATTTAAATAATAATTATAACAATAATAAAAATAAGAATAATTAAAACAACGATAGTGATAATGATGATAATGATAATAATAATAATAATGATAATAATGATAATAATGACGTTAATGATGATAATGATAATATTAATAATGATAAATATTAAAATAATAATAATTATAATAGACACAATAACAATGATAATGTTAATAATAATGATAACAATTATAATAATAATTATAATAATAATCATAATAATGATAATAATAATTATAATAAGAATTATGTTAATAATAATGATAAAAAAGACAATAATAACATTATAATAAAGTAAATGAAAATCATAATAATGGCAATATTAACGATGCTGATGCTAAAAATGACTACGAATTGGATAATAACAGAATATAAAAAAATAATAATAAATAATACTTATTATAGTGATACTTAGAAATACAACAATAGTTATAATAATGATAAAAATAACGATAGTAATTATTATGATAAGAACGATTAGAACAATAAATTAAAAAATCTATATATCAATTCTGATATCAATTCTGATAACATTAATGACAATAATAATAATCATAATGATAAAAATTATAACAATGATAATAATAAGGATGCTAATGACGATAATAGTGACAATAAAGATAACGGTCATGATGATCATTCTAATAATGACGATGAGGATAATAATGATGGTAACAGTGATAAGGATAATAGTAATAAAAAGAATAATAATAATAATAATGATAAAAATGATAATTATAGTGATAATAACTGTTATAATAATAATAAAAAAATATATATTTCAATAATAATAATGACAATAATAACAATTATTATCATTAAAACAATAATGATAAAAATAATGATAATAATCGTTAAAATAATGAGGAAAAAATATATTATAATAATTATAATAATATTGATGATAATAATAATAATAATAATAATAATAATTATAATGATAATGAGAATAATGATATTGATGATGATAATGATATTGATGATTATGATAATGATGATAATAATGATAATAATGATGACGATGATGAGAATGATGATGATGATGATGATGATGATGATAATGATGATAATGATGATTATGATGATGATGATAATGATGATGATGATAATAATAATGATGATGTTGATGATGATGATGATGGTGATGATGATAATGATGATGATGATGATGATGATGATGATGATGATGATGATGATGATGATGATGATGATGATAACAAAGATCACGATGATGATGGTCGATATTGAAGATAATGATCATTAGAATAATAATGTTAAAAATATTAAAAAGAATAATCATGATAATGATAATAATAAAAATAATAATAATAATTTAAACAATAATAATAATAATAATTATGATTAAGTAGATATAAATAATGATTTAATTAAAAATAAAATGATAATAATAATGAAAAAAAAATATATAATGGCGATATTAACAATGCTATTGCTAACAATGACTACGATTATAATAGATACAAAAATTGAGACAATAATAATTGAAATAATGATAATTATAGTGATACTGAGAATAACGATTATAATAATGATAATGATAATTGTAACAACAGAAATAATTATAATAAAAACAGTAATAGAAATAAAAATACATGTATCCATATCATAGTATTAATAACAATATTAATAATGATTATGATAAACATTATGATAACAATAACAATTATAATGATGATGATGACGATAATGGTGACAAAAATAATAACGGTAATAATGATCACCTCAATGATGACGATGATAATGATTATGATTGTGATAAGAATGATGATAATGATAATGATAATGATAATAGTAAAAATTATAATATCAATAATGTTAAAAATAATGGTAGTGAATATAATAATAAAAATAAGTATGATATAATATAGATAAAAATAAAGATAAGAAGAATATAGACAAAAAAAATCGTAATATCCATGATGATGATAACAATAACAATACTCACTGAAGAGATAAGTAGATGTTGATTAAAATGATCAAAGTCATTATAATACACATACTTGTGTTAACGATTATATAAAAAAACTATATCAACGTCATGATAATGATAACAATAATAATAATAATGATGTTGCCAACGAAAATGATGAAAATAAAAATGATGGCAATATAAATTATAATAATAATGATAACGACAATGACAACGATCAACATAATAATAATAATGGTCAAACAAAAAATGGTAATTAACATAACGATAATACTAATAATAAATATAATGGTAGTGAAGATTAGGACGTAGACGACTATAATGATGATACTCATAAAAATGATCAAAACTTTTACAATAAAAATGGTAAAATCGTTATCGTCTTAAAAAAAATAATTATTAAAAATCTGGAAATAAAAATAACAATAATATTGATGAAAATTATGTTATTATTATGAAGATGACTATTATCATACCGATAATAATGTTGAGAATAGTAATGATAATAATAATAATAATTATTATTATTATAATAATAATAATAATAAAAAATAATAATTATGACAATAACGATAGTTATAACGATGGTTATTATGATATTAACGATGAAAATAATGGTAATAATGACTTTTATGATAATGTTAATCATGATAATAATAGTTATAATGATGATAATAATATTTATGATGATGATTATTATAATAATGATAATAGTGATGATGATAATGATGATAATAATGACGATGATGACAGTGATAATGATAATGTTAATGATAATAATGATGATAATGATGATAATGATGATAAGGAGGACAATGACAAAAATAATAATGATAACGATGACAATTAATATTAAAATGACGATAGTAATAATAAAAAAAATACTTGCAATAATAGTAATTATGACAGTAGAAAAAATAATAATAGTAATAATAAACTTATAAATACTTGAAAAAAATAATAATCATAAAAATAATGATGAAGATTATTATTTTGATGATGATTCTAATAGTAATAATGATGGTCATAATAATATAAATTGTGATTAAGATAATGTTGATGATCATAATAATATTAAATATTAAAATAATGATGGCGAACATGATGATGTCCACGACGGTAATAATAATAATAAAAGTTATTATACTCACGATGACAATAATGTTAATAATGACGATATCGACAATAATGTTGATATGACAATAAGGTTTATGACTATGCCGATAATAATCATGATAACAAATGATGATGAATATAATAATTATGTTGTTGACGATGATAATAGTAATGATCTCAATAATGAATATAACGATAATAATGATAATGATCTTAATAGTGATGATGACAATGATAATAATGATAGTGATTATGATAGTAATAATAATAATAATGATAATGACGATAATAATGATTATAATGATGATAATAAAAATGATGATGAGAATACTAATAATAATAATAATGACTGTTACGATAATAATGGAAATGATATATATTAAAATAAAAATAATAACAGTAATAATGACAAGAATGAATAAAACAATAATAATGATAATGATTATTATAATAATTGTTATAATGACAATAAAGATAATGATAATGATAATAATGATAAGAATAATAATGAAAATAATGATAATAATAATAAAGATGATAATAATAATAATATTAATATTGTTAATAATAATGATGATGATAATAATGATGATCATGATGATGACGATGATGATGATAATGATTATAATGATCATGATAATGATAATGATAATAATGATGATGATGATGATAATGTTAATAGTAAAGAAAATGATAATAAAGATTATAATAATGATGATAATGATGATGATGATAATAATGATGATGATGATTATAATGATGTTATGATGATGATGATGATAATGACAAAAATTATAATGATGATGATGATGACGATGATAATAAAGATAATGATGACAATGATAATAATTTTAATAATAATAATAATGACCGTTATAATATTAATAAACATAGTAATTATTATGATACTAAAAATTATAATAATAAGGATAATAATTATTAAAACAATAATGATGATATTATCAATAATAATGATTGTTGTTATAATAAAGAAGACAGTCATAGGAATGATAATAATAATAATGATAATGATGTTAATAATGATAATGATAATAATAACGACAATATTGATAATGATAATGATGATAATAATAATAATGATGATGATAATGATGATGATGATGATGATGATGATGATAATGAAAATAATAATGAGGATGATGATGATGATAATGATAAAGATTATGATGACAATGATAATAATCATAATGATAATGATAATGACTGTTATCATAATAATGAAGATGATGATTATTATAATAAAAATAATTATAATGATAAGGATATTAATGGTTTGAACAATGATGATGATATTAATAATAATAATAATAATAATGATGATAATATTGATAATGATGATGATAATGATAATGATGATGTTGATGATGATGATGATAATGATGATGATGATAATGATGATGATATTGTTAATGATAATAATGATAATAATGATAATGATAATAATGATAATATTAAAAATGATGATAACCATGATAATTTTAATGATAATTATCAGAATAATAATAATGATAATAATAATAATAATAAAAATAATCATGTTAATAACAATAATGATAAAAATAATAATAATAACACTAATAATAATAGTTATAATAATGATAACAAATAAATAATGTTAAGAATTATAATAAAGACAATAATAACGTGATAATAAATAAAATTTAAATAATAATAATGAAAATATGAGCAATGCTGATGCGTACAATGAATACAAATTAATATCATCAGAATATAAGACAATTGTTATAAAAATAATGTTATCATAGTGATACTGAGAAAAACATTGATAACAAAATGATAATAATTATAATTATGATCATATTAATAACAATTACTATGTTGATAACGATTATAAGAATAAATATATAAAAATTTTAATTCTGATAATATTAATAACAATAATAATAATAATAATAAACATTATGATGATGATAATGATAAGGATGCTAATGAAAAAAATAGTGACAATGATGATAACGGTGATAATAATCATCCTTTTAATGACGATAAGGATGATTATGATGGTAATAGTGATGAGGATAATAATAATTAAAATAATAACAATAATGGTAATAATAATGATAATGATAATGACTGATATAATAATGATTAAAATGATGAATATTAGAATTTTATTAATGACATTGATAATGATCATAAAGATTAAAACAAAAATAATAAGAATGATAATAATAGTGCTTGTTATAATTATAATGAAGGTAATGATAATGATGATAATCATTATAATAATTATGATGATAATGATGATGATGAGGATAATGATGATGATGATGATGAGAGTAATGATGATGATGCTAAAGATAATAATGATGATGATAATAATATTGATGATAGTAATAATAATGATGATTAGGATGATAATGATGAGTATGATGGGAATGATGATGATGAAGATGATGATGATGATGATGATGATAATAATAATGATGATGATGAAGATGTTAATAATGATAATGATGATGATTATTTTAATAATAATGTCAATATTTAAGAAAACGATTATTAGAATAATAATAATAATAATAATAATAATAATAATAATAATAATAATAACAATAATAATAAGAAAAAATAATAATTTTGACAATGGCGATAGTTGTATTGATAATAATTGTGATATTTACAATGATAATAATTCTGAGAATGGCATTAATAATAATGTTAATAAAAATAATAATGATGATGATGATGGTGATTATGAAAATGATATTTACGTTGATGATAATGGTAATAAAGATGGCAAAGGTGATCATAATGATGATGATATTTACTATTATAATTATTTAAATGATAATCATAATAGAAAAAGTAATAATAACAGTAATAATAATTTACATTGTAAAAAAAATAATAATAATAATAATTACAATAATAATAATAATAAAGTAAATCAAAAAAATAATACAATTAATTATAACATGATAATGATGATAGCAATCATGACAATATAAGCATTATTAATGATAATAATGCTAATTATAACTACAGTTATGATAACAATGTCAAACGTAACAATTATAATAAGGATAATGCTAATCATAGTTATAAAAAGAATAAAAATTATAACGATAATAATGATGATAGTGACAATAAATATAAGTATATACTTTGTAATAACGAAAATAAAAATAATAACAATAATATTAATAAAAATTATAACAATACTTTTCATAGAGATAAGACAATAATAATTATAAAAAGTTTGAAAATGATTATGGAACAGATCATAATATTGACAATCATGGTATAAAGAATAACCATCTTAATGATAATGATAAAAATGATAACGGTAATAATGTTGTTGACGATAATAATTATAATGATAATAACAAGGCTGACGATAATTATAATAATAAGAACAAAAATGACGACACTAATAATAATTACAATAATAATAAAGCTGGTTAAAAAAAGGGGGCAATATTTATTACAGAAAGAACAATAATTAACTTAATAAAAATACAGATCATGTAGTAATATGAATAAAAATATGACTTATAACAATGATAATGACATTGATAATTAAAAAAGTAAAAATTGTAATAATCATGAAAACAATAATGATTACAGTTTTAAAAATAGTAACAATGATGAAAATAAAAATCATGTAATGTTATAAAAATGACGATGACCATAATAATAATAACAGTTATAGTTGTAATGATACTAATTAAAATGACAATGCTCATAATGACAATCATAGAAATGACAATGGTAATGATCATAACGATAGTAATTATAATATTAACCATGATAATAATAGTAATTATGATAATGATAACGATAAAGATAATAAAAAGGATAATAATAGTAATAATAATGATTATGATAATGATAATAATGATAATAATAATGATGATGATAATGATGATGATAATGATAAAGATGATGATGATGATGATAATAATGATGATAATAATGAAGATGATGATGATAATGATAACGAAGATAATGATGATAATAACGATAGTAATAATAATGATGATAAATATGTTGATGATGATGATAATAATTAAAGTGATGATGATGATAATAATGATGAAGATAATGATGATTATGATGATTTAAATAATAATGATGATGAAAATAATAATAATAATAATATTAACAATATCAACAATAATAATAATAATAATAACAATAAAAATGATGTTAAGAATAATAAAAAAAACAATAATAACATCAGATTAAAATTATTGGGAATAATAATAATGGTAATATAAACCATGCTGATGCTAACAATGACTACGATTTAAATAATAACAGAATATACAACAATCACAATAAAAATAATGCTTTTCATAGATAAACTAAAAAAAACAATACAAATAATAATAATAATTATAATAACGATGAAATTTATGATCGTAATAACGATTATAACAATGAATATATAAAAATATATATTTTAATAATATTAATGACGATAACTCTAATAATGATGATAAACATTATGACGATAATTAAGACAATGATGATAACGGTCATAATGATCATCTTTATCATAACGATGAGAATGATTATGATGGTAATAGTGATAAAGATGATCCTAATGATAATAACAATGAAAACAATAATAATAATAATGATGATAATGATAATGACTCTTACTGTAATAATTAAAATGATGAATATTATAATTATAATAATGACATTAATAATAATAATAATAATAATATTTAAAATAATGATAATGAGAATAACATTAACAATGATTGTTATAATGACAATCAAGATCATGATAAAAATGATTATAATAATAATAATCATGATGATAATAATAATAAGGATAATGATAATGATGATTATGAGAATAATAATGATGATAATAATGATAATGTTTACGATGATGATGATAATGATATCGATGATGATGATGATGATAATGATGATAATGATGATGATGATGATCATGTTGATGATAATGATTATGATCATGATAACAATAAACATGATAATCATAGTCATAATGATAATAAGGACGACAATGACAGAAATAATAATAATAACGATGATAAATTAGAATCAAAATAACAAAAGTAATAATAAAAAATAACTCATAATTATAATAATAACGAAAGGAAAAAAAATAATAATAGTGATAATAATATAAATAATATTTAAAAAAAATAATTGTTATGAAAATAATAACAAAGATAATTCAATTGATAATAATGATAATAGTAATAGTTATGATCATAATAATGATAGTCGCGGTAACGATCATGTTGATGATCATAATGATAGTAATCATAAAACTAATGATGACGACAATGATGATGACTACGACAGTGATAATAATGATGATATAAACTATACTGACGATAACGATAATAATGAAAATGACAATATTAACAATGATGATGATTCTGACAGTACGGTTGATAACTATGCCAATAATGATAATAATAATAAATTATGATAGTAATAATAATGATGATGTTGTCAATGATAATGTTAATGATCTTGATAATAATAATAACAATAGTAATGATAATGATCTTGATAGTGATGATGACAATTATGATGATGATGATGTTTATGATGATAATGATAATAATGATAATTATGATAGCGATTATGATGATAATGGTGATGGTAATAATGTGAATAATAATGATGATAATAATGATAAAAATAATGATGATGATGCTGATTATTATGATGATAATGATAATAATAATGATGATAGAGATGATTATGACAACTATAAGAGGTATAATAATACTAATAATGACTGTTATAAGAATGATGAAAATAATGATTATAATTAAAATAATGATGATGATAAGGATAATTATTATTCAAACAATGGTGATAATATTAATAATGATAATTGTTGTAATGATAGTAAAGACCATAATAAAATGATAATAATAATAATGTAAATGATAATGATGATAATAATAATAATGATGATAATGATGATCATGTTGATGATGATGATGATGATGATGATGATCATGTTGATGATGATAATAAGGACGACAATGACAAAAATGATAGGTATAACAATGACAATTAAAATCAAAATGACAATAGTAATAATAAACAAATACTCATAATATTAATAGTTACGACATTAGAGAGAATAACAATAGTAATAATAATATTAATAATATTAAAAGAAAATAATAATTATTAATATAATAGCAAAGATGATTTTATTATTGATAATAATCATAGTCATAGTGATGATTATTATGATCATAGTTGCGGGAAAGATGATGTTGATGATCACAATGATATTAATTATAGAGATAATGATAACGACAATGATGATGAAAGCAACAGTAATAATCATGATGATATTTACTATAGTGTCGATGACGATAATGACAAAAATGACATTAATGACAATAGTGTTGATTTTAATAGTAAGGTTGATGACTATACCGTAAAAATAATAATGATAAATTATGATAGTTATAATAATTATGATGTTGATGATGATAATGTAAATGATCCTAATAATAATAATAACGTCGATAATGATAATGATCCTTATAGTCATGTTGACAATTATAATGTTCATGAAGTTTATGATAATAATGATAAAAATAATAGCTTAGATAGTGATAATGATAATAATAATGATGAAAATGATGGTGATGATGATGATAATGATGATAATGATGATGTTGATGATAATGATGATGATGATAATGTTGATTATGATGATGATGATAATGATAATGATGATAATGATGATGATAATGATGATGATAATGATAATGATGATAATAATAACAATACTGTTGATAATGATAATGAAAATAATGATGATAATGATGATAAAGATAATGTTGATGATAAAGATAATGATGATGATATTAATGATAAGAATGATGATGATGATGATGATAATGATGATGATTATGTTGATGATAATGATAATAATGATGATAATGAGGACGACAATGACAAAAATAATAACGATAATGATTACAATTACAAAAAAAAAGACGATAGTAATAATAATAAAAATACTCATAATAATAATAATTACGATATTAGAGAGAATAATGAAAGTAATAATAATATTTATAAAATTAAAAAATAACAATTACTATAAAAATAAAACCAAAGATGATTATATTAATAATGATGATTATAGTAATAGTAATAATCATAATAATGATAGTCGCGGTAAAGATTATGTTGATGATCACAATGATATTAGTTATAGAGTTAATAATGACGACAATGATGATAAAAGCAACAGTGATAATCATGATGATATTTACTATACTAACTATGACGATAATAAAAATAATAATGACAATAATGACAATGATGTTGATTTTGACAGTAAGGTTGATGACTATGCCGATAATAATAATAATAATAAACTATGATGGATATGATGGTTATAAAATTGACGATAATAATGTAAATGATCTTAATAATGATAATAACGTTGATAATGATAATGATCTTAATAGTGATGATGATAATTATGATGTTGATGATGTTTATGATGATAAAGAGAATTATGATGGCTTCGATAGTGATAATGATGATAATGATGATGATAATGATGTGGATGATAATGATGATAATAATGATGAAAGTAATGATGATGATGATGATGATGATGTTAATGATGGTGATAATGATGATAATGATGGAGATAATCATGACAA
This sequence comes from Copidosoma floridanum, assembly GCF_036245765.1. NCBI lineage: Eukaryota > Metazoa > Arthropoda > Insecta > Hymenoptera > Encyrtidae > Copidosoma > Copidosoma floridanum. The sequence goes on along the minus strand of NW_028321892.1, from coordinate 4,408,676 downwards.
TGATAATAATTATAATAATAATAATGACTGTTATCATAATAATGAAAATGATGATTATTTTAATAATAATAATCAAATTAATAAGTAAAATAATAATTTAAAGAATAATCATGATATTGATAATAATGATAATTGTGTTAATGATAACAAAGACAATAAAAGAGATGATAAAAATAAGAATTTGAATGATAATGATGATGATAATTATAATGATGACGATAATAATGATGATGGTGATGATGATGATAATGATAATTATGTTGATGATAATAATAATGAAGATAATAATAATGATGATAATAATAAGGACCACAATGACATAAATAATAGGTATAACAATGACAATTAAAATCAAAATGACGATAGTAATAACAAAAAAATACTCATAATAATAATAGTTACGACATTAAAGAGAATAACGATAGTAATAATAATATTAATAATATTAAAAGAAAATAATTATTATTAAAATAATAACGAAAGTGATTTTATCTATAATGATAATAATAGTAATAGTGATGATTATTATAATCATAGTCGCGGGAAAGATGATGTTGTTGATTACAATGATAATAATTATAGGAATAATAATGACGACAATGATAATGACAACAACGGTAATAATTATAATGATATTTACTATACTGTCAATGACGATAGTAATAATAATGACATAAATAACAATACTGTTGATTTTAATGGTAAGGTTGATGACTATACCGATAATGATAATAATGATAAATTATGATAGTTATAATAATTATGATGTTGACGATAATAATGTAAATGATCCTAATAATGATAATAACGTCAATAATGATAATGATTTTGATAGTCATGATGACCATTATATAAATGATGATGTTTATGATGATAATAATAATAATGATGGCTTTAATAGTGATAATGATGATAATAATGATGATAATAAAGTGGATTATAATGATGATAATAAAGATGAAAATAATGATCATGGTGATAATAATAATGATGATGATGATGATCATGATGATGTTGATGTTGATGATGATGATGATAATGATGAAGATGATGAAAATGATAATAACAATAATAATAATTATAATAATGATAATAACTGTTATAATAATAATGAAAATAATGATTATCATAAAAATAATGAAATTATTAGGTATAATAATAATTTGAAAAATGATGATAAAATTGATTATAATGATAATCGTTGTCATGATAACAAAGACAATGATAGGGATGATAAAAATAATTATGTAAATGATAATGATGATAATAATTATAATAATAATGATAATATTAATGATGGTGATGATAATGGTAATGATAATGATAATAATAATGATGATGACGAAAATTTTGATGACAATAATGACAATTATGTTGATTTCAACAGTAAGGTTAATGACTATGCCAATATAATTAATGATAATAAAAATAAATATAATGTTGACAATGATAGTATTAATGATCCTTATAATGATAATAACGATGATGATGATAATGATCTTAACAGTTATGATGACAATTATACTTGTGATGATGTTTATGATGATAATGATAATAATGATGATTTTGATAGTTATGATGATGATAATAATGATGATAATAATGTGAATGATAATGATGATAATAATGATAAAAATAATGATGATGATGATGATGATGATGATGATGATGATAATGATAATAATGATGATAATTATGATGATGATCATAATGATAACATAAATGTTGATAATGATAATGGAAATGATGATGATAATGATGATGAAGATAATGTTAATGATAAAGATAATGATGATGATATTGATGATAAGAATCATAATGATGATGATAATGATGATGATCATGTTAATGATAATGATAATGATTATGATGAAGACGACAATGACAGAAATTAAAACGATAACGATTACAATTACAGAAGAAATGACGATAGTAATATTAAAAAAAATACTAATAATAATAATAATTACGATATTAGAAAGATTAATGATAGTAATTATAATATTTATTATATTAAAAAATAATAATTTTTAAAAAATAAGAACAAAGATAATTATATTAATAATGATAATAATAGTAATAGTGATAATCATAATCATGATATTCGCGGTAAAGATGATGTTGATGATCACAATATCAATTATAGAGATAATGATGATGACAATGATGATAAAAGCAACAGTGATTATCAAAATGATATTTACTATACTGACTATGACGATAATAGGATTAATAATGACAATAATGACAATGATGTTGATTTTGACAGTAAGGTTGATAACTATGCCGATAATGATAATAATGATAAACTATGATGGATATGATAATTATGATGTTGACAATGATAATGTAAATGATCTTAATAATGATAATAACGTTTATAATGATAATGATCTTAATAGTGATGATGATAATTATGATGTTGATGATGTTTATAATGGTGATAATGATGATGTTAATGGAGATAATAATGACAATGATGATAATTATAATAATAATAATGACTATTATCATAATAATAAAAATGATGATTATCATAATAATAATTAAATTAATAAGTGTAATAATAACTTAAAGAATAATAATGATATTGATAATAATGATTATTGTTGTAATGATAACAAAGACAATAATAGGGATGATAAAAATAAAAATTCAAATGATAATGATGATGATAATTATAATGATGACGATAATATTGATGATGGTGATGATGATGATAATGATAATCATGTTGATGATGATAATAATAATGATGATAATAAGGACGACAATAAAAAATATAATAGGTATAACAATGACAATTCAAATTAAAATGACGATAGTAATAATAAAAAAATTTTCATAATAATAATAGTTACGACATTAAAGAGAATAGCAATAGTAATGAAAATATAAATTATATTAAAAGAAAATAATTATTATTAAAATAATAACGAAGATAATTTTATTAATAATGATAATAAAAGTAAAAGTGATGATTATTATAATCATAGTCGTGGGAAAGATGATGTTGTCGATTACAATGATATTAATTATGGGAATAATAATGACGACAATGATAATGACAACAACGGTAATAATCATAATAATATTTAGTATACTGTCAATGACAATAATAATGATAATAACATTAATGACAATAATGTTGATTTTAATAGTAAGTTTGATGACTATACCGATAATGATAATGATGATAAATTATGATAGTTATAATAATTATAATGTTGACGTTGATAATGTAAATGATCCTAATAATGATAATAACGTCGATAATGATAATGATCTTAATAGTCATGATGACAATTATATAAATGATGATGTTTATGATGATAATAATAATAATGATGGCTTTAATAGTGATAATGATAATAATAATGATGATTATAATGTGGATAATAATGACAATAATTAAGATAAATATGATGATCATGATAATAATAATGATGATGATGATAATGATGATGATGATGTTGATGTTGATAATGATGATGATGATGATAAAGATGATGAAAATAATAATAACAACGATAATAATTATAATAATAATAAAGACTGTTATAATAATGATGAAAATAATGATTATTATAAAAATAATGAAATTATTAGGTATAATAATGATTTAAAGAATAATGATGATATTGATTATAATGATAATCATTGTCATGATAACAAAGACAATAATAGAGATAACAAAAATAATTATGTAAATGATAATAATGATAATTATTATAATAATGGCGATAATATTGATGATGGTGATGATGATGGTAATGATAATAATAATGATAATGATGATTATAATGATGATGATAATGATGATGACGAAAATTTTGATAAAAATAATAACAATCATGTTGATTTCAACAGTAAGGTTAATGACTATGCCAATATAATTGATGATAATAAAAATAAATATGATGTTGACAATGATAGTGTTAATGATCCTAATAATGATAATAACGATGATGATGATAATGATCTTAACAGTAATGATGACAATTATACTTGTGATGATGTTTATGATGATAATGATAATAATGATGATTTTGATAGTTATGATGATGATAATAATGATGATAATAATGTGAATGATAATGATGATAATAATGATAAAAAAAATGATGATGATGATGATGATGATGATGATGATGATGATAATGATGATAATGATGATAATTATGATGATGATGATAATGATAACATAAATGTTGATAATGATAATGGAAATGATGATGATAATGATGATGAAGATAATGTTAATGATAAAGATAATGATGATGATATTGATGATAAGAATCATAATGATGATGATAATGATGATGATCATGTTAATGATAATGATAATGATTATGATGAAGACGACAATGACAGAAATTAAAACGATAACGATTACAATTACAGAAGAAATGACGATAGTAATATTAAAAAAAATACTAATAATAATAATAATTACGATATTAGAAAGATTAATGATAGTAATTATAATATTTATTATATTAAAAAATAATAATTTTTAAAAAATAAGAACAAAGATAATTATATTAATAATGATGATAATAGTAATAGTGATAATCATAATCATGATATTCGCGGTAAAGATGATGTTGATGATCACAATATCAATTATAGAGATAATGATGATGACAATGATGATAAAAGCAACAGTGATTATCAAAATGATATTTACTATACTGACTATGACGATAATAGAATTAATAATGACAATAATGACAATGATGTTGATTTTGACAGTAAGGTCGATAACTATGCCGATAATGATAATAATGATAAACTATGATGGATATGATAATTATGATGTTGACAATGATAATGTAAATGATCTTAATAATGATAATAACGTTTATAATGATAATGATCTTAATAGTGATGATGATAATTATGATGTTGATGATGTTTATAATGGTGATAATGATGATGATAATGGAGATAATAATGACAATGATGATAATTATAAGAATAATAATGACTATTATCATAATAATGAAAATAATGATTATCATAATAATAATTAAATTAATAAGTGTAATAATAACTTAAAGAATAATAATAATATTGATAATAATGATTATTGTTGTAATGATAACAAAGACAATGATAGGGATGATAAAAATAAAAATTCAAATGATAATGATAATGATAATTATAATGATGACGATAATATTGATGATGGTGATGATGATGATAATGATAATCATGTTGATGATCATAATAATTATGATGATAATAAGGACGACAATGATAAATATAATAGGTATAACAATGACAATTCAAATTAAAATGACGATAGTAATAATAAAAAAATTTTCATAATAATAATAGTTACGACATTAAAGAGAATAGCAATAGTAATAATAATATAAATAATATTAAAAGAAAATAATTATTATTAAAATAATAACGAAGATAATTTTATTAATAATGATAATAAAAGTAATAGTGATGATTATTATAATCATAGTCGTGGGAAAGATGATGTTGTCGATTACAATGATATTAATTATGGGAATAATAATGACGACAATGATAATGACAACAACGGTAATAATCATAATAATATTTAGTATACTGTCGATGACAATAATAATGATAATAACATTAATGACAATAATGTTTATTTTAATAGTAAGTTTGATGACTATACCGATAATGATAATGATGCTAAATTATGATAGTTATAATAATTATGATATTGACGTTGATAATGTAAATGATCCTAATAATGATAATAACGTCGATAATGATAATGATCTTGATAGTCATGATGACAATTATATAAATGATGATGTTTATGATGATAATAATAATAATAGTGGCTTTGATAGTGATAATGATGATAATAATAATGATTATAATGTGGATAATAATGATAATAATTAAGATAAAAATGATGATCATGATAATAATAATGATAATCATAATAATGATGATGATGATGTTGATGTTGATAATGATGATGATGATGATAAAAATGATGAAAAAAATAATAACAACGATAATAATTATAATAATAATAAAGACTGTTATAATATTGATGAAAATAATGATTATTATAAAAATAATGAAATTATTAGGTATAATAATGATTTAAAGAATAATGATGATATTTATTATAATGATAATCATTGTCATGATAACAAAGACAATGATAGAGATGATAAAAATAATTATGTAAATAATAATCATAATAATTACTATAATAATGGCGATAATATTGATGATGGTGATGATGATGGTAATGATAATAATAATGATAATGATGATTATGATGATGATGATAATGATGATAACGAAAATTTTGATGACAATAATAACAATCATGTTGATTTCGACAGTAAGGTTAATGACTATGCTAATATAATTAATGATAATAAAAATAAATATGATGTTGACAATGATAGTGTTAATGATCCTAATAATGATAATAACGATAATGATGATACTGATCTTAACAGTAATGATGACAATCATAATTGTGATGATGTTTATGATAATCATTATAATAATCATGATAATAATGAGAATGATAATAATGATAATAATGATGAAAATAATGATGATGATGATAATAATGATGATGATGATGATGATAATGATGATGATGATGATGATAATGATAATGATAACAATGATGTTGATAATGATAATAGAAATAATGATGATAATAATGATAAAGAAAATGTTAATGATAAAAATAATGATGATGATATTGATGATAAGAATGATGATGATGATGATAATGATGATGATGATGATGAGGAAGACAATGACAGAAATAATAACGATAACGATTACAATTACAATAAGAATGACGATAGTAATAACAAAAAAAATACTTATTATAATACTTATTACGATATTAAAAAGAATAATGATAGTACTAATAATATTAATAATAATAAAAAATAATAATTATTATAAAAATAATAACAAAGATGATTATATTAATAATGATGATAATAGTAATAGTGATAATCATAATAATGATAGTCGCGGTAAAGATGATGTTGATGATCACAAAGATATTAATTATAGAGATAATGATAACGACAATGATGATGAAAGCAACAGTAATAATCATGATGAAATTTACTATACTGACTATGACGATAATAAAAATAATAATGACAATAATGACAATGATGTTGAATTTGTGAGTAAGGTTGATGACTATACCGATAATGATAATGATGATAAATTATGATAGTTATAATAATTATGATGTTGACGATGATAATGTAAATGATCCTAATAATGATAATAACGTCGATAATGATAATGATCTTGATAGTCATGATGACAATTATATAAATGATAATGTTTATGATAATAATAATAATAATGATGGCTTTGATAGTGATAATAATGATAATAATAATGATAAAAATGTGGATTATAATGATGACAATAATAATCAAAATAATGATGATGATGATGACGATGATGATGATGATGATAAAGATGATGATGATCATGTTGATGATAATGATGATGATGATGACGACGATGAGAAAGACAATGACAAAAATAATAACGATAACGATTACAATTACAATAAGAATGACAATAGTAATAATTAAAAAAATACTCATAATAATTCTAATTACGACATTAAAGAGCATAACGATAGAAATAATAATATTATTAATATTAATAGAAAATAATTATCATCAAAATAATAACGAAGATAATTTTATTGATAATGATAGTAATAGTATTAGTGATGATAATTATACTCATAGTCGAGAAAAAGATGATGTTGTCGATTACAATGATATTTGTAATGGGAATAATAATGACGACAATGATAATGACAACAACGGTATTAATCATAATGATACTTACTATACTGTCGATAACGATAATAATAATAATGACATTAATGACAATAATGTCAATTTTGATAGTAAGGTTGATGACTATACCGATAATGATGATAATGATAAATTATGATAGTTATAATATCTATGATGTTGACAATGATAATGTAAATGATCCTAATAATGATAATAACGTTGATAATGATAATGATTTTGATAGTCATGATGAAAATTATATAAATGATGATGTTTATGATAATAATAATAATAATGATGGCTTTGATATTGATAATAATGATAAAAATGATGATAATAATGTGGATTATGATGATGATAATAATGATTAAAATAATGATGATGATGATGACGATGATGATGATGATGATGATGAAAATGATGATGATCATGTTGATAATAATGATGATGATGACGATGATGATGAGGAAGACAATGACAGCAATAATAACGATAACGATTACAATTACAATAAGAATGACGATAGTGATAATAAAAAAAATACTCATAATAATACTAATTACGACATTTAAGAAAATAACGATAGTAATAATAATATTAATAATATTAAAAGAAAACAATTTTGATCAAAATAATAACGAAGATGATTTTATTGATAATGATAATAATAGTAATAGTGATGATAATTATAATCATAGTCGAGGGAAAGATGATGTTGATGATCACATCGATATTAATTATAGGGATAATAATAACGACAATGATGATAAAAGCAACAGTGATAATCATGATGAAATTTACTATACTGACTATGACGATAATAAAAAAAAATAATGACAATAATGACAATAATGTTGAATTTGTCAGTAAGGTTGATGACTATACCGATAATAATAATGATGATAAATTATGATAGTTATAATAATTATGATGTTGACGATGATAATGTAAATAATCCTAATAATGATAATAACGTCGATAATGAGAAAGATCTTGATAGTCATGATGACAATTATATAAATGATGATGTTTATGATGATAATAATAATAATGATGGCGTTGATAGTGATAATAATGATAATAATGATTATAATAATGTGGATTATAATGATGATAATAATGATGAAAATAATGATGATGATGATGACGATGATGATGATGATGATGAAGATGATGATGATCATGTTGATGATAATGATGATGATGATGATGATGATGAGGAAGACAATGACAGAAATATTAACGATAACGATTACAATGACAATAAGAATGACGATAGTAATAATAAAAAAAAACTCATAATAATACTAATTACGACATTAAAGAGAATAACGATAGTAATAATAATATTATTAATATTAAAAGAAAACAATTTTGATCAAAATAATAACAAAGATGATTTTATTGATAATGATAATAATAGTAATAGTGATGATAATTATAATCATAGTCGAGGCAAAGATGATGTTGATGATCACAATGATATTAATTATAGAGATAATGATAACGACAATGATGATAAAAGCAACAGTGATAATCATGATGAAATTTACTATACTGTCGATAACGATGATAATAATAATGACATTAATAACAATAATGTTGATTTTGATAGTAAGGTTGATGACTATACCGATAATGATATTGATGATAAATTATGATAGTTATAATAACTATAATGTTGACGATGATAATGTAAATGATCCTAATAATGATAATAACGTCGATAATGATAATGATCTTAATAGTCATAATGACAATAACATAAATGATGATGTTTATAATGACAATAATAATAATGATGGATTTGATAGTGATATGAATAATAATAATGATGATAATAATGTGGATAATAATGACAATAATAAAAATGAAAATAATGATCATGATAATAATAATGATGATGATGATGATGATGATAATGATGTTGATGTTGACGATGTTGATGATGATGATGAAGATAATGGAAATGATAATAACAATGATAATAATTATAAAAATAATAATGACTGTTATAATAATGATGAAAATAATAATTATCATAAAAAAAATAAAATTATTAGGTATAATAATGATTTAAAGAATAATAATGATATTGATAATAATAATAATCGTTGTCATGATAACAAAGACATTGATAAGGATGATAAAAATAATTATGTAAATGATAATAATGATGATAATTATATTAATGACGATAATATTGATGATTGTGATGATGATAGTAATGATAATGATAATGATAATGATGATAATGATGATGATAATAATGATGATGACGAAAATTTTGATGACAATAATGACAATCATGTTGATTTTAACAGTAAGGTTAATGACTATGCCAATATTATCAATAATAATAAAAATAATTATGATGTTGCCAATGATGGTGTTAATGATTCTAATAATGATAATAACGATGATGATGATAATGATCTTAACAGTAATGATGACAATTATAATTGTGATGATGGTTATGATGATAATAATAATAATAATAATTTTGATAGTGATGATGATAATAATAATGATAATAATAATGTGAATGATAATGATGATGATATTAAGAATGATGATAATGATAATAATGATGATCATGTTAATGATAATGATGATGATGATGATGATGAGGATGACAATGACAGAAATAATAACAATAACGATTACAATTAAAATAAAAATGACGATAGTAATAATAAAAAAAATACTCATAATAATAATAATTACGATATTAGAGAAAATAATGATAGTAATAATAATATTAATAATATTAAAAAATAATAATTATTATAAAAATAATAACAAAGATGATTATATTAATAATGATGATAATAGTAATAGTGATAATTATAATAATGATAGTCGCGGTAAAGATGATGTTGATGATTCTATGATATTAATTATAGAGATAATGATGACGACAATAATGATGAAAGCAACAGTGATAATCATGATGATATTTACTATACTGACGATGACGATAAAAAAAACAATAATAACAATAATGACAATAATGTTGATTTTGACAGAAAGGTTAATGAATATGCCGATAATGATAATCATGATAAACTATGATGCTTATGATAATTATAATGTTGAAGATAATAATGTAAATGATCTTAATAATGATAATAACGTTGATAATGTTTATGATCTCAATAGTAATAATGACAATTATGATGTTAATAATGTTTATGATTATAATACGAATTATGACGGCTTTGATAGTAATAATGATAATAATGATGATGATAATAATGTGGATGATAATAATGATAATAATGATAAAAATAATGAAAATGATGATGATGATGATGATGATAAAGATAATAATGACAATGATAATAAATATTATAATAATAATGGCTAATATCATAATAATAAAAATGATGATTATTATAATAATAATTAAATTAATAAGTATTATAAAGATTTAAAGAATAATAATGATATGGATAATAATGATAATTGTTGTAATGATCAGAAAGACAATCATAGGGATGATAAAAATAATAATGTAAATGATAATGATGATGATAATTATAATGATGACGATAATATTGAAGATGGTAATGATGATGATAATGATAATCATAATTATGATGATGATAATGATGATGATGATAATGATAACGACGATAATATTAATGGCAATAATGACAACAACGTTGATTTTGACAGTAAGGTTTATGACTATGCCAATATTGATAATAATAATAAATAATAATAGTAAATTATCTACAATGTTGACGATGATAATGTTAATGATCATAACAATAATAATAACGATGATAATGATAATGCTCTTAACAGTGATGATGACAATTATAATGGCCATGATGTTTAGGATGATAAAAATTATAACAATGATTTTAAAAGTGATGATGATGATAATGATAATAATAATAATGTAAATAATAATGATGATAATAATGATGAAAATGATGATAATGATGATGATAGTAATAATGACGATAATATTAATGATGATGATGATGATGATGATGATGATGATAATAATGATCATGATAATGATAATGATGATGATGATGATAATGATAATGATAATAATAATAATAATGTTGATAATAATAATGTTAATGCTGATGATAATGATGATGTAGATAATGTTAATGATAAAGATAATGATGATGATAATGATAATAAGAATAATGATGATGATGATAATGATGATATACATGTTGATGATAATAATGATAATGATGATGATAAGGACGACAATGACAAAAATAACAACGATAACAATTACAAGTAAAATAAAAATGACGATAGTAATGATGAAAAAACACTCTTAATAATAATAATTACGATATTAGATAGAATAATGATAGTAATAATAATATTAATAATATTAAAAAAAAATGATCATTATAAAAATAATAGCAAAGATGATTATATTAATAATGATGATATAAGTAATAGTGACAATCATTATTATAATAGAGGCGGTAAAGATAATGTTGGTGATAATAATGATATTAATTATGGAATTAATAATGACGACAATAATGATGACAATAACGGTGATAATTATAATGATATTTACTATACTGGCGATGACGATAATAATAATAATGACATTAATAACAATAATGGCGATTGTGACAGTAAGGTTTATGACTATACCGTTAAGATAATAATGATAAATGATGATAGTCATAATAATTATTATGTTCACGATGATAATGTTAATGATCCTAATAATAATAATAACGTCAATAATGATAATGATCTTAATAGTCATAAAGACAATTATAATGTTCATGATGTTTATGATGATAATAATAATAATCATTGCTTTGATAGTGATAATGATGATAATGATGATAATAATAATGTGGGTAATAATGATGATAATAATGATGAAAATGATGATGATGATGATGATAATGATGATGATGATGATGTTGATGATGATTATGATGATGATGATAATGTTGATTGTGATGATGATGATGATGATGATAATGATGATGATGATGATGATGATAAAGGTAACAATAATGTTTTTAATGATAATGGAAATGATGATGATAATGATGATAAAGATAATGGTAATGATAAAGATAATGATGATAATAATGATGATAAAAATGATGATGATAAGGATAATGATGATGATCATGTTGATGATAATAATGATGATGATGATGATGATGAAGACGACAATGAGAGAAATAATAACGATAACGATTACAATTAAAATAAAAATGACGATAGTAATAATAAAGAAAAATACTCATTATAATAATAATTACGATATTAGAGAGAATAATAATAGTGTAATAATATTAATAATATTAAAAAATAATAATTATTATAAAAATAATAACAAAGATAATTATAATTATAATGATGATAATAGTAATAGTGATAATTATAATAATGATAGTCGCGGTAAAGATAATGTTGATGATTTTATGATATTAATTATAAAGATAATGATGACGACAATGATGATAAAAGCAACAGTGATAATTATAATGATATTTACTATACTGACGATGACGATAATAAAAATAATAATGACAATAATGACAATGATGTTGATTTTAACAGTAAGGTTGATTGATTATGCTGATAATGATAATAATAATAAACTATGATGGTTATGATAATTATAATGTTGACGATAATAATGTAAATAATCTTAATAATGATAATAACGTTGATAATGATAATGATCTTAATAGTGATAATAACAATTATGATGTTAATGATGTTTCTGATGATAATGGAAATTATGATAGCTTTGATAGTGATAATGATGATAATGATGATGATAATAATGTGGATGATAATGATGATAATAATGATGAAAATAATGATGATGATGATGATGATGATGATGATGATGATGATGATGATGATGATGATGATGATGTTAATGATGATGATAATAAGGACGACAATGACAAATATAATAGGTATAACAATGACAATTTAAATCAAAATGACGATAGTAATAATAAAAAAATACTCATAATAAATATAGTTATGACATTAAAGAGAATAACGATAGTAATAATAATATTAATAATATTAAAAGAAAATAACTGTTATTAAAATAATAACGAAGATGATTTTATTAATAATGATAATAATAGTAATAGTGATAATTATTATAATTATAGTCGCGGGAGAGATGATGTTGTCGATTACAATAATATTAATTTTTTTTTTTTTTTTATTCATAATATAGTGCTCTACGTCTGGCTCCTTTAATAAAGTCACTACTATGGGCACTTAGCGATGAGGAAAGGGACAAGGAAAATAATAGGAGGCTTTCCATTACTGCGAGGGGGGTAGGGGAAAATTAGGCAATTTTTGCAGCGAGAAGGTTGCCTAGACCCTCCTCGAGGAGCATTGCGTGGAGAAATAGCACATGTGAGACTCACAGAGGTACTTGCCTGAAAGTCGCACTGGCCGGGAATCGAACCACGGTCTCTCGCGTGCCAATACACGACCTTGCCGACCGAGCCACCGCGCGCTCAATAATATTAATTATGGTAATAATTATGACGACAATGATAATAACAACAACCGTAATAATCATGATAATATTTACTATACTATCGATGAAGATAATAATAATAATGACATTAATGACAATAATGTTGATTTTAATAGTAAGGTTGATGACTATACCGATAATATTAATGATAATAAATTATGATAGTTATAATAATTATGATGTTGACGATGATAATGTAAATGATCCTAATAATAATAATATCGTCAATAATGATAATGATCTTGATAGTCATGATGACAATTATATAAATGATGATGTTTATGATGATAATAATAATAATGATGGCTTTAATAGTGATAATGATGATAATAATGATAATAATAATGTGGATAATAATGATAATAATAAAGATGAAAATGATGATCATGATAATAATAATGATGATGATGATGATAATGATGATGATGATGTTGATGTTGATGTTGATCATGATAACGATGAAGATGATGGAAATTATAATAACAAGGACAATAATTATAATAATAATAATGACTGTTATAATAATGATGAAAATGATGATTATTATAAAAATAATGGAATTATTAGGTATTATAATGATTTAAAGAATAATAATGATATTGATAATAATGATAATCGTTGTTATGATGACAAAAACAATGATAGGGATACTAAAAATAATTATGTAAATAATAATGATGATGATAATTATAATAATGACGATAATATTGATGATGGTAATAATGAAGGTAATGATAATGATAATGATAATGATGATAATGATGATGATGATAATGATGATGACGAAAATTTTGATGACAATAATGACAATTATGTTGATTTCAACAGTAAGGTTGATGACTATGCCAATATAATTAATGATAATAAAAATAAATATGATGTTGACAATGAAAGTGTTAATGATCCTAATAATATTAATAACGATGCTGATGATAATGACCTCAACAGTAATGATGACAATTATAATTGTGATGATGTTTATGATAATAATGATAATAATGATGATTTTGATAGTGATGATGATGATAATAATAATGATAAAACTGTGAATGATAATAATACTAATAATGATGAAAATAATGATGATGATGATGATGATGATGATGATGATGATAATGATGATGATGATGATGATGATGATGATGATGATGATGATGATAATGATGATGATGATGAAAATGATGATGATTATGATGATAATGATAATGATAACAATAATGTTGATAATAATAATGGAAATGATGATGATAATTATAATAAAGATAACGTTAATAATAAAGATAATGATAATGATATTGATGATTAGATTGATGATGATGATGAAAATGATGATGATCATGTTGATGATGATGATGATGATGATGATGATGATAAGGAAGACAATGACAGAAATAATAACGATAACAATTACAATTACAATAAGAATGACGATAGTAATAATAAAAAAAAAATACTTATAATAATACTAATTACGATATTAGGAAGAATAATGATAGTACTAATAACATTAATAATATTAAAAAATAATAATTATTATAAAAATAATAACAAAGATGATTATATTAATAATAATGATAATAGTAATAGTGATAATCATAATAATGATAGTCGCGGTAAAAATGATGTTGATGATCACAATGATATTAATTATAGAGATAATGATAACGACAATGATGATAAAAGAAACAGTAATACTCATAATGAAATTTACTATACTGACTATGACGATAATAAAAATAATAATGACAATAATGACAATGATGTTGAATTTGTCAGTAAGGTTGATGACTATACCGATAATGATAATGATGATAAATTATGATAGATATAATAAATATGATGTTGACGATGATAATGTAAATGATCCTAATAATGATAATAACGTCGATAATGATAATGATCTTGATAGTCATGGTGACAATTATATAAATGATGATGTTTATGATAATAATAATAATAATGATGGCTTTGATAGTGATAATAATGATAATAATGATGATAATAATGTGGATTATGATGATGACAATAATGATCAAAATAATGATGATGATGATGACGATGATGATGATGATGATGAAGATGATGATGACCATGTTCATGATAATGATGATGATGATGATGACGATGAGGAAGACAATGACAGAAATAATAACGATAACGATTACAATTACGATAAGAATGACGATAGTAATAATGAAAAAAATACTCATAATAATCCTAATTACGACATTAAAGAGAATAACGATAAAAATAATAATATTAACAATATTAATAGAAAATAATTATTATCAAAATAATAACGAAGATGATTTTATTGATAATGATAGTAATAGTAATAGTGATGATAATTATAATCAAAGTCGAGCAAAAGATGATGTTGTCGATTACAATGATATTTATAATGGGGATAATAATGACGACAATGATAATGACAACAACGGTAATAATCATAATGATACATACTATACTGTCGATAACGATAATAATAATAATGACATTAATGACAATTATGTTGATTTTGATAGTAAGGTTGATGACTATACCGATAATGATAATGATGATAAATTATGATAGTTATAATAACTATGATGTTGACGATGATAATATAAATGATCCTAATAATGATAATAACGTCAATAATGATAATGATCTTGATAGTCATTATGACAATTATATAAATGATGATGTTTATGATGACAATAATAATAATGATGGCGTTGATAGTGATAACGATAATAACAATGATGATAATAATGTGGATATTAATGATAATAATAAAGATGAAAATGATGATCATGATAATAATAATGATGATGATGATAATGATGATGATGATGATGTTGATGTTTATGATGTTGATAATGATAATGAAGATGATGGAAATGATAACTACAATGATAATGAATATGATAATAATAATGACTGTTATAATAATGATGAAAATAATGATTATCATAAAAAAAATAAAATTATTATGTATAATAATGATTTGAAGAATAAAGATGATATTGATAATAATGATAATCGTTCTCATGAAAACAAAGGCAATGATAGAAATAATAAAAATGATTATGTAAATGATAATAATGATGATAATTATATTAATGACGATAATATTGATGATGGTGATGATGATGGTAATGATAATAATAATGATAATGATGATAATGATGATGATAATAATGATGATGACGAAAATTTTGATGACAATAATGACAATCATGTTGATTTCAACAGCAAGGTTAATGACTTTGCCAATATAATCAATGGTAATAAAAATAATTATAATGTTGACAATGATGGTGTAAATGATCCTAATAATGATAATAAAGATGATGATGATAATGATCTTAACAGTAATAATGACAATTATAATTGTGATGATGTTTATGATGATAATAATAATAATAATAATTTTGATAGTGATGATGATAATAATAATGATGATAATGATGTGAATGATAATGATGATGATATTAATAATGATGATAATGATAATGATGATGATCATGTTGATATAAATGATGATGATGATGATGATGAGGATGACAATGA
Source organism: Copidosoma floridanum (assembly GCF_036245765.1). NCBI lineage: Eukaryota > Metazoa > Arthropoda > Insecta > Hymenoptera > Encyrtidae > Copidosoma > Copidosoma floridanum. The sequence goes on along the minus strand of NW_028321892.1, from coordinate 4,390,769 downwards.
CAGAAATAATAACGATAACGATTACAATTAAAATAAAAATAACGATAGTAATAATAAAAAAAATACTCATAATAATAGAAATTACGATATTAGAGAAAATGATGATAGTAATAATAATATAAATAATATTGAAAAATAATAATTATTATAAAAATAATAACAAAGATGAATATATTAATAATGATAATAAGAGTCATAGTGATAATTATAATAATGATAGTCGCGGTAAGGATGATGTTGATGATTCTATGATATTAATTATAGAGATAATGATGACGACCATGATGATAAAAGCAACAGTGATAATCATGATGATATTTACTATACTGACGATGACGATAATAAAAACAATAATGACAATAATGACAATGATGTTGATTTTGACAAAAAGGTTGATAAATATGCCGATAATAATAATAATGATAAACTATGATGCTCATAATAATTATAATGTTGTCGATAATAATGTAAATGATCTTAATAATGATAATAACGTTGATAATAAGAATGATCTCAATATTGATATTGACAATTATGATGTTAATGATGTTTATGATTATAATGAGAATTATGACGGCTTTAATAGTGATAATGATGATAATGATGATGATAATAATGTGGATGATAATGATGATAATAATGATAAAAATAATGATGATGATGATGATAATGATGATAATGATGATAGTGTTAATGATGGTAATAATGTTGATGATGATAAAGATAATAATGGCAATGATAATAAATATTATAATAATAATGACTAATATCATAATAATAAAATTGATAATTATTATAATAATAATTAAATTAATAAGTATCATAAAGATTTAAAGAATAATCATGATATGGATAATAATGATAATTGTTGTCATAATAAGAAAGACAATCATAGGGATGATAAAAATAATAATGTAAATGATAATGATGATGATAATTATAATGATGACGATAATATTGAAGATTGTAATGATAATGATAATGATAATCATGATTATGATGATGATAATGATGATGATGATAATGATAACGACGATTATATTAATGGCAATAATGACAACAATGTTGATTTTGACAGTAAGGTTTATGACCATGCCAATATTGATAATAATAATAAATAATAATAGTAAAATATCTACAATGTTGACGATGATAATGTTAATGATCATAACAATAATAATAACGATGATAATGATAATGCTCTTAACAGTGATGATGACAATTATAATGGCTATGATGTTTAGGATGATAAAGATGATAATAATGATTTTGAAAGTGATGATGATGATAATGATGATAATAATAATGTGAATAATAATGATCATAATAATGATGAAAATGATGATAATGATGATGATAGTAATAATGACGATAATATTAATGATGATGATGATGATGATAATGATGATAATAATGATGATGATAATGATAATGATGATGATGATGATAATGATAATGATAATAATAATTATAATGTTGATAATGATAATGTAAATGCTGATGATAATGATGATGTAGATAATGTTAATTATAAATATAATGATGATGATAATGATAATAAGAATGATGATGATGATGATAATGATTATGATCTTGTTGATGATAATAATGATAATAATGATGATAAGGACGACAATGACAGAAATAACATTGATAACAATTACAATTAAAATAAAAATGACGATAGTAATGATAAAAAAATACTTATAATAATAATAATTACGATATTAGAGGAAATAATGATAGTAATAATAATATTAATAATATTAAAAAAAAATAATCATTATAAAAATAATAGCAAAGATGATTTTATTAATAATGATGATATAAGTAAAAGTGATAATCATTATAATAATAGAGGCGGTAAAGATAATGTTGGTGATAACAATGATATTAATTATGAAATTAATAATGACGACAATGATGATGACAACAACGGTGATAATCATAATGATATTTACTATACTGGCGATGACGATAATAATAATAATGACATTAATGACAATAATGTTGATTGTGACAGTAAGGTTTATGACTATACCGTTAAGATAATGATGATAAATTATGATAGTCATAATAATTATTATGTTGACGATGATAATGTAAATGATCCTAATAATAATAATAACGTCAAAAATGATAATGATCTTGATAGTCATGAAGACATTTATAATGTTGATGATGTTTATGATGATAATGATAATAATCATTGCTTTGATAGTGATAATGATGATAATGATGATAATAATAATGTGGGTAATAATGATGATAATAATGATGAAAATGTTGATAATGATGATGATAATGATGATGATGATAATGATAATGATGATGATCATGTTGATGATAATGATGATGATGATAATGATGATGAGGACGACAATAAGAGAAATAATAACAATAATGATTTCAGTTAAAATAAAAATGACGATAGTAATAATAAAGAAAAATACTCATAATAATAATAATTACGATATTAAAGAGAATAAAAATAGTATAATAATATTAATAATATTAAAAAATAATAATTATTATAAAAATAATAACAAAGATGATTATATTAATAATGATGATAATAGTAATAGTGATAATTATAATAATGATAGTCGCGGTAAAGATGTTGTTGATGATTCTATGATATTAATTATAAAGATAATGATGACGACAATGATGATGAAAGCAACAGTGATAATCATGATGATATTTACTATACCGACGATGACGATAATAAAAATAATAATGACAGTAATGACAATGATGTTGATTTTGACAGTAAGGTTGATGACTATGCCGATAATGATAATAATAATAAACTATGATGGTTATGATAATTATAATGTTGACGATTATAATGTAAATAATCTTAATAATGATAATAACGTTGATAATGATAATGATCTTAATAGTGATGATAACAATTATAATGTTGATGATGTTTATGATGATAATGGAAATTATGATGGCTTTGATAGTGATAATGATGATAATGTTAATGATAATAATGTGGATAATAATGATGATAGTAATGATTAAAATAATGATGATAATAATAATGATGATGATGATAATAATGATGATGATGATGTTAATGATGGTGATAATAATGATAATGGAGATGATAATGACAATAATAATAATTATAATAATAAAAATGATGATTATTATAATAATAATTTAATAAATAAGAGTTATAATAATTTAAAGAATAATAATGATATTAATAATAATAATCATTGTTCTAATGATAACAAAGACAATGATAGGAATGATAAAAATAAGAATTTAAATGATAATGATGATGATAATTAAAATGATGACGATGAAATTAATGATGGTGATGATGATGATAATGATAATGATAACGACGATAATATTAATAACATTAATGACAATAATGTTGATTTTGACAGTTAGGTTTATGACCATGCCAATATTGATAATAATGATAAATAATAATAGTAAAAATAATTACAATGTTGACGATGATAATGTTAATGATCATAACAATAATAATAACAATGATGATGATAATGCTCTTAACAGTGATAATGACAATTATAATAGCCATGATGTTAAGGATGATAAAGATGATAATAATGATTTTTATAGTGATGATGATGATAATGATGATGATAATAATGTGAATAATAATAATAATAATAATTATAAAAATGATGATGATGATGATGATAATAATAATGACGATAATATTAATGATGATGATGAAGATGATGATGATGATGATGATAATAATGATGATGATGATGATAATAATGATGATAATAATAACAATAATCTTAATAATGATAATGGAAATGATGATGATAATGATGATAAAGATAATGTTAATGATAAAGATAATGATGATGATAATGATGATAATGATGATGATAATAATGATGATGACGAAAATTTTGATGACAACAATAACAATCATGTTGATTTTAACAGTAAGGTTAATGACTATGCCAATATTATCAATAATAATAAAAATAATTATGATGTTGCCAATGATGGTGTTAATGATTCTAATAATGATAATAACGATGATGATGATAATGATCTTAACAGTAATGATGACAATTATAATTGTGATGATGGTTATGATGATAATAATAATAATAAAGATTTTGATAGTGATGATGATAATAATAATGATAATAATAATGTGAATGATAATGATGATGATATTAATAATGATGATAATGATAATAATGATGATCATGTTAATGATAATGATGATGATGATGATGATGAGGATGACAATGACAGAAATAATAACAATAACGATTACAATTAAAATAAAAATGACGATAGTAATAATAAAAAAAATACTCATAATAATAATAATTACGATATTAGAGAAAATAATGATAGTAATAATAATATTAATAATATTAAAAAATAATAATTATTATAAAAATAATAACAAAGATGATTATATTAATAATGATAATAATAGTAATAGTGATAATTATAATAATGATAGTCGCGGTAAAGATGATGTTGATGATTCTATGATATTAATTATAGAGATAATGATGACGACAATAATGATGAAAGCAACAGTGATAATCATGATGATATTTACTATACTGACGATGACAATAAAAAAAACAATAATGACAATAATGACAATAATGTTGATTTTGACAGAAAGGTTGATGAATATGCCGATAATGATAATCATGATAAACTATGATGCTTATGATAATTATAATGTTGAAGATAATAATGTAAATGATCTTAATAATGATAATAACGTTGATAATGTTTATGATCTCAATAGTAATAATGACAATTATGATGTTAATAATGTTTATGATTATAATAAGAATTATGACGGCTTTGATAGTAATAATGATAATAATGATGATGATAATAATGTGGATGATAATAATGATAATAATGATAAAAATAATGAAAATGATGATGATGATGATGATGATAAAGATAATAATGACAATGATAATAAATATTATAATAATAATGGCTAATATCATAATAATAAAAATGATGATTATTATAATAATAATTAAATTGATAAGTATTATAAAGATTTAAAGAATAATAATGATATGGATAATAATGATAATTGTTGTAATGATCAGAAAGACAATCATAGGGATGATAAAAATAATAATGTAAATGATAATGATGATGATAATTATAATGATGACGATAATATTGAAGATGGTAATGATGATGATAATGATAATCATAATTATGATGATGATAATGATGATGATGATAATGATAACGACGATAATATTAATGGCAATAATGACAACAACGTTGATTTTGACAGTAAGGTTTATGACTATGCCAATATTGATAATAATAATAAATAATAATAGTAAAATATCTACAATGTTGACGATGATAATGTTAATGATCATAACAATAATAATAACGATGATAATGATAATGCTCTTAACAGTGATGATGACAATTATAATGGCCATGATGTTTAGGATGATAAAAATTATAACAATGATTTTAAAAGTGATGATGATGATAATGATAATAATAATAATGTAAATAATAATGATGATAATAATGATGAAAATGATGATAATGATGATGATAGTAATAATGACGATAATATTAATGATGATGATGATGATGATGATGATGATGATAATAATGATCATGATAATGATAATGATGATGATGATGATAATGATAATGATAATAATAATAATAATGTTGATAATAATAATGTTAATGCTGATGATAATGATGATGTAGATAATGTTAATGATAAAGATAATGATGATGATAATGATAATAAGAATAATGATGATGATGATAATGATGATAATCATGTTGATGATAATAATGATAATGATGATGATAAGGACGACAATGACAAAAATAACAACGATAACAATTACAAGTAAAATAAAAATGACGATAGTAATGATGAAAAAACACTCTTAATAATAATAATTACGATATTAGATAGAATAATGATAGTAATAATAATATTAATAATATTAAAAAAAAATGATCATTATAAAAATAATAGCAAAGATGATTATATTAATAATGATGATATAAGTAATAGTGACAATCATTATTATAATAGAGGCGGTAAAGATAATGTTGGTGATAATAATGATATTAATTATAGAATTAATAATGACGACAATAATGATGACAATAACGGTGATAATTATGATGATATTTACTATACTGGCGATGACGATAATAATAATAATGACATTAATAACAATAATGGCGATTGTGACAGTAAGGTTTATGACTATACCGTTAAGATAATAATGATAAATGATGATAGTCATAATAATTATTATGTTCACGATGATAATGTAAATGATCCTAATAATAATAATAACGTCAATAATGATAATGATCTTAATAGTCATGAAGACAATTATAATGTTCATGATGTTTATGATGATAATAATAATAATCATTGCTTTGATAGTGATAATAATGATAATGATGATAATAATAATGTGGGTAATAATGATGATAATAATGATGAAAATGATGATGATGATAATGATAATGATGATGATGATGATGTTGATGATGATTATGATGATGATGATAATGTTGATTGTGATGATGATGATGATGATGATAATGATGATGATGATGATGATGATAAAGATAACAATAATGTTTTTAATGATAATGGAAATGATGATGATAATGATGATAAAGATAATGGTAATGATAAAGATAATGATGATAATAATGATGATAAAAATGATGATGATAATGATAATGATGATGATCATGTTGATGATAATAATGATGATGATGATGATGATGAAGACGACAATGAGAGAAATAATAACGATAACGATTACAATTAAAATAAAAATGACGATAGTAATAATAAAGAAAAATACTCATTATAATAATAATTACGATATTAGAGAGAATAATAATAGTGTTATAATATTAATAATATTAAAAAATAATAATTATTATAAAAATAATAACAAAGATGATTATATTTATAATGATGATAATAGTAATAGTGATAATTATAATAATGATAGTCGCGGTAAAGATGATGTTGATGATTTTATGATATTAATTATAAAGATAATGATGACGACAATGATGATAAAAGCAACAGTGATAATTATAATGATATTTACTATACTGACGATGACGATAATAAAAATAATAATGACAATAATGACAATGATGTTGATTTTAACAGTAAGGTTGATTGATTATGCTGATAATGATAATAATAATAAACTATGATGGTTATGATAATTATAATGTTGACGATAATAATGTAAATAATCTTAATAATGATAATAACGTTGATAATGATAACGATCTTAATAGTGATAATAACAATTATGATGTTAATGATGTTTCTGATGATAATGGAAATTATGATGGCTTTGATAGTGATAATGATGATAATGATGATGATAATAATGTGGATGATAATGATGATAATAATGATGAAAATAATGATGATGATGATGATGATGATGATGATGATGATGATGATGATGATGATCATGATGATGATGATGTTAATGATGATGATAATAAGGACGACAATGACAAATATAATAGGTATAACAATGACAATTTAAATCAAAATGACGATAGTAATAATAAAAAAATACGCATAATAATTATAGTTATGACATTAAAGAGAATAACGATAGTAATAATAATATTAATAATATTAAAAGAAAATAACTGTTATTAAAATAATAACGAAGATGATTTTATTAATAATGATAATAATAGTAATAGTGATAATTATTATAATTATAGTCGCGGGAGAGATGATGTTGTCGATTACAATAATATTAATTTTTTTTTTTTTTTTTATTCATAATATAGTGCTCTACGTCTGGCTCCTTTAATAAAGGCACTACTATGGGCACTTAGCGATGAGGAAAGGAACAAGGAAAATAATGAAAGGCTTCCCATTACTGCGAGGGGGGTAGGGGAAAATTAGGCAATTTTTGCAGCGAGAAGGTTGCCTAGACCCTCCTCGAGGAGCATTGCGTGGAGAAATAGCACATGTGAGACTCACAGAGGTACTTGCCCGAAAGTCGCACTGGCCGGGAATCGAACCACGGTCTCTCGCGTGCCAATACACGACCTTGCCGACCAAGCCACCGCGCGCTCAATAATATTAATTATGGTAATAATTATGACGACAATGATAATAACAACAACCGTAATAATCATAATAATATTTACTATACTATCGATGAAGATAATAATAATAATGACATTAATGACAATAATGTTGATTTTAATAGTAAGGTTGATGACTATACCGATAATATTAATGATAATAAATTATGATAGTTATAATAATTATGATGTTGACGATGATAATGTAAATGATCCTAATAATAATAATATCGTCAATAATGATAATGATCTTGATAGTCATGATGACAATTATATAAATGATGATGTTTATGATGATAATAATAATAATGATGGCTTTAATAGTGATAATGATGATAATAATGATAATAATAATGTGGATAATAATGATAATAATAAAGATGAAAATGATGATCATGATAATAATAATGATGATGATGATGATAATGATGATGATGATGTTGATGTTGATGTTGATCATGATGACGATGAAGATGATGGAAATTATAATAACAAGGACAATAATTATAATAATAATAATGACTGTTATAATAATGATGAAAATGATGATTATTATAAAAATAATGGAATTATTAGGTATAATAATGATTTAAAGAATAATAATAATATTGATAATAATGATAATCGTTGTTATGATGACAAAGACAATGATAGGGATACTAAAAATAATTATGTAAATAATAATGATGATGATAATTATAATAATGACGATAATATTGATGATGGTAATAATGAAGGTAATAATAATGATAATGATAATGATGATTATGATGATGATGATAATGATGATGACGAAAATTTTGATGACAATAATGACAATTATGTTGATTTCAACAGTAAGGTTGATGACTATGCCAATATAATTAATGATAATAAAAATAAATATGATGTTGACAATGATAGTGTTAATGATCCTAATAATATTAATAACGATGCTGATGATAATGACCTCAACAGTAATGATGACAATTATAATTGTGATGATGTTTATGATAATAATGATAATAATGATGATTTTGATAGTAATGATGATGATAATAATAATGATAAAACTGTGAATGATAATAATACTAATAATGATGAAAATAATGATGATGATGATGATGATGATGATGATGATGATAATGATGATGATGATGATGATGATGATGATGATGATGATGATGATGATGAAAATGATAATGATTATGATGATAATGATAATGATAACAATAATGTTGATAATAATAATGGAAATGATGATGATAATTATAATAAAGATAACGTTAATAATAAAGATAATGATAATGATATTGATGATAAGATTGATGATGATGATGAAAATGATGATGATCATGTTGATGATGATGATGATGATGATGATGATAATAAGGAAGACAATGACAGAAATAATAGCGATAACAATTACAATTACAATAAGAATGACGATAGTAATAATAAAAAAAAAATACTTATAATAATACTAATTACGATATTAGAAAGAATAATGATAGTACTAATAACATTAATAATATTAAAAAATAATAATTATTATAAAAATAATAACAAAGATGATTATATTAATAATAATGATAATAGTAATAGTGATAATCATAATAATGATAGTCGCGGTAAAGATGATGTTGATGATTACAATGATATTAATTATAGAGATAATGATAACGACAATGATGATAAAAGAAACAGTAATACTCATGATGAAATTTACTATACTGACTATGACGATAATAAAAATAATAATGACAATAATGACAATGATGTTGAATTTGTCAGTAAGGTTGATGACTATACCGATAATGATAATGATGATAAATTATGATAGATATAATAAATATGATGTTGACGATGATAATGTAAATGATCCTAATAATGATAATAACGTCGATAATGATAATGATCTTGATAGTCTTGGTGACAATTATATAAATCATGATGTTTATGATAATAATAATAATAATGATGGCTTTGATAGTGATAATAATGATAATAATGATGATAATAATGTGGATTATGATGACGACAATAATGATCACAATAATGATGATGATGATGACGATGATGATGATAATGATGAAGATGATGATGATCATGTTGATGATAATGATGATGATGATGATGACGATGAGGAAGACAATGACAGAAATAATAACGATAACGATTACAATTACGATAAGAATGACGATAGTAATAATAAAAAAAATACTCATAATAATCCTAATTACGACATTAAAGAGAATAACGATAAAAATAATAATATTAACAATATTAATAGAAAATAATTATTATCAAAATAATAACGAAGATGATTTTATTGATAATGATAGTAATAGTAATAGTGATGATAATTATAATCAAAGTCGAGCAAAAGATGATGTTGTCGATTACAATGATATTTATAATGGGGATAATAATGACGACAATGATAATGACAACAACGGTAATAATCATAATGATACATACTATACTGTCGATAACGATAATAATAATAATGACATTAATGACAATTATGTTGATTTCGATAGTAAGGTTGATGACTATACCGATAATGATAATGATGATAAATTATGATAGTTATAATAACTATGATGTTGACGATGATAATATAAATGATCCTAATAATGATAATAACGTCAATAATGATAATGATCTTGACAGTCATTATGACAATTATATAAATGATGATGTTTATGATGACAATAATAATAATGATGGCGTTGATAGTGATAACGATAATAACAATGATGATAATAATGTGGATATTAATGATAATAATAAAGATGAAAATGATGATCATGATAATAATAATGATGATGATGATAATGATGATGATGATGATGTTGATGTTTATGATGTTGATAATGATAATGAAGATGATGGAAATGATAACTACAATGATAATGAATATGATAATAATAATGACTGTTATAATAATGATGAAAATAATGATTATCATAAAAAAAATAAAATTATTATGTATAATAATGATTTGAAGAATAAAGATGATATTGATAATAATGATAATCGTTCTCATGAAAACAAAGGCAATGATAGAAATAATAAAAATGATTATGTAAATGAAAATAATGATGATAATTATATTAATGACGATAATATTGATGATGGTGATGATAATGGTAATGATAATAATAATGATAATGATGATAATGATGATGATAATAATGATGATGACGAAAATTTTGATGACAATAATGACAATCATGTTGATTTCAACAGCAAGGTTAATGACTTTGCCAATATAATCAATGGTAATAAAAATAATTATAATGTTGACAATGATGGTGTAAATGATCCTAATAATGATAATAAAGATGATGATGATAATGATCTTAACAGTAATAATGACAATTATAATTGTGATGATGTTTATGATGATAATAATAATAATAATAATTTTGATAGTGATGATGATAATAATAATGATGATAATAATGTGAATGATAATGATGATGATATTAATAATGATGATAATGATAATGATGATGATCATGTTGATGATAATGATGATGATGATGATGATGAGGATGACAATGACAGAAATAATAACGATAACGATTACAATTAAAATAAAAATAACGATAGTAATAATAAAAAAAATACTCATAATAATAATAATTACGATATTAGAGAAAATGATGATAGTAATAATATTATAAATAATATTAAAAAATAATAATTATTATAAAAATAATAACAAAGATGATTATATTAATAATGATAATAAGAGTCATAGTGATAATTATAATAATGATAGTCGCGGTAAGGATGATGTTGATGATTCTATGATATTAATTATAGAGATAATGATGACGACCATGATGATAAAAGCAACAGTGATAATCATGATGATATTTTTTATACCGACGATGACGATAATAAAAACAATAATGACAATAATGACAATGATGTTAATTTTGACAAAAAGGTTGATAAATATGCCGATAATAATAATAATGATAAACTATGATGCTCATGATAATTATAATGTTGTCGATAATAATGTAAATAATCTTAATAATGATAATAACGTTGATAATAAGAATGATCTCAATATTGATATTGACAATTATGATGTTAATGATGTTTATGATTATAATGAGAATTATGACGGCTTCAATAGTGATAATGATGATAATGATGATGATAATAATGTGGATGATAATGATGATAATAATGATAAAAATAATGATGATGATGATGATAATGATGATAATGATGATAGTGTTAATGATGGTAATAATGTTGATGATGATAAAGATAATAATGGCAATGATAATAAATATTATAATAATAATGACTAATATCATAATAATAAAATTGATAATTATTATAATAATAATTAAATTAATAAGTATCATAAAGATTTAAAGAATAATCATGATATGGATAATAATGATAATTGTTGTCATAATAAGAAAGACAATCATAGGGATGATAAAAATAATAATGTAAATGATAATGATGATGATAATTATAATGATGACGATAATATTGAAGATTGTAATGATAATGATAATGATAATCATGATTATGATGATGATAATGATGATGATGATAATGATAACGACGATAATATTAATGGCAATAATGACAACAATGTTGATTTTGACAGTAAGGTTTATGACCATGCCAATATTAATAATAATAATAAATAATAATAGTAAAATATCTACAATGTTGACGATGATAATGTTAATGATCATAATAATAATAATAACGATGATAATGATAATGCTCTTAACAGTGATGATGACAATTATAATGGCCATGATGTTTAGGATGATAAAGATGATAATAATGATTTTGAAAGTGATGATGATGATAATGATGATAATAATAATGTGAATAATAATGATTATAATAATGATGAAAATGATGATAATGATGATGATAGTAATAATGACGATAATATTAATGATGATGATGATGATGATAATGATGATAATAATGATGATGATAATGATAATGATGATGATGATGATAATGATAATGATAATAATAATTATAATGTTGATAATGATAATGTAAATGCTGATGATAATGATGATGTAGATAATGTTAATTATAAAGATAATGATGATGATAATGATAATAAGAATGATGATGATGATGATAATGATTATGATCTTGTTGATGATAATAATGATAATAATGATGATAAGGACGACAATGACAGAAATAACATTGATAACAATTACAATTAAAATAAAAATGACGATAGTAATGATAAAAAAATACTTATAATAATAATAATTACGATATTAGAGGAAATAATGATAGTATTAATAATATTAGAAATATTAAAAAAAAATAATCATTATAAAAATAATAGCAAAGATGATTTTATTAATAATGATGATATAAGTAAAAGTGATAATCATTATAATAATAGAGGCGGTAAAGATAATGTTGGTGATAACAATGATATTAATTATGAAATTAATAATGACGACAATGATGATGACAACAACGGTGATAATCATAATGATATTTACTATACTGGCGATGACGATAATAATAATAATGACATTAATGACAATAATGTTGATTGTGACAGTAAGGTTTATGACTATACCGTTAAGATAATGATGATAAATTATGATAGTCATAATAATTATTATGTTGACGATGATAATGTAAATGATCCTAATAATAATAATAACGTCAAAAATGATAATGATCTTGATAGTCATGAAGACATTTATAATGTTCATGATGTTTATGATGATAATGATAATAATCATTGCTTTGATAGTGATAATGATGATAATGATGATAATAATAATGTGGGTAATAATGATGATAATAATGATGAAAATGATGATAATGATGATGATAATGATAATGATGATGATCATGTTGATGATAATGATGATGATGATAATGATGATGAGGACGACAATAAGAGAAATAATAACAATAACGATTTCAGTTAAAATAAAAATGACGATAGTAATAATAAAGAAAAATACTCATAATAATAATAATTACGATATTAAAGAGAATAAAAATAGTATAATAATATTAATAATATTGAAAAATAATAATTATTATAAAAATAATAACAAAGATGATTATATTAATAATGATGATAATAGTAATAGTGATAATTATAATAATGATAGTCGCGGTAAAGATGTTGTTGATGATTCTATGATATTAATTATAAAGATAATGATGACGACAATGATGATGAAAGCAACAGTGATAATCATGATGATATTTACTATACTGACGATGACGATAATAAAAATAATAATGACAGTAATGACAATGATGTTGATTTTGACAGTAAGGTTGATGACTATGCCGATAATGATAATAATAATAAACTATGATGGTTATGATAATTATAATGTTGACGATTATAATGTAAATAATCTTAATAATGATAATAACGTTGATAATGATAATGATCTTAATAGTGATGATAACAATTTTAATGTTGATGATGTTTATGATGATAATGGAAATTATGATGGCTTTGATAGTGATAATGATGATAATGTTAATGATAATAATGTGGATAATAATGATGATAGTAATGATTAAAATAATGATGATAATGATAATGATGATGATGATAATAATGATGATGATGATGTTAATGATGGTGATAATAATGATAATGAAGATGATAATGACAATAATAATAATTATAATAATAAAAATGATGTTTATTATAATAATAATTTAAAAAATAAGTGTTATAATAATTTAAAGAATAATAATGATATTAATAATAATAATAATTGTTCTAATGATAACAAAGACAATGATAGGAATGATAAAAATAAGAATTTAAATGATAATGATGATGATAATTATAATGATGACGATGAAATTAATGATGGTGATGATGATGATAATGATAATCATGTTGATAATGATAATAATGATGATGATAATAAGGACGACAATGACAAAAATAATAGGTATAACAATGACAATTAAAATAAAATGACGATAGTAATAATAAAAAAATACTCATCATAATAATAGTAACGACATTAAAGAGAATAACGATAGTAATAATAATATTAATAAAATTAAAAGGAAATAATTATTATTAAAATAATAACAAAGATGATTTCATTGATAATGATAATAATAGTAATAGTGATGATTATTATAATCATAGTCGCGGAAAAGATGATGTTGTCAATTACAATAATATTAATTATAGAAATAATCATGACGACAATGATAATGACAACAACGGTAATAATCATAATAATTTACTATACTGTCGATGACGATACTAATAATAATGACATTAATGACAATAATGTTGATTTTGATAGTGAGGTTGATGACTATACCGATAATGATAATGATGATAAATTATGATAGTTATAATAATTATGGTGTTGACGATGATAATGTTAATGTTCCTAATAATAATAATAACGTCGACAATGATAATGATCTTGATAGTCATGATGACAATTATATAAATGATGATGTTTATGATGACAATAATAATAATGATGGCTTTAATAGTGATAATTATGATAATAATAATAATAATAATGTGGATATTAATGATGATAATAAAGATGAAAATGATGATCATGATAATAATAATGATGATGATGATGATGATGATGTTGATGTTGATGTTGATGATGTTGATGATGATGATAAAGATGATAGAAATGATAATAACAATGATAATAATTATAATAATAATAATGACTGTTATAATTATAATGAAAATGATAATTATTATAAAAATAATGAAATTATTAGGTATAAAAATAATTTGAAGAATAATGATGATATTGATAATAATGATAATTGTTGTCATAATAACAAAGACAATGATAGGGATGATAAAAATAATTATGTAAATGATAATGATAATCATAATTATATTAATGACGATAATATTGATGATGGTAATGATGAAGGTGATGATAATGAAAATGATAATGATGATAATAATGATGATAATAATGATGATGACGAAAATTTTAATGACAATAATGACAATCATGTTGATTTTAACAGTAAAATTAATGACTATGCCAATATAATGAATGATACTGAAAATAATTATGATGTTGACATTGATGTTGTTAATAATCCTAATAATAATAATAACGATGATGATGATAATGATCTTAACAGTAATGATGACAATTATAATTGTGATGATGTTTATGATGATAATGATAATAATAATGATTTTGATAGTAATGATGATGATAATAATGATGATAATAATGTGAATGATAATGATGATGATATTAATAATGATGATTATGATGATGATGATGATCATGTTGATGATAATGATGATGATGATGATGATGATGATGATGATGTTTATGATGGTGATAATGATGATGATGATAGAGATAATAATGACAATGATAATAATTTTTAAAATAATCATGACTGTTATCATAATAATAACAATGATAATTATTATAATAATAATTAAACTAATTAGTATAATAATGATTTAAAGAATAATAATGATATTGATAATAATGATAATTGTTGTAATCATAACAAAGACAATGATAGGGATGATAATAATAAGAACATAATTGATAATGATGGTAATATTTATAATGATGACGATAATATTGATGATGGTGATGATGATAATAATGATACTCATGATGATGATGATGATAATGATGATAATGATACTGATAACGACGATAATATTAATAACATTAATGACAATAATGTTGATTTTGACAGTTAGGTTTATGACCATGCCAATATTGATAATAATGATAAATAATAATAGTAAAAATAATTACAATGTTGACGATAATAATGTTAATGATCATAACAATAATAATAACAATGATGATGATAATGCTCTTAACAGTGATAATGACAATTATAATAGCCATGATGTTAAGGATGATAAAGATGATAATAATGATTTTAATAGTGATGATGATGATAATGATGATGATAATAATGTGAATAATAATAATAATAATAATTATAAAAATGATGATGATGATGATAATAATAATAATGACGATAATATTAATGATGATGATGAAGATGATGATGATGATGATGATAATAATGATGATGATGATGATAATAATGATGATAATAATAACAATAATCTTAATAATGATAATGGAAATCATGATGATAATGATGATAAAGATAATGTTAATGATAAAGATAATGATGATGATAATGATGATGAGAATGATAGTGATGATGATAATGATGATAATCATGTTAATGATAATGATAATGATGATGATGATGAGGACGACAATGACAGAAAAAATAACGATAACGTTTACAATGAAAATAAAAATGACGATAGTAATAATAAAAAAAATACTCATAATAATAATGATTACGATGTTAGAGAGAATATTGATAGTAATAATAATATTAATAATATTAAAAAATAATAATTATTATAAAAATAATAACAAAAATGATTATATTAATAATGATGATAATAGTAATAGTGATAATCATAATAATAATAGTCACGGTAAAGATGATGTTGATGATCACAATGATATTAATTATAGAGATAATGATGACGACGATGATGATGCAAGCAACAGTGATTATCATGATGATATTTACTGAACTTACGATGACGATAGTAAAATTAATAATGACAATAATGACAATGATGTTGATTTTGACAGTAAGGTTGATGACTATGCTGATAATGATAAAAATGATAAACTATGATGGTTATGATAATTATAATGTTGATGATTATAATGTAAATGATCTTAATAATGATAATAACGTTGATAATGATAATGATCTTAATTGTGATGATGACAATTATGATGTTGATGATGTTTATGATGATAATGAGAATTATGATGGCTTTGATAGTAATAATGATGATAATGAAGATGATAATGATGTGGATGATAATGATGATAATAATGATGAAAATAATGATGATGATAATGATGATGATGATGATGATGTTAATGATGGTGATAATGATGATGATGATAGAGATAATGATGAGAATGATAATAATTATTATAATAATAATGACTGTTATCATAATAATAAAAATCATGATTATTATAATAATAATTAAATTAATAATTATAATTATGATTTAGAAAATAATAATGATATTAATAATAATGATAATTGTTGTAATGATAACAAAGACAATGATAGGGATGATAAAAATAATAACGTAAATGATAATAATGATGATAATTATAATGATAACGATAATATATATGATGGTGATGATAATGATAATGATAATGATGATGATAATGTTTATGATGATGATGATGATGATGATGATAATGATGATGTCGATATTAAAAATAAAATTATTTAAATAATAATAATAATCATTATTATAATAACAACAATAAATACAATTACCGTAATAATAATCATAAAAATAATCATAATAATAATAATTATAATAATAATAATAATGATAATGAAGTAGATATCAAAGATAGTTAAGATAATAATAACATGATAATAATAATAAAAATAATCATAATGGCAATATTAACAATGCTTATGCTAACAATGACTACGATTATAATAGAATTAAACGACAATACAATGATATTTAGAATATTGTTAGTCAAAGTGAAACTGAGATTAACAATAATTATAATATCAATGATGATCATAACGATAGCAATAATTATAATAATATTAATAATATTAATGAATATACAAATATTTATTTTATAGTATTTATAAAATAAAAATAATAATAATTATAAACATTATAATAATGATAATATGAATAATGCTGATGGCGATAATAGTGACAAAAATAATAACAGTGATAATGATTGCCCTAATGATGACGATGTAAATGATTATAATATTGATAAGGATGATTATAATGATAATGATAATAATGATAATTATAATAATAATGACAATAATAATAACGATGATGGAAATAATATAATAATAATAATACTCATAATAATAATAATAATAATATGTTCCAGATAAAAGTAAAGATAGTGACAACATAGACAATAATAATCATAATATCTAAGATCATGATAACAATAACAATACTTATTTTAGAGATAAGTAAATGTTGATAATAATGATGAAAATAATTTTGATACACATACTTGTGATGACAATTATATAAAAAAACTATATCAACGTCATGACAATGATAACAATGATAGTAATAATAATGTTGCCAACGATAATGATTAAAATAATAATGACGACAATAAAGATCATTACAATAATAATAGTAACGACAATGACAACAACCAACATAATAATAATAATAATAAAACAAACAATGGTGATAAAAATGATAATGATACTTATAATAAACACAATGGTAGTAAAGATAATGACGTACACGCGAATGATGATAATACTAATAACATTGATAAAGACATTCATAATAAAAATAGTGAAATCGTAACCGTCATAAAAAAAATAACTATCAAAAATCCGAAAATAATAATAACAATAAGGATAATATAAGAAATGTAATTATTATTAAGATGACGATATTTATACGGATAATAATATTGAGAATAGTAATGATAATGATAATCATAATAATAATGACAAAAAATAATGAAAATAACAGTGACGATAGTTATAATAATGATAATTAAAATATTTACGATGATAATAATAGTGATATTGACATTGATGATAGTGTTAATGATAATAATAATGATGACGATGATGATAATAATAATTACGATAATGATAAATGTTATGATAATAATAATGATGATAACAATTAAGCTTATAATAATAATAATAAAGATGGCAAAGGTGATAATAATAATAATAATATTCATATTGATAATTATTTAAATAATAATTATCATAATAATAATAGTAATTATAATACTAATAATCATATTTATAGTAATCAAAATAATAATAATAATAATAATAATAATAATAAAGAAAATGAAGACAATAATACAGTCAATAATAACGTCATGATAATGAGAATGATATTGAAAATAATGGCAATATTAATAATGATAATGCTTATAATAACTACGATTATAATGATAATACAAATATATCAATAACAATTAGGATAATACTAATCATAGTAATAATTAGAATAGCAATAGTAATAAAGATAATGATGATACTGACAATAAATATAATGATATCCTCTCTAATAACAAAAATTACAATAATAAAAATAATAATAAGAGAAATTATGATGATGATAATAATAATGATGATGTTGATAGTAATAATGCTGACGATGATTATAGCAGTAAAAATAATGATTATAATAATGACGATAATGATGAATATGATGATGATGATGATGATATTGATGATGATAATGATGATAATGATGATGATGATAATTATTATGATGATAATGATGATGATAATAATAAAAATAATGATTATAATAATAACAACACTAATTATAGAGATAAAAATATTTTGATAATAATGTTATAAATAATTATGATACTGATTATAATGATGAGGATTATTATAAAAAAATAATAATCTTAACGATAATAATCACAATGATAATGATAATAATGTTGTTGACAATGATAATTATAATGATAATCACAATGCTGACGATGATTATAATAATAACGATAAAAATGACGATAATGACAATTATAATAATATATAATAAAGCTGGTGAATAAAGTGATGGTAATCATAATGGCAGTAATAATTATAATTCATTTTATGAAAATACAGATTATGGAGTGGATGAGGATAATAATAAAACTTATGACTATGATAATGACATTGACAATAAAAATAGTTATAATTGTAATGATTACACAGCTCCACAAAAAAAATCGAAAGTCTTAGTGCAGAGACCTGACATACTTTCCTATGTGTAATTGACCACGCTCAATTCGAATCCGAGGTTAATTTTACTCTATTACGTCAGGATTTTTCATAACCTTAAAATTTAAGCCCAAAATTACCATTACTCCCAAATCCTTAAGTCGTTGGTTACCGTAACCTTATCACTTATTAAAATATGAACTATACATCCCCATGACCCTATATAACTCAGTATCTCTGTTACCCTACAACCTTATAACCTTAAAACCCTAATAACTTGTGAAAAAAAGGCTTATACACTTTCTAAAAGAGAAAATGAAGTTTCAAACTATTATATCGCCAAACCACACTGTCATTAGAGCTTCAGAATCAATAACTCTGAAACACTTTTCCTTAATAAATTCTATAGCCCTATACCTCCATAACGCCATAGATTAGGAGTTAGACGGATCTTGTGTACCACTGGAAAAAAAATTTTCTTTTTCAACATTGACCTAGACATCTCAGCACTAGAGACTCAAACCTCTGTTACTCATCTGGTTTAGAGGTTATGGGATCATTGGGTTTCAGGGTTTTGGGGTTAATGGAGTTTAGGGATGATCGAATTATAAGGTTATATGGTTACTTGGGTTAAGATACTCGGGCATAAAATGGTTTATGTGTTATGGGGTTTTTGGGCTTAAATTTTGAGGTTATGAAAAATCCTTACGTGATAGAGTAAAATTGACCTCGGATTCGAATTCAGCGTGGTCGATTTTATGTAGGAGGGTATGTCGGGTCTCTGCACTAAGACTTTCAATTTTTTTTGTAGAGCTGTGTTATAAAAACAATGATGATTACAGTTTCGGAAATAGTAACAATAATGATAATGAAAATAATGTCATGATTAGAAAGATGACGATAATCATAATGATGAAAATAGTAATAGTTGTTATGATACTGATGAAAATAATCATGATAATAATGACAATAATAATAATGACGATGGTGATAATTATAACTATGATATCTATAATCTTAACCATGATAATAATTATGATAACTTTAACGATAAAGATGTAGATAATAAAAATTATGATGATAATAATGATCATCATGATTGTGATGATGATGATGATGATGATGGTGATGATGATGAGGGTGATAATGTTTATGATGATGATAACAATAATGATGATGATAATGATGATGTTAATGATAAAAATTATAAATATAATGATTACAATAACAAGTAAGATAAGAATAAATTAAAAAATAAAAATGATGAAAATGTTGACTATAATAAAGATAATTATGATAACGATCATAGCAATGACAACAATATCAATGAAGATAATAGAAGATGATAATAATGAAAAATGATTATGACACAGATAATGATGATGACAAAAGTAATAAAAAATAAAACTAATAATCGTAATAAAATTGATAATTATAATGATAATAATAATGTTTCTGATGATAATAAATATAATAATAATGACCATGCCGATGTTTATAATAATAATAACGTAATGAAGACTACAGTAACAATGATCATAATAATAATGATAATGGTAAAAATAAAGGTGGTAATAATGATGACAATAATGATGATAATGGCTATAATTAATATTAAGAAAAAAATGATGACGACGATATTGATGATACTGATGACAATAATGATGACGTTGACAATAATAATGGTTATAATCGTGATGATCATCATAACCAAGTTACATGGTTTGAAAATCAATAATAGCAGTGATAATAATAAAAATTATGCATAGATTAAAAAGATAATTATAATAATAAAAATAATAATAATAAAAGCAATAATAATAATGGTTATAATGATAATAAAGATAGAAATTATACTAATAATGGTCATAATAATAATAAAAATATAGGTAATGAAAAATGTAACGATGACGTTGACTATAATAATGATTATTATGACAGTTACAATGATAATAATAGTGATATTGATGATCATGATCATGGCGATGATGATGATAATGATAATAATAATAATGGACGACAGTAATAATGATAATGATGATGTTGATGATAATAGCAACGATAGTTATAATAATTATGATAGTATTTAAAATTATAAAAACATTAACGATAGTTACAATGAAAATGACCATTGAGATGATGAATAAGATAAAATGTTGTTAATAATATTGACAATAATGACACAAAAGTAATCATAATGACGATACTAAAAGAAGTAATGACAAAGCTTGTACTGATGACCATAATAATAACAATAATTCTGATAAAAAAAAGAATGATGATTATAATAAAAATGACAATGATAACGATGAAAATTAGAAAATCGTAAGTAACAACAACATTGACCATAATGATAATAATGATAATTATAAAGAAAGGAATATTTATGATAATCGTGATTACCATGCTATGATAACAAAGAAAAAAATTACGAAAATTTTAAGTATGATAATAATGTTAATGATGATAATGATGACAATGATAATGCTAATAATAATGATTATTATGATAATGAATGTAATGACAATCGTGAGAGTTACAATCATGATACTAATAATAATGATGATAATAATAATAAAAGTAAATATAATAGTAACTATAGTAATAATGGTGACAATTATAATTATAATGATGACGATAATGTTAATAATGATGATGATAATAATGAAAACGATGGTGATAACAATGATAATGACGATGACAATACCGATAATGATGATTTTTATAACAGTAATGATAAAAAAGACTATAAAATCAATGTCACTAAAAATGATTATAATGATAATGGTGATAATTATAATAATAATAATTATAATAATATCGATATCGACCATTATGAAAAGTATTTTGACAATACCGATGATAATGATAATGACGACGATGACAATGACAATAACCATAACGTTACTAATAATAATAATAATGATAAAAATAATGATTGATAATAATAGTTATCATGATTTTAATGATAATTCATGATGATAACAATGATGCTAAAGATAAGGATGATAATGATATTTAAAATAACTACGAAACAAAAGTAATATGAGAGTAACAATAAAGATAGAAAAAACTTTAATATGGTAAAAATAATGATGACAACAATGATGGTAACAATGACTATGATGACGATGACAATAAAAGTGATAATGATAATCGTAATAATAACAATAATGATAATAATGACGCTTATCGTAATAATGATAAGGATAATATCAATGATGGTAATAATGACAATGATGATATAAATAATAATAATTAAGACAACAATGACCATGATAACAATAATAATAAAAACAAGACTAAAGATAATAGTCATAATAATAATGATAAAAATCAAAATTATGACAGTGAGGAGGTGGAAAGCGAAAATCATAATAAAAATCATGATTTTAAAAAAAGTGATAATCAACATGATGATAATAATTACAAAGTTATTTTTAATAATGATAATAGTTATAATAATAATAATGACTTTTGTAATAATGATAATGATAATAATAATGATGATAAAGATGATGATAACGATGATAAAAATGGTAATAATAAAAATAATAATAATGCTAGATATACGAATAATGATACAAGTATTTTAAAAAATAATGATCACTATGCTTATAATGATAACCAATATAATAATAACGACATTTTTTATAATAATAATAATTCTAATGATAAGTATAGCTTTAGTGATGATTATGAAACTAATGATGATGACAGTAATGATAATAATAATACAGTCAAAAAATATAATACCAATGATAACAACTATAATGACTGTGATAATGATGATATAGAAGACGATGATGACAGTGATGATAATGATGATAATGATGATGATGATGATAATGATAATGATGATGATGATGATGATGATGATGATGATGATGATAATGATGATAATGATAATGATGATGATGATGATGATGATAATGATTATGATGATGATGGTGATGATGATGGTAATGATAATGATAATGATAATGATGATAATGATGATGATGATTATGATGATGACGAAAATTTTGATGACAAAAATGACAATCATGTTGATTTCAACAGTAAGGTTGATGACTATGCCAATGTAATTGATGATAATAAAAGTAAATATGATGTTGACAATGATAGTGTTAATAAACCTAATAATGATAATAACGATGATGATGATAATGATCTTAACAGTAATGATGACAATTATAATTGTGATGATGTTTATGATAATAATGATAATAATGATGATTTTGATAGTGATAATGATGATAATACTGATGATAATAATGTGAATGATAATAATGATAATAATGATGAAAATAATGATGATGATGATGATGATGATGATGATGATAAAAATGATGATGATTATGATGATGATGATAATAATAACAATAATGTTGATAAAGATAATGGAAATAATTATGATAATTATGATAAAGATAATGTTAATGATAAAGATAATGATAATGATATTGATGATATTAATAATGATGATAATGATAATGATGATGATCATGTTGATGATAATGATGATGATAATGATGATGATGGTAAATAATGATAGTAATAATAATTATGTTGTTGATGATGATAAGAGTAATGATCTTAATGATGATAATAACGATTATGATGATAATGATCTTGATAGTGATGAAGACAATTATAATGATGATAATAATGATGATGATGATGATAATGATATTAATGATGAGTTTGACGATGATGACGATGGTAATGATAATAAAAATAAAAACGATAATAATAATATTCATAGTAGTCGTTCTGATAATGAAGCCAATGACTTCGATGACACGATGTTGATAATGTTGATAAAAACAATAATAAAGATGATTATGTTAAAAGTGATGATGGTAATGGAAATAATGATAATGACGAAAAAATTATATTTAAGAGATTAATAACAATAATGACGATAAAAATTTTGATGATGCCCATAATAGTGATAAAAGTGATAAAAGTAATACAGTGATGATGAAAATGATTTTAGTAATTATAACGATGATTGTAATGATGATAATCATGATAAAGACGATGATGATGATGATGATGATGATGATGATGATTATAATGATAATAATTATAATGATCATCTAAATATTGATAGTGATAATCCTGATAATGGAGATAGTTAAGAAAGCTGATTCATAGTGTAACTTTTTTTTAAGCATAAGATGTTTATTTCTTATTTTTAAAGTGTGACCAATACTCATTTACCTCAATTTTTTTGTTAAATTAATAATATAGGTTTTTACTTAGAGAAACAATATTTATAGACTGTGCTCATTATCACCTATTTGAATTAATAATTTTTTAAATAAGTCGTGAAATCTGTGGTAGTGGCACATAGTCTCTGAGGATAACGGCAGTAGTAGGACACTGTTTGTGGTAGTAGTTGGACAGTATGTGATTATATTATTTGCATTTGTAAAAACACAGTTTTTTATTTATAAGAGATAAATTATTACTTTTGAATGTAGACAAATATTAAAAATTAATGATAAGTAAGGATTTCTTCTTTGTATATGTTTTTTCTAACAATATTACAAAGTTTTTACTTACTCTGTCCGTTAATAATTAAGGAAAAAGTTTTGTCTATTACAACATAAACTAAATAATATATTTATTAAGATTGAAAATTACGGAAACAATAATAGTGAACACAAGTTTGAAATAAATATCAGTTACTAAGGTCTCGAATTTTTTTTTCTTTTAATTTTGCTCTGCAAAAAATGGACTTCACACGCACTCAATGCTTTTTCATCGTCATTTAGTTTAAATAAACGATTTTTTTTTCTTGTACCATTGAGTCAGTATTCGCATTCCAGTTTTTTTATTTAAAAATTTTTCTTCAATTTTTAATTCTTAGGTAATTTATTTTCTAGTTCCCAACAGTTTTTTACTTTCTTGAAACTTCTTGTTTAAATTTTTTTGTACTTTTCAGCGTTTTTTTTTTAATTCTTCTTTTTTTAAGATAACCTACAGCGTTTTCCATGTTTTCTTTTTTTTTTTTTTTTTTTTTTTTTTTTCTCTTCAAGTTATGTATGAAATTATTTACAACCACCACGGGTCGGTTTTTCTAAGCTTCTCATTTTTATCTTGAAATTAAGATTAGTTACACAAAATATACTTTTTAAACAAGAAATATTTAATTTTTCTGTGGTGATAAAAAGCAAATTTTAAAGGCTGAAATACCAAATAAAAATGTAATAGTAGTAAACTAATTCCTTATTTTTCCGTTGACAATATTTAGAGCTATTCAATTTGTTCAGGTTTTTTTTTCAATATTAGTATAATGAGAATTAATTATTAAAAATATACATCATTTTCTGCAAAGTTAATTTTTTTACATTGGGCAGGATGGATTAATACAGATTGCATTAAGGTAAGGTTTCAGATTATCACTTAAATACTAATCCAAAAAATGTATTTACGTTAAATTTAATTATTAAAGATTAGACTAATATTAAACGCAAGAATACTATCGTAAAAAGTATTAGATCAAAGTCGTTAAAAATATAATTTGGTCTCGTTAAGTACTCGTCCCACTACTACTTAGTTTTAGAAGTAAGGGATGCAGTAGTGGGACAGCAATGATAAGCCACATCTGACTTCTACATGGTGTTTGCAGAAAATAAAGGTATATAAGACGGACTGTATTTTATCACAAAAAAATTATTTTCAAGGTATAATTAATGTAACTTGTTCTTGAGTGTCACATAATTGCGTATAAATAGTTAAAACGTGCGAATAACATTCTATTTTCGGTATATCATCTTAATAGTCAAATTCAAAGTGTCATCAAAATGTGCAAAATGCCTCGTTTAAGATGTATGCATCTAACAGGTGCTTGTACAGCTTTATAAAGTAATGATTTATTCTCCCTTAAACGATTACCACAAATAGTTTTTAGTTTCTTATCTAGCTAAGAGATAACAAAATAATAATAAATTTTCTTAACGATTCTATAAGACAAATAAATTTAGCAGTTATGATTTGCTTCTCCTGTACCACTATACCCTGCAAATTTTGCGTTTTTCCATTATACCTTAGTTTATCTTAATGCTGATAATGATTATAATAATGATAAAACAAAAAATTGGAGATGATATTGTTGATAATGACGATAATAATAAGAATGATAATAATGATAATGATGATTATATTCAAGTTAATAATAACAATAATGACAATAATAATCCTGAATATGCTAATAATAATGATAATAATAATGATAATGATTATGATAATGATAATAAAGATGATAATAATAAACATGATAATGACGGTCGTGATGTTAAAGATAATAACAGGTATGATAATACTCCTGATAATAATAATAAAGATCATAATTAAAATGAAGATAATAATTATGATTCTAATCATGATGATAATAATTAATGAAATGACGATAAAGATAACAATGATCGTCATATTCAATTTAAAATAATAATACTGACTATAATGACAATGACAATGACGTTGATAATCATGATGATGATGTTTATGATGATAATTATGATGAGGATAACAATGACAATATTGATAATCATGACGATAGTGATAACGATCATTATAATGACAATAACATTAATAATAATAAAACTTATAATAATTTATATAATAATGATAAAAATAATAGAAATAATAACGATGATAAAAAAGAAAAAGACGATAATAAATATGAAAATCATAATTATGACGACAATGTTGAGGACAATGACGATAATGATTATGGTATTAATTATAATAACGTTATAATAATTATGATAATAGTAAAAAAAATGACGATGACAGTGATAGTAATAATGATAATAATACTTATAATTATAGGGATGATAATATTTATGATAATAATGATGATATAAATAATGAGATAAAGGACTTTTTCAAAGATTTCAATAACAATAATAATGATAATGAAAATAATAAACATAACTATAATAATAATGTGATTGACGATAATGATAAGAATAATAATTATAATGGTGATAATGCAATATTTATGATAATAATATTAACTTTGATAACAAAAGTCATAAAAATGATAATGTGAATTATAATGACAATGGTACTGACAAAAGTTATGATAATAATGATGTGAGGGATATTGATAATAATAATGATAACGATAATAATAATGGCAACAACAATAATAATGACAAAAACAATAAAGATGAAAAAAATGATAATGACGATAATGTCGATGATAATGATAATAACAATGATGGTCATCACTATGACGATCATAATGATAATAATAATAGTAAGGCTAATGACAGTTGTGATGACGATGATAATTTTAATTACAATAGAGATAATGAGACCTTATATGATAATAATGATATAAATAGCGTTGCTACAGAAGTAATTAAAAACAAAAATGATAGTGATATGATAATAATGATAATAATAATAAAGACGATCACAACTATAAAAAGGCTGTTGATGTTGTCAATTGTAATGATAATTATAAAAATAACGTTAATAATCATGATTAAGATAAGATAATAACTATAATAACGACTACGATTTTAATGATGATGAGTAAAATAATAATTAATATAATACTGCTGACAATAAGAATAATTAGCATGATGACCAAAATTAGCACAGAAATAAGAATATCAATAATCTTGATGACTATGATGACGACGATGATGAAGATGATGATAATAATTAATATAATGACGATAACGATAACAATGATCGTCATATTCAAACAAAAATAATAATAATGACTACAATGACCATGACAATGACGATGATAATCATGATGATGATGTTTATAATGATAATTATGATGAGGGTAACAATGACAATATTGATAATCATGACGATAGTGACAACGATCATAATAATGACAATAACGATAATAATGATAAAACTTATAATAATTTATATAATAACAATGAAAATAATAGAAATAATAACGATGATAAAAAAAAAAGACGATATGGAGTATGAAAATCATAATTATGACGACAATGTTGAGGACAATGACGATAATAATTATGGTATTGATTATAATAACGTTATAATAATTATGATAATAGTAAAAAAATGACGATGACAGTGATAGTAATAATGATAATAATACTTATTATGATAGGGATGATCATAGTTATGATAATAATGATGATATAAATAATGAGATAAAGGACTTTTTAAAGATTACAATAACAATAATACTGATAATAATAATAATAAACATAACTGTAATGATAATGTAATTCACGATAATGATAAAAATAATAATTATAATGGTGATTATGCAATATTTATGATAATAATATTAACAATGATAAAAAAATTTATAAAAATGATAATGTGAATTATAATGACAATGGGTATGACGAAAGTATTAATAATAATGATGTGAGGGATATTAAAAATAATAATAATGACGATAATAATGATGGCAATACCAATAATAATGACAAAAACTATAAAGATAAAAAAAATGATAATGACGATACTGTCGATGATGATGATAAAAACAATGATGGTCATCCTTATGACGATCATAATAATAATAATGATAGTAAGGCTAATGACTTTTGTGATGACGATGATAATTTTAATTACAATAGAGATAATAAGACCTTATACGATAATAATAATATAAATAGCGTTGCTACAGAAGTTAATAAAAACAAAAATGATAGTGATATGATAATAATGATAATAATATAAAAGACGATCACGACTATAATAAAGCTGTTGATGTTGTCAATTGTAATGATAATTATAAAAATAACGTTAATATTCATGATTAAAATAAGATAATAACTATAATAACGACTAAGATTTTTATGATAATGAGTAAAATAATAATTAATATAATACTGCTGACAATAAGAATAATTAGGATGATGACTTAAATCAGCACAGAAATAAGAATATCAATAATCTTGATGACTATGATGACAACGATGATGAAGATGATGATAATAATTAATATAATGACGATAACGATAACAATGATCGTCATATTCGAACAAAAATAATAATAATGACTATAATGACCATGACAATGACGATGATAATCATGATAATGATGTTTATGATGATAATTATGATGAGGGTAACAATGACAATATTGATAATCATGACAATAGGGACAACGATCATAATAATGACAATAACGATAATAATGATAAAACTTATAATAATTTATATAATAACAATAAAAATAATAATAATAATAACGATGATAAAAAAAAAGACGATATTAAGTATGAAAATCATAATTATGACGACAATGTCGAGGACAATGACGATAATGATTATGGTATTAATTATAATAACGTTATAATAATTATGATAATAGTAAAAAAAATGACGACGACAGTAATAGTAATAATGATAATAATACTTATAATGATAGGGATGATAATAGTTATGATAATAATGATGATATAAATAATGAGATAAAGGACTTTTTCAAAAATTACAATAACAATAGAAATGATAATAATAATAATAAACATAACTATAATAATGATGTATTTGACGATAATGATAAAAATAATAATTATAATGGTGATTATGCAATATTTATAATAATAATATTAACAATCATAACAAAAGTCATAAAAATGATAATGTGAATTATAATGACCATGGTAATGACATAAGTAATAATAATAATGATGTGAGGGATATTGATGATAATAATAATGACGATAATAATAATGGCAATAACAAAAATAATGACAATAACAATAAAGATGAAAAAAATAATAATGACGATAATGTCGATGATAATGATAATAACAATGATGGTCATCACTATGACGATCATAATGATGATAATGATAGTAAAGCTAATGACAGTTGTGATGACGATGATAATTTTAATTACAATAGAAATAATAAGACCTTATATGATAATAATGATATAAATAGCGTTGCTACAGAAGTTAATAAAAACAAAAATAATAGTGATATGACAATAATGATAATAATAATAAAGACGATCACGACTATGATAAGGCTGTTAATGTTGTCAATTGTAATGATAATTATAAAAATAACGTTAATAATCATGATTAAGATAAGATAATAACTATAATAACGACTACGATTTTAATGATAATTAGTAAAATAATAATTAAAATAATACTGCTGACAATGAGAATAATTAGGATGATGACCAAAATGAGCACAGAAATAAGAATATTAAAAATCTTGATGACTATGATGACGACGATGATGAAGATGAGGATAATAATTAACATAATGACGATAACGATAACAATGGTCGTCATATTTAAACAAAAATAATAATAATGACTATAATGACAATGATAATGACAATGATAATCATGATAATGATGTTTATGATGATAATTATGATAAGTATAACAATGACAATATTGATAATCATGACGATAGTAACAACGATCATAATAATGACAATAACGATAATAATGATGAAACTTATAATAATTTATGTAATAACAATAAAAATAATAGAAACAATAACGATGATAAAAAAAAAGACGATATTGAGTATGAAAATCATCATTATGACGACAATGTCGAGGACAATGACGATAATGATTATGGTATTAATTATAATAACGTTATAATAATTATGATAATAGTAAAAAAAATGACGACGACAGTGATAGGTATCATGATAATAATACTTATAATGATAGGGATGATAATATTTATGATAATAATGATAATATAAATAATAAGATGAAGGACTTTTTCAAAGATTACAATAACAATAATAATGATAATAATAATAATAAACATAACTATAATCATAATGTAATTGACGATAATGATAAAAATAATAATTATAATGGTGATTATGCAATATTTATGATAATAATATTAACAATGATATCAAATGTCATAAAAATGATAATGTGAATTATAATGATAATGGTAATGACAAAAGTAATGATAATATTGATGTGAGGGATATTAATAATAATAATAGTGACGATAATAATAATGGCACTAACAATAATAATGACAATAACAATAAAGATGAAAAAAATGATAATGACGATAATGTCGATGATAATGATAATAACAATGATGGTCATTACTATGACGATCATAATGATGATAATGATAGTAAGGCTAATGACAGTTGTGATGACGATGATAATTTTAATTACAATAGAAATAATAAGACCTTATATGATAATAATGATATAAATAGCGTTGCTAAAGAAGTTAATAAAAACAAAAATGATAGTTATATGACAATAATGATAATAATAATAAAGACGATCACGACTATGATAAGGCTGTTGATGTTGTCAATTGTAATGATAATTATAAAAATAACGTTAATAATCATGATTAAGATAAGATAATAACTATAATAACGACTACGATTTTTATGATAATGAGTAAAATAATAATTAATATAATACTGCTGACAATAAGAATAATTAGGATGATGACTTAAATGAGCACAGAATTAAGAATATCAATAATCTTGATGACTATGATGATGACGATGATGAAGATGATAATAATAAGGACAATGACGATACTAATAATGATGCTAAAAATAATAATGTTGATAAAAATAATAATAACAATAAGGAAGAAGGAGACGAGAATAATAATTATATCATAAAAAAATTAATTATAATGATAATGATTAATACGATGTTATTGATGATGACAATGACAATAATGACCGTGACGTTAATAATAACTTGAAACTGAATGACTATAAATATGATAATGCTATCGATGATGATAATGATGGCGATAATTATCCTAATGATGATGGTAGTTATCATTATTATAATAATAATGATGATGATGATAATGACAATAAAAATAGTAAAATTTATGATAATCACAATGATTTAAATATAAGTTGTGATAACGATCATAATAATAATAAAAATTATAATGACGATTACATATAAAATAATGATAACTATAATGACAATAAAGATTATGATAACTATGACGATCATGATCATAATAGTTAGAGTAAAGATAATAATAACAATGGAAATATTGATAACAAAAATAATTATATTATTACCAGTAAAAATAACAATGATACCAATAAAAAAATTGAAAATTATGATATATACGACTAGATTTTTAAAACACCGATAATGATCATGACCATAATGACAGGAACAATAATGATAATAATTATGATAAAATTAATGACAATAACGGAATAATTATATGATGATGAAATGATAATAAAAATAATGATTATAATAAAGGTGATAAGATTAACAATAATGCTGATAAGTACAACAATAATAATAATGATAATAATTCTAATTATAAGGATAATGATACTAATACTGATTTTAATTAACATAAACATGATAGTTATATTAACAATAATAACAAATACAAAGCAATGCTTATTATAATGACAATGAAAATAGCTAGAATGTCATTAACTATGACGGTGCTTATAATAATATTAATGCTAATAGTAATGATACTGAGAATAATGATGATAAGGATCATTTTAACAACAATAATAATAATAATTTTAATTATGATAACAATTAAAAGGGATGATGAAAATTTAAATAATAATCATGATGATAGTAAAACTGTTGATCATGTAGGATGATGATAACTACAATACTGATAAAGATGATACTAATAATACTAACGACAATAACAATAATAACGAAAATGATAATGATAATAATATTGATAATGATGAAAATGATAGTAATAATGTTGTTAACACAAATAATAATAATCATAATAACAATCATGAAAATAATGTTGATGACTATGGTACTTACAATAATACTTATAATACTAACATTTATTATGAGTAAATTGATGAAAATAATAATAATAGTTATGATGATTAAGATAAAAATTATAATAATAATCATAATGACAATGATAATAATGACCATAATAATGATAATGATGATAATGACAATGATGACGATGATGATGACGATGATAATGATGATGATGATAATATTGCTAATAATAATAACGATGATGATGATGATGATGATGATGATGATGATGATGATGATGATGATGATTATAATGATGATAATATAGACGACAATGACAAAAATAATTATGATAACGATGACAATTCAAATAAAAACGACGATAGTAATATTGAAAAAAATTCTAATAATAATTATAATTATGACAGTAGAAAAAAAATACTAGTAATAATAATAATAATAATATTAGGAGAAAATAATAATTATAAAAATAATAACGAATATAATTATTATAATGATGATAATAATAGTAATGATGATCATCATAATAATGGTAATCGCCGTTAAGATGATGTTAATGATCATAATGATATTAATAATGGAAATAATGATGACAACAATGATGATGACAACGACAGTGATAATGATGATGATAGTCATTATACTGACGATGACAATAATGATAATAATGACGATCTCGACAATGATGTTGATTTTGACAATAAGGTTGATGACTATGCTGATAATGATAATGATGGTAAATAATTATAGTAATAATAATTTTGTTGTTGATGATGATAAGGGTAATGATTTTAATGATGATAATAACGATTATGATGATAATGATCTTGATAGTGATGATGACAATTATAACAATGATAATAATGATGATGATGATGATAATGATATTAATGATGGGTTTGACGATGATGACGATGGTTATGATAATAAAAATAAAAACGATAGTAATAATATTTATAGTAGTTGTTCTGATAATAAAGCCAATGACTCCGATGACACGATGTTGATAATGTTGATAAAAACAATAATAAAGATGATTTTGTTAAAAGTGATGATGGTAATAAAAATAATGATAATGCCGAAAAAATTATATTTAAGAGATTAATAACAATCATGACGATAAAAATTTTGATGATGCCCATAATAGTAATAAAAGTGATAAAAGTAATACGACGATGATGAATATGATTTTAGTAATTATAACGATGATTATAATAATGATAATTATGATAAAGACGATGATGATAATGATGATGATGATGATGATTATTATAATGATAATAATCATAATGATCATCTAAATATTGATAGTGATAATCCCGATAATGGAGATAGTGAAGAAAGCTGATTCATAGTGTAACTTTTTTTTAAGCATAAGATGTTTATTTCTTATTTTTAAAGTTTGACCAATACTCATTTACCTCAATTTTTTTGTTAAACCAATAATATAGGTTTTTACTTAGAGGAACAATATTTATAGACTGTGCTCATTATCACCTCTTTAAATAATTAATTTTCTAAATAAGTCGTGAAATCTGTGGTAGTAGGACATAGTCTCTGAGGATAACGGCAGTAGTAGGACACTGTTTGTGAAAGTAGTTGGACAGTATGTGATTATATTATTTGCATTTGTAAAAACACAGTTCTTTATTTATAAGAGATAAATTATTACTTTTGAATGTAGACAAATATTAAAAATTAAAGATTAGTAGGAATTTCTTCGTTGTATATGTTTTTTATAACGATATTACAAAGTTTTTACTTACTCTGTCCGTTAATAATTAAAAAAAAAAGTTTTGTCTATTACAACATAAACTAAATAATATATTTATTAAGATTAATAATTACGCAAACAATAATAGTGAACACAAGTTTTGAATAAATATCAGTAACTAAGGTCTCGAATTTTTTTTTCTTTTAATTTTGCTTTGCAATAAATGGACTTCACACGCACTCAATGCTTTTTCATCGTCATTTAGTTTAAATAAACGATTTTTTTTTCTTGTACCATTGAGTCAGTATTCGCATTCCAGTTTTTTTATTTAAAAATTTTTCTTTAATTTTTAATTCTTAGGTAATTTGTTTTCTAGTTCCCAACAGTTTTTTACTTTCTTGAAACTTCTTGTTTAAATTTTTTTGGTACTTTTCAGCGTTTTTCTTTTACTTCTTTTTTATAAAAGAGAACCTACAGCGTTTTCCATGTTTTCTTTTTTCTTTTTTTTTTTTTTTTTTTTTTTTTTTTTTTTTTTTTTTTTTTTTTTTTCTTAAAGTTATGTATGAAATTATCTACAATCACCGCGGGTCGGTTTTTCTAAGCTTCTTATTTTTATCTTAAAATTATGATTGGTTACACAAAATATACTTTTTAAACGAGAAATATTTGATTTTTCTGTGGTGATCAAAAGCAAGTTTTAAAGGCTTTAATACCAAATAAAAATGTAATGTTAGTAAACTAATCCCTTATTTTTCCGTTGACAATATTTAGAGCTATTCAATTTGTTCAGATTTTTTTTTAATATTATTATGATGAAAATTATTTACCAAAAATATACATCATTTTCTGCAAAGTTAATTTTTATACATTGGGCAGGATGGATTAATACAGATTGCATTAAGGTAAGGTTTCAGATTATCACTTAACTACTAATCCAACACATGTATTTAAGTTAAATTTAATTATTAAAAATTAGACTAATACTAATCGCACGAATACTATCGTAAAAAGTATAAGATCACAGTCGTTAAAAATATAATTTGGTCTCGTTAAGTACTTGTCCCACTACTACTTAGTTTTAGAAGTAAGGAATGCAGTAGTGGCACAGCAATGATAAGCCACATCTGACTTCTACATGGTGTTTGCAGAAAATAAAGGTATATAAGACGGACTGTATTTTATCACAAAAAAATTATTTTCAAGGTCTAATTAATGTAACTTGTTCTTGAGTGTCACATAATTGCGTATAAATAGAAAAAACGTGCGAATAACATTTTATTTTCGGTATATCATCTTAATAGTCAAATTCAGAGTGTCATCAAAATGTGCGAAATGCCTCGTTTAAGATGTATGCATCAAACAGGTGCTTGTACAGCTTTATAAAGTAATGATTTATTCTCCCTTGAACTATTACCACAAATAGTTTTTAATTTCTTATCTAGCTAAGAGATAACAAAATAATAATGAATTTTCTTAACGATTCTATAAGACAAATAAATTTAGCAGTTATGATTTGCTTCTCCTGTACCACTATACCCTGCAAATTTTGCGTTTTCCCATTATACCTTATTTTATCTTAATGCTGATAATGATTTTAATAATGATAAAACAAAAAATTGGAGATAATATTGTTGATAATGACGATAATAATAAGAATGATAATAATAATAATGATGATTATATTCAAGATAATAATAACAATACTGAAAATATTAATCCTGAATATGCTAAAAATAATGATAATAATAATAATAATGGAGATGATAATGATAATAAAGATGATAATAATAAACTTGATAATGACGGTCGTGATGTTGAAGATAATAACAGGTATGATAATACTCCTGATAATAATAATAAAGATCATAATTAAAATGAAAATAATAATTATGATTCTTATCATGATAATAATAATTAATATAATGACGATAACGATAACAATGATCGACGTATCCAAACAAAAAAAATAATAATGACTATAATGACAATGACAATGACGATGATAATCATGATGATGATGTTTATGATGATAATTATGATGAGGGTAACAATGACAATATTGATAATCATGACGATAGTGACAACAATCATAATAATGACAATAACGATAATAATGATGAAACTTATAATAATTTATATAATAATAATAAAAATAATAACGATGATAAAATAGACAAAGAAGATAACAAATATGAAAATCATAATTATGACGACAATGTTGAGGACAATGACGATAATGATTATGGTATTAATTATATTAACGTTATAATAATTATAATAATAGTAAAAAAAATGACGATGACAGTGATAGTAATAATGATAATAATACTTATAATAATACGGATGATAATAGTTATGATAATAATGATGATATGAATAATGAGATAAAGGACTTTTTCAAAGATTACAATAACAATAATAATGATAATAATAATAATAAACATAACTATAATAATAATGTGATTGACGATAATGATAAGTATAATAATTATAATGGCGATTATGCAATATTTATGATAATAATATTAACAATCATAACAAAAGTCATAAAAATGATAATGTAAATTATAATGACAATGGTAATGACATAAGTAATGATAATAATGATGTGAGGGATATTGATGATAATAATAATGACGATAATAATAATGGCAATAACAAAAATAATGACAAAAACAATAAAAATGAAAAAAATCATAATGACGATAATGTCGATGATAATGATAATAACAATGATGGTCATCATTATGACGATCATAATGATGATAATGATAGTAAGGCTAATGACAGTTGTAATGACGATGATAATTTTAATTACAATAGAAATAATAAGACCTTATATGATAATAATGATATAAATAGCGTTGCTACAGAAGTTAATAAAAACAAAAATGATAGTGATATGACAATAATGATAATAATAATAAAGACGATCACGACTATGATAAGGCTGTTAATGTTGTCAATTGTAATAATAATTATAAAAATAACGTTAATAATCATGATTAGGATAAGATAATAACTATAATAACGACTACGATTTTGATGATAATAAGTAAAATAATAATTAAAATAATACTGCTGACAATGAGAATAATTAGGATGATGACTAAAATAAGCACAGAAATAAGAATATTAAAAATCTTGATGACTATGATGACGACGATGATGAAGATGATGATAATAATTAACATAATGACGATAACGATAACAATGGTCGTCATATTTAAACCAAAATAATAATAATGACTATAATGACAATGATAATGACAATGATAATCATGATAATGATGTTTATGATGATAATTATGATAAGTATAACAATGACAATATTGATAATCATGACGATAGTAACAACGATCATAATAATGACAATAACGATAATAATGATGAAACTTATAATAATTTATATAATAACAATAAAAATAATAGAAACAATAACGATGATAAAAAAAAAGACGATATTGAGTATGAAAATCATCATTATGACGACAATGTCGAGGACAATGACGATAATGATTATGGTATTAATTATAATAACGTTATAATAATTATGATAATAGTAAAAAAAATGACGACGACAGTGATAGGTATCATGATAATAATACTTATAATGATAGGGATGATAATATTTATGATAATAATGATAATATAAATAATAAGATGAAGGACTTTTTCAAAGATTACAATAACAATAATAATGATAATAATAATAATAAACATAACTATAATCATAATGTAATTGACGATAATGATAAAAATAAAAATTATAATGGTGATTATGCAATATTTATGATAATAATATTAACAATGATATCAAATGTCATAAAAATGATAATGTAAATTATAATGATAATGGTAATGACAAAAGTAATGATAATATTGATGTGAGGGATATTAATAATAATAATAATGACGATAATAATAATGGCACTAACAATAATAATGACAATAACAATAAAGATGAAAAAAATGATAATGACGATAATGTCGATGATAATGATAATAACAATGATGGTCATCACTATGACGATCATAATGATGATAATGATAGTAAGGCTAATGACAGTTGTGATGACGATGATAATTTCAATTACAATAGAAATAATAAGACCTTATATGATAATAATGATATAAATAGCGTTGCTACAGAAGTTAATAAAAACAAAAATGATAGTGATATGACAATAATGATAATAATAATAAAGACGATCACGACTATGATAAGGCTGTTGATGTTGTCAATTGTAATGATAATTATAAAAATAACGTTAATAATCATGATCAAGATAAGATAATAACTATAATAACGACTACGATTTTTATGATAATGAGTAAAATAATAATTAATATAAAACTTCTGACAATAAGAATAATTAGGATGATGACTTGAATGAGCACAGAATTAAGAATATCAATAATCTTGATGACTATGATGACGACGATGATGAAGATGATAATAATAAGGACAATGACGATACTAATAATGATGCTAAAAATAATAATGTTGATAAAAATAATAATAACAATGAGGAAGAAGGAGACGAGAATAATAATTATATCATAAAAAAATTAATTATAATGATAATGATTAATACGATGTTATTGATTATGACAATGACAATAATGACCGTGACGTTAATAATAACTTGAAACTGAATGACTATAAATATGATAATGCTATCGATGATGATAGTGATGGCGATTATTATCCTAATGATGATGATAGTTATCATTATTATAATAATAATGATGATGATGATGATGACAATAAAAATAGTAAAATTTATGATTATTACAATGATTTAAAGATAAGTTATGATAACGATCATAATAATAATAAAAATTATAATGACGATTACATATAAAATAATGATAACTATAATGACAATAAAGATTATGATAACTATGACGATCATGATCATAATAGTTAGAGTAAAG
The DNA here is from genome assembly GCF_036245765.1 of Copidosoma floridanum. NCBI lineage: Eukaryota > Metazoa > Arthropoda > Insecta > Hymenoptera > Encyrtidae > Copidosoma > Copidosoma floridanum. The sequence continues at coordinate 4,349,378 of NW_028321892.1, read as the reverse complement.
ATAATAATAACAATGGAAATATTGATAACAAAAATAATTATATTATTACCAGTAAAAATAACAATGATACCAATAATAAAATTGAAAATTATGATATATACGACTAGATTTTTAAAACACCGATAATGATCATGACCATAATGACAGGAACAATAATGATAATAATTATGATAAAATTAATGACAATAACAGAATAATTATATGATGATAAAATGATAATAAAAATAATGATTATAATAAAGGTGATGAGATTAACAATAATGCTGATAAGTACAACAATAATAATAATGATAATAATTCTAATTATAAGGATAATGATACTAATACTGATTTTAATTAACATAAACATGATAGTTATATTAACAATAATAACAAATACAAAGCAATGCTTATTATAATGACAATAAAAATAGCTAGAATGTTATTAACTATGACGGTGCTTATAATAATATTAATGCTAATAGTAATGATACTAAAAATAATGATGATAAGGATCATTTTAACAACAATAATAATAATAATTACAATTATGATAACAATTGAAAGGGATGATGAAAATTTTAATGATAATCATGATGATAGTAAAACTGTTGATCATGTAGGATGATGATAACTACAATACTGATAAAGATGATACTAATAATACTAACGACAATAACAATAATAACGAAAATGATAATGATAATAATATTGATAATGATGAAAATGATAGTAATAATGTTGTTAACACAAATAATAATAATCATAATAACAATCATGAAAATAATGTTGATGACTATGGTACTTACAATAATACTTATAATACTAACATTTATTATGAGTAAATTGATGAAAATAATGATAATAGTTATGATGATAAAGATAAAAATTATAATAATAATTATAATGACAATGATAATAATGACCATAATAATGATAATGATGATAATGACAATGATGACGATGATGATGACGATGATAATGATGATGATGATAATATTGCTAATAATAATAACGATGATGATGATGATAACGATGACAATTTAAATAAAAACGACGATAGTAATATTGAAAAAAATTCTAATGATAATTATAATTATGACAGTAGAAAAAAAATAATAGTAAAAATAATAATAATAATATTAGGAGAAAATAATAATCATAAAAATAATAACGAATATGACTATTATAATGATGATAATAATAGTAATGATGATCATCATAATAATGGTAATCTCCGTTAAGATGATGTTAATGATCATAATGATATTAATAATGGAAATAATGATGACAACAATGATGATGACAACGACAGTGATAATGATGATGATAGTCATTATACTGACGATGACAATAATGATAATAATGACGATCTCGACAATGATGTTGATTTTGACAATAAGGTTGATGACTATGCTGATAATGATAATGATGGTAAATAATGATAGTAATAATAATTTTGTTGTTGATGATGATAAGGGTAATGATCTTAATGATGATAATAACGATTATGATGATAATGATCTTGATAGTGATGATGACAATTATAACATTGATAATAATGATGATGATGATGATAATGATATTCATGATGAGTTTGACGATGATGACGATGGTTATGATAATAAAAATAAAAACGATGGTAATAATATTTATAGTAGTTGTTCTGATAATAAAGCTAATGACTCCAATGACACGATGTTGATAATGTTGATAAAAACAATAATAAAGATGATTTTGTTAAGAGTGATGATGGTAATAAAAATAATGATAATGACGAAAAAATTATATTTAAGAGATTAATAACAATCATGACGATAAAAATTTTGATGATGCCCATAATAGTGATAAAAGTGATATAAGTAATACGGTGATGATGAATATGATTTTAGTAATTATAACGATGATTATAATAATGATAATTATAATAAAGACGATGATGATGATGATGATGATGATGATGATGATGATGACGATTATTATAATGATAATAATCATAATGATCATCTAAATATTGATAGTGATAATCCTGATAATGGAGATAGTGAAAAAATCTGATTTATAGTGTAACTTTTTTTTAAGCATAAGATGTTTATTTCTTATTTTTAAAGTTTGACCAATACTCATTTACCTCAATTTTTTTGTTAAATTAATAATATAGGTTTTTACTTAAAAGAACAATATTTATAGACTGTGCTCATTATGACCTCTTTAAATAATTAATTTTCTAAATAAGTCGTGAAATCTGTGGTAGTAGGACATCGTCTCTGAGGATAACGGCAGTAGTAGGACACTGTTTGTGGAAGTAGTTGGACAGTATGTGATTATATTATTTGCATTTGTAAAAACACAGTTTTTTATTTATGAGAGATAAATTATTACTTTTGAATGTAGACAAATATTAAAAATTAAAGATTAGTAGGAATTTCTTCTTTGTATATGTTTTTTCTAACGATATTACGAAGTTTTTACTTACTCTGTCCGTTAATAATTAAGAAAAAAAGTTTTGTCTATTACAACATAAACTAAATAATATATTTATTAAGATTAATAATTACGAAAACAATAATAGTGAACACAAGTTTTAAATAAATATCAGTTACTAAGGTCTCGAATTTTTTTTTCTTTTAATTTTGCTCTGCAAAAAATGGACTTCACACGCACTCAATGCTTTTTCATCGTCATTTAGTTTAAATAAACGATTTTTTTTTCTTGTACCATTGAGTCAGTATTCGCATTCCAGTTTTTTTATTTAAAAATTTTTCTTTAATTTTTAATTCTTAGGTAATTTGTTTTCTAGTTCCCAACAGTTTTTTACTTTCTTGAAACTTCTTGTTTAAATTTTTTTGGTACTTTTCAGCGTTTTTCTCTTACTTCTTTTCTATTAAAGAGAACCTAAGCGTTTTCCATGTTTTTTTTTTTTTTTTTTTTTTTTTTTTTTTTTTTTTTTTCAAGTTATGTATGAAATTATCTCTAACCACCGCGGGTCGGTTTTTCTAAGCTTCTTATTTTTATCTTAAAATTATGATTGGTTACACAAAATATACTTTTTAAACGAGAAATATTTGATTTTTTTGTGGTGATAAAAAGCAAGTTTTAAAGGCTTAAATACCAAATAAAAATGTAATGTTAGGAAACTAATCCCTTATTTTTCCGTTGACAATATTTAGAGCTATTCAATTTGTTCAGGTTTTTTTTTATTATTATTATGATGAAAATTATTTACCAAAAATATACATCATTTTCTGCAAAGTTAATTTTTTTACATTGGGCAGGATGGATTAATACAGATTGCATTAAGGTAAGGTTTCAGATTATCACTTAACTACTAATCCAACACATGTATTTAAGTTAAATTTAATTATTAAAGATTAGACTAATACTAATCGCACGAATACTATCGTAAAAAGTATTAGATCACAGTCGTTAAAAATACAATTTGGTCTTGTTAAGTACTTGTCCCACTTCTACTTAGTTTTAGAAGTAAGGAATGCAGTAGTGGGACAGCAATGATAAGCCACATCTGACTTCTACATGGTGTTTGCAGAAAATAAAGGTATATAAGACGGACTGTATTTCATCACAAAAAAATTATTTTCAAGGTCTAATGAATGTAACTTGTTCTTGAGTGTCACATAATTGCGTATAAATAGTTAAAACGTGCGAATAACATTTTATTTTCGGTATATCATCTTAATAGTCAAATTTAGAGTGTCATCAAAATGTGCGAAATGCCTCGTTTAAGATGTATGCATCAAACAGGTGCTTCTACAGCTTGATAAAGAAATGATTTATTCTCCCTTGAACGATTACCACAAATAGTTTTTAGTTTCTTATCTAGCTAAAAGATAAAAAAATATAAATAAATTTTCTTAACGATTCTATAAGACAAATAAATTTAGCAGTTATGATTTGCTTCTCCTGTACCACTACACCCTGCAAATTTTGCGTTTTTCCATTATACCTTATTTTATCTTAATGCTAATAATGATTATAATAATGATAAAACAAAAAATTGGAGATAATATTGTTGATAATGACGATAATAATAAGAATGATAATAATAATAATGATGATTATATTCAAGATAATAATAACAATACTGAAAATATTAATTCTGAATATGCTAAAAATAATGATAATAATAGTAATAATAAAGATGATAATGATAATAAAGATGATAATAATAAACATGATAATGACGGTCGTAATGTTAAAGATAATAACAGGTATGATAATACTCCTGATAATAATAATCAAGATCATAATTAAAATGAAGATAATAATTATGATTCTTATCATGATAATAATAATTAATATAATGACGATAACGATAACAATGATCGACGTATCCAAACAAAAATAATAATAATGACTATAATGACAATGACAATGACGATGATAATCATGATAATGATGTTTATGATGATAATTATGATGAGGGTAACAATGACAATATTGATAATCATGACGATAGTGACAACGATCATAATAATGAAAATAACGATAATAATGATAAAACTTATAATAATTTATATAATAATATTAAAAATAATAAAAATAATAACGATGATAAAAAAGACATAGACGATAACAAATATGAAAATCATAATTATGACGACAATGTTGAGGACAATGACGATAATGATTATGGTATTTATTATAATAACGTTATAATAATTAAAATAATAGTAAAAAAAATGACGATGACAGTGATAGTAATAATGATAATAATACTTATGATAATACGAATGATAATAGTTATAATAATAATGATGATATAAATAATGAGATAAAGGACTTTTCCAAAGATTACAATAACAATAATAATGATAATAATAATAAACATAACTATAATAATAATGTGATTGACGATAATGATAAGTATAATAATTATAATGGCGATTATGCAATATTTATGATAATAATATTAACAATCATAACAAAAGTCATAAAAGTGATAATGTAAATTATAATGACAATGGTAATGACATAAGTAATGATAATAATGATGTGAGGGATATTAATGATAATAATAATGACGATAATAATAATGGCAATAACAAAAATAATGACAAAAACAATAAAGATGAAAAAAATGATAATGACGATTATGTCGATGATAATGATAATAACAATGATGGTCATCACTATGACGATCATAATGATGATAATGATAGTAAGGCTAATGACAGTTGTAATGACGATGATAATTTTAATTACAATAGAAATAATGAGACCTTATACGATAATAATGATATAAATAGCGTTGCTACAGAAGTTAATAAAAACAAAAATGATAGTGATATGACAATAATGATAATAATAATAAAGACGATCACGACTATGATAAGGCTGTTGATGTTGTCAATTGTAATGATAATTATAAAAATAACGTTAATAATCATGATTAAGATAAGATAATAACTATAATAACGACTACGATTTTAATGATAATGAGTTAAATAACAATTAAAATAATACTGCTGACAATAAGAATAATTAGGATGATGACCAAAATGAGCACAGAAATAAGAATATCAAAAATCTTGATGACTATGATGACGACGATGATGAAGATGATGATAATAATTAACATAATGACGATAACGATAACAATGGTCGTCATATTTAAACAAAAATAATAATAATAACTATAATGACAATGATAATGACGATGATAATCATGACGATGATGTTTATGATGATAATTATGATGAGGATAACAATGACAATATTGATAATCATGACGATAGTAACAACGATCATAATAATGACAATAACGATAATAATGATAAAACTTATAATAATTTATATAATAACAATAAAAATAATAGAAACAATAACGATGATAAAAAAAAAGACGATATTGAGTATGAAAATCATCATTATGACGACAATGTCGAGGACAATGACGATAATGCTTATGGTATTAATTATAATAACGTTATAATAATTATGATAATAGTAAAAAAAATGACGACGACAGTGATAGGTATAATGATAATAATACTTATAATGATAGGGATGATAATATTTATGATAATAATGATGATATAAATAATAAGATAAAGGACTTTTTCAAAGATTACAATAACAATCATAATAATAATAATAATAAACATAACTATAATAAAAATGTAATTGACGATAATGATAAAAATAATAATTATAATGGTGATTATGCAATATTTATGATAATAATATTAACAATGATAACAAATGTCATAAAAATGATAATGTGAATTATAATCATAATGGTAATGACAAAAGTAATGATAATAATGATGTGAGGGATATTGATAATAATAATAATGACGATAATAATAATGGCAATTACAATAATAATAACAATAACAATAAAGATGAAAAAAATGATAATGACGATAATGTCGATGATAATAATAATAACAATGATGGTCATCACTATGACGATCATAATGATGATAATGACAGTAAGGCTAATGACAGTTGCGATGACGATGATAATTTTAATTACAATAGAGATAATAAGACCTTATATAATAATAATGATGTAAATAGCGTTGCTACAGTAGTTAATAAAACCAAAAATGATAGTGATATGATAATAATGATACTAACAATAAAGACGATCACGACTATGATAAGGCTGTGGATGTTGTCAATTGTAATGAAAATTATAAAAATAACGTTAATAATTATGATTAAGATAAGATAATAACTATAATAACGATTACGATTTTAATGATAATAAGTAAAATAATAACTAAAATAATACTGCTGACAATAAAAATAATTAGGATGATGACCAAAATGAGCACAGAAATAAGAATATCAATAATCTTGATGACTATGATGACGACGATGATAAAGATGATGATAATAAGCACAATGACGATACTAATGATAATGCTAAAAATAATAATGTTTATAAAAATAATAATAATAATGAGGAAGAAGGAGATAAGAAAAATTATTATAATTGTAAAAAAAATAATTATAATGATAATGATCAATACGATGTTATTGATGATGACAATGACAATAATGACCATGATGTTAATAATAACTTAAAACTAAATGACTATAAATATGATAATGCTATCGATGATGATAATGATGGCGATAATTATCCTAATGATAATGATAGTTATCATTATTATAATAATAATGATGATGATGATGATGACAATAAAAATAGTAAAATTTATGATAATCACAATGATTTAAATATAAGTTATGATAACGATCATAATAATAATAAAAATTATAATAACGATTACATATATAATAATGATAACTTTAATGACAGTAAAGATTATGATAACAATGACGATCATGATCATAATAGTTAGAGTAAAGATAATAATAACAATGGAAAAATTGATAACAAAAATAATTACATTATTACCAGTAAAAATAACAATGATACCAATAATAAAATTGAAAATTATGATATATACGACTAGATATTTAATACACTGATAATGATCATGACAATAATGACAGGAACAATAATGATAATAATTATGATAAAATTAATGACAATAACGGAATAATTATATGATGATGAAAATGATAATAAAAATAATGATTATAATAAAGGTGATGAGATTCACAATAATGCTGATAAGTACAAAAATAATAATAATGATAATAATTTTAATTATAGAGATAATGATACTAAAAATGATTATAATTAACATAAAAATGATAGTAATATTAACAATAATAACAAATACAAAGCAATGCTTATTATAATGATAATGGAAATAGCTAGAATGTTATTATCTATGACGGTGCTAATAATAATATTAATGCTAATAGTAATGATACTAAGAATAATGATGATAAGGATCATTTTAACAACAATAATAATAATAATTACGATTATAATAAAAATTAAAAGGGATGATGAAAATTCAAATGATAATCATGATGATAGTAAAACTGTTGATCATGTAGGATGATGATAACTACAATACTGATAAAGATGATACTAATAATACTAACGACAATAACAATAATAACGAAAATGATAATGATAATAATATCGATAATGATGATAATGAAAGTAATAATGTTGTTAACACAAATAATAATAATCATAAGAACAATCATAAAAATAATGTTGATGACTATGAGACTTACAATAATACTTATAATACTAACATTTATTATGAGTAAATTAATGAAAATAATAATAATAGTAATGATGATAAAGATGATTATTATAATAATAATTATAATGACAATGATAATAATGACAATAATAATGATAATGATGATAATGACAATGATGATGATGATGATGACGATGATGATGATGATGATAATGATATTGATAATGATAATAACGATGATGATGATGATGATGATGGGGATAATAATAGTTATAATAACAAAAGTTGTAATTAAAATAACAGTATCAACAATAATGAAGGTTACAATAATAACATATTAGATAACATTATTTAAAGTGACATAGAAAATGATAATGATACTAATGATAACAATAATAATATTATTAAAAATTATAATTATTATAAAACATTAATCTTAATTAAGACTACAATAATGATAGCAATAACAATAATGACGGTGAGTACAATCATTATAATATTTATCATGATAATAGATCATTATAATAATGACGATGACAATAATCATGATGATTATGATAATTTTAACGATAATTACAAAAACAACAAAATTGTTGACGCGTTTAACGATCGTAATGGTGATGATAATGATAATAATAATAATAATTATGATAATGATGACAATGAAAATGATAATGACAATGAAGATCATGATCATCATTATGATAGTTATGATAATAATAATAATGAGAATCATAAAAAACAACAATAATAATGACAATAACAGTATTAATAACTCTTATATCGATTATAGTCATTCTGGTAATAGTTATGATGGTAATAAAAATATTAATGTTAATCAATGATAATGACCATAATGTAAACGATGAATGTAATGATTGTGACAATGTTGTTGAAAAAAATGATAATGATGATATCTATACAAAAAAAATAACGATAAAGTTAATGATGATAATAATAATGACAATTATACTAATGACAATAAAAATTGTAATGATGATGATATTTAATAATTATTAAATTAATGATAACAGTATTGATGATAATGATGCTTTTAACATTAAAAATAACTATGCTAATAACAATGATAATAATAATGATAATGATAACTATCATGATAATGACTGATAATGATAATAATTATAATAAAGATAAGAATAGAAAATATAATAAAAAAAGAGAAGATAATCATAGTCATCATGATAATTATGATTTTGATGATGATAATAACGATAACAATGATAATAATATTGATTACGATGATGATTATAATGGTAACAATAATGATAATAATGGTAATGATAATAGCGATACTGACAATAATGACAAGAATAGTAAAATTAATTATAGTAACGATAATTGATGATGATTACAATAATAATGATGTTTACAATAAAGATAATGTTTAAGAAAACTAATCATAATCATGCTGTTGATGTGATACTAAGAATAATAATATTAATGATAATAAAAAAGATAATGATTATGTCAATCATAACGATCATAATGACAGTGATGGTATGATCATTTTGTGAATAATGATGATAATAATAATACTAATTATAACAATAAAAATTAGAATAATAATAATAATATTAAAATCGATTATAATAATGAATTTAAAAAGAATCATAGTACTAATTAAAATTATAATTGCAATAATTAAAATGACAATAGTTATATTATTTACAATGATGACTAAGATAATAGTGTTGGCGATAATAATTATGATAAGAATATTAATAATGTTATCGATGATGTTGATGATGATAATGATAATAATAATTCTGATAATAATTGTGATAATTAGAACGTATAATGATGGATAAGATGATGATAATGATGACTATAATGACGATAATAATGACAATAACTATTACAATGATGACGATGATAGTGATGATAATGATGATGAGGACGATATTAATAATAATAACAATAATTTTGATGGTTAAGACGGCGATGATAATAACAATAGGAAGAGAATTAAAATAACGATAATATGATAAAGATAATAACAACGATAATGGTAATGACACTGAATATGATAATAATAATAATAATGATGACGATCTCTCTAATGTTAATAATAATGATAGTAAAAATAGAGATCAGACAATATTAAGAATTATGATAATGATGATGATGACGATGGTGATGGTAAAAATGTTGATGATTATGATAATAATAATAGTCATGATGACAGGAATGATAATGATGATAATAGTGATGATGATAGCATTGACAGTATTAATAATGATGCCGATAATGACAATCATAACGATACTAAAGATATAATTAACAATAAGAATGATTATCGGGATAACGATAATGACAATAATTATGATGATGACGATGATTATGACAATGATAACAATAGTATGAAGAATTATAATAGTATCGGTTATTTTGTCAACTTAGACGATAATGATGTTGGTAGTAATTAAAACTACGATAGTTATTATGATGCTTAAAATAATTGTAATGATTTCTATAAAAATAGTGATATTAAAAATAATGATACTAATGACGACAGTGATAGTAATGATGTTAATGATAGTAGTTATGTTAATGATAATGATGAAAACCATGATGGTAAAGATTGTGATAGAAATAATGAAAATAATTATAATAATTACAATATTAATAATATAAATAATAAAGTTGTTGTTAATTATAATGACTTTAATAATAAATGTTATAGTTATAATTTTGCTCATAATAATAAAAATATCATTAATAATAATGATGTTTTTAATAATAAGAATGATAATTGTTTTGACAACGATTGATGATAATAACTATGGACAAAACGAACAATATCACCAGTGTCAATAATAATGATAATGAGTATGATAATAATGATAATGATGATAAAAATGATAATGATAATAATAGTAATGTTAATGATGATGACGATGATAATAATGATGATTATAATGATAATAACAATAACATGACAAAAATAACAATGATGACAATCATAACGATAATGTAAATAATAATGATAATAGTAATAATAATCATACTGCTTATAATAAAAATGATATTTAAAATAATTATTACAATGAAGGTTAGTATGTTGAAGATGATGATAAAAATGATGATGACGATAATAATGATAATGATATTAATGATGATGATTACAATGATGATAATTATGGTAAAAAAGATGTTAGTAATGATGATGATGATGGCAAAAATAATGATTATAACAATTGTGATAATGATAATGATGATAATATAATGGAAAAAGGATTATGATAATAAGGATGATAATAATAACAATGAGAATATTAGTAATAATAATATTGATAATAATCATAATGATAATCATAATACTAATAGGAGAAAACACTTATTATGCGTTTGGATCTTTAGCATGCATAGCTGTTAGACAGGTCCTGGTCTCAAGAAAAAAACTAGACATAATACTTAGTGTTCTCTAAAAAAACGTGAACCGGGCAATTGACGCCGATGCCCTTCTGCCACAAATATTATGCAGAAGAAGGGTAGACGTAGCATTTATTAGCGATCAGTACAGGAACTTTGAGCTGCCTATGTGGCTTAGCAACGCAACAAATATGTCGATCATTTCAGTTCCTAGACCAGAGAAAATCCGCCAAGATGCAAGTGGATTGGAAAGACATTTTGTCTATTTAAAAAGCAGAGGCATCACGTATGCCAGCTGTTACTTTTCACCAACCACTTGTATCAAGGAGTACAGAAGATAAATAAATAACCTCGAAGATACCATCAGGGATCGCATGGAAAGCGACCTATTGGTCGCTAGAGACTTCAATGCAAGAGCAGTAAAATGAGAAATGCCTGCAACGAACTCCAAGGGCCGGGCAATTCTAGATATGGCGGCAAGGCTCGGACTGGTCGTTGTAAAAGAAGGATGGACCATGACTTTCTGAAGTCCAGAATTTGGCAAATCAATACCAGACATTATACTGGCCTCGGAGAGCCAGGCAATAAAAGTGAGGAAATGGTAGGTATTCGAGGACAAAAATATAAGCAATCACCAATATATCGTCTTCGAAATCAGCGATACAATAGACAAAAGAGGCATAGTACGCAAAACAAGATGGAGTGTTGAGAAGCTGGACACAGAACGAATAGCGGAAAAAGTTATAAATGGCATCGCTGCCATCAAAAACGGCGAACAAAACCTGAACACAGCACAAGGAGTACAAAAACTCACTAAGGCAACCATGCAACTCCTAAAAACCGCATGCGAGGCCTCTATGCCCAAAAAAAAGATGGAACGGCAAACGCTCAACTTACTGGTGAAACAAGAAAACTTCAGAATTGTAACGCCAATGTCTCGGACAAAGACGCCTCTATCAAAGAGCCTGAAACAGGCCAGAGGCCCAACAAAGGTACTCCAAGTACCAGCTTGCAAAAAAGACAATGCAAGCTGCTATCAAGAACAGCAAAAAGCAGTGCTGGCAGACTCTGTGCAAGGAAGTGAATAATGACCCCTGGGGCAAAGCATACCAGATAGTGATGGGAAAACTGGGAAGACTTGCACCAACTGCTAACAGAAAAACAGATACCATGAGACATATCGTAAATACGCTATTTTTGACGCATCTAGAACTCGAAGATAAAGCAGACTTGAATCTCATAGAAGAGGTACCTTTATTTACCCAGAAAAAACTTGATTTAGCAGCCAGATCGCTTAAAAACGGAAAAGCTCCTGGACCAAACGGTATACTGGCAGAAGTCATTAATACAAACATGGCGAAACACTCACAGCTGCTCTTAAATCTATACACTGCATGTTTGCGAAAATGGTTGTTCCTCACCCCCTGGAAAAACGCATGGCTGGTACTGATCGATAAAGGCAAGAGGGAGCCTAACTCCCCGTCATCTTTCAGGCCCTTATGCATATTAGATACGACTGGAAAATTATACGAAAAGTTGCTCAAGGCCCGTCTTCTACAAGCCAAACAAAATGCGGGAGACTTATCTGACAGGCAGTACGGATTCAGAGAAAAAAAGGCTACCATAGGAGCAGTAGCAGAAGTAGTGAAAGCAGTTGGAAACACTCGAGACGTATGCCATAGAGCCAGACCCCTTGTTTTTCTAGTGACCTTGGATGTGAAGAACGCTTTAAACTCAGCAAAATTAAAGGACATGCTTCAAAGTCTGAAATACACATTTAGAACACCAGACTATCTCTTGAGAGTATTGAGAGATTATCTCAAGGACCGTTTCTTGACCTATACGACAACAAAAGGCAAAACAAAGAAGAAAATAACTGCAGGGGCATTCCAGGGTTCCATACTTGAACCCGATCTCTGGAATGAGTCATACGACGGACTACTCCGTCAGGAAATGCCAGAGAAGACGTTCTTGGTGGGATACGTGGACGATGCTGCTGAATTGATCGTCGAACGCACGATGAAACTTATCTAAATACGACTTAACCAGGTTATGCGGAGAGTGGCTCCATAGATGGAGAACCATGGACTCAAAGTTGCGGCAGGGAAGACGAAGGTGGAACTATTGACAAGAAAAGTGATAGATACAATCATCCCCCTCAAGGTACAAGAAGAAGAATTTATGACAAAGGAAGCTGTAAAATACCTAGGGGTGACGCTAGATAGAAAGCTCGAATTTTAAAGCCACCTTAGGCAAGCTGCGGACAGGGCGGTGGCAAGAGTAGCGGCATTAAGCCTAATCATGCCGAACGTTAGAGATCCAAAGCCTGCAAAACGCAAGCTCCTTATGTCTACGGCCCAGTTTATGATTTTCTACGGGGCTGAGATATAGGGAGATGAGATGAACATAAAAAAAAAGAGAGTAAAAATCGGCCAAGTTCAAAGAGTGGAAGCCCTGAAGATAGCCTGCGCCTATCGCACAGTCTCAGAGTCTGCGATAATGGTGATAGTGAGCGTCATCCCCATTGACCTCCTTGCGAAGGAAAGACGATTGAAGCACCTAATAAAGTAGGACCTACAAAAAATGGAGGCCAAGAAAAACGCCCGGAAAATAACCTGAGAAATCTGGCAACATATATAAAAAGAGGGATCTAGAGGTAGATGGACGGCACACCTGATAAAAGATGTCAATGAATGAACAGAGCGGGAACATAGGGAAGTACATTACTACCTGACCTAATTTCTCTCAAATCGTGGGTATTTCCGCTTGTACCTCAACAAAATACGGAAAACACAGACGGCAGCTTTCAAGTACTGCGGCCATGACAAAGATGACGCAGAACATTCGTTCTTTGACTGCATCAAGTGGCAAGCCGAACGAAACGTGCTGCAGAAAAGATTGGAACCTTTAATCCCGGCAACGTCATAGATAAAATGCTGCTTAACGAAGAAATGTGGACAGCAGTAGCCCAATATATACATGTCGTTCTTTTGGCCAAAAAAAGGATGGTTTTCTGGACGACTTAGCATAGGTGGTGCAAGCGTGGATCCGGAGCCATCGGAGGGGGCGTGGGGTTGTGTTTTTGGCTGCGGCACCTTGGGGGCTCCAGGGGGGAGGGTAGTGGCAGGCCTTACGAGTGATACCGCTGGGGCTTGGCTGCAGGGCGGTTGGTGTGAGCGATGAGGGCCTGCGAGATTGCCTGAGCACGTGCAGACTTCCTTTAACCGCTTTGCTTTATTAATTTCCTAACGGTGAGCAGCTGCGGCCTGGTGGCCCTAGCTTTTGAGTGCTTCGCTTCCACGTTTTCTTCTTTTTTTTTTTTTTTTTTTTTTTTTTGGGCTTCTAGGGTGTAGCCACGTAGTAGTCAGTTTGCATTATAAAGACTTGTGTGGGTGATTGAATGCGGGCAAGCTCCTAAGAACCGCTTCGCTATATCACCGTCCTACCGATGATCGGCTGTACCACGGAGGCCCAAGTCTCTGCCACTTTGGCTGTGCGATGGGTGTGCTCCTTGCTTCTTTGTTAGGGGTAGCCAAATTTGGGCTCGCGCTGGAGAGCATTTATTTTATTATTTTGCTCTATTCCTCCAAGTTAACAGAGAAGAGCAATTCGGATGCACGACGGAAAATAAGAAATATCCTACAGGACGCAAGAGCTACAAGACAAGTTGGCGACGAATCACTAAAAGAAGCCCAAACAGGGGGCTAAGCCTCCGTGGCCCTAGCTTGGAGTGTAAATGCGAGAGCAGATTTCGAGCCGGGTGTCTCAAAAGAAAGATGTTGCCAGTTTAGTGGGTGGGGTCATAACCAGTTCCACACAGGAGAGGGTTCGTACACCCTTCTATGGTGCATAAAGGCATTTTTGACGACCTAGAAAAAAAAAAAAAAAGTTAAAAATGTAATAATTATGATGGTAATGATAATGATAACACTGATAGTAATAAAGATAATAATGCTATTATTATAATCGATGACAATGATAATAAAAATTAAAATGATACTTATTATATTAAAGATGACAATAAAAATATTGAAGATGATGCTAATCACGATGATGATGATGATAAAAATAATGATGAAAATGATATAGATAATAATAATTCTTGAAATAATGGTAATAATGATTATAAAAATATGAATCATAATTATAATAATCACAACGATATGGTTAATGAGGATGACAATGGTAACAATGATGACAACTATACTAATGCAAATGAAAAATAATAATAATTATAATGCGAATGATGCTTTTAATGCTGGTGACGATAATAATATTAATTATGATATTGATAATGATAATAATAATAATAATTATAATAATGACAATAATAATGATAAAATTAATGATAATGACAATAGTAATAATAGTAATGGTTATAATGATTGTAATACTGATAATAATAATAATAATAACGATGATAATAATAACAATTAAAACGATGCTGATGATAATGATGACAATAATAGTTTTAAGGCTAATAATAATAATGGTTATAATGGTAATAATGATAACGATAATGATGATGATGATAATGAGAATAGTGACGATGGTAAAAATAATAAAGATAATAATGACGATTATGTTTGGGATTATAATATTTAAAATGATAATAATAATAATAATAAAGATACTGACATTGATAATCATGATATTAATGATAATCATATTGATTATTATGATAATATTGATAAAAATATGATGATGATGATGATGATGATAATGATGATAAAAATGCTAATGATGATGACAATGTTACTGTTGATAAAAATAATAATAATGGTAATGATGATATTAGTAAAGATAACGATGATAATGATAATGATAATGATGAGAATAATTTTGTTTATGATCGTGAAGATGCTAATATAAATGATAATGGATATAATAATTATGATGATAATTATGATGACAATTATGATGATAGTTTTACCAACAACTATGATAATAATGATGATATTAATAATAATGATAATTGTGATAATAATGATGATAATGATAACAATAATAATGATTATTATGATTATAGTAATAATATTAAAGATAATTATAATAAAAATAATAATAATATTAATATAAATGATGATACTGATAATAATGATGATAAAAATATTAATGATAATCATAATTATCAAGATAATGCTAATATTGATTGAGATATTAACAATAATAATAATAATATTAACGATATTTGTAATAATACAGATAATAATGACGTTAATGATTATTATAAAAATAAAAATAACAATCATTATGATTGAAAGATATAGATGATGAAAATGACTATAATAGTTATGGTAATGATAATCATAATGTTGATGATAATAATGATAATAATAATAATAATGATGATGCTTATAATGCTCATGATAATGATGATAATAATAATGATAATAATATTGATGATCATGTTGATTCTGATGATAAAGATAATTATCTAGATAGTCATTGTAATAATAACAATGATTATGATAATTATTTAATTTTTTCTAAAAATTATAATATATATAATGATATTGATATTGATAAAAGCTATGATAATGTCGATAATGATCATAATAATGCTAATGTTAACAATGATAATATAGATAATAATAATAATTATTATTTTTATAATATTTATAATATTGATAGTTATTAAAATCAAAATAAGACTATAATGAGTATAATAATAATGATGATAATAAAGAATATAATAATGATTATGTCCTCTGGGCTGAGGCAGTCAGCCTATGGGGCGTGTGCTCTCTGAGTGGCGGATGGAGGCAAGCTTTCCACAGGTGTATGGCTTTGAGGTGCTGCGGTGGTCGGAGCTTGTATCCGCGGGTAGTTGGAACGAAATAAAATAGTTTCCATAAGGAAAAAACATCGCAAAAAAATCTAGGGTTAGTTTCTAAATAAAACCAAACGTCGGTGACGCTAATAAAAACAATGTACTCGAGGCAGTAACCTCTCAGATTAAATCCGCCGCCAGTTCCGATCTCATAAAAGCCTGGGTGACTAGTTTTGGCCTTGCGGATTCTGGGAGAGGCCACAAAGGCGTCCAGCACGAAAGTGCTATGCTTTCTAACATCCAAATGCAAATGACAACTGGTAGTTGGTTAAACGTTTGGACCAACAAACCACAGGATGTAGACCAGTATAGCCAGAATAAACATCAGATGACACTGGCTAAATTAACGGATGTCACTCATTTACAGAAAATCTTGATCGACAGAGAAAAGGACGAGAAAAAAGTACTAGGTAAGATGACAGACGTCTTACAAAGTATTAAAAAAGCAATTGACAGTTAGCCAAACGTCAGCAGCACAGTCAAGGAAGCCAGAGGTTACCTGGAAGAAATCTGTGGGAATTTAAAGGACCTTAAAGGCTGCCACCAGAAGACTGTAGGGGAGATGTGAGTGCTGAGGACATCTCCTGCCAGCTGGTGCAATTAGAAAGCCTCTGAAAAAGAGAGGTAAAGACGATGGCGCTACCGAGGATCCAAGCGTATCAAAAAAATGCAAGAATGACGACGACGACGACGACGAACTGTGGAGGGAAGTCGTAAATAAAAAAAAGCAGGCACTTGCGAATTGCAGTGAGCAAGCGGCTGCTAGAAAGAAGCTGGTAGGTAGTACACCGACTATAAACTAAGGTAAGCCAGAAAAGGGAATAACGAAGCGAAAAACGGCAAAGGAAAGAAACGAGGCCATCCTTGTAAAAGCAGCAGAAGGAAAGTCATACGCGGAAGTATTAAGAGCATATCGTAACGCGATCTACCCGAGAGACTGCGGCGTGGAAGTTACCAAAATACGCAGCACAAAGGCTGGTTGTATTCTCGTGGAGCTCGCCAAAAGCACGAAAGACAAGAAGAAGCTGACGCAAGCCATCTCACTGGCTATAATTACCGCAAAAAAGGTACAATCAAAGAAACCTAGAGTTACTTTGGAGATACTAGACTTAAAGGCAGTTGCCGATGAAGAGAAAGTTTTAGCAGCCATCCAAGAGGCAGCTTAAACTGGAGAAGACCCAGGCAAAATTAAAGTGGCTATGCTACCACCAAACCGATGACAGAAAAGAATGGCGCTGACCAAAATGGACGAGGCTAGCACTCTGTCCCTTTGACGAAAAGAAACGATAACAGTGGGTTGGATCCGGTGCCGACTAAGGCGCAGGATTATTGTCCAGCGATGCTACAGGTGCTTGAAATATGGGCACACAAGATACAACTGTAGAGGCATAGACCAATCAGACCTTTGCTGGATATACGGCAAAGACAATCACAGAGCTAAGAACTGCAAGGCTTAACCACGATGTGTCCTATTCAGTGAACCCACGCATGGAGGAGAGAGCATTAGTCATGTGCCTGGATCTAAAGCATGCAGAGCCCTTAGACAGGCCCTGGACAGAATAAAAAGAAACCCGACATAATGCCCAGAGTGCTCCTAGAAAACATGAACGGGACAATTGACGCAAATGCCCTTCTGCCACAAATATTATGCGAAAGAAGGGTAGACGGAGCGCTCATGAGCAAGCAGTACAAGAACTTTAAACTGCCTATGTGGCTTAGCAACGCAACCAATATGTCAGCCATTTCAGACCCTAGACCAGACAAAATCCGCCAAGATGCAAATGGATCAGAAAGACATTTTGTCTGGTTAAAAAGTTGGAAAATCACGTATGTCAGCTGCTACTATCGACCAAACACTAGTATGGAGGAATACAGCAAAAAAAATGACCTGAAAAATACCATCAGGAGTGGCATAGAAGGCGACCTATTGGTCACTGCAAACTTCAATGCAAGAGCAGTAGAATGGAGAATGCCTGCAACGAACTCTAAGGGCCGGGCAGTCCTAAATATTGCAACAAGGCTACGACTGTTCATTGTAAACGAAGAAAGGACCACGACCTTTCGAAGGCCGTTTGGCAAATCAATACCAGACATTACACTGGCTTCGGAGAGCCTTACACTAAGAATGAAGGAATGGCAGGTAATCAAAGACGAAAAAAACAGCAAGCACCAATATATAGTCTTTAAAATCACCGATACAATAGACAGAAGAGGCAAAGCACGCAAAAAAGGATAGAATATTAAGAAGCCGGACATAGAACGACTAGCAAATAAAGTTAAGAATGGCATCGCTGCCATCTAAAACGACGAACAAAACCTGAACACAGCAGAAGGAAAACAGAGACTCACCAAGGCAACCGTGCAACTCCTCAAAACCGCATGCAAGGCCTCCATGCCCAGGAAAAAGAAATAAAACAGCAAACGCTCAGCTTACTGGTGGAACAAGGAAATTGCGAGGAGGCGCCAATGTCTCAAACACAGATGCCCCTATCAAAGGGCCAGAAACAGACAAGGGGCCGGACAAGAAAGACGATGCGAGCTGCAATCAAAAACAGCAAAAAGCAGTGCTGGCAGACTCTGTGCCAGGAAGTAAATAACGACCCCTGGGGCAAAGCATACCAGATAGTGATGGGAAAACTGGGAAGACTTGCACTAACTGCAAACAGAGAAACAGATACCATAAGACATATCGTGGGAACGCTATTCCCGACGCATCCAGAACTTGAGGATCAAGCAAACTTGAATCTCATAAAAGAGGTACCTTTATTTACCCAAAAAAAACTGGATTTAGCAGCCGGATCGCTCAAAAACGATAAAGCCTCTAGATCAGACGGTATTGAAGCAGAAGTCAATAAGACAGTAGTGGCAAAAGACCCACAGCTGCTCTTAAACCTAAACAATGCATGTTTGCGGAAGGGGTTGTTCCTCACCCCCTGGAAAAACGCATGACTGGTACTGATCGATAAAGGCAAGAGGGAGCCTAACTCCCCGTCATTTGTCAGGCCCTTGTGCATGTTGGATACGCCTGGAAAATTATACGAAAAGCTGCTCAAGGCCCGTTTTCTACAGGCCATACAAAACGCGGGAGACTTATCCGACAGGCAGTATGGATTCAGAGAAGGAAGGTCTACCACAGGAGCAGTAGCAGAAGTAGTGAAAGCAGTTGAAAACACTCGAGACGTATGCCATAGAGCCAGACGCCTCGTTCTTCTGGTGACCTTGGATGTGAAGAACGCTTTTGACTCAGCAATATGAAAGGACATGCTTCAAGCTCTGAAATACACATTTAGGATGCCAGACTATCTCTTGAGAGTATTGAGAGATTATCTCAAGGACCACTTCTTGACCTATACGACAGCAGAAGGTGAAACAAAGAAGAAAATAACTGCAGGGGCATTCCAGGGTCCATACTTGGACCCGATCTCTGAAATGTGTCATACGACGGATTACTCCGACAGGATATTCTAAAGGGGACGTTCTTGGTGGGATACGCAGACGATACGACTTCACCAGGTTATAAAGAAAGGGCCTCCATAGATGGAGACCCATGGACTCGAAGTATCAGCAGAGAAGACGGAGATGGTACTATTGACAAGAATAGAGATAGATACTATTATCCCCCTTAAGGTACAAGAAGAATATTTAATGACGAAGGAAGCCGTAAAATACATTGGGGTGACGCTGGATAGAAAGCTCACGTTTTAGAGCCGCCTTAGGCAATCAGCGGACAGGGCAGCGGCAAGAGTAGCGGCATTTAGCTGAATAATGTCAAACGTCGGACGTCGAAAGCCTGCAAAACACAGGCTCCTTATGACTACGGCCCAGTCTGATATTTTGTACAGGGCTGAGATATGGGGAGATGAGATGAACTTTGAAAAAAAGAGAGTGAAAATTGGCCAAGTCTAAAGAGTGGGAGCCCTAAAAATAGCCTGTGCCCATCGCACAGTCTCAGAGTCTGCGATAATGGTGATAGCAGGCGTAATCCCCATCGGCCTCCTTGCGAGGGAAAGACGATTAAAGCACCTAACGGGGGGGGGGGGTGGCAGGCCTTACGACTGCACGTGATTCTACCACATAGCTTAAATAAACTGATTATTGGAAATTCAAAGTGATCAGTGATCCGTTGGGGGCGAAATGTAAGAAAATAAATAAATACAAGTAAAGTGTATTTAAATTTTCTTGCGTTGATTTATTGATGCGCAACGTTTCGCTGACAATATGCGTCAGCCTCATCAGGCGCAGGTACGCGAGAATTCGTAAGTTTGGTTGACTTACTCGTCACCTGTCGTGCTGTCGAAGAAAATTTAAATACACTTTACTTGTATTTATTTATTTTCTTACATTTCGCCCCCAACGGATCACTGATCACTTTGAATTTTCAAATTCACCGGAGGGCACTGATATATACTAACAAATCATAAGCTGATTATTCTATTCTATTCTATTCATGCCGCTTGGGCTTGGCCGCAGGGTAGATGGTGTGAGCGATGGGGGTCTGCAAGGTTGCCTGAGCGTGTGCAGACTTCCTTAAACCGGTTCGCTCTATCACCTTCCTAACGGTGAGCGGCTGCAGCCTGGTGGCACATGCTTTTAAGTACTTCGCTTTTGCGTTTTTTCCTTGTTTTTTTTTGGGGGGGACTTCTGAGGTGTAGCCGCGTGGTGGTCGGTTTGCGGTATGAAGACTTGTGTGGGTGATTGAATGCGGGCAAGCTCCTAAGAACCACTTCGCTTTATTTCCGTCCTACTAAAGAGCGACTGTACCATGGAGGTCCGAGTCTCTGCCACTCTGGCTCTGCGGTGTGAGTGCTTCCTGCGCCTTTGTTGGGGGGAGCGGGTTCGTGCTTGCGCTGAGGAGGATCTGCCTATTATTTTGCTTCATTCCTCCAAGTAAAAAAAGTACAGCAGCTTAAATGCAAGACGGAAAATAGAAAATATCCTAGAGAACGCAAAAGTTACAAGACAAGTCGGCAACAAAACACTAGAGAAAGCCCGAACCAGCGGCTAAGCCTCCATAGCCTTAGCTTGGAGTGTAAATGCGAGAGCATATTCCGAGCCAGGTGCTCCAAGAGGAGGGTCTTGCCGGTTTAGTAGGTAGGGTTATAACGAATTCGACACAGAAGAGGGTTTGTACATCCTTCTCTTGTGCATAAAAGCATTCTACACAACCTTGGACACTGAAAAAAATATAAACAAGTTAAAAATATAATGATTATGATGGTCATGATAATAATAACAATGTTTATAAAAATGATAATGATGCTGGTAATAATAGTGATAATAATGACAATAAGAATTGTAGTAAAAATGATTATTATTATTATAATAACAATAATGATAACAATGAAAAAAATAATAATATTGATAATAATAATCGTGAAAGTAATAACCTTAATAATAACAATAATAATAGCACTAATAATGATGATAATAGTAAGGCTATTAATAAAGATCATAGTGAAATTAATGCTAATGATAATAATGATACAGATAAAAATGATAATGATAATGTTAATGATAATAATAATGATGATGACGAGGATGATGGACATAATAATGATGATGATGATGATGAAAATGATGATGATGATGATGATGATAATAATGATAGTGATGATAATAAAAAGACGACAGTAAAAAAAAAAATTGTAATGACCATTATGATAATAATGATTAAGATTATTTTAATCGACATAATTATGTTAAAGGTGTTTTTTATAATATTGAAGATAATAATAATAAAAATCGAAATGAAGTTATTAGTAATGATAATAAACATAATATAATGATAATAATGATGATTATGATGATGATGATAAAGTGGATAATAATAATCACTATTATGATGATGATGATAATAATAATAATAATAATAATGACAACAAAGAGGATGATAATGATAAAACTGATGATTATGATAATGATGATAGTTAAAATGTGATAAAGATAACTATAGTAATAAAGTTTATATCAACAAAAATAATAATCATAATGATAACAATAAAAATTTCATTTATAATAACAAGGATGATCATTATGATAAAGAAGATAATACTGATAGTGATGATAAAGATAATTATAAAGACGAAAATAATAGACGTAATAATAATAATGACAATGATGATGAGGATGTAGATAGTAAGTATTGTAACTGTAATAATGATCTTTATTTAGATAAAGATAACGATGTTAATTATGATCATTATGTTTATAATAATGATAATGATAATAATAATTATAATAGATATGATAATGTTACGGTTGTTTTTTATAATAATAAAAAGAAGAATGATAATAATCAAATCAAAAATCATAATAATAATAGTAAGTATAATAATAATGATGATAATGATGATAATAATGATGATTATTACAATAATATTAATGATGATAATGATGATGGTAATAATGATGATATTGCTGATGATTGTGATGACGATAGAGCTGCTCACGATAATAATAATGATGATAATAGTGCTGACCTAAATAATGCTGATGTTAATGATAATGTTGATGATGATGTTGATGATGATGGTGATTATGAAGATAAAGATAGTATGTACGATGATGATAATGATATTAACAATGCTAACGACGGGGATATTAATAACGCTGATAATAATGATAATGACATTAATAGTGGTAATGATATAGATGATAGTAATGATAATGAAGATGTAAATGATGAAATTTATGATTATGATGATGATCCTTTTTTTTATGATAATAAAGATGTTTATTATCATAATGATGATAATAATAATGATGATGCTGATGATAATGATAACAATAATGACGATTATGACAAAAACGATGACTTTGAAGATGACAATAATAATAATAATGATGATAAATATGTTGATGTAAATGATGATATCAATAACGATAATAATGATGTTCATAAGGATAAAGAAAATGATAATAACAGTAATTATTAAAATAAACATGACAATAATTATAATAAAAGATAGTTATAATAATAATAGAAAAGGTGTCATTTATTAGTATAAAATTAAGAATGATAATATTTGCGATGGTAATTATAATAATATAAATGTTATAATCATGACGATGTCAATAAAGTTAATAATGATGATAATGATAACAACGTTGATGCGGGTAATGGTAATGTGATGGCGATTAAAATAACGATAATAATGTGGATAATAATAATAATAATAATAATAATAATAATAATATTAAAAATGATGATTTCGCTAATAATAGTAATGACGATAGTGCTGCTAACGATAATAATAATGATAATAATAGTGCTGACCTAAATAATGCTGATGATAATGATAGTGTTGATGATGATAATGTTGATAATGATAATAAAACTGATGATGATAATAATATGTACGATGATGATGATGTTATTGACAATGCTAACGACGAAGATATTAATAATGCCGATAACAATGGTAACAATGGTAATACAAATAATAATAACAATGATAATAATAATTATACAAGTAATAATAATAATAAAAATGGCCATACTTATACTAAAATGAGAGAAATAAGGATAATAATGATAATGATAATAACAATAATAGTGATAATATTAATTATCATGATGAAAATAATATTTATAATCATGATAACCACGATATTGGCAATGATAATAATAATAATATGAGAATGTTAATCATAATAATCATGATGGTGATGAAAATTGTAATGATGATAGTGATAATAATAATAATAATGGTAATGATGTTAATAATAATAAAAGTAATACAAATGATGATAATGATGATGAAAATGATAATGATTATGATATCGATGACAATGATAATACTGATGATCGTAATAATGATAATGATAATAATGATGATGATGCTGATGATTCTGAAAACTATAATAATGATAAAAGGAATAATAGTGGTACTAAAGATGATAAAAATGACGATGATAATTATGATATTTATAATGATAATGATGATGTTGATAATAGAAATGATGATTGTGATGATGTTGATAATGTTAAAGACGATAATATTGTCAATGACGACAGAAATGTAAAT
The DNA here is from genome assembly GCF_036245765.1 of Copidosoma floridanum. Lineage (NCBI taxonomy): Eukaryota > Metazoa > Arthropoda > Insecta > Hymenoptera > Encyrtidae > Copidosoma > Copidosoma floridanum. The sequence goes on along the minus strand of NW_028321892.1, from coordinate 4,324,041 downwards.
GATAATAATAATGATAATGATAACAATGGTAATTAAAACAATAATAATAAAAAAATGTTGCATATGATGATAATGATGGTGATTATGATAATGATGATTATTATAATGATGATAGTGATAATAATGATAATAATGTGAAAAAAAAGGTAATGATAATAATGATGTTGACAACGATAGTAAAAATAATATAAATCGTAATTTGAAGCATCATAGTGTTTATAATGATAACATAAATGATACTAATAATGATCATAATAATAATTGTGTCGATGATTATTATAATATTTATGATAATAATAATGATAAAAATAATAATGATAATAATGATAATGTTGACAAAATACATGACAATGGTAATCATTTTAATGATATTAATGACAATAATACTAATGATGACCATAATAATGGTAATTATAATAATAATAATAGTATTAATAATAATAATTATGATAATCATTACAATTACAATAATAATAAGAATGTTGATGATAATAATAATAAGAAAAATAATGATGATGATGATGATGATGATAAAAATAATAATAATTATTATAGTTGTAATTGTTATGATAACGATAAAGGTAATGATAATAATAATAACGATAATAATAAAAAAAATACTAATGATAATAATAAAAATGATGATAGTAATACTGATGATAATGATTATGATCAAAAAATAAAATTTATGATAATATCAATGGTAATGATAAAAACGATAATTATGGTGATGATTATAATAAACATAATAATAGTTATAATAAAAATAATCATAATATTAATGATGATGATAATTATAATCGAAAAAATGATGTTAACCAAGATAATAAAAATTAAAATAATGTTAATAATAACAACGATAATGATGGTAATTATACGGATGATAATAATAAAACTAAAAAGAATAACGTTGGTAATGAACATAATAATTATAATAATAATAGTAATGATGATAATGTTGATGATGCTGATGATTAAAATTATTATAATTACGATGTTGATCAGAAAATAATTATGATGATAATAATGTTAAAAAAAGGCCATGATCATAATAATAATGATGATTATGATAATTAAAATAAAAAAAATCGTAGTGGTAATGATCATAATAATAATTATGTTTCTAATTATAATGATAATAATAGTTAAGATAATGTTATTAATGATAATGATGATGATAATGATAATGATCATATTAATAATAATAATAAGGACGATAATAATAATGATAATGATGATGACAATGATTATGATAACGATTATTATTATATTAGTAAAAAAGATAGTAATGATAAAAATTTTAATAATAATCAGAATATTGACAATATTTATGACGATAATTATAATAATAATAATAATAATAATCGTAATAATATAAATAATAGAAAAAGTAATAATAACAGCGATTATTATAATGATAATAATGAGGATTCTCATTATAAGAATAATAATGATAATAGTTATAAGGATGATGATAATAATAATAATAAAGCTGGTGGTGATTATGATGATGATGATAATGATGATGATAATAAAAATGATAATGATGATAGTAATAATGATAATAATGATCATGACTTATGATGAGGATTATAATGATGACAATAATAATGATACTTATGATAGTGTTCATGGTGATAATGATGACATTAATGATAATTATGAAATTTATAATAATATCCATAATGATAAAAATACTTATAATGATAATGATGAAAATAGGAATAATGATGATGATAATTACAATAATTATGACGATACTAATGATGACAATGATAATGGTAATAATTATAATAATAATGATGATAAGGACCTTGATAAAGATGATTATAATAATAATAATAATAATAATAATAATAATAACAATAATAAATAATAAATGATAATGATGATGATGATGATAATGATAATGATAATTATTATGATAATAATGGTGATGATAATTATCATCATAATAATGATACTAAAAATACAAATGATAGTAATGATAATAATAGTAATTATTATATAGATAATCATAAAAATAATCATTATGTATTGATAATTATGATAATAATGATGATAATTATGATAATAATGATACAGATGATGACTATTGAGAACATGATAAAAGTAATAATGATGGTGATAAATATGATGTTAATGTTAATGATGATTATGATATTTATAATGATAATGATGACTATGATATTTATGATGAAGATGATGATTATAATATTTATGATCATGATGATATAAATCATAATAATGATCATAGTGTTGATAATAGAAATGATTATGGTAATGATATTGATAGCGATCATGACGATGATGATGATGATGACGACAATAATGGTTAGGATAATGAAAATGATAATGATAATAATGGCGATCATAACAATAATAATAATAATAATAATAATAATAATAATAATAAGATCGTTGAAAATGATGATAATGATGAGGATGACAGTAAAGATGATAATAATAATAAAAGCAAAAATAATGAGGATTAGTTAAATGTTGATAATATTTATAATGATAATAATTAAAACAAAAATAGTGATGAGACTTATACTAATAATGGAAGTGATAATCATAAAAATAATTATTATGATTATGATTATACTACTGATAATAATAACGATGATAATATTAATAATGATAATGATGATAACAAAATTAATAAAAATAATAATAATGTTAATAATAATAATTTTAATAATGATTATGATAAAAGTAATAATAAAAATAAAAATTAAAAGATTGATGATGGTAATATATATAATGATGATGATAATTATAATGATTTTAATGTTAATAATAAAAATGATTATAATTATAATAGAAAGAAAAAAAAAAAAAACTTGTAAAGACTATTAAAATAATACTGATAAAAATGATCTTAATAGACATAATTATGTTTAAGGTGTCTTTCATAATAATGGAGATAATAATAATGTTAATCAAAATAAAGATATTCGTAATAATAATAAACATGATGACAATTATAACAATAATGATAATAAAAATAATAGTAACGATAATGTTAATTGTTTTACTTATAATGATATAGATAAGGATAATGATATTAGTAATTATATTGCAAAAATGGTATTACCGATAATAATGCTGACGATAATGATAATAATATTTCTAGTGCTGACCATAATAACACTCATGATAATGATAATGTTCATGTTAGTGACAATATAGATGATGATATCGATTATGATATTGACCATGCTAGTAACGATAATCCTAATAATGACGCCGACAATAGTAGTGATAATAATTATAACCATAATGATAATAATTATACAAAAAAAATAATAATGATGATGATGATAATGATAATGTAAATGGTATAGAAGAGAAGGATGATAATGACAATAGTTGATAGGATGATAATTATGACAACGATGATAATAGTAATGATTATAATAATATTAAATATCTAATAGCAATTATAATAATAATAATGATGAGGATCTTAATGATAATGATGTTTATGATAGTAATGATAAAAAAAATGATGATTATGATATTGACTGTAAGACTTGTTAATAATTGTAGTTATTATAATTATGATAATAGCAATAATAATTATAAAAATGAAAATAATAACAATGATATTAATAATAAGGATAATAAAGACGATAGTAATAATGGTGATAATAGTTATTTCAATGATAATAAAATTACAAATGATAGTTATCGTTATAATAATAATAATAATATAGACAATTATAATGATGATAGTGTAATGATACTGATGATGATGATGATAATGATGATCATGATGATGATGATGATGATAATTATAATGATGATCATGATAATAGTGATGAAAATAATAAAAATAATAATTACTATGGTGATAATGGTAGTATTGACAATATGACAATATTCATGACGATAATAATGATAGTTATAATAATAATTATTAAAATCATTATAATAATAATAATAATAATAATAATAATAGCAATACTAATAATAATAATATTTATAATAATTATGATGAAAATTATAATTAAAATTATCATTATAATAATGATAATTGTCATAATAATGTTCATAAAGATCATAAAAATGGTGATGACAATTACAATAATTACGATAGTGATAATAAAGGAAATATAGATAATAATAACAAAGTTAATAATAATGATAATGACGGTGATGATGTTTATAACAAAGATAAAAATAATAATTACAATAATTGTAATAATCAAAATAACGACGATAATGATTATAATAATAATAATAGTGATGTTTATAATGGTAATAATGATAATGATAATAATGATAATAATTATGATCATGATATTGTTGATATTGCAAATGACGACAAAATTAATAATGTCGATAGTAATGGTAATAATAATTCTAATAATAATAATAAGTAAGTTAATGATGGCAATATTGATATTGATGATAATAATGACGTAAACTGTGATGACAATAATAATAATAATGATTATTAATATTATGATGATGATAATGATAATAGGGATAATGAAAATGATAACGTTGATTAAAATGTTTATAATGATGATGATGATGATTATAATAAAAATTATTATAATGATAGTAATTATAATAATATTATTAAAGATAATACTAAAAGTGATGATAATTATAATGATGATGGTAAAAAAAATAATGAAAAGGATTATTATGTTTAGAATAAAAATGTTGATAGTGATAATATTAATAACAAAAATAAAAATAATAACAATCATGATAATTGTGATAATCATTCTAATGAAGATAATTAAAATGATAATAATAATGGAGATGTTGATAATGATGATCATGATAACGATGATTATAGTAATGATGATAATAATAATGCTTATAATAGTGATAATAATAGAGATGACAATTATTATGATAATAATATAAATTATAATGCGAAAATAATGATGATTAGGATGAAAATAATAATATGGATAATAATAATAACATTAAAAATAGTAATGATAATAAAAATGATGATTTTTATAATGATTATTATAATGATAATAATTATATTAATTAAAATAACTATAATAATAATGGTTAAAGGATATATTATTACAACTATATGCTGAAAGTATAATAGTTAATGTTATAATAATAATGAATAAAGATCACTATCATGATAATGGTGTAATTAACAATATTAATGTCAATAAGAATGATAATTATGATTATAATTGTATTTACTATAGTTGTAATAATGATTATAATGGCGATTATTATAGTAATGATAATGAGAACGTCAATAATAAGAATAATGATGATGATAAAGATAATGATAATAATTATTATTATTATGATAACGATGGGACAGATGATAATAATAATGATACTGATAAAAATGATAATACTGGCAATAATGATATGATTATGATGTTGATAGAAATAATGATAATGGTTATAATAATTACAATAACTATCATGATAATGATAACAAAAGTATTGATACTCGTCATGATAGTAATAAAAATGATAATGATGGTGATGACGTTATAAGCAAAAATAAAAATTGTGATCATAATAATTGTAATGATCACAATGATAATAATAGTGATAATGATAGTAATAATAATAATATTAATAATGATGATGATGATGATGATGATGATGATGATGATGATGATGATGATGATAATGGTGATGATGATGATGATGATGATGATAATGATGATGATGATGATGATGATGATGATGATGATGATGATAATAATGATGATGATGATGATGATGATGATGATGATGAAAATGATGATGATGATGATTATGATGATGATGGTAATGATGAAAGTGATGACAGTTAGGATGATAATAGAGAAAGAAATAATAAAAATAATGATGATGATTGTGATGACGAATATGATGATGGTGATGATGACGAAAATAACGACTATAGTGATGATAATAATAATAATAATCATAATATTAATAGTGATAATGATAATGATTATAATAAAAATAAAGATAATGATGATAATGGTTATAATATTAATACTGACGAAGATGATTTACTGATAATCGTGACGGTAATAATAATAATAATGATGTGGGGAAAATGACGATAACAATGGTAATAACAATGATTCAATGTTGATGATGACGGCGATAACAACGATAGAAATAATGATGATAATGAAAATAGTAATAATAATATTACAAATTATAATAAAAATGATAAGGAAAAAAATTACAATAATAATGGTGATAATGATAATAATGTAATGATAATGTTACGGATAATTAGAACAATAATATTTATCATAATAATTAACAATAATAATGATAAAAATAATAATGCTAGTAATGATAAAAATAAACATATTACTATCAACAACAATAATAATGAAAGTGGTAATGATAATTATAATTATAATTGTTAATTATTGATAAAATAGTAATTATAATGATGATAATGATAATGTCGATGGTAATAATGATGTTAGTATAAATAATAAAAATGATAATGATAATGATGTTAGTAATAGAAATAATAATAGTTACAATTATAATAATAATAAAAACAATTAAAATAATAATAGTCATAATAATAATAATAATAATAATAAAAAAAATGTCAATGATAAAGATGATGATCATAATGTTATGATAATAATATTGATGAAAAGGACAATGATATTAGTTTAATGATGATAATAATGATAATGATGATGATGATGATGATGATGATGATAATTTTGATGATGATGATGCTGATGATGATGATGATAATGATGATAATGGAAATTATGATTATGATGATAATAATAATAATGATTATGAAAATAATGATGATGAAAATAATAGTTATGATAAAAATAATAATAATGATTACGAGGATGATGATAATGCAGATGATAATGGTAATAATGACGGTAATAATGATACTAACGATGATGGTAATGATAATAATTACTATAATTATAATAACGATAATAATAATTGTGAAAATGATAATACTAATATTAATGATTATAATAATAACAATAATAAAAATGATTATGATAATAATGATAATGATATTCATGATTATAATGATAACTATAATGATGATAATTATAATGATAATAATAATAGTAATGATGTTAATGACAAAGATAATGTTAATGATGTTAATAATGGTGTCGATGTTGATAAAGATAATGATAATAATAATGGTAATCATAATTATAATAATGACAGTAAAAAAGATAATAATAATGTTATTTATGCAAAAAATAGGAATGATTACAATGATAATACTGATAAAGGTTATGATAATGAAGATAATTTTAGTAATGATTATAAGATGATGATGATAATATTGTTAATGACGATGATGATTATAATAGAAAAAATCATAATTATGATGATAAAGATTCTAATAATAATGTATTACCAAAAAAAAAATGATGATAATGTTACTAATTACAAAAACGATGACAATAATAATTGCAATGATGATAATAATGATATAAATTTGGTTAATGACAATAATGATAATGATAATATCTATATTGATAGTAATAATAATAAAAATAAAAATAATAATAATTATGATATTCATAAGATGAATAATGATAATAATGATAATAATAATGTTTATACTAATAATAATGATGGTAATAATAATAATGATAGTAAAGATAATAATCTAGATGATTGTTATGATAATAATGATGATGATAAGAATAAAAATAGTTATAATAATAATGTTTATTATAATAATAATATCGATATCGTTAAAAAAGATAATAATGATAATGACAAATACAAAAATAGGGATAATGATGAGAATGATAATAGTGGAAATATTAATAATAATAATGATAACCATGGTGACTGTGATGATGATGATAATGATGATGATGATGATGATGATGATGATTCTGATGATGATGATGATGATGATGTCAATGATGGTGATCATGACAATGTCAATAATAGTGATGATGATGATGACAATGATGATGGTAATACCGATAATAATTAGAATATTGAGGATAAAAAAATAATAAAAATTATACTAAAAATATTAATAAATAAAATAATAATTATAATAATGGTTAAAATGATGATAATGATAATGACGATTATAATAATATAATAATAATGTTATGGATAGTAACATCAATTATATTAATATAATAATAACGTTATGGATAGTTACATCAATTATATTAATAATAAAAATGATAATTTTAATAATCATAATAATAATGATAATGGAGATAATTATAATAATCATAATCATGATAACAATGATAGAAACGATTATAATAATAACAATTATGATAATGATAATAATAATAATGATGATTATGATAATAATGATGATAATGATGATGATGATCATGTTTATAATTATAATTGTGATGATAGTAATAATATTAATGATGAAAGTTGTAACGATATTTATGTTAATGCCAGTAATGATGATGATGAAGATGAGAATAATAACATTAATAATAATGAGAATGATGATAATAACGATGATGGATATGATGATAATAATAATGATGAAAATGTCAACAATGGTGATGATAAAGATGATGACGGTAATCCTGATAATGATATTAGTAGTTATAATAAAGTTGATGTTAAAAATAATAATAAAACGATTAATTGTTATAATACTGATAATAATGATAAAAAAAATGATGATGATCATGACGATGAAAATAATGTTATAATAATATGGATAATTAGGACCATTATAATAATAACGACAATGACGATGATTATGATGATGATATTGATTATTATGATGATGATAATGATTATAATGATGTTGTTAATAATTAAAATAATGATGATAATAATGATGATAGTAATAATGATGATGATGATGATAAAGGTGATGTTAAATATGACGAAAAATATGATGATCATGATAATGATAATAATGCTGATAATTATAAGATGGTATTGATAATGATAATACTAATAATAATGATTATTGTTGATAATGACGATAATTTTAATGATAATATAAATAATGATGACGATGATATTTATAATAGTAATGACTAGGACAATGTTAATGATAATAATAATATTGCTTGAAATGATAATGATGATAATAATAATAATGATGATGATGATAATGATAATAATGATGATAATGAAAATGATTATAATCATTATGGCTATTATGGTAATGGTTTATGATAATGATAATTATGATAATAATATGGATGATGTTGACGATGTTAATAATGATAATATTAGCAACAATGCATATAATAATCAAAATAATAAAAATAAAAATAATAAAGATGACAATAATAATGCATAATAAAGTATTGACGATGATGATAATACTGATTAAGGTTATAATGATGATGATTATTTTAGTGATGATCATAAAATGATGATGATAATATTGTAAATAACGATGATAATAATGACAAAGAGTATTAAAATGATAATAAAAGTGCTAATAATGATAATAGTACCAAAAAAAAGTGATTATAATGTTATTGGTCATAAAAACGATGACAATGTAAATAACGATGATGAAATAATTGATACTAATAATGATAATGACGATGATGATGATAATGATAATTATAACGATGATAATAATAATACTAATAATAATAATAATAATGACAATTACGACATAATAATATTGATAATAATAAAAATGATAATAATAATGAGAATAACAATGATGTGTATAATGATGATAATTATGATGATAAAGATAATGAAAATAATAATGATATAAGAAATTAAAATAATTATAATAATAATGATGAAATGAAAGGTAATTATAATGACGATAAAAATAATCTCATAGTTATGATAAGGATAATGATGACCATTATATAAAAGATGATAATAACGATAATAATGATAAAGATAACTATAATGATCATGCTAATATTGTTTATAATGATGGGAATACTGATAATGATGATGATGATAAAAAGGATAGTTATTATGATAATGAAAATTATTATAGAAATAATAATTATTATAAAAATAATGATGATAATGACAATGGTGAGAATGATTATGACAAAGTTGCTGATAATTTTGATGATAATGATGAAGATAAAAATAATGATAATAATGCTTTATATGATAATGATATTGATGATAATGTAAATAGTAATAATAGTTGTAATAATGAGGAAAATAACAATAATAATAATTATAATTGCGATCATTTTAATGGTAATAATAAATATAATAATAATGACAATAATATTAATAATGTTGATAATAATGATGATTATGAGACAAAAGCTGTTGATATAATAATTATGTTAGGAATGGTAATAAAAATAATAAAAATGATCATAATTATCACAAAAATAAAGATAAAAATAATGACGATAACCTACTTAATGATGTACATAATAATAAAGATAATGTTAATAATAATGATAACTATAATAATCATAATGCTAAAAATAATAATGTTGTTACTATAAATAATAAAAAAAAAAATAGTGGTGATAATAACGATAGTGATGTTAATACTGACAATAAAAAAGAGTAATAATAAGACAAAGATACGAAACATGATGATGATAGTAAAAATTACTATTTCGATAATGCTAATGATGATAATTATGTCAATGATGATCATAATTATAATAAGGATAATACTGAAAATAATGATAATGATGATAATGACGAAAATGATGATAATAATAATAATTATATCAATGATAGTAATGATGATAATGATAATAATAGAAATAAGGATGATGATAATAATGATAATATTGATGATAATGATCATAATAATGAAGATTTTAATGATGATTATAATGATGATGATGATGATGATGATGATGATGATGATGATGATGATGATGATGATGATAATGATAATAATAATTTTGTCAATGATAATAATAATGATGATAAGAATAATAATGATGATCATGATAATAAAAAGTATATTAATAATAATAATGATATAGATGAAATAAACAATAATTTTAACAATGATGAGAATGATAATAATAATCATAACCCTCATAAAAATGTTACGATGACGATAATAGTAATAATAATTATGATAATGATAATAATAATAATAATTATAATAATAACCATGATAATGATGATGGTGATTATGATAATGAAGATAACGATTTTAACAAAGATAATAGTAATGTAGATGATGATAATGATAATTATAATAAGAATAATTATAATAATAATGATAATAATGCTTTTATGATGATGATGATGATGATCATGCTGATAACGATATTAAAGATGGTAATAATGATAATGATAATAATAATACTAGTAATAATGATGATGATGATAATGGTGATAATGATTACAATGAAGATGATAATAATTATGATGATAAGGATAAAGATAAAAATAATGATAATAATGTTTATTATGAAAATTATATTAATGATAATGTTAATAGTCATAATAACTATAATAATTATGAAAATTATAATGGTAATAATAATAATTACAATAATTTTTATAATGAAAATGATTATAATTATAATGACGATGATGTTATTAATGTTGATAATGATGATGATAACAAAAAAAAGCTGATTATAACGGTAATAATAAGAAACTCATTATACACATGATGACGATTGTTTTACTGTTTATAATGATAATACCAGATAATAATGATGATAATAAATACGGTGATGATAATAATTGAAATGATTATAATGATGTTAATGGTAATAATGATAATAATAACAATGTCATAATTGATAATAATGATAATAACTAATATGGTAATGATTATGATAATAATATCGATCTTAATAAAGATAATAATCAAACTGATAATGAAACTAGAAAAGGTTATGATTATAATTATCATCATAATGATACTCATAAAATAATGATAATATAGCTAATAACGAAGATTAAAAGAATCATAGGGATGAAAATAATAATGATCACGCTATTATTGATAATAATAACGAGGGAAAAAAATTATGATAACGTTGCAATATTAATATTAGTAATGACGATGATAATAATATTGATGATAATGGGGATGATAATAACGATAAAAATAATGATCATTATTATAAGAATAATGATAACGTTGATGATAATAATAATGATGATAAATAATAATAATGATAATAATATTGATGATAATAATGATAAAGATAATAATAAAAAAAATAATAATAATGATAACGATAACAATAAAAAATAATATTGATAATGAAAATTATAGCAATTATCACGAGATCATGATGATATTGCTAGCAACAATATTAATCATGATCATAAGGATAGTAAACATAATTGTAACTCTAATAATTTTCATGATAACGAGATAAAAAAGAAATAATAATGTTATTAATTGTAAAAATGGTATATTATAAGTAACGATAATAATAGTAATAATTATTATCATGATGATGATAACGATGATAATGATGATATGATCATGGTAATTACAATGATTATGACGGTGATGATGATAATGATAATGATAATGATGATGATGATTATATCGATGATGATAATAATAATAATGCTGATAGAGATGATACTAAAGATGATGATAATAATAATAATGACGAAGATAAAGAAATAATAATTATGTCGATAATAATAATGATGATAATGATAACAATGAAGATGAGGATAATGATAATAATGATAATAATGATGATAATAATCATAATGATAATAAAAATAATAATGATGATGATGATGATAATGATTATAATGATGATAATAATTATAATGATGATGATGATGATTCTTATTATCATGATAATAATAATGATAATGACAAATATGAAAATGATGATAATTCTGATGTTGACGATGATGATGATAATTATGATGATAATGATGATAATGATGATGATAATGATGATGAAGATGAAATTGATGATGATGATGATCATTATAATTATAATGATAATGATGATGATAATAATAATTCTTATCATCATGATAATAATAATGATAATGATAATAGTGATAACGATGATAATTATTATGATGATGATAATGATGATGTTGATGATGATAATGATGATGATGATGATGATGATGATGATGATGATGATGATGATGATGATGATGATGATGATGATGATGATGATGATGATGATGATGATGATGATGATGATGATGATGATGATGATCATGAGAAAGATAATGATAATGATAATGACGATGATAATGACAATAATTATAATAATGATCATAAGATAGTTATTATATTGCTAATGACAATGATAATAATGAGGACAGGAATAATAATATTAACGAAAATGATGATCAAGATATTGATGAAAATAATGTTAATAATAATTTTAATAACAATTGCAGAACAGATAATTATTATAATTATGATAATAATGATTATGATAACAATAAATATAATGCTGAAAAGAGTAATGATGATGATAATGACGATATTAGTGATAATGATAATAATTTAAATGTTGAAAATGGTCATATCGATAATAATAATTATGATAATGATAAAGGTTATGACGATGATAACGATACTAATGATGATGATGATGAGAACAATGATAAAAATAATAATAATGAGAATAGTAATGATAATGATGATGAATAAGATGATAATGATACTTATAATTATGATTATAGTATTATGATCATACAGATTATGATGACGGTTTTATAAATTAAGAGGATTAAAACGCTGGTGATAATAATAACTAAAAAAATAATAATTATAATAATGTTTATTATGATAAAGATGGAGATTAGAATGATAAACCTGTTAATGATGATAAAATGATGATAATAATAATAATGATGACGACATAAAAAATGATAATAAAAAAAACGTTGGTCATCATTATAATTATAATTATGATATTAATAATAACAATAATGATAATGAAATTTTTAAGGTTTCGATAATAATGATAATGATGACGATGATAATAATGATACTGGTGATGATAATGATGATAATATTGATGATGATAATTATTATAATAGTGAGAATAGTGATAGTAGTAATAATGATAATGATGATAATGATAACGATGATTATATTAACGATGTCGATGACAGTGATAATGATGATGATAATAGTAATAATAATAATGATAATAAAAATGAGAGAGAAGATGATGATGATGATGATGATGATGATGATATTGATGATGAAAATAATACTTATAATTATAATAATAATAATACTGATGAAGATTATAATAGTGATAATAATGATAATAACGATCATAAGATGATAATAATAATATTGTCAATAACGATGATGATAATAATGATAGGGATAATAATGATGATGGGGCTAGTCATTTAAATGATGACAATAAAGGTAATAACGATGTTACTGTTGATGATTATGATAATGGTAATAGAAATAGTAATAATAATAGTTAACATAAAGATAATAATACTGACGATGGTTATAACTATGATAATAATAAATACAATGATGAGAGCAATAATAATAATAATAATAACAAAATGAGCGTGTGGTGGCTCAGTTAGCTAGGTCGTTGATTGGCACGCGGGAGACCGTGGTTAAATTCCCGGCCAGGCAACTGTTTTGGGCACCTACCTCTGTGTATTTGAACAAGTGCTTTTTCATCGCGCAAAGCTCCTCCAGGAGGGTTTAGGCGACTTCCTTGCAGAAAAATTGTCTAATTTGCCCCTACCCCCCTCCCAGCAATGGGAGGCCTTCCATTCCTCTAACCTTTCTTCTCATAAGTGTTAAGTGCTCTGTGTAGTGCCCTTCATAGAAGCTGGACGTACAGCACTATTAAAAAATTATAATAATAACAATAATAATAATAATGATGATGACAATAAAGATAACCATATTAGGAATGTTGATAATAATGATAAGCATTATGATGATTAAAACGATAATAGTTTTAATGAAGATTATAGTAAAGAAGTTAATTATGGTAATAATATTTATAACGATGATAATAATCAAACTGATACTGATCATTATAATAATAACGATGAAGACACTAAAAATAATTATGTTAATGATGATAAAAAGGATGATAACAATGATGATGATGACAATAATGATAATTCTAACGATGATTATTAGATAATAATGAAATTGCTTATCACGATAGTATTGATGATAATAAAAATAATGATAATAATAATACTTAACATAATAATGATGCTAATCACAATAATGGTAACAACATAGATCATAATTATAGTTATGATCATAAGATTATGATTATTTTGCTATTGACAATGATGTAAATGATAATAAAGATTATTATGATAATGATAATGCTGATAAAGATGACGATCACGAAAAAAAAATGATAATGTTATTCATGATAAATGTGATGGTTACAATGATATTAATAATGATGATAAAAATAACAATGATAATACTAACGAAGATAATGCTGAAAATGATAATCATAATGATAATGATGTCATTGATGATAATACTACTGTAAATGATGATGATTATGATAATAATAGTAATAAATATAATTATGATAATAATAAAATAATGATACTAACTATGAAAATGATGCTTATAGTATAAATAATAATGATAATTATTATTATTGTACTAATACAGATTATAATGATGATGAAAATTATAATGATGACCATAGAATAATAATTATGAATATGATGATGATGCCAATAATAATGATGATGACAAGAAGATAATAATGATCATAACGTTAATAGTAATGATAAAGTTCATAATAATTATAATGACGAAAATCCTAACCAAGATAATAATAATAATTATTATTATAATGATTTTAATAATAATAGGGATTATGACAATAATAATAACAGTGATGATGGCGCTAATGACAATAATTATAATGATAATGATAATAATGATAATGATCGTGATGATAATTATAATACTAATAAAAACGATAGTTATGATGGTAATGGCAATGATAAGTAGTATAATAATAAAAACGATACTAATAATTGTAATAATAAAAACAATAATGATGATGATAATGATACTACTAATAATCATAATAATGATGATGCTAATAAAAATAATACCAATGATCATGACAGTATGATTAAAAATAATAATTAATATAATCATGATAATAATGACGACGATGATGATAGTAATAATAATAATGGTTATGATAATGATAATTTTGATATTGATAAAAAAGATAATGTCAATAATGATAATAACGATTTTAATAAAAACGGAGATAGTCATTATGATCATGAGAATAGTTATAAAGATGATAATGATGATAATAATAATATGAATAATTATAATGATAATAGTTTTAATAGATATAATTATGATTAAAATGAGGATACTTATAATGACAATAATAATAATAATTATGGTAATTATTATACTTATAGTAATAAGGACAAGAATAATAATAATATTGACGATAATGATAATAATTATAATAATGCTGATGATGATAATAATTATGTTAAATATGATAATGATAATAATGATGATAATGATAATTATAATTATAATCGTAACGATGATGATATTGATAATCATGATGATGATGATGATGATAATGATGATAGAAAAGATGATGATGATAATGACAATAATTATAATAATGATAATATTAATATTCATGATGAAAATAATGCTAATGATGATATCAATGATAAAGATGGAAATAATAATGATAATGATGACGTGAATAATGATGTAAATATTGATCATGATAATTATAATGATGATAATAATGATAATGATGTTAAAGATCATAAGGATAGTAATAATAATAATAATGATGATACAAACAAAGATTATGATAATGATTAAAATTATAATGACGATAATAAGATGATAATATAGGTAATGATGATAATGATGCTAATAATGATCATAAAAATAATGATAATAATGATGATGATAATGATGATGATACAAATGATGATGACGATGATGATAGTGATAATAATGGTAATGATAATGGAAATAATGATAATGATGATAAAAAAAATGATGATGAACATGACAATAATAATGACAATAATGACAAGAATAGTAATGATAATCATGATAATAGTAATGATAATGATAAAAATAATGATTAAAATAATAATACTAATGATAATGATGATAATGATGATGATAATAAGAAAGACGATGATAATAATGACAATAATAATGATAATGATAATGTTGATAATTGAAATGATAAAAATAATGATAAAAGTCAAATTTATCATAATGATACAAATGCTGACGATAGTATTTATAATGATGATGCTGATAGTAAAAATAATGACGATAAAGACAATAATAATGATGATAGTTAAAATTATGATGATGATAATGATGGTGATAATAATGATAATGACAATAAAAATTATACTGATAATAGTGTTTAAAATAATAATAAGCATAATTATAATAGAAATAATAAAAATATTGATAAATATTAAAGTGAAAATGTTAATTATAATAATGATAATGTTAATAACGATTATGGTGATCATAATAATGCTGATAATAGTAACGACGATATAGACAAAAAGAATGATAATGTTAATGATAATAAAAAGGATTATAAAGATGATAATAATTATAATGTTAATGATAATTTTCAATGATTGTATGTTAATAATAAGATTGCAAATGACGATAATAATAATGATGATAGGAAAAATAATTTAAATGCTAATAACGATGATGATAACGGAAAAAAAATAATGATAATGTCATTTAAAATAAACTTGATATTACTAATAATAACGATGACGATAATTAAAATAAAAATGATAATAATGATGATGATGATGATAAGAATAAAAATAATTATAACAACGATCATGATGATGATGATAATAATAATCATGCAGATAGTCATGACGATAAGTTAGTGATAATGATGATAATGATGATTATAGTAATACTTATAAATATCATGATAGTAAAAACGATAATAATAAGGATGATAATCATGATGATGACAATGATAATGGTGACGATGATGATGTTAATGATAATGATAATAATGAAAATGATGAAAATTAAAATTATTAGATTAATAATAATGATACAATTGATGATGATAATGATGATAATAATGATGATGATGCTAATAATGATGATAATGACAAAAAAAAAGTTGTAATAATAATGTTGATAGTAAGAATAAAGATAATAATGTAGACAATAATGATTAAAACAATACTAATAATAATGATAACGATAGACATAATAATAATAATAAAAAAATAATGATCATAATGATAATAACAGAGATAATGATGATGTTATGATGATGATGATGAGAATGATGATAATAATAACGATAATGATAATTTTTATAAAAACAATTTTAATCATGGTAATGGTAATAATAATGAGATGATGATGAAAACAACGATGATAATAGTAGTAAAGGTAGTAACAATGATAATAATGATGATGATAACTATTGTGGATGACAATGATGATGATGATAATGATAATGACGATGATTATAATGATAATGACGATGATTATAATGATAATTATAATAATGACAATGATTATAATGATAATAATAATAATGATAATGATGGTAATGATAATTATGATAAAAATAATAACGATGGTTATGATGGTAATGGCAATGTTAAGTATAATAATAATTAAAACGATAATAATGATTGTAATAATCAAAATAATGATGATAGTTATAATTTTGATAATAATATTGATGATGACGCTGATAACGATAATGATAATGATTAATATAATAGTGATGATAACAATATTATTGATGAGCATTTATAATGATAATAATAACAATATATTTAACAAAGATTTTAATAATAAGGATGATAATATTGATAACAATAAAGATAATGAAGATAATGATATATATGATGACGATAATAAAGACGTTGGTAATGATGATGATGATGATAATGATGATGTCGATGATTAAAATGATGATAATAATGATGACGTCAAAAACGAAAATGATTATGATCTTGATCGTAATAATAATAATAATAATGAGAATAAAAAAAATGATGATGATGTTAATGATTGTAATGAAAAACAATAAATGATGATAACGAATAAAAAATTAATAATAATGTCATTTATAATAAACTTGATGTAACTAATAAAAACGATAATGATAATAAAAATAAAAATAACAATAATGACGATGACAATGAAAAGAATAAAAATAATAATAACGATTAAAATGATAAAGATGATGCTGATCATGCAGATGATAATGACGATAAGTTTATGATTATGATGATGATGATGATTATAGTAATAATTATAAATATCATCATAGTAAAAGTAATAATTATAATGATAATTATGACGATGATAATCGTGACGACGATGTTGTTTATGATAATAGTAAAAATAATAATGATGATAATTGAAATAATTGGATTCATAATGATGATAAAATGAATGATGATAATGATGATGGTAATGATGATAATGCCGATAATGATGATAATGATGAAAAGATAGTTGTAATGATTATGTGAATAGTAAGAATAAAAATAATAATATAGATAATAATAATAAAAACAAAAATAGTAATAATGATAACGATAGTCATACTAATAATAATAAACAAAATGATGATTATAATGATAATAATAAAGATGATGATAATGATGTTATGATGATAATGATATGAATAATGATAATAATGACGATAATGATGATTTTGATAAAAACGATTTCAATGTTGGTAATGGTAATAATAATAAGATGGAAATAAAATCAAGGATGATGATGGTAATAATATTAGTAACAATTATGATAATAATGATGATAACTATTATGATGACGATAATGATAATGATAATGATAATGACGATGATTTTAATGGTAATTATAAGAATAATAATGATGATGATGATAAAAACAATAATAATAGTGGTATTGGTCATAAAAATAATGATGGTGCTAAAAATAATAATACTAACGATAAAAATAATAATAATAATAATAATAATAATAATAACGTTAAAGATAACAATAATAGTAATCATGATAGTAATAAATATAGTTTCAATAAAGACAATAATAATAATAATAATGACTGTTATAATGATGATGATAGTTAGAAAGATTTGAGCGATAAAATAGGTAATGGTAATGATAATGATGAAGATGATAATGATAAAGATTAAAAAAATAATGATGATAATGATAATGATGATAATGATTATGATAATTTAATTAATGATAATGATTATGATGGTTATTATAATTATAACAATTATAAAAATAATAATGGTAGGGAATCTGATGATGATGATGATGATAAAAAAAATAATGAGGATGATAATGATGATTAATATGATGATAATAATAAAAAAAATGATAATGATGATAATGATGATTTCAATTATGATAATAATAGAAAAGACGATAATGATGATAATCATAGCAATAATGATGACAATAATGATGACGATAATGATTATGATGATGCAATTGGTAATAAAGATGTTTATGATGATACTAATAATGTTTATGATAATAATAACAATAATAATGATAATGATACTGATGATGTCGATGATAATAATAATAATAAATATAATAGTAATGGTGACGCAAATATCGATCGTGCTGGAAATGATTATGATGACAGTGAAAATGAATGTAATGAGAATGTTAGAGATGACAATAACAGTAATAGAAAAAGTAGTGATAATGATTTTGATTAAGATAATCAAATTAATGATGATAAATATGATGATAATAATAAATATAATAGTAAAAGCGATGATAAAAATAATTATAATAATAATAATAACAATTATAATATTTATAATAATAATGATAATGAGAATGATAATGAATATGACAATAATGATGATTGTTATGATTATAATAATTAAAAAGATGATAATAATAAAAATGATAATGATGGTGATGATAAGGATGATGATGATAATGTTTGCGGTAACAATAAAAATTATAATGATGATAACGATGAGAACTACAATAATAGTAATAATATGATTGATGAAAATGATTATTCCGATAAAGTTATTCATAACAATAATGACTTTTATAATAATACTGATAAATCTTATGATAAAAGCAATGATTATAATAATGAGAATTATCATAATACTGATAACACAAATGACGATGATCATAATAATTAAAATAAATATCACAATGATGATAATTTTAATGATTATGATAATGATGATAATAATAATAATTATGATGATGATGATGATA
Organism: Copidosoma floridanum; assembly: GCF_036245765.1. Classification (NCBI taxonomy): domain Eukaryota; kingdom Metazoa; phylum Arthropoda; class Insecta; order Hymenoptera; family Encyrtidae; genus Copidosoma; species Copidosoma floridanum. The sequence continues at coordinate 4,302,878 of NW_028321892.1, read as the reverse complement.
ATGATGACGATGATAATGATAATGATTATAATAACGATAATTATGATGATGATGATGTTGGTCGCAATATCAATAATTAAAATGATAATAATGATAATGATTATAGTGACGAGGAAAATGTTGATAAGTATGATAATAATAATAATGACGACTTTAACAATCATAATAATCTTAATGATAAGAATGATAATAAAAATAACAATAATTTTCATAATAATAATAATTATGATAAAAATAATAATCATGATAAAAAAAATGATAATGATAATAATAGAAATAAAATGATTACGATGATAATCATAATAAAAATAATGATGATGATGATAATATTAATGTTATTGATAGTAATGATGATTATGGTAATGATAATGCCAATGATAAAAGAAAAGATGTTGCTAATAATGATGCTGATAATAATAATAATGATAATAATAATAAAAACAATAATAACAATGATAATGATCATTATAATGATAATGATAATGCTGGTAATAATAAAAATAATATTTAAAGTCAAATGTTAATAATAATGGTACTTATGAAAAAAATTTCGATGATAAAATGTTGATATTGAGGATAGAAATAAAAAAAAATTAACAAAAATAGTAATAATGATACTGATAAAAAACATGTTGCTGATGACCATTATTATGAATTAAAAAATAAATATGATGATGGTAGCAATAATGATAACAATGATAATAATGATAATACTTGTAATGAAAATAGTATTAAAAATAATAATAATGATTATGATGATAGTAATAATGCTGATCATAATAATTATGACAATGATGATGATGATAATGATAATGATAATAATATGATAATCATGGTGATAATGATGATAATAATGATGATGACGATGATGATAATAATGATGATGACAATATAAATGACAATAATAATGATTGTCATGATAATAATAATGTTAATCTTAAAAATAATGATTAGGATAATAATGCTTATAATAATAAAGATGATAAGAATTATGTTAATGACAACGTTAAAGATAATGATAATAATAATGATTATGATGATAAGGATACGATTTTAAGACTGTTAATGATGTTTGTGGCAGCTTTAATCATAGTAATGACAATGATAATGATGATAATTACGATAATGCCGATGGTGATGATAATAATGAAGATGATAATAAATGATAATTATAATAATAATAATAAAGATAAAAATTAGAATAAGTTTAATAATAATAATAACAATAAGAATTATGAACAAGATGATGATAATTGTGACGATAATGATAATAATAATAATAATGATAATGATAATAATGATGATGATAATAATGATGATGACGATGGTAATCATAATAATGACAATAATGATGATAATAACATTGCTATTAAAAACGATGTTAATAATGGTAACGGTAAAAATAATAATATAATTAGGAATAATGATGATGATAATAATAGTAATAATAATAATAATAATGATTGTAATAATGAAAATAATTTAGATAATTACATAAAAATAATGATGATAGTAATAATTATGGTGACAATTATGGTAACAATAAAATTAATATGAAAAATAAGGTTATGATGTATATCATAGTAATAATGGAAAAAAATAATAATAAAAATGATACTAATAAGAATTATGTTGATGATGATAATTATAATGATAATATAAATAACGACGATAATAATCGTGATAATAATAATTAAAATAATGATAATAAGAACAATAATGATGAAGATGGTGGTGATGATAAAAATGATAATGAGAACAACAATAATAGTAATGATGATAATAATGACTTTATTGATGATAATAATGATGTTAATGATGATTATGATAATGATAATAAATATCATGATAATGTTGATCGTAGTAATTATAATGATAATGATAATGATGATGAAAGTAATGATAATGACGATGATAATGTTGATAATAATTATTATAATGATGATATTGACGACGTTAAAAAAAATAATAATTATGATGATAAAAATGATGATAAAAATAATAATAATAATAATTTTCATAATAATAAAAATAATAATAATAACAATGATAATTATGATGAAAATAATAATGATGATGATTATGTTAATGAAATTGATAGTAATGATTATCATGGTGATGATAATGGAAATAGTAAAAAAAACGATATTGCTTATGATAATGCTTATAATGATAGTAATGATGATAATAATAATGATAATAACACTAATAATAATGATAATAACAATTATAATAATAAAATGATGATAATGATAATGATAGTATGAATGAAAATAATATCGATAATCAAACGCTGATAATAATAGTAATAATAAAAAAAATTACAAATACTAGTAATAATAATACTGATAAGAATCATATTGCTAATAATTTCTATTATGATGTAAAAAATAAATATAATGATGATAGCGATAATAATAACAATGATGATAATGATGAAAGTTATAATGGAAATGGTTTTAAGAATAGTAATAACAATGATAATAATGATAGTTATAATGCTGATCATGATAATAAAGATAATGATGATGATGATAATGATAATAATGATGATAATAATAATGTTAATGATAATCATGATGATAATGATGATGATAATGATGATGACGATGATGATGATTTTAATGATAATGATGAAAACGATAATAATAATGATGATAAGCATAATGATGGTGATGATGATAATGATGATAAGAAAAATGTTAATAACGATGATAATGAGCATGATAACGATGATGAGGATGATGATAATAATGATGATAATGATGTTTGTGGTAGCAATAATAATAATAATGACGATATTAATGATGATAATGTCGACGATGCCAATGGTAATGATAATAATAAAGATGATGATGATAATTATAATAATAAAATTAATGATAACAATAAGAATAGGTTTAAGGATAATATCAATTATAATAATGATGACCATGATAAATATAACAATGATGATAATTGTGACGATAATAATGAAGATAATGATGATGATGAGGATAATGATCGTGATGATTGTAATAATTATGATAATAATGATCATGATGTTGATGATGATGGTAATAATGATATTGATAATAATGACTATAAGGATAAAAATGATGATAATTGATGGTTATAATAATACTAATAATGATAATAATAATGATGATGATTAGAATAATAATATTAATAAAAATAATACAGATAATTAAAAAATCATGATGATGATAGTGATAATGATACAAAAATAATAATGATAACTATAATAATACGGATAAAAATTATGTTGATGATAATCATTGTAATGATAATAAAAATAAATTTGATAATGATGACGATAATGATGACATAGTTGATTATAATGATAATGATAATGCAACTAATTAAAAAAAATTTAATTAATAATAATTAACAAAAAAGTAATGATGGTAGTTATGATTATAATGTTAATGATGATAATGATAATAATGATGATCATGACGATAATGATGTCAATAATGAGAATCATAATAATAATGATAATGATAATTGTTAAAATGATATCGATAATAATAATGATGATGTAAATAATAATAATAATAAAAACAATGATAATGATGATGATGATGATAATGATGATAATACTAATGATAATGATAATAATGATGATAATAATGATGATAATAATGATAAAATTAATGAAATTGATGATGATGATGATCATGATGGTAATGATGATTATAACTATCAATATAATAATGATGGTGATAATTTTAATGACGATGATAATGATGATAATAAAATGATCATGATGATGATAGTAATAATCATAAAAAAGAAATAATAATAATGATAATGATAATAATAAAGATTATGGTAATGATAATTATTATAGTAAAAATAAAAATAATTGTAATAATAATAGCAGTTATGATGACAATTGAGTTAATAATTATAATAATAATGGAATTGGTAACAAAAATAATGATAATTGTAATTATCATGGTAGTTATAATAATGATCATAATAATGATGATGACGATGATGATGATGATGATGATGATGATGATGATGATAATGATACTGATAATGTTGGGGATGATAATTATGACGATAATAATAGTCATGGTGATAAAAATATTTATGGTTCTGAAAATGATTATGATGACGATAAAACTAATTTCGATGAGAACATTAAAGATGACAATAATAGTTATAAGGACAGTTATGATAACAATTCTAATAAACTTGCAAAAAATAATGATAACTATTATGATTATATTAATAAATATGATGATGATAGTGATTATATATATGATAATGGAAATAATAATAATAATAATAATGATGATGATGATGGCAATGATAAGATAAAGATTATAGCAGTAATGTTTATAAATATAATAATATTCATTTAATAACGACAGAAATGCTGATGATATTAATGATAATATTCATAAGAATGATAATATTAATGATAATAATAATTATGATGATGACAAAATATTTATGATGATAACAATGTTGATAATAATTGTTAGATGACGACTTGCCTAAATTAATAAGTTTTTATTTCAAGTCAATTTCATTTTGTTATATTTTATTACCAAAGATAAAATTTTAAGTTTCTTTACAGAGTCATACTCAACGAGAGTTGTCGCCTAACAAAGCTGACTGTGTACTTTGTGGCTCTTAGAAGTATTAAGTGACAACTGAAGCGAGCCGTAAAGCTTTAACACATGAAGTCAGCCAGTACCGGTCCCATAGCAAGTAAGACGAAGAAGTTTTAACAAAAACTTCGTGCAAGGTGCATTTATTTGCGTAGCGTTTTAGTTAGTAGCCCACTGCCGCTCATCAAGTGCAGACGTAATAACTTATTTTAAAAGATTTACCAGACGTTCTGTCTTTTTTTTTTCTTTTCTGTTTGCTTTTATATGTATACTAGTAACATAAAATAAAGTGACACTAAACTCATTGGAAAAGAAATTTAAATTATTATAAAATAATAAATAATAAATAAATAATAAAATAAATAATAATAATCCGAATTAATAATTAGCGGAAAGAAAGGTAAGTTAATCTGAATATTATAGTCAACACTCTACTTCTTCCTTTCTTTTAATTTTTTTAAAACAAACAAAGAGTTGGACTGTCTGCTGTCCCGTAGCCTGTAAAGGAGCATGAGACTGTAGTCCACAGTTTTTAGTTTTTGGTTTGAAGCTGAAAACAAACTTTAATGACATTAAACGTTATTTAACAAAATTGGTAGTAGAGCGTAGCTTATGGTCTCTAGCTATTTGTTCGTTTATTATATATTCTCTCATTACTATCTTTCTCTTAAGAAACACCACGCACCATTTAATGAAGCATGTTAATGAATGATGCGTAACACCCCATATAGTACACTGTGCGTGGACGCGTACTATAGTATGCTGTGCTTTTGCGGACAGCATGGTATATGCAGTATTTCATTATAACTGAAAAAAAAAATAATAATAAATGAATAAAGTAAATGAAGAAAATAATAAATATAATACTACATTAATAAACTAACGGAAAAATAAATAAGAGTTAACCGTCGTTAAAATAACAAAAAAATAAATAAATAATAAGATAATATTGTGTTTTAAATGATAATAGAAAAGTAAGAAATAGTGACCTCTTATACTACACGCTTACAAGACAGAACAAATACACTGTTCCTACCCTGAATCTGCTAACCAGAGCGGTTCATCCCTCTTGTCCTGCTGAAATAGCGGACATTATATACCTTAGATCTGCTAACCAGAGCGGTCTTTCTCTTCCTACCCTGAATCTGCTAACCAGAGTGGCTCATCCTCGTTAGTCCTGCTGGAATAGCGGACACTCTTTACCCTAGATCTGCTACTTAAAGCGGTCTATCAAAATAACAAATACATACACACAGACAAATTTGCACGTAATAGTAGTAGTAGAAGAAGATTTCTTAAAAAATGGAGTAAAGATTTAATATAATTAATGATTTCACTTAAATACCTATGATTGTTTATAAAATAATATTTCATGAAACCGACAACGAATAATTTTGCGAGTAATAAAAAAGGTAAGAGAAGTGGTAGGAAATTGTTTATGCAGGAGCTTATAAGAGAGAAAAACGTTCTAAGAAAAAAATCAGATTTTATTAATAATCAGTTACAAAATTACTATAACTGTGATACATTAAACAGTAATTTATTAAAAAACAAAAAAGTCGAAAAACAAGTAGTAAGTACGTTTCAGAAAAATAATTTCTATAATTCAGAAAATAATGTTCAGCGGAAATGCGATAATTTGAAAATTCGATTTAATACACAATTTGATGAATTAATTGCTTTCGCGGAAAAAGAGTTTCTTAAAGGCACTTAAGAACATATAAACGCATAGGCAGAAGATTACTCATATACATACGAATATATAAAAAAAATTATTAATACGGTATTTAAACTGTGACCGTCGAGCCCATTCTTGCTTAAAGAGAAAAAAGTGTTAAGTTAAGTCGGATACTCTCGTACAGAAAGAGCCCTTGAATATTACACCGCGCACTAGCTGATGCTCGCGTAGCAATTCGTATATATAGCTACACATGCCACATTAAAAATCCCTGCGCCGTATACTCCCTTGCTTAGAGCAGATGATATCATATAAGCGCGCTCGATGACATTCTCTTACTTTAGTTTTTGGGCATACACATAGTAGACTTATCGTATACCCATACAAATTGAATCAAACTTATTGCACTTGCATGCGTGAAGCAAACGTTCACATTAAAGACATATACATCCACACACAAATAAATGCACAGACATATATATATATATATATATATATATATATATACACATAAAATTATTTCTTTATTACTTATGCCTTCTGCGATAAATGTCAAGGATTTAGTAAAATATTTTTCCAAAACAAAGAAACAAAACAAAATAGTAGTATAATTTTTTTTTTTTAGAATTACACACATAAAGAATAGAAAAAAAAAAAAAATAAAAAAAGATTTAAAAAATAAAAAAAAAGGAGAAGAAGAAAACGCACGTAAAGTATTATACAACTAAGAAAATGGTCAATGGAAACGATGATACCGATATCACAGTAGCCGAAGCGCTGATGGAGTCTCTCAATGCCAACTTATCATTTCAGCATGCGATTAAATCCATCCCTATATTCGATGGGAAAAATATTCCACTGAAGGATTATATACAAGATGTTAGAAATGGAGAAAGCTGGGTCAGAGATGATCAAAAAGATTGATATAAAAGAGCAGTATTGCAGAATCTACGAAGTGCCGCACAGTGGGATATTTTTATTTTATTTTTTTCAAAATCAAATATCTGAAGAACAGATTAAGATAGAATGATAAATTTTGTTGGAGCATACTCGTAAGTTGACGTGGAATACAAGAAAAACGTTTATAAGTCATTTCTGTTTTCTAACCTTCAAATTTTACAAAAAAACACGATTTTTTTCAGAAAAACGTATAAAACTGTTTTAAATTTAACAAAATTCTCACTTCATTCTGCATAAAGCTGTATGATATGAGACCATAGGATGTAAGTGGCTATATTATCTAAATATGACTACCTTTAAAAGTTCAACATAACCTCAAAACAGCAAAGAGCGATGTATTTCGGTTTTTTTCTTTCAAAATCAAATATCTGAAAAATGGATTAAAATAGAGTGATAATTTTTGTTGGAGTACACTCGTCAGTTGATGTGGAATACGAGAAAAACATTTATAAAAGATTTTTTTTTCCAACTTCCAAATTTTACAAAAAAAAACACGATTATAAAAAGTATTATTTTTTATTACAGAGCAATAAAAACTTTCTGTATTTAAAATCTTACATAATAACTAATCGCAGATGAATAGGTATTATTTACTAATTATTTAATTTAAAAAAATTTTTTTTTAAGTCCATAAAATACTAATATTATATAATATTACATTTATTTGGTATTTTAATAAAACGTGTCTATAAAAATGTAAGTTAGAAAAAGTTTTGAACCATGTACCTAAACTTACACCACACTAATAGCGTTTAATTTAATTTCAACCCCATATGATTATACTTGTATACATAGTTACATAAGTTAAGAAAGATTGTAACTTCGTAAGAATTTAAGCAACTGAGGACAAAAGTTATTGTATACGTTTTTCTGAAAAAAATCGTGTTTTTTTGTAAAATTTGGAGGTTACAAAATAAAAATTCTTTTAATAATGTTTTTCTCGTATTCCACATTAACTTACGAGTAAGCTCCAACAAAAATTTGATTTTGGAAAAAAAGAAAATACCCCACTGTGTGCCACACGCATAAGCGTAACTGGCCAAGATTTCGAAAACCTCGAAGCATTTATAACCTATTTAAAAAAAAGATATGCAACAGAAAAAACCGTTGCTTACTATCAAACTCAGCTACAGAAAGGGCGCCAACGACAAGTCCAATCGGTTGGTGAATATTATGATTATGTAAAGCTACTGCTAAGCAGTGCTGAAAAAGCATTGATGGAAGATAAAGGTAATGCATGGAACGCGCATATGATGACCCCTATAGAAGACAAGGCGTTAGACATGTTTATAAAAGGACTAGCACCAATGATAAGCCAGCAGGTAAATGCGAAAGAACCTGTTTCTCTAGCCGACGCTTTCGAATACGCATTGAGATTGGAGCCGAATGAGAGCGGGTATAATTCCGGATACGCGATATCAAGAACTACCTCGTAGTGACTTTAGAAATAATGTAAACAACTTATATCAACAGCAGAATAGGTATACTTATCAGCCATTCTCATCACATCAAGTGGCTCAAGTTAATGAACAACATATCGACAATAATAATAATCGTATAATAAGTATCAAAATTATAATAGACAATATCAACAACAAAATAATAATCAGAATTACTGTGAAAATTATCAGAATCAGGGAAGAAATTGGAATTTTCAAAATCAATTGAGAAACTCTAATTATTATCAGAATAATTTTGGACGATATAATAACGAAAATCCTAATGATTATTACACTCAAAGAAATGCTAATTTTAATCCTGGTAATGACCAAGGATACCAAGGCAGAGGTCAGAATTATAGTAGGTACCCCCGAAATGATAATTATAATAAACAAAATTTTAATCCTAACTATCAGAATCAGAACTTTTAAAATCAATACCAACCAGGAGACGACCGTTTGCCGCATCATTTAAACTCTCAGGCGGCTCACTCCAATCGTCGTTCGGAGGTGAGCCCCCAAAGACAGAATTCAACTTCTACACAGAATGTTTTAGCGCAGGTAATGGAAATAGCAACAGAATTGAAACCGTCCACTTTGGTACCTGCCAGGGACTTGGCGTAGACAACGAGCCTACAAGCATAAGGTTATCTATCCCAGAAGGGAAAAATCACTTCATAACACTCATGCTCGATAATGGCGCTGCCACAAATCTGATTAAATTAGATCAGTTGCACCCATATTCACAATTAGAGACTAGTGAAATTATTAACCTTACTGGAATCACACCTCACCCAGTTTTAACTAAAGGAACAACGTATATGATCATACGAGAAAAACATACAATTTTTCATATGATCCCTAATGATCTTCCGACCAAAGATGGCGGTTTATTGGAAAGAGATGAAAAAAAACAAAAAACCATAAAACTCAAAAAACAAGCACAGGAAAATCACATTTTAGCTACAACCCTTGATACTAACAAAGAGACAGAATGCCTTAAGGATAAAATTGACCAACAGAGACTTTATGCCGAATACATCGTAGGCCCGCCTGAAAGGTCAAATATACCTAAATACGAAAAATTTGGAGACATAAAAGCTGATTTTCCTTTTCAAAATGAGTTTGACAAATTGATCTTATCAGAAAGAGGTGAAAATCTTATGAAGGCCACTGATAACAAAACTGATAAAAGTGGGATGTACAGTTAAAATAATGAATTAGTCGACCAAGATATATTCCAACCCCATGCCATTGAACAGAATAAAAATACTCCTAGTGTAGAACATTGCCCTAATGAGGAACAAAAAAATACCAGTAAAGCAACTAAATATACGATTAATGCTCGAACACATCAAATAGTAAGAATTAATTTAACTAATACTAATTTAACTGAAGGATACTTACCATGAATAGATGTAGGGTGTGATAACATGTATTTAGGAGAAGAAATAGTAAAAAATGAGAACGGTCAATGTAATATTATGGCAATAAATACTAATAAGGATGATATTACGATTGAAATAGACCCAAGAGAAATCCTACCTTCCAAATATATTGCACCTGAATTTGATCCCGATACTAGCAGCGAACATGAGAGACCGATTGTTAAAAATAAACGAGATAGAATAAACGACCTAAAAGAACTTGTGAGCACCGGTTATTTAAACTTGGAAGAACGAGACAAAATATATCAATTGATTTCTGAACTCTCAGAAATCTTCTTGTTACCAAGAGACACTTTACCGAGTACTAACCTTGTCGCACACGAAATCCCGACGGAAAATAACATCCCTATTAACACTAAACAATATCGTCACCCACCAGTACATAGAAAAGTTGTAGAGGAACACGTAGCAAAGAAACTTAACGATGGAATAATCGAACCTTCGTCATCACCGTATAATTCACCTCTTTAGGTTGTCCCTAAAAAACCTGATAGCCATGGAAACCCGAGATGGAGAATAGTAATTAATTACCGAGAACTTAATAAAAAGACTAATGGATCTCATATTGAGAGGCTTATTGAATGTTGAATTGCTAGTGTATTTAGATGATATTATTATTTACGCAAAAGATCTAGTAGATCACGACCGTAAAGTTAGGTTACTTTTCGATCGGTTATGATCAGCGAATATGGTACTCCAACCAGATAAAGTTGAATTTTTGCGAAAAGAAGGAACATTACTTGGGCATATAGTGAGTCAACAAGGGATTGAACCGGACCCTAACAAGTTACAAGCCGTTAGAGAATTTCCCTAACCAAAAACTATGAAAAATATTAGACAATTTTTAGGACTAGCAGGATACTATAGACGCTTTATTAAAGATTTTTCAAAAATAGCTAAACCATTATCAGATTTATTAAAAAGGGAGAAAAATTTGAAATAACTGAAGTGCAGGAAAAGAGTTTTCAAATACTAAAAGATCACCTATGCCAAGAGCCTATTTTACAATTCCCCAACCTTAGTAAATCATTCAAGTTAACAACAGATGCATCTGACTATGCAATTAGAGCGGTATTGAGTCAAGAAAAAGATGGGTTTGACCATCCTGTCGCTTACATTTGAAGAACTTTAAATAAAGCTGAAATAAATTATTCCACGACTCAAAAGGAATGTATAGCCGAACTATATGCGATGCATCACTTTCGTTCGTATTTATTAGGAAATAAATTCGTTCTCGTAGCCGATCATAAGCCATTGAATTGGATGCATACAAGAAAAGACCCAGGTCAGCGTTTGATGCGCTGGATGTTTAAATTTACCGATTATGAATACACTTTTAAACACAAACCAGGAAGACTCAATACCAACGCTGATGCATTATCTAGAAACCCAAATGGACCATTTCTTTATGCAGAAAATAATATAAACAATGGATTACCATTACTAAGAGTTATGATGATGGGTCGAAAGAAAACAGAGAAAAAGAAGAAAACAGAATTACAAAGTCAGAGGAAAGGAATAGTAAGAGAATCCAAATTAACGACGATCAAACCTAAAGCATTGCCAACAACCTCGAAGAAAATAATAGGAGTAACAAAACCAAGAAGCATGACCAAATCAGAACCAGATGTACTCAAGTTGATCAAGGGTCCTGGACAACCCCTTGGTTCCAAAACAAACAAAGAACGGCCGAAATTAGATCATAGTGTGATTGCTTAAAGAACCCGAACAAAAATATTTCCACAGCCACAGAAATCATCTACATCTCAACCAAATATATTAGGAAATGTCACTAAAAACACATCAAAAGATTTTAGCTCATTAAAAGTGAATTTTTCAGAATCAGTAGCCTCAACATCACACGCTAGCGATACAAATTTAGAAACTACAGAAATTAAACATAATAGTTCCAAAAACTAGGAAATGCCACGATTACCAGTTAGAGATATAATTAACCTTGGTTCATCGTCAAGAACAAGTACTTTTTTCGAAAATGATCCAAGCGATACTGAAGAATCGTCAAGAGAAGATACTCAATCACCAGTATGTGACCCTAGACAAAGTGGATTACGGCAAGAACTGACTGAAACAGAAACAGACTTAAATACAGATACTGATTCAGGCTCAGACATGACAAATACTAAAATTTCCGTTACACCAATTTCACTGAGCAAAAGTTCAAATGATGACGTTTTTGAAGACCAACCTAAAACTACGACAGATAATACTGATGTAACCACTTATCAAGAAATAGAAGAGTTAACAAAGAGATTTAACCAAAGCCTTCAAGAATATTTGGACAAGTCTAACAACGATGATGAGCCCGAACAGGCCGATTTTTTATCAGTAACTAGATTTTCTGATAGAGATAAACCAGACCCCGAAATTCAAGACATATTAACTAAAATGGACACCTATAACCCTGATAATTTTGATGATTTTGTATTAGATGAAAGAATTGCGGATATATCCAGACGTACAACAAGTCTTGAACCCCTATTCGATGAAGAAGAATTTTTAAGAAAATATAGGACAAGTGAAAAATTATCAATGACCCCACGTATTCAGGAAAATACACACTTCAGTTCTAGCACACCGATGCAAACGAGTACTTTTGCTACTGCAAAAAACAGACGATTTAAGGCGCCGGACTTGCAACAAATAACAGAAGAAACCTTGGATAACTAAAATGAAAACAACAAACAAATAAGCTGCAATTAAAATAAATTAATGAATCGAACTATTGCACCTGATTTCATGTTACTATCGGACTTATACTCTTTTCAACCCATCAATCGATACAAACAACAGCACGGAAAAGTGTATGTAAGTCTTAGTGATAGTAGCAGTAGTACTGATAATTATAAGGGCGAAAATGGAGCTAAGCTAGTGAACAATGTCATTACCACCAGATATTGCCATACATACAAAAGAGACAATATAGTTCATTTTATTAGCAAGGATTGTCAACCAGTCACATCTGTCTCAAGGCTGTTGAAATCAATAGGTGCACTGGACTTAAGCTATTTGAAATCGAAGAAACCAAGAGTTGGCCAAATTTTAATAACACCTAATGGAGGACATAATATACTGTCAATCGTTATTAATAAAACGTCGACCGATTAAGTATCTTCAGAAAGTCTTACAAAAGCTTTTAAATCGCTTAAAAAAATTGTGTTCAGACGAAATCTTAAAACCTTCCGAATTTCAAGAAGGGGAGATCTTACAGACAAATTAGAACCTGGATTGATAACAGAAATGTTATTAACAATTTTTGATAAAACACCCATACAAATTACTGTCTGTTACCGTAAGGTTGATTTTACGAAAATCCAAGAACGTAATGAAATAATACAAACATTACGTGACAGCCCTGTTGGAGGACATAAGGGAATAAACCCAACTTACTGGAAAATAAGAGAACGGTTTTATTGGCCCGGAATGAGAAATGATATTCTCAATTATGTACGTAAATGCAGCAAGTTTCAAGAGAAAAAAATTGAACGACTAAGAACAAGAGAACCCTTGGCACTTACAGATACACCTATTGAAGCTTTCGATAAGGTTTTTATCGATACCGTTGATAAATTAAGAATAAGACCAAACGGTTATTGCCATTTGCTGACCATACAGTGTAATTTGACTTAATATATCATATTAGTCCCTGTACCAGACCTAAGAACAAGCACTCTTGCAGATGCACTCGTACAAATTCTAATATTAGTTTATGGTGCGCCTAGAGCAATTCTATCAGATAGACATGCTACATTTATGTCTAATTTATTGGAACAACTCATGAGAACCCTCAAAACCAATCATCTAACTACATCAGCATACCACCCTCAAACAAACGGATCACTAGAGCGAAGTCATGCTGCTCTAGCTGACTTTATACGAACTTACTCTGAAACATATGATGACTGGGACAACTTAGCAAAATTTGCAGCTTTCACGTATAACACGAGTGTACATGCAGCTACAAATTTTACGCCTCATAAACTAATATTTGGAAGAGTAGCAAGGTTGCCCTTAAAGATACCTAAGGATGAAAGATTACGAACATACCCACTATATTTACAAGATCTCATAAGGTGACTTTAAGAAATGCAAATTGCGGCAGGAAATCAACAAATAAAGATGAAAGTACGAGCAAAAACATTATATAATAAGAAATTAAAGCCTCTAAATATTAAACCAGAAGATTACGTTTGGGTAAAAATAGAAGTGCGTTCCCATAAATTTGATCGCTTTTATAATAAACCCCTAAAAGTTAGAACAGTTTTAGAGGGAAATAATTTGTTACTTGAAAAAACCAATGGTAAAACCATACGCAAACATACAGATAAATTAAAACTAATTCCCCGATAATAATATCTTGTAAGAAACATATTTTACATGTCTTCCAGAGAAAAAAAACCACAACGATGCAGATTACATTTGCCATCTTAATGACAATAGCATTTGAAGGTCGCTCAGATTTAAACTATGCTAATCATGGCAACTATAGCATAGAACCACTTGAAACAAACCGTGGAATATACTACGAACAAATCGGTATAACAAAAATTAAGAGAGCCGATTGGAAGATTGTGATATGGCTGGATGTTAATAAATTCATATTGGAACAAACGCCTACTCAAGGATTAAACGAAACTTTCCGATATTGTATTGTACGGTTTGGATATTATAATTGCACTCGCTATATGGAAATGGACCTCTTGAATTTAAAAATAAAGCAATTGGCAAACCTCAAAGCAACACTATTAAACATAATTAATACCGTGGGAATCCATGCGGGAGATAACATTATTTCACCCCCCAGCATACGAGCAAAAAGACTGACACCTTTTTGAATTATTGGGAGCATTGCTAAAGGACTTTACGGCTTAGTCACAGAAGATGATATTAATGTTATAAACACTAACATCAACAATTTGGATACCAACCAAAAAGAATATATTAAATTGTATGAGCAAAATAGCCATATTTTTGTAGCCGCATTCAAAGAACTACACAATACTACGAAACGCCATGAGCATATTTTAAAACAAGTTGCTGATATATTGACTTCAGGACAGGATTTTACTCTTGACAGATATCTGATTTATTTGTCAGCATACCTTAGAAGAACTGGGGCTACCCTAGATCACATTATTCGTTCCCATGAAGATCAACAAGAAAAAGTAAAAGGTATAGGTCTTCTACGAATGAATGATGGATGTACGGGAAAAACTCACAGATTAACCTTAACAAGTGAACATAAGATTATCACTAAAATACAATATATCTATCAAGTATAAGTGAACTTAAACTTAACTGTACTACATAAACCCTTAAAAGACACTGATGACTTCCATGACGCTATAAAATCGATTCAAGAATTAAACTCTAATGAACAAGCATGGACAGATGAGGAATTACATGTACAAAATATAATAAATTAAATGGAGAAAATACAGACCCGAAAGTTGGAGGAAAAACAAACTTCTCTTCTTTCTTTAATACGAAATGTCATTGAAGCTATTATTATTATGATAATTATAGCAATACTCATCAGCAAAGCAAGTAGCTATTTAAAAAAGATTATAAAACGTAGTGTCTCAGAAAAATTTATAAAACGTACCATCAACCCACTGAACGCAGAACCCCGAGTAACCATAAAACAAGAACCAAATGAACACGAACCAACTGAACTGTATGTTAAAATTGAAGAAAAAAAAAAAATACCTAAATCATCTAAAGCTAGACCTACATGGAAGACACGAAGTTTGATACTCCCACGCCATACACCCCAAAAACTGGAAATGGACTCATAAATCAATAGTAATTTGATACTATTTTCCTTCCAGGTAGAACAATGAACCCCGAATATGAAATAACAATAAAGACTAGAGTCAACATAAACCAACCTTTACATGAAGTTATCGAACAATTAGAAAATAAAGGAAATATTAAGGAAATGCACATACTTACGGATTTACATAGTTATGAACATCGAACTATAACCGCCAAATACAATAGTGATTTATTTACTAAAGTAACTAATGAAACACTAAATACAGGAGAAGAAGTTAAAACACTCTCGCCTTTTAAGATGAAATGCACTATTTGTCAAGCAGAAAAGATCTCTTCACCAACACCATCTAGAAACGACAATGATACACCAAACATTAATCCAAAAAGACTTATGTATCTTCTGCCATGAGATTTAGAAGAAACAAAAAGGGAAAGAGATTTCTTTGATCATTTCTCTCAATTTGGCACCCTAGAATATTGTTATGCCGTTAGAGATCGGCAGGGAGGATTATCCCAAGGATATGTAAAATACATGGATCCTAAAAGCACTATTTTAGCATTGCAGAACGATGAACCCGAATATTGCACGAAATACGCTGAACCAATTAAAAGGAGTACAAAATACAAAATAAACCAAAAATTGACTCACCCATTGTCAACAACAAGTTGAGTTAATGACTTACCACAGACATGTGATTACATGCAGAAGACAACGCTGTACACAAACTACAGAAACGAAGTCAATCCTTACCAAAACCATTGATCTACGAGAAAAAATCAAACGTAGCAGAAAATGAACCCAATAATTGAGCCCTACCATTCAACTAGCCACCTTCTACGTCCAAAACACATCACTTAGTTCTAAGATTTTAACTTTGAGCTTTGTAAAATCAATTTTTCCTTTCACGTATTCCTTCTTCTTAACTTCACTTTATTATTTAATTTTATCTTTAGGATTTATATGA
This sequence comes from Copidosoma floridanum, assembly GCF_036245765.1. Classification (NCBI taxonomy): domain Eukaryota; kingdom Metazoa; phylum Arthropoda; class Insecta; order Hymenoptera; family Encyrtidae; genus Copidosoma; species Copidosoma floridanum. The sequence goes on along the minus strand of NW_028321892.1, from coordinate 4,285,964 downwards.
AGTACGTTTATTATTAGTGAAAAGAAAAAAAAAGATATATATATCTAAAAATAAATATAAATATACATAAATAAATACAATTATTATAAAAATAATAATAATTAGGCTTTAAATTTAAAAGCCCATGTTGTATTCTATTTTAGCTGCATGTTACTCTATTGTCAAAATTCTTTTTTTTCCTCTTTTGTAATATTAAGCTTTAGCATTTATTAAAACTACTTATTCAATTGTATTACTGATATGCAAATATTTCGGCATAGCAAGATAAGTAATGATTGTATCTTCTATCCATGTATTCCCTACTCATTATCCAATAGTTTCATAAACATAATTTTATTCTCATATCTGCATTCCATACATCACTTACGAACAATAACAACAGGAATTACACTACAAGAACACTCATACATGTACAGTATCAAGTTATGATCCTCACAACATCCATCATATTTACGCTTGCAGAATTACACACACAATGGACAAAGAGAACGCTAATATCATAAAAGCAATGGCTGATGGATCCCAGCTCAGCATACTGCTGCAGGGGGATTATAGTAGGCTAATGCTGAAAAAAATTCTGGAAAAGTTTATGATAGTGAGGTCCATCGAACGGAAACCCTGTGCTATGGGGTACTCAAGTTACGAAGTGGCATTCCTTTCTCCACGGTAGGCAGCGATAGCGGCTGATAACCTAAATGTAGCGTCAACGCTACAGGAGCTATTCGACTCATTGTCGAATGTATCGGACGAGAGGAATTGGGCAAAGTCAACGGCACCTGTCCCCTTGCCAAATAAAAGACAAGTCAAGATCCACAATATATCGGAAAATGGACGTTGGTTAAATATAATGACTGGAGAACCAATTGATAAGCGCCAATTGGAAACATCGCTTAACAAATTTGGTCCGATGTTATCATTAAAAGAACAGCCATGTTCAGCCCCATACACCAGCTACGAGGCCGAATATTACCACCTATGTGATGCGGCAGTTGCTGCAGCAACCTTAAATGACACAACAACCATTGAAATAGGAGACAAATCATCTTCACGAAACATCGAAGCACCAACTAAGAATGTAGAGTTAGCGACGGAAGTTAAAACCCTTAAAAAAGTTAATGAAGAACAGCTTAGTCCAAAATTACGATTTGTAAGAGTTAATCGTACCGGGACTCAAATAAGCGCCATTATTAAAAAACCTACTAACACAAACTATATTATTAAATTTTTCGAAAACAAATATCCAATAGAAGATAATTATTTTTCAACTAAAAAACAAACACGGGAAGATATTATTCCCGTTCATATAACGTATGGATCCGCTGAGTGGACAGAAAACGTGCGCCAGATAGTAGTGTATTGCATAACTCAGCAGCCAAAAAATGTAATCACAAAAGAACCAAAAACAGAAAACACGATCAAAACAAATAACGATCCAAAAGACAATGACTCACTTTAGCGAAAAATAGTATCTAAGGTACCGGCCATTATGAATCCGGATGAATACACGAGGTTGTTAATGACCTTTGGCCCTTTGAGCCATTCAAACTACTACCCATTAGATGTCATACGCGACGATGGAAGACAGGTATACCTAAGCTTCGCTACATACTATAACGAAGAATCGACGGAAAGGGCCCTCAGAGGACTCAAAATGTATGCGGCGAATTACTCCCACAGAGACTCGCAAAAAAGCCGTGAAATGGTAACAAATTTATCGTGTGGAAATTTAATATACAAATGCTACCTTGAAGTGCACAGCCTTCTGTGCAAAACACAAATAAAATTAAAAAAATCTGCTTATCATGCCAGGAAAATATCAACTTGGTAAAATACGACTGGCACTGTGAACTATGCCTTAAGATGGAAGTGCCAGCAAATTTCGATACACTTACTACACTAGTAATTAACAACACAAAACCAGGGGCCAAGGAGAAGAAGAAAACGTCATATTCATTCCTTCCCTTATTCTCAGTCCCGAATAAACAAATGTCACAATTCTGTAAATAAATACTTCATTATATTACTATAAGAATTATTGTAATATGTTTCTGTTATGTAACTCATAAATGTGTACTTCGTGGCTCTTAGAAGTGTCAAGTGACGACCGAAGCGAGCCGTAAAGCTTAAACACACGAAGTCAGCCAGTACCGGCCCCATAGCAAGTAAGACGAAAAAGTTTTAACCAAAACTTCAAGCAAGGTGCATTTTTTTGCGTGGCGTTTAAGTTAGTAGCCCGCTGCCGCTTATCAAGTGCAAACGTAATAACTAATTTTAAAAGATTAACCAGACGTTCCGTCTTTTTTTTTCTTTTCTGTTTCCTTTTGTATGTATACTAGTAACATAAAATAAAGGGACACAAAACAAATTGGAAAAGGAATTTAAATTATTATGAAATAATAAATAATAAATAAATGGATATTAAAATAAATAATTATAAATCGACGGAAAGAGAAAGTACAAGTCATCCGAATTAATAATTAGCGGAAAGAAAAATAAGTTAATCTGGATATTATATTCAACACTCTACTTCTTCCTTTCTTTTAATTTTTCTTAAACAATAAAATAGTTAGACTATCTGCTGTCCCACAGCCTATGAAGGAGCGTGAGATTGTAGTTCACAGTTTTTAGTTTTTGGTTTAAATCTGAAAACAAACTTAAATGACATTAAACGTTATTGAACAATAATAATAATAGTAATAATGGTAATACTATAAACAATAATGATGATAATAATGGTGATAAAAATGATAATGGTGCTGTAAACAATATTGATGCCAAAAAAAAAAATAATGATGATAATGTTGAAGATTACAATAACGGTAATAATAATAGTAATAATAATAGTCCAGATAAATAAAATAATAACGGCGATAATTATTATAACGATAATAGAAATTAAAATGATAATAGCGATAATAATAATAATGATAATAATTATATTAATGATAATAATGATGATCATAATGTTTAAGATCATAATAAATATGACAATGATGTTGATAGTAATGATAATGATGATAATAATGATGATAATGATAATGATAATGATGATGGCGATAATAATGATGATAATAATAATAAGAATGATGTTGTTGATGATGATCATGACAATAAAAATAATAATAATAGTAAAATTTAAGATTTTGATAATGGTAAAAATAATAGTAATAATAAAATTATAATAAAAATAATAATAATAATGATAATGGCTATTATAATGATAATAATAGACATGGTAATGATAGCAATGATCATAATAATTATGGAAATGATGATTATAATAATGATAATGAAAATGGATGATGGTGATGATAATAACAATAATCATAAAGATGATAATAATCATGATGATAAAAATAATCATAAGAATGATGATGATCTTGATGATAATGATTATCATGATGACGATTAAAATAAATGTAATACCGATGATAATGATGATAATAATGATTGTTATACTAAAATAATATAAGTCGAAAAAATAAAAATGATAATAATAGTTATGATAATAAAGAACTTGATAATAATGTTCATGATGGTACTGATAAAGATTGTGTTACTTATAATAGTTATAATAATGATAAGAATAAATATAATGAAGAAAGCAATTATGATAACGATAATGATAATGGTAATAATAATCATAATCATAATACTGAAAATGATTAGAATAATAATAATAAAGACAACCAAATAATTCTGATGATATTGCTAATGACAAAGATAAAAATGATTATAGGGATAATAATAATGATGATAATGCCTAAAATCATGAATAAAGCTAGAATAAAAAAAATGATTATAATGATATTATTAAAAAAGATGATGATATTAATAATGATGGTGATGATGATGATAATAATAATGAAAATGATATTGACGATAATAATGATGAAAACAATAATAAGAATAATAATAATAAGAGTGATAATGATTATTATAATAATGTTTATAATGATTATAATGATGATAGTGTTGATAATGATGATTTTATGAATGACGATGATGATGATGATGGTTATAATGATAATAAAAATGATAATGATGGTGATAATGATGATGGAAATAATAATGATGTTGATGATGATAAAAACTGTGATAATAATAGTAATGATAATAATGCTTATAATAATAATAATCTTGATTGCAATGATGATAATGATAATAATGATGATAATACTAATGATGATAAAGATGATGATAATGATGGTGATAGTAAAAATGATAAAGATAATGAGAATAAGAATGACAATGAGAGTAAAAATAATGAAAAAGTAATGATAATCATAATATTAATACTAATAAAGATTTTGTTAATAATGATCATTATAATGAAATTAAAAATAAATATGATGATGATATAAATTAAAATGATGACTGTAATGATAAAAATGTAAATAATAATAATTATGTAACGGATAATAATGATGATATTAAAGATTATGATAATGGTAATAATAGTAATAACGGTGATGATAATGATAATAATTCAAATTTTGATAAAGATGATGATAATAATTATACTTATAGTAATTATAAGGATGATAATAGTGATAATTATGATGATGATAATTAAAACAATAATATCAATGATAATGATATTAATGATAATAATAATAATCAAAATAATGAGGATAATAATGATGATAGAGATGATGATAATGTTATTATAATAATGATAATAATAATGATGATGGTAATAATAATGTAAACGATGATGATAGTGATAATATTGATGATTGTAACGATACTGATAATAATAATGATGAAGTTAATGTTTATAATGACGATGATGGTAATAATAGTAATTATAAAGATGATAATAATAACAATAATGATAATGATGAACGAAATAATAATATTAATAATAATAATAATGATGACGATAATATTGATGACGATAAAGATAATGATACTAAAATTTTAATAATGATAATAATAATGATAATGGTAATAATAATGCAATCAATGATGATGATGGCAAGATTGATGATAGTTACGATACTGATGAAGATGATGATTATAATGATAATAATAGTAATAACAATGATAATAATGATGATAATAATGATAATCCTGATTATGATGAGAATGGTGATGATGATATTGATTATTATAATGATGTTGATGATGCTGATAATGATGATGATGATGATGATAATGATGATGATGATAATGATGTTGATGATGATGATGATGATGATGATGATGATGATAATGATGATGATGATGATTATGATAATAATAATGACGATGATAATAATAATGATAGTTATGCTGATAATGATGATGATGAGGATGATGATGATGATGATGATGATGATGATTATGATAACGATAATAATAATGAAATTGATAATGTTGATGGTGATGATGATGATATTAATAATGATGATATTAATGACTACCATAACGCAGGCCCTAAAAAAAAATTTGTCTGTACTTCTGACTACACTCACTTTTGTCATTTATTATTTGACGCATAATTAACATCTTTAATAAAAAGTAGCCTTTCCAAGCAGTTTTGAGAGTTTTTGCCGATGAAGTTCAGAATAATCGGAATTTTATAGTGTGAAGATTGATAGGATTCGACTTGAATATTTATTTTTACGAATAAAAATACATGATAAAATCATGATGCGAATCATTATTCCACGAAATTTTTACTCTCTCTCCGGCTGTGGGAAGGTTAACAGTCGAAAAATAGGTGGAGTTTGTTTTTAAATAGGTTTAATATAATTGAAATTTCATCCTTTCGTTGAAAAATACTTTATGTTATTGGCAATACTTTCTTAGGATCATTTTAGGCTGCTGATAGTGAGGTTAAGGTCTGATTTTTAAAATATGGCTTCTACGTTTCGTTTGTGGGCAGTGATTGAGATTAGTGGATTAATGTTCTCACAAATTATGTGGTAAAATGAAGTTCTTGCCTTAACGATATAATATTTTTAATTGGCTTTTGCTTTCGCACACGTTTTTCTTCGAATGACCGATGTAGATGTTTCCTTTTTCGTTTTTGGTTTTTTTTTGTGGTCACTTCTTTGTTTATTATCCAGCAGTAATCTACCAACATATTTATACCTCATTGTCCTGGAAATCTGCGTTTAAATTAATTTAAATTTTAGTTAAACCTTTCACTGTCCTCTTTACTGAAATCACTGTTATTTTATGGAAATTGATTAACATGCAAATCAAGAAAATAATGCTCTAAATTCGTTAGGCAGCCTAATTTTTAAAAAATACATACCATTGTTTTTACCATATCTACGTTATGAACATCTTTTGTAACACCCAAAAATTTTGTTGATACCTTTTTAAAACTTAACTGTGCTTCTTCTTTAATATAGTGTATAGATTTTATCAAATTGTTATCTTTAACTAAAATGCGTTTTTTAGGACCATTAAAATTACCTTCACTCAATTTAGCATCTGATTTTTTACTAAATACTGTACCTAAATATTGGTAACATTTTCCATCCTCATATAAAGCCTTGACAAATCGTTCTATCAATCTATGCTCTTTGTGTAAAGGAGGTATCAAAATTTTCGATGGATCAACAAGTGGTTTCTTTATCATATTATGTTTACCCCGTTTGAACGATTCTCTTGGTGGCCAGATTTCTTTCTTGTTGTGGTTCTATCTATCTTTGCTGTTAATTATACGGTAATAACATAGATACTCACTAAATCCAGATTGTTGTCCGAGTACCATAGATCAAATTTTTACGTCCCCGCATATTTGCCATTTATGTTACTCGTATTTTATTTTTGTCAAGACCAGTTTAATATTACTATATTCTTCTTTAAGCACAGGTAAGTGTGCTAAAGGTATAGAAGCGTATCATTTTTCGTAAATATTCACGAAAGTTTTGTTCTCTTTTACGGTCCTTACTTATCTTAGTACCCTTCGTTAGCATATTTCTTCTTTTGAATTCTGAAGCCATTAATTCTGATTGTTCTCTAGATAGACCACCCTTTCTAATTAAATCATTAAGAATTTTTTTTAATAAGTTTAATAATAGCTCGCTGTTCACCACCAGGGATATACTCTTTATCGCTGTGCTTTTCTGCCTCATCGGATTTATTTGAATCCATCTCATCAGACTTGCTATTTTTCAAGTCGTTTATCTTACTAGCAAAAAAAAATATGTTATTGTATAAAACATGCTTTGGTATTGAAATTTTACAAGATATAAATTGGGTTTCTCATTTCATCTGTGGCTTATGATACTCAATGATAAATCGTTTTAATTTAAATCAGGATAAGGCCAAACTAGTATTTACAATACTAACAAAATGGAAAGAACCAAAAGATAAAAACGACTGCTATTTTTGTTTAACAAAAGGAGAAGGTACAAATAGAATTAAGAAAAAAGAAATAGCTTATCCAACTGTTAAAACTATCGAGTTTCCAATAAACGTATCTATGGAAGGCCTAGAAAATGAAGAGTCGCGTGATAGCTCTACCAGAGGGTTGAGTTCTCTGCATGTGGAGGATCATTCTACAAACTGGATTAACGAGCTGATAAATGACTCGAGAAATAGCAAGTCAGATGAGATGGATTCAAGTGAATCTGATGAGAGAGAAGAGCACAGCGATGAAGAGTATATCCCCGATGGTGAAGAGCGAGCTGTTATAAGGATGATTTTAAATTAGTTTACTGCACAGATGTAAAAGGACTTATCGATGAATTAAAACCAAATTTGTACAAGCCCAAAAATTGGCGGCTGTTCATGGATTCGTTAAAGCGCAGCCTTAAAGCAGTTCTCCTTCACATCACAAATAAATACGCTCCGATACCTTTAGCACACTTACCTGTGCTCAAAAAAAAAAATTTTAATATTAAACTGGTCTTGACAAAAATAAAATACGAGCAACATAAATGGTAAATATGCGGAGACTTAAAAATTGTATCTATGGTACTCAGACAACAATCTGGATTCACGAAGTATCCATGTTATTTGTGTATGTTTGACAGCAGAGATAAACAGAACCACTACAAGAAAAAAATCTGGCCATCAAGAGAATCGTTTAAACCAGGTAGACATAGTATAATAAAGAAACCACTTGTTGATCCATCAAAAATTTTGATACCTCCTTTACACATAAAGCTTGGATTGATAAAACAATTTGCCAAAGCCTTAGATAAAGACGAGAAATGTAATCAATATTTGGGTACAGTATTTAGTAAAAAATCAGATGCTAAATGAAGCGAAGGGATCTTTAATGGTCCTGAAAAACACGCTTTATTTAGAGATAACAATTTTGAAAAATATATAAACGATATTAAAAAAGTAGCACGGTTAAGTATTTAAGAGGTAGCAACAAAATTTTTGAATAATACAAAAGATGTTCATTACGTAGATATTGTGAAAACAATTGTGTGTAATTTTAAAAAATTAGGCTGCCTAATGAATCGAAAGCTTCATTTTCTTGTTTCGCATGTTGATCAATTTCTATAAAATAACAGTGATTTTAGTGAAGAGCCCGGTGAAAGGTTTCACAAAGATTTAAATGGATTTGAACGCAGATTTCAAGGACAATGGGGTATAAATATGTTGGTAGATTATTGCTGGATAATAAATAGAGAAGTGACCACAAAAAAGGGACAAAAACGAAAAAGGAGCCCTCCACATCGGTCATTTAAAGAAAAACGTGTGCAAAAGCGGAAGCCAATTTAAAATATTATATCGTCAAGGCAAAAACTTTTTTTTACCTCATAATTTTTAGAAACATCGATCAACTAATCTTAATCACTACCCACAAACGAAACGTGAGAGCCGTATTTTAGAAATCTAACCTCAAACTTACTATCAGCAGCTTTGAACACCCTCAAGGTAGTGTTGCCAATACGTTGAAGTATTCATAAGTCAAAGAATTAAATTTCAATTATGTTTAATCGATTTTAGAATGAACTCCACCTATTTTTTACCTGTAAGCCTTTCCACAGCCACATAGAGAGCTTTAATTTCGTGAAAAAATTATTTACACCATGGTTTTTTCATGTATTTTGATCCGTAGAATTGAATTTTCCAGTCAAATCGGTCGTATCTTTCTTTACTACATCTTAATTTCCGTTTTTCTGAGTTTTTTCTGCAATTACTCCAAAAATCGCTGAAAAAGGCTATGTTTTTTTGCAGATTTGGATTAAGCGTCAAAAAATACATGGAAAAAAGTTGGTCTGGTTAAAAGTACAGACAATTTTTTTTTTGTGGGACCGTGAGTGTAAGTTTGAATATTGCAATTCTTCGTTTTCTAACGGTGAGTTTACCCCCTTCCCCAGCATGTCGAGTAAATCAAGAAGTTCAATAAAACGGTGACCAGTACGGAAATCTCGCATAAACACGGCTTGTTTAACTTGTCCATCAAAGTGCTGTTATAGATCTCGTACAATTTCATCTTCTGTGGATGGTCGCAATAACAGTTGTACTTTATATGAGTATGATAGATATATTCACTGCATGATAGATTGTGCTCCACTGTATAATACCTGTTATGATGCTGGCGTTTTTTCTCGTGACTGAAATTTCGAAAGCCACGAATTAAAAAACTCCCAGGTATTAAGCTTCTAGTTTTTAATTAAACGGCATAATTTGCCTGGATGGTGCAACTTTGATTATAATCACCAGGAACAGCTTGTTGCAATAACATAACATCAAAGAGTGTTCAACTTTATAAAGAATGTATTTACCAAAGAAAAATAACTACAAAATAATAATCTATAAAAAATGACTTGACTTTCAAAAGGCTGATGTTACCCATTTCATTCTGTTCAGAAATGGACCACAAAAAAACGACGAATTTGAGTCGTTCGTGTGCAGAGTGCATCAAAAAATAAGCTTTTCTTTTGGTGCTCGAAATATACAAAATAGATAATCTTTTGAAAAAAGAAAAAAATCAAAACAATAAAAAAAAGGAGCGATTTTTTAACATCAAGTGGAGAACTGATTCTCTTCGAAAGGCTGCTGCTACTGCTGCTAACTGCAAGACTTTGGCGCGAATTGAAAATTGCCAACTAAGACTCAAAGTGAAGAAGGAGCTGCTTTTCAACGCGTGCTGACTGTTCGTGGTCTGGAGGGCTAGAGAGCGAGAGGACTGTTCGCGGTAGACGAGCTGGCACCGATATCTCGCAATTGAGAATTAGGCAATAGGCAGGGGGTGTACACACACACGCAAGAGAGTCAATTACGCCCACCTTAAGGTGTGCGAGCCTCTACCTTAAGTACAGCTTCGTCTTAGCTCTCAAGGAAACTGGCAAACTGCACGCAGAAACCGAACAAAGAATCCTCTCTCTCCCTTAGCTATTCGAATCCTAACGTATCGCCCGCCTTGATGCTGCAGGCGTCAATTTAAATTAAGTTTACATTTAAAAGAAAACCCAATGATTTGCATTAATTGTCAAGTTTATAGATATTTGACGAAACAAGTTTATCGAAAGATTCGAAATTTTATGCTGAAAACAATTCGATTCACAATCATCTAAACTAATCGTGAAAACTATCCTACTTCTTTGGATTTCTTGTAACATAATTTTAACTTAAAAACTAATTTTCTTTGTTCGTCGAGGGTGGCATGGATGCGATGTTCACACGATTATACCAATCAACTAGTTTTGGTTCCGTTGGCAACTTAACCAGTTTCACCACAGGACGATTGAAAGACGAATTGGACGTTTTAACGGTAACAACGCGTACCAGACCGTCGATGCCTGGATGGATCGTAATAACTAAACCAAGACGCCACTGACTTGGAGGCGAGAGTTCGTCCGCCAGTAAATCAACGTCACCTTCCTTGAAGTTTGGCTGTGGGTTCAGTCACTTATGATGAAGTTGCATGTGATATAAGACTTCTTTTCGAAAGGTCAGAGACAAGTTCTACGTGCATAGCTCTCGTGACCAAACAAATAAAAATAGCAATGTAACCTTTTGTCGACTTCGCACCCCGTTCTGGAAAAGAGCACAGGTATTGGCCTTGCGTAGTCCAATCCTGTCACTGCGAATGCTCTTGATGGTGTAGTTTGCGCAGCAGGCAGAGATCCCATCTGTTGGCCAAGGAGCTTGGCGTTGAATCGGGTACACTGGAAACATCGGTTGATGAACCTTGTAGCGACTGCAGAACCACAAATAATCCAGAGTGAACGATAGAGATGCGATAGCATCAGTTGAACTCCACCGTGCATGGTGAGTACATGTATATTCTCGATAAGTCGTTGGACATACATACATACACCTGGGAGCACAATCGGATGTTTTTCATTGTATGGAAGTGGCAAAAAATGCAGTCTGCCTCTTACTCGAATCAATCCTTGTTCATCGATGAAGGGATTAAATCGAGCTAGTGGACTTCGCTTGGGGAGCGACTCGTGAGACAACAATTGCTTTTGCTCCTCCTTGTAATGCTTCATTTGAATGGCTTTCAAACAAACAGTGCGAGCGAGAGACCAGTCTTGCTGAGATAAAATACTGCATCTCTTTGGGGCTCTATTGCAATTTTCAGACGCCAGTGACAACAGTAAGCTAGAAGTCGAAGGATCTTGCTGAAGCTTGAGAACTGCTGAAAGAACGGCATGCAGTTACAACCTGTTGTTTGCCTGTCATCGTCGTCCTTTTCTTCTACGCTGGCCAGTACAAGAGCCTCCTCGTCTGTTTGGGTGTTGAATGGGGTAGAAGACGGCCAGTCAAGCTCTGGCTTTGACACCCACACAGCTCCCTGCCACCAGAGTTGATATGATGCAAGAGTAGAGGGAGTGAGGCCTCACGTCGCACAGTCAGCAGCATTGTCGACAAATCGAACGTGCCTCTACACAGCCAATGGGAGCCGAGTGATAATCTCACTGGTGTGATTGGCAATAAATATTTGCCATTTGGATGGATGGCATTTGGGCCATTTTAGAACGACTCGAGAATCTAACCAATAGTAAATTTATGTTAGTAGTCGTTGCAATAACTCTAGCAGATGTGAAATCAATCGAGCCAACAGCGTAGCGGTGCAGAGTTCCAGTCTTGGTAGCGACTGAACTTTGGTAGGAGCTACCTTTGTTTTTGCCATTAACAAGACAGCTGAATGACCAGGCACGACGGCATATATGGCTGCAGCGTAGGCTCTTTGCGACGCGTCTGAAAATCCATGCAATCGCCAGTCATCTTTCTCAAAAGTGTTGATCCATCTTGGTATGCGTATCAATCATACATCTTTAAGATCAGCTTGGAATTGGGACAAACGATTTTGCAGAACTTGGGGGAGACGTGCGTCCCAGTCGACGTTGTCCAGCCATAAGTCCTGCATGATAACCTTGGAAACAATGATTACTGAAGCGATTAAACCTAGAGGATCGAATAAGCGTGCTATGTTAGATAAAATGGTACACCTTGTCACCTCACTCGACTAAGATAAATTTGAAACTTTGAACATAAAATCATTGTCATTTGGGAGCCACTTAAGGCCAAGCGTTGATATTACCTCCTTTAAATTTATGTCTACCTCATCTGAAGACACTGAATTCAAGCCCAATAGAAGCTGAGGTTGATTTGCTTCCCATTTGCCAGGGAGCATACCTGCAGATCCTAATAATGCGACCAATTACTTTCAACGACGTAGCGTCTCCTCGATAGTGTCTGTACCCGAAAAGAGATCGTCCACGTAGAGCATGTGACGAAGAACTGCTGCTGCGTGAGGATGGTCAGCATCTCTGTTAAGGGCTAGCTGTTTCATTACCCTCGTCGCTAGGAATGGGGCCGATGGTGTAGTCTTGAGGAGGCTGACTGCTTTCTTTTCGCCAAAGAATCCGTTGCCGGTCAGCATCATCTTGATGCACCAATACCTGTCTAAACACTACATCAGTTGTAAAGGCCACTTTACAGAATCTCCAATGGGTCAGAACCATTGAGATGTCAGACTGTAATTTAGGACCAAGTAACAATACATTATTTAGTAATACGCCATTGCAAGCCTTTTGCGATGCATTAAATACTACTCATATTTTTCAAGATTTGCTGGCCTCACTACAGCGTGATCAAGCGTGTAAAAATTTGGATAACTAATTTGCTTTGTAGGAACTAGCGACATATATTTTAATTCGATATATTCATGTCTGAAGTCTTGATAGTGCTCTGCGAGTTGAGAATCACGCTGTAGCCGCTTTTCATAACGAGCTGGATATGCTGTAGTTATTTCTCGCGAGCCAGAAAAATTAAGCCACTTTGCGAATGGCAAACGGATAATAAACCGCCCGTCTATATTGCGAATATACGTGCTTGCGAAATGTTTTTCGCAAAACTCTTTATCAGGTGTTAAAAAGTCTTTGCAAGGTACCTTTTCAAGTTCTCAAAACTTTGAGAGACCTTTGATTAGGCCGCTTAGCATCAAAGCAGGATAAACACCTGAGCCCAAAATGCAATCAACGTTTGCTGGGTCTGTTATAATTTGTGTCCACGAGAACCAAACCATCAATGTGAGGCCAATAACTCTTTTCAATTTTTTTTTTAAGGAAGACAGCGTGTAAGTTCTCGGAGAACAAGCGCCGAAAACCCCATAGTAAAGTCATTATCTTTATCAGTTCTTAGGATACCGTGAGCAATTGTATTGCGTGTTGATGTTTTCTCGGCACCGACGCCGATCACGGAAATCGAAGTTTTCTCTGAATCGAGGTTAGATGTTGCACAGTTCGATGTATAATAAAACATCTCTCAGAGCAGGGATCAATAAAAGCGCGTACTGACAGAGTTTTTCCAAGCAAATTCGCTATCGCGACCCAAGCTGTAGCTAAAAGCACCGTAGCTCCGACAGAAGTACTGTGCGCTACGACTTGATTATTCGAGTCTTTTGAATTGGCAAAAATCTGCGTTGCGTTATTTGCTGACACGTTGAACGCCTTGAATTGCGATGAAACATCAGGGTATAGCTTAGTGTGATGTGCTCGCAAGGCAAAATTTCGATTTTTTGCAAAATTTAAAACGCTGTGACGGCGTTTTAGAATTTAACTGACTAAATCGTTGTAGCCAGTGGCTTTCTCTAAATAGATCGCACAAAGGGTCTGATTTTGAATCAGAAGATTCGAGAGTCTGTGTATTATGTACTCCAATGCGATTAGAAGCACGAGATGCTGAAATACCCGCTCACTTGCTGTGAGAGTCGCAAGTTTCGACAGTTACTCGCGCTTGCTTTTTTCAGATGCTGGCGTTTTTTCTCGTGACTAGAATTTCGGAAGCCACGAATTAAAAAACTCTCAAGTATTAGGCTTATAGTTTTAAATTAAACGGCATAATCTGCCTGGATGGTGTGACCTTGATTATAATCACCAAGAACAGCTTGTTTCAATAACATAACATCAAAGAGTGTTCAACTTTATGAAGAATATATATACCGAAGAAAAATAACTACAAAATAATAATCTATAAAAGATGACTTGACTTTCAAAAGGCTGGAGTTAACTGTTTTATTCTGTTGAGAAATAGACCACTATAAAACGACGAGTTTGAGTCGTTCGTGTGCAGAGCGCATCAAAAAATAAGCTTTTCTTTTAGTACTCAAAATCTACAAAATAGATAATCTTTTGAAAAAAGAAAAAAATCAAAACAGTAAAAAAAAGGAGCGATTTTTTAACATCAAGTGGAGAACTGATTCTCTTCGAAAGGCTGCTGCTACTGCTGCTAACTGCAAGACTTTGGCGCGAATTGAAAATTGCCAACTAAGACTCAAAGTGAAGAAGAAGCTGCTTTTCAACGCGTGCTGACTGTTCGTAGTCTGGAGGGCTAGAGAGCGAGAGGACTGTTCGCGGTAGACGAGCTGGCACCGATATCTCGCAATTGAGAACTGATTGCACACATACGCAAGATAGTCAATTACGCCCACCTTAAGGTGTGCGAGCCCCTACCTCAACTACAGCTCCGTCTTAGCTCTCGAGCAAACTGTGCGCAGCAACCGAACAAAGAATCCTCTCTCTCCCTTAGCTATTCAAATCTTAACAATACTTAAAGGCAGGTTCGCGTTTTATGAGATTTTGCACGTCTTCACTCCAATATTTTTGGTAAAAGAGAGTACGAAATCCATTAAAGTTATTTATTTGGACCGAAAGGAAAAACCACCAATCTGACGTGGGTCCCTTCAACAATTGCCCGATTACGTACTTCAAATGTTGGGGAAGGATGTTCATTCTTTCTAGATAATTTTGTAAATCGTAAATATGACAAGAGTGTTGGTCGCATGGAGACACAGTGAACGTTGGTAGTTGTAGGAAGTCACCATAAGGGATCGATCGCTTTAGCGACGAGGAGTTATCGCGATGATAACCCACGAACTAGCTTCACGTACCGATCAGATGGCCCCATTCTACTTACGCACACCAAAAAAAGAAGACCAAACAGAAGCGAGAGACTTGAAATTAAGGTGACCATGCCCACGAAGGAAATCTCAATAGAGAGCCAGCAGTTGGTAGGCAACCCTCATCCGAATTTACTGGGTCCTGTTTGTGAGGAAATCATTCTCCGAATGTCTGTCCCATCTCCGCTCTCTAGCATCTCTTCGGTCTTCCCTTTCCCTGTGAAAATCCGCCCAGACCTCTGCTTGTTTTCAGACATTTTCGCGCTTCCTCGCCTCAGGTCATGGCCCTACGTGTCTAGTCCCTACAATATTATATAACCATAAGGGCAGTGTTTCCACACAACCCTCTCAACCATATTTTAACCCTACAAAATTATAAGTCACAGACCCACCGAGCTCTTGCACAAGTTTTAAAGCCCCCATGAGCCCCTCGCAGAATGAGTAAAAATTCCAATTATTTCACTGTTTGGATCCATTAAAAGTTCCTTATTTTTTGGTAAGCCCCCACGACCCTCGCACATTTTCAACTATTCCTTTAACGCCTGATCGCAGCTCCCTAACAATATGCTACCGATCCAGCACTCCTTGCAATATCAGGGATAATTCTACAAATTTGTAGCGGCTCAGTCTATAGCACATCGATACGCTTTTGTACACATAAACAGTACATAAGCTAGAACAAACTGTAGCCAGTAATCGTAAGCAACAACTCCTACAACTCACGGTAAACGATCTCTTAGCTATATATGCTTATCGATTTTTCCCCTACTACCGAGAAGACAAATAGATCGATTTTATACTTATCAACAACGAGTAAAAAAAACATCAGATGTAGTTATTACTTTATATAAATATCGATAAGTATAAAATATGAGGTGTGTTTACTTTTTTTTTGTTTGTATTAATACTTTCTTACATTAAGTTTTAAATAAATACGTGTAATCGTACAATATGTAATCACACATATTTATTGAAACTACAGTAGTAAAAAAATAATAGAAACTGCGGTAGTCATCACCAGTAGCCCTAAGAAACAACGAAGAGACGGACTCCCCGATGCCAGATTTAAAGAAAAAAAAATAAGCATGAATAAATATAGTTATTAAATCGTATTTTGTTCATTTTCCTACGCATTGGCTTATATTTATTTATTTTTTTTTTTTATTCAAAAACCCGTCTGTCTCAAACCTTCTTTTTTTTTGTATACAAACTAAAAACAACTATATCATACGTAAAATTTATTACTTCATGCATAACTCTAACTTTTATAAAATGAAACTTTTAGAACGAAATCTTAAGACTACATTCTTTTAATCTTGTTTTTTAATAAGCACACAAAGTCAACAGAAAAATAAATTAATACGTATTACTAAAGAGAATTAAAAAAATGTTTTGATTTCGGAAACTGTCAGTCATAAATAGTTATTTTGAAATAAAATTTAAACTTGAATAATTTTTAATAAAAGTGTAACATACTAAAATACTAACATTTTATGTCATATGCTACTACTGAATAACCTTTTAATTTATGAGATAACTTTTAAATCGGTAATTTTTTTTCTTTTAAAAAAGTGAACTATGTCTTAATCAAAAATTTCTTCCCAATAACATTTTTGAATTCCAAATTATTTTCAATTTCAATTTGCATTAATATCCCTTCATCAGTTCTGCATTTTGATAACAATACGTAAAGTTGTCCATGAGAAAATAAAGATTTTTAAGTGTATACCAACTTTATTGAAACTTTGCACTTGAGATATATTAATTGTTATAACAAATGTCAAGACTAAAGTAAATTGCTTTGTGTTAGGTATCAAAGGTATTAAATCAAACGACGAGGTATTACCTGTAATTCAAATGATTTTCGGTATGAACACTCTATTTTCAAATTTTTCTCCTGTGATGATTTCAGCTTCGATATTATACTTAGATAATTTTCTAATTTTTAATCGTGTGCCGTTGCACGAACCCTTTTCTGTACATAAACTTCTTATTAACATAACTATTGCTCTAACATTCAAATTTAGTTCACAGAGTGGCAAGCCTTCACGAATATTGTTTAATATTTTAATAAAGAAATTTATGTAAACGTTATCCGACTTATCGACACTACTGTACGTGGCATAATCCATGCTATAATAAATTGTAATGTCCTTATATTAGATTTAAAATTTTGTAATTAAAAAAAATAGTGTATTCATTATGAGAAGTCAGAAAATAACACTATTTAATAAAGATTGGTCATTTTTACTAAATATTTAATGATACTTCCATTACGCATGATTTGCAGGGCATATCATACTTACCCCCCTTGACAACAGCGAGGCGATCTCAGCAAAAGACCATTGACAGGAGGGGGACGAGGTTATATAAGGCCCAGCGAGCCTCTAATCGCGGCACTCAAACGGCTCTCATGCAGCAGTCAGGCAACCAACGAGTCGGGCAACCAATGAGTTGGGCAGTTCAAGGGGCGCAGGCAGTTCAAGGGGGTCAGGCGAACCAAGGAGATCGGGCAGACCAAGTACACAGACACAGTGAACATCCGTAATTAATTACTTACAGCCATATTGGCTGAGGAATTTGTATTTATCTTTATTATTATTTTTTTTTTAACGAAAATAAACGGCAGACAGCCCCAAAAGAATAGTTTCCCCCAATTACCGGCAAACAAAAATATAGCAATAAAAAGGAAAAGTCAAGTGAAAGACGAACGCCGCTCTTTTGCCGTCTTATCTCGCCACTTACGTTTCTATTCATCAAATTATTATTGAGCTGCCATGTAGGTTATGAAATACAGCCCTGCAGCTAAAAAAATAAACAAGATTTGTTACAATTAGGAAAGGAAATACGAGGCACGACACATGTATAGATATAAGAAGTAGAAAGAAAAATGACTCAGTTTGGTGACTTTATTAACGAGCTGTAAGGCGATAACGATGGCCCGGGTAATGATAATATAGCCGATATGGGAAGGCCAGGGCCCAGTAGAAGACAGCAAAAAGAAAATATGACGAAACAAATGTTAGAATTGGAGCTAGAACCAGAAGGATGTGAAAAACTTGACGCCCTAGATGAAAAGACTAAGGCTATCGTAATGGGATTATTTTCAAGGATTAGAGACAGAGAAGGTGGAGGTCCCGCACAAGGTGGTAACAGAAACCATCCGAAATTCGTCGATGACAAATGAGAATTACAGGGATGTATCTTGTAACACAGACGTAAAAACAGGATGTATGAACAAAGAAGCGAGTCTTTTTTCGAGTGGATTAGTCAGCGAGCGAAATACGAGAAGAGCTGAAGAAATACGTGGAGCTCAAACAAACAAAATCGGAATGCTATCAACACAAGGGAGTATACCGAAGAAATCAGAGCGGCCAGTTTCGGTTGCATCCGGTTACGAATGTAAAGGATCAAGTATCGCCGCAATAAGAGACTTATACAATGAACAGCTGTGGGACAGAATAAGAAATATGAGCGAGGAACTCGAAAGAATAAAGAAAGCCGCATTTATAGCAAAAGTACCACCGCTAAATAATAATTACGCAAATCGAGTCGATTCTGAAGTAAATAGAGATAGAACATGGGGTGATTTAGCACCTACCAGGGCCGAACACACAGATACATACAGGCTACAAACAACTATAACCACCCACGCAGACCACAGAACGCGCAACTAAACATTCTGCCCACGCTCAGTCATATGGCAAGAAACATTCCTTTCTTAAATGAAGACCCAATCAACCTGCCACTATTCGAAAGGATGGTAAAGATGACTGCGAAAAAAGTGGGCCCAGAAAATGAATTATTTTTTCTCGGCACACTTATGAGCAGACTGAAGGGAAAAGTGGCTAAACATTTCGCGCCCAAACTGGCTCAATTTATGACAGTTTAGCAATTTCTTTGGAAGCTTGCGAGGGGATACGAGAGCATAAATAATTCAGATACGCTGATGGCACAGCTTAAGATAATTAGACAGCAAAACCGGGAATCGATAAAGAATTACGGTGGAAAAGTACAAAAATTGTATAATAGGCTGACGATGCTGCATGATTCTAATCCAAGCCTACTCTATATTCAAAAGCAGGTTCTGAAAGAAAGTGCAGAGGCAGAGGCAGCAAAACAATTAACATATGGCCTGCACCCAACATATAGATGTAAAATAACATGTTTGAACCCAAGAATCCTCTGCTAAGCAATTATAGAGGCGCTGAAAATAAAGAGCGATCTTAGCTTATGGCATGCGATACCAGTACGGACACTGCACGCACACAATAAAGCAACAACTGAGTGGGGGCCAATAGTAAACCTGGCAAACATAGAAGAAAAAACAACTGAAATCACCAATGGGGCATAAGGAGCAACAGCAGCAAACGTACAACGCTGTACATACTGCGACGGCCGAATCGGCATTTAGTCGAGGAATGCCGAAAACTGCTAGCGGTGATAAACGACAGAAAAACACCAAGAAATAACGGGAGGGGGAGGGGAAAGGGAATGAAAATTATTGTCAGAAACCGGGACACTATGTGAGAGACTTCTACTCACGTAAGCAAGACAGGGAGGAGAAGAAGAGACAGCAAAACGAGGGGCACAACCAACCCGTAGATAATACCAATACCAACAGAAACGCCTATAATTACGGGAATGGAAATGATAATGCTTACAATTATAATGATAATACCTAACAGGGGCTCTAACAACGGCTCAACAGAGCTTTATAACAGGAATAATCACTATTTCAACAGAAACAACAACTACAATAACAGAAACAACAATTACAATAATGAAAATAACAGAAACAGCAATTACAACTATAGAAATACCAATAATTATGATAGGAACGATAACAAAACCTGGTACAGTAACTACAATCCCACGGGCAGTAATTATTACTCAAACGGTGGCTACGGTGACCCTAATAATAACAACAACGGGGAAACATTCAACCGTTATGGAAACAACAATAAGAATCAAGACAGCAGCAACGGCTATAACAGGGACCCAGTAAGAAACGGGCCACTACAGGATGGGGGACCACAGCAGCGAGAAAATAGCGCATACGGCCCTGACAACAGGAGAGATGCACCCGCAGCTTTAAACTCGCAAGATGTTCAGCGTGCTCCTTAAACATCGAACATGAATTAGAGAAAGAAACGGAGAAAAGCGTGTCTGGCGAGAGAGAAGGTGCGAGAGAAAGACCGCAAGAGGCAGAGTAAAAAATAGTGGAGGCAGAATCGCGCATGAACAGCCCGTGTACTTACGTGGTGCGAGAAAGTATAGAATGCAACACTGCAGAGTGCGAAGATACTTCTACACAACAGGGGGGCAGAAGCACGAGGAAAGGCAGGAGGGCCTGCAGGAAGAGTAATAGGATAAAGGCGCCGGACACATATATAAAGAATGACGAGCCCAAGCTGTCAGAATGTAACGAAGACTCAGAGCAGCTTCCCAGAAAAACTATAAAACTCGCAAGAACAGGGCATATGCCACCATCGGTCCAGTTACAGGGACCACAGTTAAAGAATGGAAAGGCGACTTTTTATGTGGATACAGGCACAGACATTTCGATTATAAAGGAAAATTTTCTTAGCACAGACATGCTAATAGACAGTGGGTATCGAGTGGCTGTTACCGGCTTGACTTACGGAGCACGCAAGACACTGGGCACAGTGGACGCTCAGTTGCATGGATTGGGGTGCATATTACATGTCATCCCCCACGACTTCCCTATTGACGTGGAAGGAATTATAGGGTGGGATACTTTAAAAGCGATATCGGGGCCAGATAAGCGCCGCCAAGAATATGATTAGATTAGATGATGTAGAGATACCACTTTTAAAGCCGGAGTGTCTTAAAATACCTGTGAAATCGAGGCAAATAATTTATGCGCAAATAATAAAAAGCAGGAAGAAAGCAGAATATGGCTGGATACCCGTCCAAGAGATGAAGGAAGGAATACTATTTGGAAATTTTAAAGCTAGAAATATTAAAGGGAAATTAGTCGCAAAATGCATTAATATGAGTAAAGAGATAAAATACGTGCCTGTTCTGGAAGTAGAGCTGCTAGATTATGAAGAAATTTACCGGAAGCACTCACAAGATGTTGAAGAGGATAATGTCGAAAGCTTGGGGGAAGCAGTGATAATGTTATTTAATGAGGGAAAAATTATGATAAGGAAAAAACGGAAAATTTTTCGAAAAACAGGAAGGAGTTAGAGAAACAAAAAAGGGTGGACAAGATAATGCAACTTGTAGACACAGCCGGTCGCAACGATGAAGAAATAGAACATCAAGTGTAATATAGAACATCTGATTAAGTCAAACCCTTACGTATTTGGCCTTGATAGAGAACCTCTCAAGCCAACACACCTATTAAAACATCTAATTATAACGACGTCAGACAATCTCATCGTGGCGAGAAGATTTAGATATCCACCGGTGATAAGGGATCAGATGAAAATTGAAATAAGGAAGATTCTTGAACAAGGGATAATTAAACCCTCCAACTCGCCATATAGCTCGGACACCTGGATAATGGCAAAACAACCGGGGCCAAACAATGAAAAAAAAGTAAGAGTAGTCACGGATTTTCGACTACTGAACAAAGTTACGGTAGGCCCATGTTACCCGCTACCGTTTCAGAGTGATATCTTAGAGAACCTAGCGTTGGCACGTTTCATCACGGTAGTAGATCTCAAATTGGGATTTTTCCAGGTGAAAATTCACAAAGACGATGCACATAAGACAGCATGTTCAGGCTTAGATGGGCACTACTAATATAAGAGAATGCCAATAGGGTGCAAAGACTCGCCAATCACATTTCTAAGGGCTATTGCACTAGCACATGAAATAGAAGCGTATCTTGATGACATAATGGTCTTTGCCCCTGACCTTAAGAAATGTAAGAGATGATTCACAAAACTGTTAAAACAACTGGCAGCTGCAAACCTTACGATTGAACCTAAAAAGTGTCAATTGTTAAAAGGAAAAGTGAAAGTGCTCGGTCACATTGTAGGCAATGGATAAATAATGACTGACCCCAAGAAACTTAAAGCGGCAAGCAAATTATCCTCGATCGACAAACGTAAAGAAAGTAAAACAATTTTCAGGATTCGTAGGCTGTTACAGGCGATTTGTCAAAAATTATGCACGAATTGCCCAGCCTATATCGAGTCTCCTTAAAGCAGGCACTGCATTTAAATGGGGTGACCAAGAGGAGAAGCCATTCAAAACTCTCGTAGATACACTGTGCAGTGGACCTGTACTCATCGCCCCAAATTTGACAAAACCATTTATCGTCACGATGAACGCATCAGATAACGCGATCGGAGCGATTCTTAGTCAGGGAGAAATCGGAAAAGATAGACCGTACGAGTACGCGTCTCACTGCCTTAAAAGGAGTGAGCTCTGCTACCCAACATATGACAAGGAATTTTTGGCGATTGTATTTGGAAAAGAGCAATTTAGACCATATTTATACGGACGCAAGTTTACGGTGGTTACAGACCACAAGCGACTTAAGCACTTTTATTCGTCTAAAAAACCTGACATTCCTTTTAACAGGCTCAAAGCGGAACTAAGAGGGTATGAGTTCGAAGTTGTATACCACCCGGGCGTAAACAACAGACCACCTGACGCGTTATCACAAAACTCAGTACTACAAGAGGGGGAAGTGAATCCCAAAAGACCTCGTCAAGAGCTTTATCAGCTGGTGGACAAAAAAGAGAATGAAGAACTGGCCCATAGAGACGGACCTCTGGCGTGCATATTTAGAGTACGGGCAACTCGTAAGTAAAGAATTCAAGGTAATTCGAAGGAAATAAAAACCCATGGCACTGACTCAGAAAACTCGAACGTCATAACACGAAAAAAGACATGATATCACAGTGAGAATAGTGAAAGAGGTTCAGATATGAGCACAGACGGCCAAGAAAACGGCGATGCGGACTCTGAATCAGAGGAGCCCTACGAAAAGAATTCGCTGCCGTCACAAGCGACAAAGAGAAGTTGCAGAAAAAGGGTTAGGAATAGGAGGTAGTAAAGGTAGGAGAAGGAGGATTAATGTCACAGCGGCCAGCAGACAGAAAATAAGACTACATTAAGAAAGAGCCAGGCTTTTGAAAAGGGATAACTCCCATAAGCACGCCAGCAATATTAAAACAAAAAAAAAAATTACAGAAAGCACGTAAACGACAACTTGACACTTTGCACAGACACAAATAACATTTTTCAGCCACGCAACTGACGACGAACCCATCAAAAGAAATAATAATAGCAAATTGTGACACACGATTACCTAGCGTTGTAAATCAAAATCAAAAGTTAATTACAGAAGAGCAAAGAGCTGATATAGGAGAAAAAAAAGGAAGCACGAAACAAGCGAAGGAATTCTCAACAGACAAACAAGAAGAGCCGAATACACATGACTTATGGGAGGGAAGGTCTGATGAATTGCAAGCTCTCGTTATGATCGACATTAAAAAGCAAGATGTAGAAGGCAGACGAGAAATGAGGATAGATATGTGGGAGCCTAGCGAGATGGTAACGACAGTCAAAGCAGCGCAACGCACAAGAGACGAAGTAAACGAATACACATATAACGGGGGAAGTATGGCTCAGTCAGAGAAAAACAAAAACACGGTACGAAGCGATCGTGAGGTGCAGCTAGAAAAAGTTGCACCCCCAGATAAATGGCTAGAATATTAGAAAGATGAAACGTGAAGGGAAGCTTGTGAATGCACATAACCTGGTAGTAATCTGGCAAAAATATCGGAAATACCATCCGACCCACTCGGAAACTGTTTGTTTCACAGCCTTGTATGATTGTACGAACTCGACATCCCAGCTACTGAGTTACAAATGATTCTGCGCAATTCTAATTTTTTTACAAAAATGCAGAAAGCCGGAAGAAAGAAAGGAAATTTTGGAGTCACAAACAATGTATGGGAACAGCGATTTTACTTATCTGTTTTCTCAAGAATTAAAGAAAAATATTTGTGTTTATTTTGCACTAACCAATGGAAATAATATTTACACTCATTACATTACTACGACAGACGGTGAATTTGGCCATTTACATCTAGAATGCGTAGGTGAAAATGCACATTATACGCCTCTTATACAAGTTTCTAGCGCGATAAATACAGAACTTGAGTCAGGGGTAGAGACCTCAAAAAGAGACCGTAGTAGTACTGAGGGAAGTGAGAAGCGTAAGCATGGGTCCGAACTAGACAAGAGAGTGAACGGAGGCAAGTGAGGGAAGGAGGACAAAAGTTATTCAGAATAGGAGCAAGACACTTCTGGAAGAGCAACGGATACAAGTAAGCATACGAAAAAACGGGGAAAGAACAGACAGCAAATAAGCAACGACAACGACAGCGATGAAAGTATATCAGAGGAAAAAAGAGAGCAAGCAAATGAGTTGAGTGACGCTCTATGCGAAACAGAGAGCGAGAATGAAGCTAACACGATCATACACTCTCCATCGATAGAAAAATATAGTGTGCCGAACACGCCTACCAACGGCAAGGCCTTCGTAGGCACCAAAAGAGGGGGAAGACCCACCCCTACTACAAAAACTAAACAGGATCGAGGGCCAGCCATTTAAGTACTTAGACAATCTAGCCCTTATGACGATAACAGAAGCAGTACCTATTACAGAGGTCATAGATACGCTGCACGAGAGGGGATACATTAATCCGACACGCATGAATAACGAAGAAAGAAGTGTAAAAAAAAACAAAAATAACAAATACAAGGAGGATAAAAATTACGCACATGTATGTAAAGCAGCATTATGGAGAAACCGCGCTTAAAACAAACATTAAAAAATGTATTAAGGCTCTTAAAGAGGTAATAGTAGCAAATAAAATAAAAACGATTGGTATCGTTAGGGACCTAGCGATCCTTAATCTGACCCAGTGGGGATATTCTGTCGATACCTTTGAGGAAATATTCAAAGATATTAGACTAGCAGCAGTACTCTACACGAACACTCTGGTAATCCCATCAGCAGATCAAAGATTTAAAATTATTAGAGAATACCACGAAGCGGCAATAGGCTGACATAGGGAAATGAATAAGATATATAACAGGATCGCCAAAGACTACTACTGGAGAAACATGTGCCCAGATGTAAGACAAGTCATCATGGGATATACATCATGCCGAATGAAAAAACTTGTCCGAATAAAAACGAAACAAGCCATGCTCATCACTAACACACCGAGTAGACCGTTCGAAAAAATTTCTATAGACCTCTATAGGCCCATCAGCAAGCTCTTAGCAAATCAGTATACACATATTTTATCTATACAAGACTGGCTAACGAAATTTATAGTTCTCGCACCTGTGAAAAGAGCAACAGCCGAAGAAACGGTAAGAGCAATAACAGACAAGTTTATAGCGTACTTCGGGCCACCGGAACATTTATTTTCGGACAGAGGCACTTATTTTATGAACAAAAGTATATATGAACTTGCAAGGCTGTTAAAAATAAACAAAATGGGCAGCACAGCATTCCACCCACAAACGAACGGCGCCATCAAACGTATGCATTATACTCTCACGGAGATCATCAAGGCCTATGTAAAACAAAATGATCACTGGGACGAACATTTACCTATGTGCATGCACTCATTCAATACAACGGACCATCAGAGTACGGGATACTCATCGCACGAATTAGTTTTCCGACAAAGAACTAGAACACCATCTAGTATCAAACGGCCACCTAAGGAGCGAACTTCGGATGAATATTTCAAAGAGTTAGTTGAGACCCTGACAAAGATGAGAACCATCGCAGCGATGAACCAAGTTCAGGCTAAAAAGTATGACTATGACCGCGAACTGAATACAAGATATTTCTAAGAGGGAGAAATGGTGTATGTGCTGAAAGAGCCATCAAAGGGAAAATATGATTCGCAATACGAGGGCCCGTATAAAATAACAGGCATTGATTATATCAACAAAAACGTAAAACTACAGAGAGGTGACGAAATAAGAGTACTCCACATAGATAAAATCGAAAAAGCGTGCGTAATGAAAGCCCCGCCAGATAATGCAAACAGGATGAGGCACACGAAAGAACCTCCTTAAACATTTAAAGACTGCACATAAAATTTTTGCGACCCCCGGACGCACCGCGAAAACATAACAGAATATAGAAATTAATTAGGGTTACGATAAAAATTTTTGCGACTTCCGGACACGCCCGAAAATACAAGTAAAAGATAGTGAAGGAGCTGCAGGGGATAAGACAGCAAACTATACAGGCAATGGTGAGAGCAATATTATTGGAAAAAAATAATATGTATAATAATTATAATAATAACATCATGGGGCATCAATATGTCAAATTACTTGAGTAAACAAAAGTGGGGCGTACGGCGCTACCTCAATTAGTAAATTTGTGGGCGACAGATGCTTAACGAAGGTGCTTAAAATGATTAGTGGAAAAAAAAGAAGATAAAAAAAAAATTTTTTTGTAACTCTGCAGGAAAAAGAAATTGTTTTTTATGTATAACAAATACGCATATTATAGCGAACCAATGACTGCTGAACAAAGGGCACGTTGAATATATATAAATATAGAAACAAAAAACATGTACAGTGTAAACGAAGGAAAAGGATAATAGACTAAAGTGCGTGTCCTGTTAAAATCAATATATAAGTTATCTGAAACAAAAAGAAAAGTATATGACAGAACGGCGTAGGGGCAGCACAATAAAACTCGAAAGCCGTTAATTCCGGGATTCTTCTTCTGTTTTTTTTAACCAGTTAACCGGTTAACAGCCCAAACGGACAGTACACATCACAGCAAACCACACCTCCGCGGTACTTACACCTCTGCAGCGGCAAAAGCACCACGTCAGACGGCCAACTGGGCTGTCGCAGAGGAAGGGACAGGGCAAAATAGTCGTATGGGTCGATGAACAACCGTGTTCCCAACTACAGCACAGGAAATGAATTAAGGAAATCATACAAGCAGATATATAAAAAAAAAAAAAAAGAGAGAGATTAATAAATAGAAAAAAATATATATATACAGGCGAGCAAGATACTTACCGGTCCGTGAGTCGGGCAGATGATCGAGGCCCATGTGGTCAGCCCGTCAAGGACCACAGTCTGCACCCCCCGGGTACGGCCCACCGATGGCACCCGCCGACAGATGTACAAAAGAATGGACTAAGGGAAATAATCAAGGAAAATATATACATATACGGCTATGTACGGGGACTAAGGGATGAAGATAGAAAGAAGACAAGAAAAAAAATACTTACGTGGGAACACTCCCGGCAAATCAACGCCTTCTTCACAACGGCCTTGTCCAGCAAAGCACAAATGCTGCCGTTAGTAGCAGTAAATCCCAGGCTGCGGGTACCATCGTGAGACAAGCTCACGAAATTCCGCAGCCAGCGTACAAACTCAGACGCACTCGCGAACGTTGCCATAATAACAGAAAAAAGGAACAAAAAAAAAGAAAAAAAAAAAGGAATCAGAAAATGAATAAAACGAAAGAAGAAATTAAAAAAATGGTTGACTATTAAAAGAAGAGAGTACGGTTAACGCACTAAATAAAAGCAGAGCGGACACCGAAAACTAACGGACACCAAAAACTAACAAACACTGGCAAAGGAAAGCAGGGAGCACTGAGACGAACTTAGCACAACAAAGTCAGGGTAAGCAGTGACGAAGGAAAGTAAAAACCAAAATATCCAATGATCCTTACATTCCACCTCCCTCGGAAAATGTACAAGAGAGGGCTAGCATGGGAAGTAATGAGATGACCAAAAAAAAGAGATAGGGAAAAAGGACAGGTCAGCCACAAAATACGCGACACTATATGCGCCTTCCTGTTATAAACAACACACAGCGTCGAACACGTGTCTAGAGAAAAGGGAATACAGCAATCTGTTTATGATAACTATAAAAGGCAGTATACGTAGAAACGTTCTTTGAACATTTCTTATACTGACGTTGTACCGTTCACAAAAAGAAACGACAACCAGTCTAGTATTTTATGTATTTACGACGAACCGTACCCATTAAACAGAAAGAAGTAAGTGTACCAAAAAAAAGGAAAAAAGAGGAAGAATTTTTTCTTCCGTTCATGAAAATTGTCGTAAAAATGTTAAATGTAAACAGCGCCGTATGACCTAAAGTCACGAGTGCTTAGGTGTCCTCTGGTTTCAACCATATAATAATGCGATAAAAATCTCAGCATGTCGTATATAGTTTTAAGCAGCGAACAAGCACCACGATATGTAAGGGTAGAGCCATACTTCCGACTTAACTTGCAGTGTACTTCCTTCTCGCATAGAAAAATTATTATTTCGGCGTTTGTCATTGCCTGTACGGAATTTCACGATTCAGGGGGGGTAACTACGACTCGCGCACGGATTATGCTCACAGTTAAATTTTTTTTTCTTTTTCCCTCCGTATGAAAAAAGAAAAGGGAAAAAAGTAGTAATTTGCAAAAAAGGCAAACACGAAAAGAATAAAGAAAGGTATCCATTTTTTTTTGTTTTAGGGCGGAAAACGCACAAGGGAAAAAGCAAATAGGGGAGATAGAGATAATTGAGGAAAACCCGAAGATAATAGTAGAGGACTTGGGGCCCAGTCAGCCACATTAACGTGGAAAGTTACATGGTATATAGATTGGAATCAACTAATGCACGAGTCAAGGCAGTTTTTACAGGCACAGAGGCAGGCTAGCTGGAAATGCACAGTAACACTGAGGAAAGAAAAGGAATGTAGAAAACAAATAGATCAGGCCACAATCGAAGTTTTACAAGCAGAAAGAAATGTGCAAGAGGCATATAGAGCAGTAGTGGGCCAAGGAATTCATAGCCGAACCTCAGCCGTGCAAGTGATCCAAGGACAATTAATAGTGGCAGAAAAGGGAGAAATACAGAAACTTATAGTTTCAAAACCGACTACCACAATCGACACGAACAAGCATCTAACGGAACAAGTAAAAATCACAACATTTGGGAACCATGAAAAAGAAATACAAAATATGAAAAATTTTGAAGCAAGAGCAGGGAAAATAACAGAAGAAGGGTTAAAAATATTCGCCGACTTAATAACAGGAAAGGACGAGGTGTCAGGCATGATAAAAGAATTTGAACAAATATCCAAAGAGCTTGCATTAAAATTTAGAAAAGCAGTCGATAGAATACATTAAACCAGTCGAGGCGTGTTACACCTACTGGAGAAAGCGTTAACAGCTGTATTGAAAGCCAAAATCTTAGTAGGATAACTAAGATCGGACCTCAAATTTGCAGGAGAGGAAAGTACAACAACAGAAGAAGAAATCGGAGAAATCTCAGAGATAACGACTGTAGCATTTAATGGTAACATCATATATTATATAGAGAAACCCTTGGTAACAAAGGACGATTTCGATCTTCTTAGAATATCGCCGCTACCGATGGAACAAAAAGAGTTCAACGATACCGACATTGTGACCTACCTACAGCCAACATACGAATATGTAGCAGTAAGCACTAGTGCGAAGAGTTTTGCACCAATATCGCAGGAAACGGTTAAAAGATGCAAAAGAATGGGACAAAAGCGCATTTGCACTCTGATGGAATCAGCACATGAAGTAGAGGAAGACCATCCTTATAAAATAAAATTTATTCTAGGCTACACAATAAAAAAACCGAGAGGAATGCCCGATAGTATTCACCAAACTAAAAGGTACTTACTGGACGCGCCTACATGCAAGAAACCAGCATGCTTTCAGCACTATGGGGGAGGAGAAAATACACGTGCAGTGTGAGCACACAGAGCATAAAACATTTAAAGTGGTGGATGCAGGAGTATTAAATTTGTCAGAGGATTGCACGGCTCAAGCGGCAGAGACTAGATTGAGTCCGGGATCAGAGGAGGGCAAAAGCAAAATAGTCAAACTCCAACTTGAACTTAGGAAAAATAATACCGAATATAAATGGAATAAAGGGGGACAAGTTACGGGAGCTTATGGTTATAATAATAAAAAGAGACGGATAACAGGAACTCGGCAATGATGCCTTGCAAACACAAGGAGAATTATCCGATTGGAAAGAATATGCACGGGTAGCAGCAGAGATAACGCTGGGTACGGTGGCAGGATCGTTGAGGTTCTCAAAATGGGGGGGCCCTTTAATACTAAAACTTGCTAGAATGTTCGCAGGTAGACAACGCAGAGGCAACACAGAGAGAGACGGAACTACGACATTGAGTCCCTCAGCGCTTCAGCCAACAGACATCGAAACTCAGAGGACACCGAGACACCTATTCAACATCTCGGTAGTCATCACGGAGACATACTCCAAGGGCCGGGGGCCCACATAAAACATTCAACGCAACAAAGCGATGAAAAAAAAAAAGAAAAAAAAAAATTAAGAAATATTAAATAACAAATAATATTTGTATGAAAATAATATTATAAAGCTAATAATAACAATATAATAAGAATAGTATTGTCATAATAATTCAAACTATTAGGTAGTAGTAATATTATAAGAATAATAACAATATTAATAGTAATAAGAAAAAGAGGATGAGCACCAGGAGTTGCTCAACTATATCAGGGGGCACAGTCCGTAGGACGAGAGTATGAAAGAATTTTTTTTTTTCGAAATAGGTAATATCTAGGAAGTTGTTTTTGATCCAATTGTGGTAAAAAGAAATATGGTAATTGTAGCTACAATAATAATAATAATAATAATAATAATAACTAAAAGAATTGTAACAATAATAAGCGGACGGAAATGAGCGCCAGGAGTCGCTTGACTGTATCGGGGGGCGCAGTCCGTAGGATGTAGATAAGAAAGAGTTTTTTGTTTCCTTAATACTGGTAATGGAAAATTTATATGAATTTTTTTTATTTAAAATAAATGACAGTAGATACATGTAAATAAAATTATAACGTAAGCAGTTCATGTGAAATAACAACGTATATTAAATGTAAAGTAGTTCTAAGCAAATGCCCAATTTGCGGCAACTTCATATATAATTATAATATAAGACAAAGCGCGCACACAACCAATATTGTTACACACTCAGCACACAAGAAAAGAAGACCAAATGAAAAAAAAAGGGAAAAAATAGCAAAACAATAATGTAAAGAGTACAGCGGGTCTCTACAATCGAATATAAGGATGAGTGTGGAATACTACATAAATAACACAGACAACAGAATACAGCACAACACACACACATGCATGATGGTAATTAAGCCAACAGGCTCAACACGGCATAAACTGAAGTCAGCGTCGTCGAGGGCGATGACGTCGCGGCTTCGGACGTGTTACGTACGATATGCAGGGCATATCATACTGACTCCCCTTGACAACAGTGAGGCGATCTCAGCAAGAGACCATCGGCAGGAGGGGGACGAGGTTATATAAGGCTCAGCGAGCCTCTGATCGAGACACTTAGGCGGCTCTCGGGCAGCAGTCGGGCAACCAACGAGTCGGGCAGTTCAAGGGGCGCAGGCAGTTAAAGGGGGTCAGGCGAACCAAGGAGATCGGGCAGAATAAGCACACGCGCTACTTTGCCTTTAGTTTCGGTATCTTGAATAAAGCTCTTGACATAATCAGTGTTGGTCAATTCTGCGACGCGTTTCATTAACCGAACGAATGGTTATATTTAATTTTAAATTTTAAAAAGAACTTTAAAAAAATTATGACTTCACAGTTTTTGATATAACTATACTGTAACTACCTTTTTTTATAACAGAAAGTGTTTAACGAATGTCTCCTTGCAAAATGACTAATTTATTTCCAAAATGTATGTGTGTATTGCATATATCATGCAATATTCTGTTTTCTATCTCTAAAGCTTTTTTTGGAATCACAGAACCCTTCTTGAAAATTATCAAATTGATTTTAAGTAATTTTTTTTTTTCAGATTCAATTTGAAAATGCATGCTCAATATAGTTTAAATCCAAAGGTAAGTGAAAAGTTCTATGACTGGTCATAACTTTTAGTAGTAGTACTGACACATCGCTAGTCCATGCCATTGACAAGTTTTTTTTTCTTTGCGATACAAAAAAATAAATTTGTGTTTTACATAACAAGGTTTTTAGTGATCCTCCAGGATTATCTTTAAAATAAATCTTCTTAACGTTTTAACATACAATTTTAACAATATTGTTTTGTTTTTTGTTTAACTAAGCAAACATCGAATAGAACATATGTTTACAGAATGCAACAACCACTGCGTCATTATTGTTTTGTAGGTCAATTTCGGTCGGTACAGGTAAATTCAATGATTTACATGATTTGCCTTCAAGTTAAAAAATTTTGTTAATGTGCAGAAGAGCACAGTTTTTTTGATTACGAATAAAATATTCAGTAATAAAGTTTCTATATTTATTCTAAATTTTATCACTTTGGATATTCTCTGATATTTAAAACCATGCAAAAAATTTTCTCAATTGATGAAGAAGCATGCAAGTACTAGCTTCTTGGAAAATATCATCAATCTGTGTATTATACTCTATTAGGCCCATGTTAATTGCAGTATCTTAAATGTTTGATATTTTATATCTTCATATGTTTTTAAATCTTCAAATAAAGTTGCTCTATTTTTTTTATTTAGAATTTATTTTAAAAAGAATCTTCCATGATCTTTGAGTGATACTATATTTAATCTACCTATTACAGTAGTTTCAATTTTTTTTTTTGTATCTACCCAAATATTTAGTTGATTATCAAAAATATAGTTTTTCTCAACTCAAACCAAGCTGTTAAATGCGTCTGCCTTTTTTTTCTTTTCGTTTTAATTTTATTTTTTTAGAACATTAATTTTTGTTTATTCTCGAGATGCACAGTAAGATTAACAACCTTGTGACTCCTACAAAAATTGTATATTCTTGTGGTCGCTATGCTGCTTCCATGGGACTTGGATGTCTATCATCAACGTAGTTTTTTTTTCAACTAGAATTTCATTACCAAAATTATTTAATATTGTTATTTCCATAAAAGCTCTATCATCACCTTTATGAATGTAGTCGTATATGTATTTTATGCTCGCAATATTCAACGTTATTGGATGTATTTAAATATGGACTTTGTTTAGTGCAAGGACCATGAAGCATGTGTTTAATAACTAATTTTGCAAGTTTTTTATAATTTAAAGGTATTTTAGCTGATGTAATTTCATCAATTTATTCAGGTAGAATTGTTTTATTGTTAGGATATAGTATTATGAGAAGATGTGTATCAGGTAAGCCACGTTTCCAAAATATTATGGTATTAACATAGGCTATTATTGTTAGGATGTAGTGTTATGAAAGGATGTGTATTAGATAAGCCACGTTTTTAAAATTCTATATTATTAACGTAGGCTATTACTTTTCCAAAAAGATTTTTCCATGTAATGTCATTTAAAATTAAATGAAACTTTGTATGAAATAATTTAACAGTAATGATAGAAATATCATAAGTGGTATTTTTTGAAAATTTGAATGAAATAAATTTTATTTCTTTCCATTTTGGATTGCATGTAATTGATTATTTTTTACTACGATTTTTTTAATGATGAAATCAAAGTTTTTTTTTTTTTTTATTAAATAAGTATTTTGTTGACAAAAGTTTAAGCGACAAACTCATTTCAATAGACATATTTCAATTTATAATTTTAATAAAAAAACAATTTTCTCCAAATATAGGAAAGATTTCGTAAGAAATAACGTATTAAACAGACTTATAAGAAAATACAACAAAAACGTAAATTCAAAGCAACGTATTTTAAAACAATGTATAATTTTTGCTTTGTGATTTGTGGTAAACATTGATTTTTTCTACAGATGAATCAAAAACAACACTGTAATAGTACATTACGATACTAGTGCGCGAGAAAGGCGATTGACGCATGCTTGTCAGTTCGCACACGAGTGCTAGCGAGTGTGCGAAGACACGTATGTGTCAATTACTTATCCTCTCGCACGTGTTGCGTATACAACTTTTCGACACATCGTGCGTGGGGAGCGCGATAATGAGCAATCTAATGTGGCTCTAAAGATTTTGACGTACACACGCACTCGCACGAGTGCGCAGCACGAGTTGTGAGTCGTGTGTGTAAATTGAGGTCGTAAGAGCCACAACAGATGGCTCACAATCGAGGTCTCCATGCACCGCTTGTTGAAAATTACTTTAAAGTGCTATTATTAGGATATGTTTAAGTGCTAATGTTAAAATTAAATTTTTTTATTAATTACCAAACATTCTTGTTTCGTTGATTTTTAAGCAAAATTATTTAACAATTTGTCATTTA
Source organism: Copidosoma floridanum (assembly GCF_036245765.1). Taxonomy (NCBI): domain Eukaryota; kingdom Metazoa; phylum Arthropoda; class Insecta; order Hymenoptera; family Encyrtidae; genus Copidosoma; species Copidosoma floridanum. The sequence goes on along the minus strand of NW_028321892.1, from coordinate 4,251,372 downwards.
ATTTATGTGAAAGTCGCCAATGCTCACCTGTGATCCTGTATGATAATTAATTTAATAAATAAGTAAATTTATTTCACTCTTACTATTCACGTATTGCTCTAAAATTTTAGTTAGTGTAAGGTTAGCGCATCAAATACAATATTTTTAAACTTAACTATAATCTGGTAATAAAGTGTCAGCGCACTGAGTGCGCAGGAGGGTAAAAAAAGTATAGTTGTATAATTTTAAATCTGCTTAGCTCCCTTAAGTGAGCTCTTTTTTTATCAGTTAAATTTACCCAAATCAAAATAGGTTAATTATCATTTAAATAAATAAGTGGCAACACAAACACCTCTAAGCAATTTACAACTAATACTATATTATTACTCTGTAATCGGGGGGTTGGCATGCAGAGTGCACAGGGGGGCAAAGCCCCAACGGTAAATACACACACACACATATGTGTGTGTGTGTATGTGCACGCGAGCGTGTGTGTGTGTAGGTGACTTATACGGATAATAACCTGTATGTAAGGGTGATTATGAGGACAATAGTTATTCAAAAGATTTCCAATGTTTAAATCAGTCTGACCTAGTTCCCACTATAAAAAAGATTCTTTTTCAGCTCATTTTTGTTGGTGTTACGTCAAGTTTACGTATCTGTAACTGACTTATTTTTTTTTTCCTTTTTTTCAAACAAATCACCACAGGGGCAACTACATTTTAAATTCTTGTAGCTGGTATTTTTCTAGGAATCAAAAAAAAATAGTTTGTTGTAGAAAGTTTATAAGCTGAGATTATTTTTTAAGTTAAACAAATCATCACAGGGGTAACTACATTTCAAATTCTTGAAGCTGGTATTTTTCTAGGAATCAAAAAAAAAATAGTTTGTTGTAGAATGTTTATAAGCCGAGATAATTTTTTAAGTTGTTTATTACGGCATTTGTTTAATGAGAAACACAAACTTTCCAAAATTGACAAGGAAGCTGGTTACAGCCGTTAACTTTACAATTTCGCAAATTAATATGCAAAATGTTACTGTAACATTATCCACTTTAAATATTTATAAGTCACATTTCTTATAAGCCATTGAGACCCACCAAAATTTTTCCCTGAACTCTTTTTCGATCGAGCAACTTCCAATTCGATTGACCAAAAAAGATGCTATATCTCGGCCAATTTCTATTTAATTTTAAGCATTTTTTCTTAAGTAGGAGTAAAATGACGACCTATTAACAACAAACGCATGCACGTTGTTACTTTGCTTTTAAACTTGTTGTGAGCAATTTATGAAAAAAAAAAAATTTTGGCATTTTTTGTAGAAAAAGTTTGTAATGAATATGTAACAGACGAGGAACAACTTCTATCCCGCCCAAATGTGCTCAGATAGCGGACTTTTCACTTCCATTATCGTCTCTACTTCTTAAAATGGGATTCTCATGACTGAGGTAAGAGATTTAAAAATGTAAAAAATAATCAATACAACCACTGTTTGTAAAAGTAACACGCCACCAACAATCACTTTGTACGATAATTATGCGATTTCATATTGGTTTTAAACATTTTCATCAGTCAGTCTGTGCATATTCTTACTGCATTTGCCAATATCATGACATAAGCTTATCAATAAAAATATAAATAATATCGTCTATTTATCAGTAAACTAGTACACAATTATGTCAATTTTTTTTACAAAAAATGCCAAATTCTTTTTTTCTATAAATTGCTTATAATAAATTTATAAAAAAATTTGCAACAACGTGCATACGTTAGTTGTTAGTAGATCGTCATTCCACTACTAATTTAAAAAAAAAAATGATTAAAATCGGATGAAAATTGACCGAGATACAGCACCTTTTTTGGTTAATCGAATTTTAAATTGCTTGATGGAAAAAGAGTTAGGAGAAAAATTTTGGTGAGTCTCAATGACTTATGAAAAATTTATCTAATAAACATTTGAATTAAACAATGTTGAAAGTAACATTTTGCAAATTAGTTTGCGAAATTATAAAGTTGAAGGCTGTGACCAGCTATCCTGTCAATTTCAAAAGTTTATGTTCGTCATTAAACAAATCCCGTAATAAATGATTTAAAAAATTATTTCGGCTTATAAACATTTTACAACAAACCTTTTTTCTTAATTCTTAGAAAAATTCTAGCTACAAGAATACATGTTCACTTAAGAGTGAATCTATTAGGCTGGCTTCTTTGTGCCGAGCTATCCCTTTAGTATGGGAAGGACGGATTGCTTCTGATTTGAGGCGGGGACACCTGCGTACGAACAAAAAGAGTAACTGACTTTCGGTGCGCGGGTTTCCACCCCTTATATATAATCACATAGTTAGGCAGAGGCGACTGACACAAGCCCTTCTTTAGAGCTCTCTCTCCCCTGTCGAACGTCGAAGCGATCAGACGCTACAAGCAGCAGTCCCTTCTTCGTATAAGTAGATCATCGGCAACATCTTACACACTCGGCGCCGGAGTCGTGCCTTTTCAAAGCAACGCATAGAAAAGCCAGCCTCCCGTCGTTGTTTCTTTCTGTTAAGTATAATTGCTCGTTTGATTTTGGCTATAAGTCCTCAGCAATCGAGGCGCGTTGCATCGCAGCATTCTTCTACCGAACGACTCGCAAATCGTCGCCTCGGTAAAGACATCGCTAATTCCATTAGATTAAAGTTGTTGTTTCTTTTGAATTGTATCTTTTTTTGCAGTCTTTCCTAGAATCTTTAATTGTATAAAAAACAAAATGCAGAATTTCTTTGGTTAATAAACGTTTGTATTAAATGGAAATTCATTTAGCATTTTGACGAGTCTTTTTACTTGTTGTCATTGAGTGCGAAGTGACATCTTTTTTTTTAGCGTAAATAAATTCTCGACGCAAAGTTTTTAAGAATTTCACGTAGCGATTTTTTTTCTTAATTCGATGCCATGGGAAAATAGGCATTCAAAAAGTCAATGTCTCCAGTGAAATATCAGGAGACGTGTCTAGCCAGAGCACAACCTGCTTCAACACTTCAGAGTTCTGTGGCTATTTAACCATCCGGCCTGGTGTCGTCAGATATTTTCTACTTTAAATGCAAGCCAGAGAAGACAGTCCTGAAGAGTACGAGCAGCCACAACGGCCTCTTTCTTAGTGGTCATCCCAACGACATACCTACAGAGAAGGTATTTTCCAGACTCACTTTTCCAACTAACAGTAGGCGGTTTGTTATCCAGAAACGACCTGAAGACGAGATATTTTTTGGTCGGCGGTGTACCTCCCTCTAGTACGGTATCCGTGCACAGAGACTCCAAGGATAAGAGTCAAGCTACTCGCAGCTGGCTCTCCATCGTCAAGAATAATAAAGAATAACTGGAAATTTCACCACTCATCCTTTCCAGGGCTATTATAAGTATTTATGTTTCCTACTTAACCATTAATCTCATCGGTTCTTTTAAGTGCCACTAATTTTAAACTACCTTGCCAACAAATACATTTTGACTACCATTTCCGGAAATGATTCGTCGACTAAAAGACTATATAAAACCGGCCACTATTAAACCAAGTCAGTCATTCACTGGCAGACGTCACAAGCAGAGTTGTTTGTCGCAAGGCTGGGAACCCCGGTGACTGACGACGCTATATTACTCTCTTGACTCAAAGCGTTCAACCAGGGATCACCGATCCTCTCCAAGGTCTGTGCTGGTAGAACCTAACAGCTATGAAAGAAAAATAAAATTGAGCCAACGGGACAGTCTCCAACGGGCAAGCATCATGAACCAATCCCTCCACCTTAGATCACCAAAATAACTGAGTCTGCAAAAAGAAGGTGCTTTAGACACCAACGTTTTCGACGTTGTACCAGGAGACGTTGGAAAAAAGCTCTACAACAAGCTCCAAAGCTTAAGACTTTGTAGTTTTTCTCCCGATCAGTGTGGTGCTTCAATAACAGGCCAGAGAAGATTACCCTGAGGTATGGAGGCAATCACGTTTGCTGGAAACTTTAGTCTAAAAAAAGTGTACTTAAGGAGCTCGCGGGTCCTTTTCAGGGTCATCGGACGTCCAACTACCTTTCCAACAAATACATTAAAATTTTATAAAGTTGAAAAAAATAGACTTTAGGGCTTACAAAAGTCTTAACTATGCCAAAAGTTGCAAGAAGTCGAATTGGAAGAAAAACTTCAAATGCATCTAATGAATACAAATTTTAGCCTTTAAGAAAATGAGGCTGAAAATTCATCAAGATTAGGACAGCATCAAAATCGATAAATAACGAATTGATTAAGTGAGAGATCAGCTATTTACTATAACCCTCATAGTAATCTCTTAAATCTTTCAAATTTTTAAATAGGTAAAATATGTATTTGTATTTTTGTGGCGATAAAAAATATAGAGAGTCAGCTCCAGGACTTTGTTGCTATGGTAATAAATTTGTGAGATAAGAGAACAAAAATGTTCAAATTTTTTGTAAGTTTTAAATCTTCACAGCTTTAAAAAATAGACCTGTTCATAGATTATACGGGAGAAACTGCAAATCAACGGCCCTTTAGAGCCAACGATTATTTCATGGCATAAGAAACACATGGTACTTTTCTTATAAAATTTAATTTTAATTTATTAATTTTTTTAATTAGCCGTTCACGCACGGTACAAAATTTCTCTTGTGTTTCAAAATTTTACAATTCCTTGAGTAAGTTAGTGTCTACAAGACTTGTTTTTTTTTTTTTTTTTTTTTCTAGAAATTTTTTTATTGAGATAATAAACTCATTAGGGGAAATTTTAGGATTCTGCATTTACAAAATTTTATTTGTCATTACTTATATTGAACAAGTCAATAGTAAACATACTTATAATATACTAATTTTTTTATTTGAATAACTTTTAGGATTAAAAATAAATCCGTCTCTCTTATATTCATGACGTTTATACACACTTAATAGATTGTAAGTTTGAAAGTTTACGTTAATAGTAAAAAGTTTTCTTAAAGTGCTTTTAATGATTTAATTATGGATGAATACAATTTATTTTGTACGATTAAAAATTTTCTCAACTTTTTCGCAAAATTATTGAGGATGTTAAATTCATGAAATTTACAATTGAAAAATAGTTTGTATATTCCTTAACGGTCAAAGATTACCGATCATTTTATTCGTTTTTTGCAGAGTTCGAAAATTTTTTAATCTGGGACAGTATCTCTTAAGTATTCAGAATTATTTGAGATCAAAAACTTGTAAAATCAAGCATTGAAACTAAGTTGATCATAAAGGGAAGAAAGTTTACTTATGTATATTTAATATACAAAAAAATCAAGTCGTAAACGGCATGCATTTCTAAATTGCCATGAAGTTTTATGTTTTTTGGAGTATTTCAATACAAAACAAAATTTGTTTGTACCTTTAATTAAAAAATTCGTTACGCACCAACTATTTACTATGTAAAGTTTCATCAATTTCTGTATAAAAGCAATACCATTATCAAGGCATTTTACTTATTTTATCTGTTAGTAGTGACAAGAAATTTTTTTACATGATTGATTTTCAGGGATAATGTAACATACAGTGTTTACACATTCAATTAGTATTCTTCATTCATTACTTCTTTATTTAAAATGACAGAGACAAAACACAGAACAGGCGAAATAGATCACTTTCATTCATCTGCTGGCATTCATTCAATTTTTTGTCACTTATCTGTTTCTATTTGAATTTTAAGACAACATGCAGTTGACAAGTTAATTTTTATCTTAGAAACACTTTTAGTTTAGTCAAAAATATAGAAAATTCGAATAGTTTCATAGATCAAAAACGAATAAGTAGAAAAAATGAACAGGATACCATCCATGACGAACTGAGCAGTAGATCATGATAATAACAAGTAATCAAGAGGAGCAGGTGCAGTCAAAATGTCAACATGCTTATAACAATATAAACTACTAACCAGGTCTGATTTCATCAACTATGTACATAGTAAGATAATGTTTCACTTCAAAGTTAAGTATAAAATGCTTATGTTAATCTTTATTTCATTTATTTTTTTTAGAAAAAGAATCATGTGTGTGATTTCAATCTAAATTTAATTGTCAATTTTTCGTTTGACAGAATACTAAATTAAATTGTATTTGATGGCTTTTAACAATACGAGTAATTAATCTTTTAAGTAACATCTGAAACACCAGTGTAGTCGCTATGCGATATACTTTGTGACTGAATGTCTTTTTTATTGGCTAATTAAAATTACTTTTCTAGCTGCACTATAACACTGTATTTTGATTTATAACTGTAAGGTTTACCTACTTGAGAATATTACAACAGTAAATATTTTACTCAAATTATTAAGCAGTCCTATGAAATCTTCGATGTTTCCTTTGTTCACTGATGTTATCTCAAAAGACCTTCAGAGAGAAAGAGGGGAGAAGAGAGAGGGATTTTGCAAATACTTAAGGTTCATTGTAATTGTACGCAAGGTATCTATAAATGCTAGTAGATAAATTAACTGTATGTACTACAAAAAAATTCGTTAAAAAAAATTTTTCTATTTAAAAAAAAATCATTTTCAAATCCACAAAAATGTATTTAGGGGACATTTTATCACTAATTTTGTCAAACCACTTTTGTTTAGTATAGATAACCAAGAGTAAGAATAACATCATAAAATCAGAAATAGGTGGACTTTTTCATTCAACAGGTTCAGTTGTAATCCGTTAATTACAAAATAAAATAAAATAGCTCATGAAAAAAGTCGTGCAAACATTACGTAACATTTTACTATGAAAAATTAAAGTTTAGTTAACTTCAAATATTTAAGACGCTATTTTTAATTACTAAACTGGTTTTGTTTATTTATTTTCTAAAATTCAAACTCCAAAGTATTTGCTGCAATTAATTTTATAAGAATAACGTATTTTTTCTATGGTAATTTTATAAAACATGATGTAAGGTTGATTAATTTTTGTATGACAACAAACGATTCCTGAACAACTAAAAATGTGACTTTTCGAATGATTTTTTTACAGAGTTAACTGTCATTGCTTACAAGCAAAAAAGTCAAACTTTTTAACATAAACAAAACAATTTCCTGCTATGTGTAGCCATTATTTGTAATTTTACTCAAGTAATTATTTTTTTCATTCATTAATGGTCATTTAATGATTTGGCACCAATTTTCTTAATATTTATTTTCATGCTCATATTTTTGACAATAATTTACAGTGATTTTGTTGCTGGTTATATTTTTTCACATTATTACTTTTCTATTGATACTACTAGTAAGATTTACAACAAAATGAAAATTTTTTCGAAAGATCATTGCTAAACGTAAAAAATCTATTCAGAGATACTGATTACTAGAATAGATCGACTTGAGAACTGAGTGTATACGTTAAATAGGTGTTTAGTGCGTTGAAAAAAATTTTAATTTACTTTTTTTTTAAGAAATATTTTTAAGGTCGTAGATGGCTGAAAAAATTGAGCATGCTCATGTTTAATAGTCACATTAAAGAAAACTTTTTTAATCTTAACAAAAAAAAAAGAAAACACTTAAGCTAAAAAAATTTTTTTTATCAGGATAACGAGCTAGTGAATAGTAACTATGCTAAAAAATATCTTTCAACTCTGTAGGCAAAAAAAATTAATTATTATAATCATCAGAAATAAGAATATTCTGAAGCATAAAATATAATAAATACAATTAATAAATTTTATTGGTGTATAACTATCAAACATATGTTGGTATACCAATTTTTTAATTAGACTTATGACAAGTATTCTCTAAAAAAAAAGAAATAGTCCAAAACATTCTGTAACTTTCAGTTATTTACCTTCACTTACAAAAAAAAAAGATTTTTCTTCTGAATATGCACGAAGTGTTGAAAATATTTGATATTTTTGATAAACGTCTAACACGTTGGTCAATCTTCACATGTAAGACAATTGCATACTTAGATATTTTGTAAAACTATAAATTCATGACTGAAGTACTTTAATTATGTGACGTGAGAAAACAATATTACTCTTAAAGTACTTCAGTTATGTTACGTGAGAAAACGATATTACTTTTAAAGATTTTATATGATTGTTAATTGTTTTAATTAGGTTTATCATTAACACTATATTGTAAAAGAGTTGTTAGAAAAAGTTTATGTTCTTTGCTTTTCTATGTGTAAACGTAAAGACGGGTACTATTTTTATGATTGTGAGTTTATTCCTACCAAAAAAAAGGTAGGTTAGTTTTACCCTCTAGAAAATATAAAGCAAGATAATTTTTTTGTAAACGCAGGGGTGACACAATTCTAAATTCCAGGTGATTACATATCTTGTTTGATTCATAGGAGTTTTGACAAAAATAGAATAAAATAAATAATCATAATTCTGACCATATCAACTGAAAAATGCTCTGTGATTTGTACATATGATACTAGAATAATTTTTTAGACTATGTATGCCCCAATGAAATAAATAATACTGCATAATATTTCATCTTAGTTCAACACAAAATGTATCATTTACAAAAAAATCTTTCTTTTATAAATTTTATGAATAAACTAAGATAAAAACGTTAGTCTTGTAACATCAAACTTCTTAAGTCATAGTTTTTTTCATAATTTAAGATGTATATATTTTTGGTATTATTATATTTAATCTAAAACCACGACTATCAGTATCGCAATTACAATATACTTTATCCTTTCTTGTGCTATTTGGCAGTAAGTAATGAATAAAAGCAGATTTTCTTTGCTTAATATATCATAAGCTTAAACTATTTGCTATTAAAAACTTTTCACATTTATTAGTTTTTTACTTGTTCAGTTTCTCTTTCCTCTTAATGTAATAATCCAAGACAAATTTCACTTGCCAAATTCAATAGAATAAGTTTTTTTCACAAATATATGTATTGAAGTAAAAAGATAATTTGTGCTGTGTCAGTTGTTTTGTTTTACATCATCAGATTTTGCAGCAATAGAAATTATTATCTAATTCCAAATACGTAAAAATGAGTCCCAGGAACCAGTTGCTACTGCCATTCCATCTTCTGTTACACCTAGACAAGATACCCTATTGTCATGACCCGCAAGGATTCCTGAAAATCAAGATAAAATTTGTGAATAAAACATTAAGTATAAAGTTTTAATTATAAGTGTTAGATCATTCATATATATTTGTAGTAACGGTTTTATTAAGATTATAAAATTAATTAGTTTTGATAAATGGTATTGGATGTTGCTAGAGATACACAATTTTACACACGAAGTCTCATAATTATTTGTTACGAGTAAATATCCAAGCAAACAGGGGTCCAATGTGATTTAAAAAACTATCAACAAATGACACATGAAAACCGCTTCTCAGTAAAAACTTGTTTGTAAGTCGGCCTAGTCCTAATTTCAAGAAATCTCAAATTTTAGGTAAATAGTCTTACAACATGTGTTAATAGGCAAGAAAAAAAATGTGTAAACGAAGGGCAAAATGTAATTAGAAAGTTATGAACAAATTCAAGAGCTGAAAGTTCGCTATCCCGTAATTAATTATTTTAAACTTGACTCAGCGTTATCCGAGGGATAAGAAACTTGATATACGTACTCTTACGACAATTAAACATAAGTAGATATGTAACTAACAGCGGACATAATCATATAACAAAGTAATAAATAAATTTAACAAGGAAAGAATTGATTTTTTGTAAGAAACTGTCTATTATTTGGTGATACACACAAACGTGATCTAGGGAATTTCAGAATTAGTATGAGTACTCTTGCAACACATAAACACAAGTCAATATTCAAGGAAAAAAAGGTACATATCAGTGAAAAATTATGAAAAGGTTAAGCAGAAAAAGTGGCTTTTCTGTTAAAAATTGTTTATTACTGAGTCCAGAATTCCTCATAAAATTCTACAATCATCATAAGTACACTTATAATAAATTAACTCAAGAAAATATTCATTTGTCAATATCCAATACGTCATAAGAATGGTTAATTACATATATGATGTCTATTAATTTGAACTGCTGTTATCTGTCATCTAAGAAAATAACATGTTTCGTATATCTTAATTTGATCTTTCAAATGATCCTTGTGACTAAACGTAACAAAGTATTCCAGAAACTAACTACTTAATGTTTTGTTTGAGTAAAGATTCTTCAAAAAATAAAATATATGTAAAAAACATAATTTTTGTTCACAGCCTAGTTGTTCCTATTCACAGTCTTTGACTGTTTCTTTTAGATCAACAGTTAGATCAACAATCAAGTAATAAAAATCTTTAATCATTCTTTAATAATTTAAAAATTTGTAACAGAAAGAGGGATAAGAACATTATTGAGATATTGTTCATAATAACAAGAATATGCAAAAATAAATAGTGTTGTTGTGAGGAAAATAAATTTTTTTCTGTAATTTTTTAGAGAAGAATGGGCAATAACAAAAATTACCCTCCTTGGTGTAGCAGTTTTATTTCAAGTATATCTAGATATGGGCCTCACTTATTCCCACCGAAGTATGCTCCCAATATCTTTTTATTTGGATTTCACGTATACTCATTGTTAGATTTTTACGTATCCTATGCCCCTAATCCTTATCAACCTTATTTCTTTCGGCAATCACCCTTTTTTTCCGTAATCACTTTCCTTTTTCCAAAGTTTAGGGAATTGCCCTTCTTTCACTGGAGTTTTCGCGCAGACCCCTTAAAAAGTTTCCCTCAAACGACTTGGTCATTCATCTAACTAGGTACTACATACAGGGCATAATCTGAATCCCGCAACTCGTGAGTACCTTCTACATGTAAGGCATAACGTGTTGGCTGAGGTAACTCGGGTGCATTTCGAGAACATTAATAGTATTAAACTAAGCTAAGGAGCAATGTACAACGAAGGAGGCCCGCCGAAAGTGGTTTCAGCGATAGCAGAGAAAGCAGAAACTGTAACATCTTTCCAGCCACGAACTCATTCGTGTAGTTTAAGAGACCACTGAAAATTACTGCTCAAAGCATTAGGGAACTCCGAAGCAGCAGTAACAACAATCAGTAAAAGATGTAAGTTATTTATCAGAAGGGTAATTAATACCAAATCTTGTTAAAGTAACCCAAGTAAATTGTATATAAAAGTATAATTATTTTGAATTATTTTAATGAAAGAATACATTAGTTTAAATTATCCATATCATTCTAATGCAAGATTTTTACCCAACTAAAAAAAAACAACTAAAGCTAATGAACTAAGCTTTAAGGAACCCACAAATGACAATATAATAAACGGTTAAGACCATACTTTTAACAAGTCCAATCATAACAATTTTAAATCTTATCATACTTAAACTAACTATCCCCCTTCCCTAGTATCCATGGGATCCCATCAGTTTTCCCTCAGCTTCATCCAATCTATCTCATTATCTTAATTTTTATTGAATCACGCAATAATTCATTTATTCTTTTTATAATCTACTTTAATTACACTTAGAAAATATTTTTTTCATTTATTTTTACATCCTTTAAAATTTATTTACTATCAAACGAATGACAGTTTCTTTACCTCTTGTAATCTTCTCTGGACTAACTCTACTTGTTTGTCTTTTATCTTTTGAAAAAAAATTTTTAGTTTTGAAAAAACTTTACATATAATATAAAGTTTTGTACTAAAAAAATCACATTCTTTTAATAACTGATTTTTTCCGAAGTTTTGTGTGACATTATAAGTCGTATAGCAAGTAATATTTGCGATGACATATGTATCATAAAATTTAAAGGTACATATAGATGAAAGTACTCACAGCACTCCTAGTATATCAATGTCCTACTATGATAGCATTAAATTTTCGATCAAATCAACTGCGTTGATAATTCTTAAGCCGTACTAAAGGAGAAAAAAAAACAAATTTGCTTTCATTACGTGGAGGTGAAATGGAAGAAGTGGGGGTATGCAGGGGGCATAGAGAGGCTGTGGGGGTTAAGAGTAAAATTCTCTAACACCTACACAATGGAGGTAATATAGGTAGATGTCTTTTTTCCCTTATTCCGGCTGATCTTACATTTCCTCCAGACCCTCACCCCCCCCCCCCACTTAAGCCACCCAGTAACTCACCTACATATCCTAACAGAATTTTTCTTGACCCCCAGTGTAATTACACTATCCCCTACAGCCTGTACACAATTTTTGTGGAACCTTTATTTTACCCTACTAAGTATTACGGACTCTAACACCAATCCATTCGTGTATGTGTCAAGATATTGTTTTATTATATAAGTTATTTTATTGGCAAACTGCGATGAGTCATAAACTTTAGAAATAATCTAACACGTACATGTTTATATGTTAGTGGGCATGACTTGCTGGTAACATAAATATTAATATCATAATAAACGTATGTGAACATCGTGTACGTTATTCTAACTTGCATTATTATTTATCTAAACACTCCACCATTCTCCACGAACCTCATAGAACCTCGAATATTTACTTTTAAATACATATTTCCGTATGGTTTCCTATACCACCCAGGATGCTAATAAATGGACTTAAAAGATACAAGTAATTAATTACTCATTATTTTATTTCACTAAAGTAAGATTATAAATAAATTAATATCAATAATACTTTAGTTTATATGTATGTATAAGGTTCATTATGCGCTAAGCCTTTTTTGGGTAATGTTGGTAACAAACAATGTATAAAAATTTAATATCTTACTTAGCTTTGAATAACGTAAGACCGATACATACAGAAATCTAAATAACAGTTATATGCAAGTAAGCGCGGTGGCTCAGTCAGCTCGGTCGTGGGTCAGCACGCGAGAGACGGCAGTTCGATTTCAGGCCAGTGCGACTAATAGAAGTCCACCCATCCTTTTACCCTTCTTTCTTTCAAGTGCTAAGTGCCCTGAGTAGTGCTCTTTATAGAAGCCGAACGTAAAGCACTGTAATATAAAAAAAAAAGTTACATACAAATACAACCATACATACCGCGAAAGTATTGCTCTATTATGGAGGTTTATTGTTATTAGTCAACTGACAGAGGGAGTTAAGAAATTTGATAAATATTCATTAAACTGCTAGATGTAAACGTTTTTATAGAGAAGTTTTGTAATTATTTGTATTTAAAGTAAGATATAACAAAATTAAAATTTTCTTTTCTTTCGAAGGTTAAAAAATAAAAAGAAGCATGTAATTAAAGCCTGAAGCAGGGCCCCACTTAATCGCTCTGTGCAGCCATCTGAAACAGCGCCTGCATGGGTAAAGTACTTATTCATAAGAATAACGTGGCCTCCTATGGGCCATGGTACCTCATACATTTTTTTGTGGCACTAACGGATCTTTTATTACTGAGTTGAGCTCTTTTAGTAATGTTAACAAGTTTTAAGCCAACAGTAAGTTTTTCACTGCTTCATGCTAAAAAAATTTTTTCCATAGGAAACGCGTATGCTTTAATGAGAAAGTATAAACAATTTTTCCTATTGGTAGTACTGTTTCAAAGTGTTGCACGAAGAAAATACGTATACATACACACATGTTCATATTAAAATACATTATTTATTTTTCTTTGATTATTGTTTTATTCTAATAGATTATAATGTATGTGTTGTACAAGCTAGGTTAAAGTGGGGCAAAGTTCGTCTTACATAATTGAATTTAAATCATGTGATTAAATTTACCCACATCTATATATATACTCCATAATAAGTGTCAATTTTTTCTTTAATTAAATTTAAAACTTTGTCCTTTAGAGAATATATGATTCAATTATTTTCTTTCAAATTTTACTTTTTGAATTTTAATATTAATTTTTCTTTCTTCAAAACATTCTATATTTGTTGACCATTTTATTTAGACAGCAAATTTAACGTTTTTATTTTCTATTGTTTTAAATGATTTTAAAAATTGTCATGCAAACAAAAATAACAACTAAATATCAATATTTTTAATAACCACTATTAATATTAATTTTTTTGTTGGGTTTCATATTATTTTACTTCACATCTATTTTTTAATACTGATTTTTGATAATTTGTTTGTTTTTAAAAGATTAAGAACTATTTCGTATAATTATATGTTGTGTTACGTGGGAATTGTTGAGTTTCGGGGTGTAAGGAGATTGAATACACGTGAAAAAAAGTATATGGTCGTTTATTAGAGTCTCAAAGCGAGAGCAGTCGCGTGCGTGGCGTTAGGTTCGGAGGCTGATCGAAGAGAGGGAGAGCGGGAGAGCTGATAACGCTCTGGCCCGCCGCCGAAAGGTGATCATCATACTCTGTATCCGCTGCTCATGCGCCGTGAGAGGTGAGTCTTAGGCGCGAACTTACAAAGGTTCTAGATACTGTACGTTACACGTCCAAGGCCACGCGGTCATCGTCCTCGATGGCCATACTGGTTTGTGTGTGCGAGTATATTTGTGTTATATTGTCTGTGAATTATTTGTGTATACATAATTGTTCTTGTTTGCGCTGCTCTCTTTACATTATTTTTGTATAATTATATTCTTTGTATATTTACTATTTATTTAATTATTCTTAGTATTCTTTTATTTTTTTATTTATTTATTTATTTTTTTTTTTTTTAATCTGTACACATCTTATGTATAACCCTTTTTATTACATCGTCAGTCTCAATGATCATCGCGGATTTGTTGTTAACTGAGTTGGTAGTCTTCTGCCTTCTGATCCTACCCGCTCACCCAGTAGCACTTGTACCTCTCGTGCATTAACCATGGCTCCCTGGGTTGACAAGTCTTGTAGTACTAAGTTGGTGTTTCCGCGGTTCCTCTCCCGTCCGCCTGTAATCATTCTCAAACCTTTAAGTATTATTGAACCCCCCCATTTTAAAAATCCAAAAGATCCGGCTGCCACTCCTAGTGCTATTTCCGTTGCCAACAATGCGTATTCCTTGCAATTTGAGAATTCCTCCTTTGTTTGTACTAACTTGTGTGCCCGTTGGAGTATATCCGCTAGCTTAGTACCTGTTTTTATCCTATCGTCAAGTCCGTGCTCCTGGTTATCGAGTTCCTGTAGTCCGTCTCTTTTTATCACTGCTTCCATTAATTCCAATAACATATCTCCTTTAGTCCCTTTTACCTTTTGTAGTACATCCTTCGAGTTTAGACTTGCGCTTTTATTATGCGATTTTCACCTTCCTCTTGTCCTAGATCCAGTCTTGTATCAGATGCTTGAGCTATACAGTCCCTTGCTAAGCTGACTACCCCAGAATCCACCACCTTCAGTGTCTTGTGTTCGGTGTGTTCACACTGTATGTGGACTTTGTCCTTTTTCGTGGTGGTAAAGGCATGTTGGTTTTGAGCATGTTGACGTGTCCAAAATGTGCCCTTTAACTTGGCTAATATTATCGGACATTCTTCTGGTTTCTTCACTGCAATCCCCAATATGATACGTATCTCACAGGGGTGGTCCTCTTCGAATTCCTGTGTTGGCTCCATTTGTGTGCATATTCATATTTTTCCTAGTCTTTTACATAGTCTTATCACCTCTTGCGGGATTGGCGTAAATCTTTTCTCAGTAACACTGCTCGCTATGTATTTGTATGTTGGCTGCAAATATGCCACTAAATCCGTAGTATTTAAGCCTTTTTGTTCCACTGGCAATGTTGATATCCTAAGAAGGTCCAATTTTTCTTTCGTAACCAGTGGTATCCGTATGTAATATATTATTCTGCCATTAAACGCCATGGTCGTTATTTGTGAGATTTCTCCAATTTTTTCTTCTGTAGTTATATTTTCGCTTACTGGGAAGTGTAGATCTGGTCTCAGCTGCTCTGCCAAAATTTTTGCTTTCAAAATCGCTCTCAATGCCGCATCTGGTGTATGTGTCGTTCCCCGACTCGCTAAGTATATTATGTCCACCGTTGTTCCAAATTTTGTTAAGAGTCTCTCGGCTGAGTGTTCAAATTCGCCCACCATTTCTGTAACTCTGTGATAATTGCCGAAGTACTCTGCAAAAATTTTTAAACCTTCCTCCGTTATTCTTCCAGCTTTATCTTTGAACGTTTTTATATCTTGAAGGTATCTTTCATGGTTTCCATATGTTATGACTCTAATTTGTTCCGTTAAGTACTTAGTTGTTTCCATTGTGTTAGTCGGGATCACCTCTACTAGCTTTTGTATTAACTCTTTTTCCGCGTCAGTCACACCCCCCTGCAGCGCTTGCATCGTCTTGCTTTGATCATCGATCTTTTGGCCTACTACTGTTCTATATGCCTCTTTTACCCTATCCAAGGCCCTTAGGACTTTTCCTGCCGTGTACTTTACTGGTTCTATACATTCATGTTCCTTTTTTATCGTCACCCTGCACTTCCATTTTGGTTGCTTTTTTGCGTCTAAAAACGAATTTACCTCCTCGGCAACGTCATTCCAATCTACATACCATATCATTTTCCAAGTTGATGCGACTGCTTAAGCTGGGCCCAAGCTCTTCACCAATATTCCAGGGTTTCTTTTAATTTCCTCTATCTCTCCAGGTTGCTGTGTCACCGGCATGGTTCTAGCCCTGAAACATAAGATTTGTATTTTTTCTGTGCATACCGTTTTAATTGCTGATCTCGTAAGTCGTCCGAAGGCCACGCTTACGAGAGAAGTATACTATTTTAGTCTTGTTGTTTCTGATATCTCGTTTTTTTTTTTTTTTTTTTTTTTTTTGCTTCTTACTCTTATGCAATTTGTTTTTGTTATCCTGCTTCATTCCCCGAGTTTCCTATTATCTAATAATTGGGTTTTTATAACGCATGCTTTCTTGATTTTGTCTACGTGTGTAATTCTTGTTTAATTGCCACGTTTCAGTTTTATATTGTGGTTTTTGCAATTTATTCCTACGATTTCGTATGGTCCTTCGTAGTGATCCTCATATTTCTTTCTCGGCTCTTTAAGAACATAGACCATTTCCCCTTTCATGAAAAATCTTGTGTTCAATTTTTTGTTGTAAAAATATTTGGACCTGTACTTCGCCTGAACTTGATTCATGGCTGCTATTGTCCTTAGCCGCGTCATTGTTTTTATTACGTCCTCTAAATATTCATCATACGTTTGTTCATTCATTGTTTTCTTGAAGCTAGATGGGATTCTGGCTGGGTAGCCCAGCAATACTTCTTGAGGCGCTATCCCTGTTGCTGAGTGTTTTGTCGAATTGTGAGCGCACATGCACATGCCCAAATGATCGTCCCAAAAGTCATCTTCATTTGCGTACGCCTTTAAATATTCCGTTAATGTATGATGCATTCGTTCTATTGTGCCGTTACTCTATGGATGGAAGGCTGTTGTTCCCATTTTGTCTATTTTAAATACCCTTGTGAACTCTTCCAACAGTTTATTTTGGAAATGTGCCCCTCTGTCTGACAGCATTTTCTCTGGGGCGCCAAAGTCTGCAATTACTCTGTTCAAAAGTGCTTTTGCTGTTTCTAAAGCCGTTTCTCTTTCTACTGGTACAAGAATTTTGTATTTCGTGAGCTAGTCCTGAATTGACAATATGTGACTATTGCCATGTGCTAATGGTTTGTTTATCAGGCCATAAAAATTAATTGATACTTTTTGAAATGGCCTACCTGGTGTATCTGTTACAACTAAAGCCTTTTTTGTTCTTACTCTAACAAATTTCTTAGATTGGCATGATTCACAACCTAACACGAACTGACGTAGTTCCGGTCGCATATTTCGCCAGTAATAATCTTTCACAAGTTTGTTGTAAGACTAGTTCATACTTCTGTGGCCTCCTACCGATGACTCGTGGTATTCTTTGAGTACACCAAATCGTTGCTCCACTGGTGGTACTACTAAATTGTTCAAGTACAACACCGCCGATATTTTTGTGTTTTCGAAGGTGTTTTTAAACTGCTCTGCAAAATAGTCCCACTGTGATACGCTTAGTATTGCTAGATCTCGTATAATACCTACTGACATCAACTTGTTAAACAACATAAGCTGTTTTCAAAACGATATGCATTTCCTAATATTTGATTTTAATCCCGCACTAGCAAAGTGCTCTTTCACGTATAATTGCATTACTGATATTTTTCTTGCTCTTAATAAAAAGACCTCTCCAACACTCCTATTTTCTTTATTCATGGCTGTTGGATTTATATAACCTCTCTCGTGAAGCGCGTCTATGGCTTTTGTGTCCAGTTTCTTTTCTATTATTGTACAGAAGGCTAAGTTGTCAATGTATCTAAATGGGTGTTCGTTTAATTTCTTAAGCCTTTGAAATTGTGGTACATCGTTATCTTCTTCTGGCTTCCAGGATGGTTTTTGTACTGGAAGTCGTGTCCTGCAAGCTCAGTACCTATCTAAATCTGGTATACTTATATTAATTTTGCCATCATCCGTGCTTTTGGCGTTACCATCTGCCCCCATGTTCTCATTAAGTAACTCTTTTCCATTTTCATTATCGCTACTTTCTTTTTCATGGCTTTCATTGTTTACGTCGTCATCCGATATTTTTGGTGTTTCTTGTTCCACTATTGGGCTTGGCTCATCCAGTGGTTCCGGTAAGGGTGGTGGCGAATCGCGCTTCTTTGGTATTCCTTTTTCTTTTGATTCAAAATCTAACTCACCACTCGTCTCGTGATCTGTTTTGTGTTGGTTTCCTCTGTTTTCTTATTAACTCTACCCTTGATGTTCTGTCTCGTATATGGAAACTTGTTTTTTTTCTTTTTCCTCAATGTTGCTCGTCTTGCCCCTCGTACTATCTTACTGTCTTCATCACTTGAATTTTTGTATAATTCATCTATTGATTTATAGCGTTTTTGTCCTTTTTTGCAGAGCTCCTCATAGTACTCCGGCTCATACCGCATGTGCTCTTATTTATCTTCTTTGATTCCTGTGTAGTGATAACACATTGAAGATCCGTCTCCATTTACGTTGTTCAAACTTATTTTCTTTTTGAACTCCTGAGAAAAATGCACTCTTCATCCCCAAACTCATAATCCTTGCTCAAAATTCTCTTTATGTTTTTCGGGTCGACGCAGTTTCTAATATGTTCAGAATGCAGTAAGATTTTTCTTAGCTGTTTTGCTGTCAAGTCCAGATTGAACAGTACAATAAGACTATAAAACAGGCAATTACCATCGCCTCTTACATCTACTAAATCCCACTCTTTTCATGGCTCTGCACAATTTCCGTCTGATCCGCGTTTTTGCTCATTAAGTGCATCGTTTGAAATCAATTGGTTCTTTTTGCTTAATTCTTCATCATTCAAATTATCGAACACCCCAGACGTCTCGCCATGATTTAAGGATAGCCTCTTTCCCTGATTATCCCACGAAAGATTTCCTCCTTCGCTGCTGGTCTTGCCTTCACTTTTCTCTTTCTCACTTTTATCTTCTGTACTTACTGTTCCCTCTTTTTCTTTGTTTCGATCACTTTTTTTACGTAAATCACTGCTGCTATCTTCTACCTCCTATACATCTATTCTAAATCCTGGTTTTCTTTCTACCTCTCTCTTTCTGATGTCGACAAAAACTTTTTTTTGATTCTATCGGTCTTTTCTTGTTACATGCTGGGAAGGTCGTTAAGCTTTTTTGTATCCTTTTCTGCAAAATAGTTAGACTCTTTTTACTTTTTTTGTCATAGATTTGACTATTATGACTATGCACTATCCATATATTTGTGTTATATGGAGACGTATGGGGACGTTGACGGTTCTATTATATCCAAATCCATCAATTTTTGAATTTCTCTCCTGATGTTTTCCTTCACCGCGGGCGGGTATCTATATCTTCTGACGACTACTGGCTTATTTGTTGTAGTCTCTATTTTGTGTTTAATTAAATGAGTTGTTTTTATCGGTTCTCCGTCCAACCCAAACACAAACGGATTCATCGATATTAATTTTCTTACGTGCTGTAACTCTTCTTCATTACAGTCTTCAGTGTCGATCAGTGTCATGATTTTTTCAATTCTTTCTTCGACACTTTTTATATCGCAGTCTTTTTCCACGTACGTGTCGATTTCTTTATCTCCATCTACGCTTTTATATCTCAACCTGTATTTTCTTTATATTTCTTTTTCTTCTATTTTGTCTTTCTCGAGTAAGCTCACAAATGCAGTTTTTTCTTCTTTAGCACCGTCCTTCACGTTGCCAGTTATTTTCCTTTTCTTCACTTCTTCGCACTTTATTAGATCCACTTCCAGTACTGTGATTCCCCTTTTTTTGCTTCAAAAATTCACACATTCTGCATATGTTTTACCCTTATTATTAGTGCCGTAAAAGCTTCCAAAATGCACATGTTCTCCCACATCTTGAAGTGGCACAAATCTAACTTGAATCTTTCTGAATTCTTCCTTGACTTTTGCACATATAACCTGTCTAAATCTCGCTGCTATCTCAAAATATTCTGCCGTCTTCAGTAGGGTTTCCACACCACCTAGGCTAAGTTTATTTGTTTTTGCGCTTACCTCGCCATTGTATTTTTTAGACATATCCCATTCAAGGATTACGTCTCCTTCGATCGGAAAATCCTGTGAGACTACATGAAAAGTGCACTTCATACCGTGGATCATTGCATCCACCGTGCCTTTTGTTTCACGTTCTCCATGAGTTACTCCAATTATTTTTACTTTTACATTCTCATCTAATGGCGAATTTTCTTTTATATAATCTTCTTTTAGTATCGAGATCTTAGCACCCGTGTCAGCATAGAGATCTGATCTTTTAATTCGGAAATCCTCACTCTCCAGCGTTACGGTTGGCAGTCTGCGTCCTTCTGCTGCACAATTAATTAGCACCGCCGTGACTTATTTCTTCCCCTCTTTTCCCATCGATATATTTTTATCTTTTAGATTTTTTTTTACATTCGGCTCAATTTGTTGACGAGTCTTAATTTTGTTTTTGTTCATCTCCTTTCTTCACACCTTCAACTGCACATGTTTTTCTTCTTTCTCTCTAATTTTTTCATCATTTACTTGTTGTCCTTTACAATACGTAGCCACTTTTTCCCGATGCTCGATGTTGGAGGAGTACATCGAGCATCGTTCTAAAAATTCGGCTTCTGTTTACTAGAGAAATCAACCCATCTAGGTTCAGCCTCCCTTGCGTCTTGTGTCCCGTTTGTGTGTCTAGGCTCATAACGCTCGTTACTTTTCCAATCATAATTATTTTGGCTATCATCCCTGCCACTTTCTCTTTGGCCGTAATTTCTGCCATTCGGCTCATAATATCTATTATTACTAGTATTATTGTTATCATTGTTTTCGCGATAAGCATACCCTCTTTCAAAATTTCTCCCATATCTGCCGTAGTTGTATTTATTCTCTGACTGAACTATATTATTATGTCTGTAGTCTCCGGGTCTTCTTCTACTATCAGTATATGATCTTCCACCTCTTCTTTCTTCACCCCTATCCTGGTACCTTGTATAGTACGGTGTTCTGGTCTCCTCACCGCGACCTTTCTTCACTAGCAGCCCCTTTTCTATGTCGTGCCACAATAAACGACACTCTTCTGCTTTGTGCCTAATTCGGCCACAATAGTTACACTTGTTTACCTCGTATTCCTTTTTGTTGAATTTTTTTTCCCATCTCTCATATTTATTGCTGTCTACTCGAGGTGATTTCATAGCCATTATATCCTCGACTTTCAATGCCAATGTAATGGCCTTTGTTAGCGTTATGGGCCTATGCATTGAAACTTCGTGGTTGTACGGGGGATTAAGGCCTAATATATATTGGGTCACTACTTCTTTTTGAATATTTTTCTTAAATTCCTGCCTTAACATTTTAGAAACTTCAAGGTTTGCTTCTTGGAGCCCCATAGCCCTGTTGAACAACTTTTGCATGCGATTTGAGTATTCTTTCACAGATTCCCTATCCCTTTGTCGTTCCAACCTAATTTTTGCCATAACTGTCTCTGTGCTACTGATGGCTTCGTACCTTTCCGTAACCTCCTCAAAAAATTCTTCAATAGACTCAAACTTTGTGATTCTATCATTTAAATGTGCTGCCGCTCGACCTCTTAGCCTGCTGGATAGCGTTGCCAAAGAATATAGAACGTCTCTGTCGTCCACCTGTCGGCCTATTGCCCTTACTACCCTTGTGAACGCCGACAAATTTATTGGGTCCCCTGTAAATATTGGTATTGTTGGAATTATTGTGCTCAATTCTTTAATTGAGTGATTTACATTCCTCTCATACTCCCGGTGATGCGGCGATCTGTGTGTAGATCCACCTGTTGTTTGCTCCCACCTCTCCTGGTTATTTTTAAAATTTTCGAACTCCCGCATCGGTCTAGCTTTCCTTCTATCTCTGTTGTGGAATTCTCTTTTATTTTCTCCCCCCTTCCTTTCTGGCCATCTCTGGGGCAACTCTGTCTCCCTTCTCCAATTGCCAAGCTGATTCCTAGCGGGCCCCCTATCTGACTCATCTCCTTCCTTTCCACTATCATCACTACGCAGGGGCTCTATATATGATTCTGAGGCTTCGTTTCCTCCGATTATTTGCTTAGGGCCTTCTTTTTCCTTATCTCTTAGTACGACCGTCTTCATGCCCTTTAAAATTTTTCCAATAAAGTCTTTTGTTTTTTTGTTCGACTTTTCTAACTCTTTGACCGCCTCGGGATAGTGGCAAAATTGTAACCATAAACTGTCGTCTGTCACGACCTCCGCGTCTGCTAAGCGGTCCACCGCCCCACCTACAACGTCATCAATTTTTCCCGACTGCATTTTGTTTTATTCTCTTGGTTATTTTTTTGGGGGTTTTTTTTTTGTTTGTTTGGTTGTATTTGTTTGTTATGGGCTAATTTGATAAAACTCATCGCCCAGCAGTAATATTATTTACCGTTTCTATAAATTTTATCTACCTGGACAGTATTGTAAGTAGTATGATCCAAAGCATTTCCGTGTCCGTAAACAAAGTGTCCAAAGAAAAATATTGCTACCAGAGGGTGCATGGTGTGATGTAGTTTCGTGTTTTGGCTCTCCCTTGTTTTATTTCCTGACGGTGCCGGCCTCCTGGATGGCTGCTGAGCGCCCACGCTGGTACTTGACACCTGCTCATTTCTCACGTGTCTCGCCGCGTGTGTCTTCTTAACATTGTATTTTTTTTCTTTTCTTGTTATTATTCACTGTTTCTTCTTTAAATTCTTTTTTTTTTTTTTCACTTTTTTTCACTTTTTTTTCACGATAATTCTTTTTATTTCCACTTACACTGCACTGTGGGTGCTTTCCGACGACGAAAGAAAACCAAAAAAAAAATTTTCTATCACTTTGTCGTACACAACTCGCCACACGTCGAGCGCCAAAAATTGTGGGTCGGGTTATCTACAACCTCCTGTTACGTGAGAACTGTGGAGTTTCGGGGTGTAAGGGGATTGAATACACATGAAAGAAAGTATATGTTCGTTTATTAGAGTCTCAAAGCGAGAGTAGTCGCGTGCGTGGCGTTAGGTTCGGAGGCTGATCGGAGAGAGGGAGAGCGGGAGAGCTGATAACGCTCTGGCCCGCCGCCGAAAGGTGATCATCATACTCTGTATCCGCTGCTCATGCGCCGTGAGAGGTGAGTCATGGGCGCGAACATACAAAGGTTCTAGATACTGTACGTCACAGTTGTATTTTTCTTGATCTTTTAAGGCAAATAACAAAACTCTTGGTTTTTCTTTAAGCGACGTTTCGTCGACTGGAGTGTCGACCTCTTCAGGCTTTATTAACATAATAATAAATTTTACAATGACCAATGAATATGGATATATATAGTGTAAAAAGACTTTTGTTGTGGACACGTAGGAGAGTGGACGTGTAAAAGTGAGCTCCTAAATAAAGCAATAAATAGAAGAAAGAGCAAGGGTAGATAGCTGTAATTAAGTCTTTAAAAAGTGGTGAAATACATGAGGACATAATAAACAGTGACAAAAAGTGAAAAAGAAAGTGAAACAGGAGGATTATAAAGGATTGAAAAACAGGTAGGACAGAGAACGCGAGAGACGAACAAGACGCTGATGCAAGTCGCAAAAGAATAGTGCAATCGGATGAACAAAGGAAAAAGTTGTATACGAAGGAAAAGGGAGAAAGAAAGAAGTGATAATAATTAAAGAAAAGTGAACAGTGAATAGTGAAAAAGTGGACAAACAGGGGTATAGAAAAAAGTGAGGTTAGGAAACCCAGTAAGAAAGAAGGGCACGGGCAGGGTAAGGTGATTTCTTTTTATCGGTTACCAACAGAGAAAGTAGATAAGGAAGATACCAAATTTTCGGACGGTAGTTACGTGGTCAATAAAGAAGGAACCCCCAAAAAAAATTTTTTTTTTAAAGAAAAAGGATATTTTTTTAGAGACAGTAGGTAAAGAAGTTTTTGACAACCTGGTTACTGGCAGTAGATAAAAAGAATTCCTGAATTACCGGAATTGACAGAGTCAGTAAGGAAGATATCTGTAGAGTCGGTAAAATTTCGAAAATGACAGGAAAAAAAGCAAATATTAACTAACACGAGAAGTAATAAAAACACAAATCCAAAAATCAAAGAACAATCCACCCTGAATTTCCAGAGAGAAAAAGAGAACAAGGATGAAAGTCAGGATGTTAAAGAACAAAATGATAAGATGAGTAGGATAGAAAAGAGATTAGATAGTATGTTTGAGTTGATGAAAAGATTAAAAAAAAGAGAAGAAGAATGGAGAGAAGAAAGAAGCAGGTGGTTAAAAGAAAGACTAGAGTGGATAGAAGAGAAGAAAGTTATTGATGAAAGGATCAACAGATTAGAATAGGAATTAGAAAAAAATGAAAGGGAGAAGAGAAAACAGAACATTGTCATTAAAGGTGCAATTATAGAAAAAGAAAATATAAAAAAGAAGGTGGAAGAGTTTGTGGAACAGAAAATCAATGTCAATGTAAAGGTGAAAAATGCTACTGAAAGAGTGGTAAAGAAAGGAAAAAGTGATATGAAAATGGTAGTAGTAGAATTGGAAAGCAAGGAAATAAAAGACAGTATCATGATGAACAAGAAGAAGCTTGAAAAAGGAATATGTATTGAAAATGATTTGACACGAAAAGAAAGAGAAATACAAAGATTGATATTAGATAAATCAGAGAAACAAAGAAACGATGGAAAAACTACAAAAATTGGCTATATGAAATTGATGATTGATGATAAGTGGTATAGATACAACGAATGGAAGAAAAATTTCCTAGAAGAAAGAAGAAGGATACAGGGGAAGATAACAGGAAGATCGCAAGAATGAAGAGGACAAGAAGGGACTGAGAACAGGGAGTTGGAGGAGGAGTAAAAAAAGTGTAAATATATGCGTTTGGAACATAGCAGGAGTGTTAAATAAGGACGTGGAAGTATGGGAATATTTAAATAATTTTGATATTATAATGTTAGTAGAAACATGGTTAGAGAAAAATAAATGGGAAGATATAGACAGTAAGATGTCGAAAAAGTATGAATGGAAATTTGTTGCAGCAAAAAGAGAACATAAAAAAGGTTGAGCGAAAGGAGGAATAATTACAGGAATTAATAAGAAGTTAGAAATTAAAAATTAGGAGGAATTGAGTGGTAACATAGTAAAACAAGAGATTAAATATGGCGAACAAGAGTGGACATTTGTAGGAGTATACTGCTAAGACGTGGCAAAGACAATGGAAATTATAAAAGAAAAAATAGGAACGCAGGAAAAAGGTGGTATTATACTGGCAGGAGATTGGAATGCGAGGACTGGCAGGGAAGGTGGATGGGTAAGTGAGATGGAGATTGGAAGCAAGGAAGTTAGTAGCAGGAAATCAAAAGATGAAGCAATCAACGAGGAAGGAAGAAGGTTAATTAAGGAAATAACAGAAGAAGGATGGGGTATAGTTAACAGACAAAAAGGAGAAGAAGGAAACTACACGTACATTGGCAGCAGAGGTGAGTCAGTAATAGATTATGTTATAAGTAATCAAGAAGCGTTAGATCAGATAAAAGAATTAAAAATAGGACAAAGAACAGAGTCAGATCACATGATGTTAGAAATATACTTAGAAAATGAAATAGAGATGGTAGAAGATAGGGGAAAGGAAGAAAAGGAAATTTCAAGAAGAGAATGGACGCAAGAATTGATAGACTAATACCAGGAGAGGTGCGAAGGATCGAATTGGAAAGAGATACAAGTAGAAAGAAAATGGGAAAAAATAAAAGAAGCAATAGAAGCAGCAGTACCAAAAACTAAAAAACAGTCTCAGGTATGGAGGTTGGGAGAAAGAAAGTGGTATGACAAAGAATGGAAAACAGAAAAAAAGGAGCTGAGAAAAATAATAAAGCTATGGAGAAAAAAGAAAGTGGATAGAAACTATCTAATCAACAAAAAGAGAGAGTATAGAAATTGGTGCGAGGCGAAAAGAAAAAGGTATGAAATAATGGAGGAAAGAAATATAAAGGTCGCAAAATCAGAAAGGAAAATTTGGAATTATATAAATAGATATAGAAAGAAGAAAGCAGGCGTTAATAATAAGACAGAAATTGAAGAATGGAGAAGGCATTTTATGAGGAAACTAGGCGGTAAGGATGAAAAAGCTATGATGATAGAAAAGGTGGAAGAAGAGAATGCAAGAATAGAGAAAAGTACACAGGACCAAGAAGAATTAAGCAAAGAAGAGTTCAAGAGGTTAATAAATAGGTTAAAACCGAGGAAGGCACCAGGAGATGACAAACTAGAAAACGAAATATGGAAATATATGCCAAAAGAGGTTGATGCAGCGCTATGGGAATTGATGAAGAAAGTATGGGAAGAAGGAAGGATTCCAGTACAATGGAGAAGAGGAGTGATATGCACAATTTATAAAGGAGGTGATAAAGAGAAGCTGGATAATTTCAGAGGGGTAACTTTGACATGCACGGCATATAAAATATACGCGAGTATGTTAAATGAACTATTAAAAAAAGAGATTGAACAAAAATTAGCAGAAAGTCAATTTGGATTCAGAGAAGGAAGAGGAGTAATGAAAGCAATTTATACGCTGAAGCACATAGTGGAAGACAAATTAAGTAAACCAAAAGGAAAAATATTCGCATGCTTCATTGATCTAAAAGAGGCATTTGACAGAGTAGATAGAACGATTTTAAAGGAAAGATTGCAAGATATGGAGGTGAGTAAAATATTGATAAGAAGAATTATGGATATATACAAAGAAACTATAAATATAGTGAAGGTAGGAGATGAAATATCAGATGAATTTTGGACAGAGAGAGGAGTAAGGCAAGGGTGTCCATTGAGCCCAACATTATTTAATGTGTACCTAGCGGATCTAGAAGAGGAAATGAGAAAAGGGCAAGTAGGAGGATGCAGAATATGAAATGAAAAAATATGGAGCTTATCCTACGCTGATGACATAGTTTTAATAGCAGACAGAGAAGAAGAGCTAAAAGATATGTTAAAACGGTTCAAAAAGTACATTGAGAAAAAGAAAATGATTTTGAGCGAAAGAAAAACAAAAATTTTAGTATTCGAAAAAAGAGCAAGGAAAGATAGAGTATAGAAATGGGGAGAAAATGAACTAGAAGAAGTGACAGAAATTAGATATCTGCGATATATTTTACAAAAAAATGGTAGTAATGAAAGGCATTTGGAAGAAAGGAAGAGAAAGGCTATAATGGCGATGAAAAGCGCTTGGAGTATAGGTGAGAGGATATGTAAGTATAGTTATCAAAGAAGGAAGAAGTTATTTGTAACATTAGTGGAGAGTATAGCGTTATTCGGAGCAGAAGTATGGGGCTGGGAAGAAGATGAGAGATTGGAAAGTATACAAAGAAAATATATCAAGTGGTTATTGAGATTAGACAAGAATACACCAAATTATTTAGTGGAAGAAGAATGTAAATTGGAAAGCATGAAAATAAAGACGCTAAGAAGAGCAATAAAATTTGAAGAAAAGATTAGGGACTCAAAAATTAAATTAGTAAAAGAAGGCATAAGAGAAAAAAATAAAGATAAAGAAAGAAAAAACATTGGAAGAGTAGCAAAAAAGAGAATGGAAATATTAAAGGAAGAAGAAGTAACAGAAACAAGATACATGAGAGGGACAAAATTCAAAGAGCAAGTAAGATTTAAGATGATAGAGAGTATAAGAAGAAAGGAAAAAGAAAAAAGATTAGAAAAGATAAAAAACTCAAGATATAATAAGATATACAAGAACATAATAACAGAGGATGAACTAGAATATCTGAAGATGGAAATACCAATAAAAGATAGAAAATTAATGGCAAGATTTAGATGTGGTAATGAATGTAAAAGCAGAGAACATTGGAAGGAAGAAGAAAAAAGGAAATGTAGATTATGCAAGGAAGAGGAGGAAAATCATACACACATACTGAAGAGATGCGAAAAAACAAGGAGCGAAAAAGTAATAGAAGATATACTTGATAAGAGCGCAAAGAAAATAGAAATATTGAGAAGAGTAGTTAGGAAAAGAAAAAAAGGGGAGAGTTCTTGAAAGTGCCAAGAGAAATAGGATGAAGAAATCAAGAAGGAAGAAGGGAAGGATATGAGAAGAGAGAAGAAAGAAGAGAAAGGATCAAGAAAAACAGTGTAAAGAGTAAAGTGAAGTGTAAATATACTTTTAAAAAGACTGTAGTATTTAAGATTTAATTTATTTTATTGCAGTGGTTATATGGACAATATAATTTTTTTGTTTTTTTTTTAAAGTTTCTAATATTATATAAAAGAAAAAGTGACCAATTGTTTTAGTATTATTAATAGATTACATTTTATTTCATTTCTAGTTAAATTTAAACATAAATATTAGTATGAATTTTGAATTAGTAGCAAATTATCTTTGAAAAGTTTTAGGTTCATAATATTATCTAAAAGAAAAAGTAACTAATTATTTTAGTATTATTAATAGATTTCATTTTATTTCATTTATAGTTAAATTTGAATATAAATATTAATATGAATTTCGAATTAGATTCAAATTATCTTTGAAAAGTTTTTTTTAAATTTATTATATGTTTTTGTTTACTTACTAATAAGAATAGGTTATGTAACTTGAAAATCATGAATGAAAATGTAAAACATATGTAAAAGTAATGTGCAAAGATAACGATAAGAAATGTAACGGAAGCCCTCCAAACCCGAAAGGGACGGAGTATGAAATAAATAAATAAAATAAATAAATAATAAATATATAGTGTAAAAAGAACAAACGGAATACCTTATTGAAAATCGTGAAGGAAACTTTCATGTGTCAAGCAAATAACTCACATGCGAGTCAAAATGGCAAAGGCGCCCACATTATAATGACTATCGCTTTCATAGCCAGGCACATATATATGCACATACAAATTTCGCAATTCAACGACCGAAATTTGTAGTTTACATGTCTTACTTATAAACGAGCTACATATACATTTAAATATATATGTACATATACATTTATTTCTAGAACCTTACGGATTTGAAAAAACTTCGATAAGTGCGACTTAACTTATGTACATCTTCTTGTTTATTTATATTGTGACTATTGGAGGTAATGTAAAGCATTTCAGAGATCAAACGTTTGTTGTAATACGGTTCTTTGTCCAATATTTTAATATTTTCCCAATCAAAATTATGATCATTAGAGATTTGGTGTAAAGTTACTACCGATTAGGATTTATAGTTGTTTTGATGTTCTTGTTTTCTCTCTTTTAGCGCTCTCTTCGTTTCACCTGTATACTTTTCTAGACAGTCACTGCATGAGATTTCATATACAACATTTGTACTATCCAAAGTCTTAGTGATATCTTTTCCCAACTGTATAATATCGTTTAATTTTTTGTTTATTCTGGGAATTACTTGTATATTGAATTTTCTTAAATATCGTTTTATTTTGTCAAAGTTTTGTGGGAAGTAAGGCAAACTTATAATAGTGGTATTTAAATGCAAACGTTCTGTAGCTTTTATTGTAGCATTATTAATTTTACAAAGTTTAATCTTAATGTGTTTATTGATAAGGTACCTTGGATAGCCATTCTCAAGCAGCATCTGTCTTACAATTTTTATATTTTCACTATGGAATGAACAATCAGAAAGTTTTATCGCCCTGTCTACTAGATTGCAAATTATATTGTTTTTTTGCTGCGGTGTATAATCTGATTCATAGTGTAAGAGTGTGTTGGTAGACGATTGTTTTCTGTACCAATTAGTTATAATTATATTATCTTGTCTTATTAGCGTCATATCTAAGAAATTGATTGAAAATGAAACACTGTGTTTCGTGATAAATTTTAAGTATACGACATGGAATGTCACAGTATAGAAGAGATCTATCTCTCTATGGATGCGTAGGGCTACTGACGATAACTACCATGGTTCTCATTATTTTTTAGTCATTTAACGTTGAGATCTTTAAGTGTAATTATAAATGTTGTGCTATTACATTTAATTCACTAACAAAAAAAAGCGAATGCACTTTAACGTTATAATCATTAACATTATGAAAAAATTTTCAAACCACTGATTAGAACAATATGAAAGTACTATACTGATCAGTTCTACATTTATTAGTATAAAATGATCTGTTTGCCTTCGGGGCTGTGCGTTAAAATTTATGAGCTTTAAATTGTTTTACAACCAAAGAGAAGTATTTAAAAATTGGATGTGACCGTAGAATATATAGAATGTACATGAAAATTTTTAAATATTGACTCTACAGAAAGAGAGGTACAGATGTAGAAGAAATGCTTTAACTGTTATTGTATAATCAATATTTTACAATATAAATCTCATGTTATAACGATCTTTTTAGCTTTCTTTACAATAATAAACGAAATCAATTTTTCCTACGCTGGCAAGTGGAAAAAAAAGTTTACACATTTATAAATAAGCTTCGATTATTCTGAATCTCAGAATTATACAGATAACATGAAGAAAACATATCACATTTCACAGGAAGAAGCTTAGGAAAAATCTTAATACTTATGATAAAATAAAGAAGTTACATAAAGGAAACAGAAAATTTTAACTCATATAGGGGAAAGGGGCAGGAATATGGTTGAAATTTAGTAGAAACTTATCTAAACCTATGTTGCGAGAACCTGCACTGCTCTTCGGTAGCTCAAGCGGTAGAGCAAATGTCTAGTGAACAAGTGTGTCTTCGATCTGCACCTACACTGAAAAAGATTCGGCGCGCCCCCTACTCTTCAAGTTTAGAGGCTACTCATATTTGACATGGCAGCACCTACACTTTTCATTGGAGTACCAGCTACTCCGATCGGCGTAATATACGCTCTGACTAAGTGTACCGACCACATTAGCCAATCGGGTTTGTCGACTATGTTTGCAACTGAGTAGCCGTTACTCTTTTTGTTCGGCATCCATCATGAACACGTGAGCTTATCACTTTAGTTCAGTGTTAGTTTTTTAGTTTTGTAATTAAATTTGACAATGGATGCGTTCTTTATAAAATATGATTTTACGTTTCCAAGAGTTTCGTGAAAGAATTACATTCACTTTATTTAAAGTTTTATGGTAAATTAAAACTGAAATTTCACTTTTTAACTCACTATATCTCAATTCTAGAATATTTTGGTCCTTGTATACATTTTTGGAGTATGCGATTTGAATCAAGACATAGAGAACTAAAAGCTAATGCGATCTTTACTAGTTCAAAAAAAAATTTGTTACAAACTATTGCACTAAAACAAGTTTTAAAAATGTGCGAGGTGTTTAATGTTCTTAAAAATGAGTCAAAAATTAAATTTAATCGCAATCATACTAAAAATGATATCAATTTTCCAAAGTTCACATAAATGGGACTTTATATAGTTTGGATAGTTTTATAGTTATAAGTATGGTGGAACCAGAAATACGATTTGGAAAAATAGTAGGTATAAAAAAAGTAACAAAAATAGAAACTAAAGAAGAATCTAAGAAAAAATTATTCAGTACAATGTACAGTTTACAGTTAGCGTGTATTAAGAAATTTATTTTGAATAAACATTTGATGGTTTATATAGTGGAAAAAAAACATAAACAAAAAATATTTAATCAAGATGACATTTCAGCTATGCCACCAGTAGTGGCCATAAAAAAAGAAAATAATTATTGGATCATTCCAAGATAAAAACTGTAAAAAATTATAACTTTATTTTTAATAAATAGTTTTACTGTTTTATCAATATAGATTGTTAGTTTTTTCTTTATTTTGTTTGAATTATTAATCAACTCACATCCATATAAAAAAAAATATCTGCCCACTTTACCGTTATTATATTGTTTCGATTTATTTGCGAGGTTAAAAAAAAATTAAATTAAATTAATTACATGGTGTAGAATAAGGCTTGCCGAATGCATAAGAGACCGTGGGAGTGAGAAAGAGGTCTGTGGAATTGCTTTTCGGCAGACTTCTGTCTCTCTCTCTCTCTCTCTCTTTCTCTCTCTCTCTCTCTCTCATGGTTTCTTATACTTCGGCAGGTGCTGTTCTGCACCCTTAGCATGTGTAACACAGCTTAACTATTACTCCAAATCGGAGTAGCCTCTTCTCCGATTATAAGTATAGTGGTTATGCATAGTGGTCGACACAGTAGCGCTACGCGTAAACAGCGCCTCTGCTACTCCGTTTCAGCGGATTATCCACTCATAAACAGGGGCGCTGCTGTCACTCATATTAAAGTATAGCCAGCGCGCTGAATCTTTTTCAGTGTAGGGAAGATATTTTTCTCATTCTTACATATTTCATGAAAATTTCTTGAAGTAGAAACTGAAAGTGAATTTAAATTTTTAATCTTTAATATATTTCGTATCGAAAGAGAACATGGGTGGCATTACGATTGCTTACATAAGAAAGCCACCATCTACCATGTATCTGCCAATTAACATGATAATGAGTGTATGAACATTGCTTGGGTATCTCATAAAGTTACTCGAAATCTTTACGAAAATTTTTGTAAGTATTGCACGAAAACGATACTATTAAATTTAGTGTCAGAGATAAAAGAATACTTTTAAAAAAATCATATTTCCAATAGATCTTTCAGCTCATTTCGAATACATTAAAATAAATCAAATAAGTTGAAAATGTAGCATAATATTTTATTAAAACAATAAGTGGCAAAATAAAATAGTATGTTAACGATCTAATTTATATGTCCAATGAATTTTTTAATCTCACATCTATCATAGCTTTTCTATGACCAATTTCTTAATAGCACTATTAAATAAAAACAAGCAAATATTAATAAACAAATATTTATAAAAAAACAATGAAATATTTTTTTTATAGGTAGAATGAAATTATACTAAAATGAGTGTACCTTTACGATAGAAATATTTAAACTATTTGTTATCAAAATGTATTTTTAATAAATTTATAAGTATAAATTAGAAACATTATTTGTTTTTAGAGATTAGCATACACGGCGCTAACGTGACACATGTAAATTTCTTTCAGAAATATCGTACATCATACAACCAATACATTGTTAATAGAAAATTCAAATTCATTTGCTATTTTACAGACAATATTTTCAAATATTTTATTTTGACTATGATGGTCTAAGAGCTCTAATTTTTTCTTTTATTAAAATAGCATTAATCAATACTATATTTATCAACAATATTTCTACTTTATGATTGTAATATCAGTATGAACAAGTTTAAAATTATTTTAGTTGAACGATATTAGTTATCGGAGGGTTGGAGCGCAAAGCCAGCTAGGAAGTGAAGACCTACAAGATAATATTCATATATGAGACGTTCTTTGTCAAACGGCACAAAGATCTGCTTACAGTTCTATAAGTCGTGAATAATGTTTTGTGGGCGCAAACTGTAGCTTAGTTAGTAGGCTTCTTTTTTCCGTCTAGCTTTTTTCCAAAATTCAAAATGGCGGACCAATATGGCGGTTGAATAACTAATTAGTCAAAATAACTCTGAGGTAGCAATTTTACCTCATTTAAAATTATTTTGAACCTTCAAAAATTCAAATTAGAGCTTAACAATGAGCATTTTTTATCGCTGATTACGAACCTATGCTTATTTTTGATCAAGCACATCACTAATCCTTTCTAACCTTAAAAAAACTTCAAAAAATGTAGTTTTGCATAGTTTTTCGAAGTTTTGCACGTCCGTCAAAAAATTTTTTAAAAGTAATTATCAAGTGTGCTTTTTATACCGAATCATGAATCCACACTCTATTTTAGTCTAACATATCGCTTAATCTTCCTAACCTCAAAAAACTCTACATAAATCGATTTTTTGTAGTTTTTGATCGTACTGTGAGTCAAGAATTTCTTTAAAAAAATAACCATCATGAATTTTTCATAGAATGAAAGAAAATGTTAATCACTTTTCGTTGCACTGCTTACTGATTTTTCTTGACCTCAAAAAACTTTGAAATGAAGCAATTATGCTTTGTTTTTGATTGTTTATAATAATATGAAACAATTTAGCACCAATCGAAAATTCTTTTATTTTTACTTCTTAATCATAACACATTTGTATATAATATAGGTAATATTGCTGTTTGTCACTAACCTTCAAACACTTTTTAATTAAGACTTTTTACTTGGTTTCAAACCATTGTCGACCGTTCTATTATTCGTATCGTAGAAAGAAAAATTTAATGTACTGATATATATATATATATATATATATATATATATATCTATTTGAAGAACAAAAGAAATACTATTTGAGAAATAAAATAAGGAAGTTTATTTAAACCTTAGAGCAAGGTGCAATTCTTTAAGCGGCATTTTAGTTAGTGGCTTTCCATCGCTCATCAAGTGTGGACGAATTGTTTTCCTCAGTTATTTTGTCAGAAGTGCCTCAAGCCAGTTAATTACATTGTTCTCATTAACATTGATAAGTTGATTTGTAATTATTGATACGTTTAATAAAACCTAAATAAACTTATAGACATTAAAAGTTTAAACCAAATTAAATGATAACAGGATATAATAATAACCTTAAAAAGAGAGATTAAAAAGAAACGTACATGTAACTATCCACAGAAAAAAAAAATAAGGTAAGTCAATTCAAAGTTCTTTAATAACTACATTCAAGTATTTTTTTCTCTTCTATCCTCTTTTAGGTAGTAAATAAGCAAATAGTTGGACAATCTGCTAGTTCCACGGACCATCAGGGAGTTTGGGGCTTACATCCACAACTATACAGTTTTTACTGGATGATAAAGTTAAATAATAACAATCAATTATTCAACAAAGAGGTTGCTTAGTAATAATTGAATCAAAAATCACGTAAAAATAAAAAATTAAATATGCCAATTGAGGGGGCTTTGGGGGGAGCAAATACTAGTTATTATCTATACAACTATTTAACGTAAGGGGTTATGTACAAGGTGTGTTCCTAGAAAAAGATGACTTTTCAAATTTCACGGGCAGCGTACATTTAACTGTGATTTTTCAGTTTTTTAATGTTGGTGCACTCGTCACAATGATATGGTTACAGTTTCAGCTATGTGGTACAATTAATTTGTTTTTAAGAGACATAACAGTTTAAAGTGTTGTGCATGTTCAACGATTTTTTACTACCGGAAAAAATTGATCAAAGAATCATAGCTGGTAACAAATTATAGGTATATGGTTATTATATCAAAGCCATAGTCCCATCATCCTATTGGAAGAGCAGCTAAGTCAAAAAAGCACGCCAAGTTCGATCAAATATCTAAGTTTTGCTTACTGATTTCTTTGATACCTGTAGCGTAGTGAAACAGGACTTCTTACCATATGGTCATAAGGTCAATGAAGAGTATTGTCTGAAAAATATGCGACGCTTGCAACAAGCCATATCTTAGCTTGCGAAAAATTTTTTGGCTAAAAACAACACACAAAATCACGCCTTCGCCACCATATTCACTGAATTTGGCCCCATGTGACTTTTATCTTGTTTCAAAAACTGACGAGACCTATGAAAGGACGGAGATTTGCAAGATTTGAGGAGATTAAGACTGCAATGCTAAAAGAGGTCAAATGTATACCGAAAAGTGCTCATAAGAAGTGCTTCAAGGAATGGGAAAAGCGTTGGCGTATGTGTATCATATCTGAGAAGAACTACTTTGAAGAAAACAACATAAATATTATTGAATAAATAACTGTTTTTTTTTTTTTTTTTTTTTTAAATACAAAGTCACCTTACTCTTTGAACCACTTTGTGCATGGGTCAATCTACGAAAACTGGCATATTTTAAGAGTTAGAATAGACAAACAGTTAAAATGGGTTGTTGTTTGTTACAATATTTTTTTTTCGTATTGTCAGTGACAAAAAAAAAGTTATAATTTTTTGGACCCTGTTAGATCTGGACAAAAAAAGTTTTTATAAAGACTTTCATACTTCATTTTCAAAAAATAAGAGCGTTACGGGATCTTATAGATTCGTTAAATAATCCATATCGTAACGCACCAAATAAAAATCGAAATTCACCCTTGCACTTACGTTATGTATAAAACAGCTGTATTTAATTTATCACTTTCTGATTAGATAACCAAACGCTTCGAAAAGATACAAAACATTCTTTAGCGTTACGGGCCTTTGAATAGAGAGCGTGACAGTCTCTTATAAATTTGTTAAAAAATCAAAATTTTAATGCACCAAACGAAAATTAAACTTTTCCACTGCACTTATATAACATAAAAAATCGCCACACTTGAGCCCACTACCTTAAAAATAGATAACCGAACTCTTCCACAAGTAATATCATATTTCTTCGCGTTACGGGCTTTTAGTTTTTATTTTGAGGAGGCAGAATTTACAAATTTGCAAGCCTGTAGCACTGGCTAATCGGAATAAAAAAATTGGAAAAAATCCCTGCAATATCCTTAAACTGCGTAAAGTACAAAACGTCTGAATAAGAACGCCCAAATTTAAACGAGTGCATTTCTGAGAGCATTGTTCGTTGGAATATTTAATTTATTAGATTTTGGTCCCACTAACTTAACACCATCTAAGCTTTGGAAACAATTTTCTTTGGGTTTTTTTTCCAGTTTATGGGCTGTCGTCCTTTTAAGCGCTTCTATTGCATCTACCTAGCTTATTAGCAATTAACTATCGATAAAAATTGTGTCGATGATGAAAAAATACCTAATGATTGTATTTTATTTTCTTAAACATCTTGAGGGTTCTTGTGAGAAAAAAAACTAATTAATAAGCTAAGTAAAAACAACAAATGCTTATGTTGTCACAAGAGATCAAGAAAGACAGACGACATACAAAACTATTGAGAGCGTCACATGCACTATAGTAACGGATTAAAACTCCTTAAGAGAAAAGCTGGTAATCATAAGTAAGCCTTTTTTTGCATTTTAAACTAAAGGAATACTTTTTGTTGATCTAAATTCTATTATGGCTTTAGCAGTACACACCCCGTCAGTATTTAACAAATTCTTTATACATACCTCTAGGTAAGTACTTGGGTATTTCTCACAGAACATTTTACTGCTCATAAAGATGGTTTTGCTCTCTTACATGCGAATCAAATACAACGATTAGAAGATAAATTTTCCTTCACCACAAAAGAACCAACTTAAAAAAAAATACACTGATTAAGTATTTTCTGCGAGACAACGTTTGATTTTAAGTAGATGAATTCAAATTACGATTGAAAAATAATTTTTGATACTTCGTGCAAAAGACATGATAAAATTCATTTAATGAATGGCTCTAAAGCCCAAAAAATACT
This sequence comes from Copidosoma floridanum, assembly GCF_036245765.1. Classification (NCBI taxonomy): domain Eukaryota; kingdom Metazoa; phylum Arthropoda; class Insecta; order Hymenoptera; family Encyrtidae; genus Copidosoma; species Copidosoma floridanum. The sequence goes on along the minus strand of NW_028321892.1, from coordinate 4,213,862 downwards.
TATCTATATGAAACAATTGAACAAAAAACGAACAGTCGAATAAAAAAAAATAATAATCAAACAGACATAAATTTTTGGACGTGCACCAACACTTCGTACAGCCTCTAGGCGCATTGCGAGTTTAAACATTTCTTTCCCGTTTACTTTACATACAGGCTAAAGTATGCATCAGTTTTCAGGTAGGTAGTGGTCAACTTTAAGCCCTTTAAGATAGTAAAAACCTTGCCCTATAAATATGTGAAGTAAAAACTTACGTAAAAGTGGAATTTAAAATTTTTTAAACTGACAAGTTTAGATCAATGACCTTAAGAAAATATGTAACCGAGGTAAATTTTTCATTTTATCTTGTATCTCCGGTGAAGCACCTTGCCAGTTAAGCTGACACTCTTTGCACCAATGGTGCATCGGGTCCACTCGCCACTGTGTAGCCTTTCCCCGAGGACTCCATATTTCAGGACATCCATTCCTCGCCAATTAGGCCGGCGCTCTTCGCCGAAGCATCGGATCTAAGCTAATTAGCTTTCCCAGAGAAGCCCCATATTTCAGGGACCACTCCTCACCGGTAAGGCCAGCAATCTCTGCCTGGCGCATCGGATCCGCTAATCCCTACCTATAGCCCTAATACTGTTTGGCATTCACCCAGGCCCGAAGATCTGTGGGGCAAGGAAAAAACCCTGGAATTACTCTGAAGGAAAATTTCACGGAAAACCCGTCCAGAAACAGCCGGAGATACATATAATTTTTTCCCAATTGAAAACAGTTTTTGAAAAAATCTGCATTCACCAGGAATCGAGCGCACGACCCCTAGAACAGCGTTCTATCAGTAACAAGCACGCTTACCACTGAGCCAACACCACTCCAACTTTTTTTCTGTAGTTATTATTTCTCTTTTTACGTTGTATTTTAATGCTTTAGTAGTTTATAATCAAGTACCATTACATAAACTGTCTGATATACTCCAATTGTTTAATCAGCATAACTATAGTTCTTATTTTTAAACCAAGTTCATGAAGTGATAAACATTCACGGGTACTACGTAGCATGAATAGTAGAAAATTGATATAAATATTACTGTCTTACTTATCACTCCCGTATACGTTGTGTTGTCTTTGCTGTAACAGGTTTTAGTTTTTACACATAATTTTTATAGTATTTTTTTTATTTAAGAAACTAGTTTGCTGATTAAATGATATAAGTGTAACACTATTAACTTCAGCAAACTTTTTTTGAACTTTTGAGAAAGTTTTTGTACACTTCTTATTAAAATAAAGCAAAGACAGTCTGTGTAAACAATGTTGTAACATAGTTTTTCACTCTTATTTGAGTAATTTTTTTTATCAACCAGTACTCTCTCCTACGTCTTCTGAGGAAAAAAATAATAGGAGCACGATAAGATCGATGGTTTATATACAGTTGTAAAATATCTTTCTGTATTACAAAGTTAAATGCATGGGGCATTTTACACAACACATTTTATCGAAATATAGAAACTTTCACATTTAATGACGTTTTAACGTATATTATAGAAGACACGTAATTATAACTTTTTACATATTTACATAACAATAATAATTTTCAAAGTCAACGAACTTTAAGCTTTATAATTAGGAATATTGTAAAAACTAACTTCTAAGACAATTTTATAGTTAGTAAACTGTGTATTGGTTTAAAAAAAAGTTTTTTAACATTACTTGTTACTAAGGTAAATTCAAGTGTATCGGGACACTTTTAACGGTGCGCCATTAAATGATTCATTATCTTTGGTTTTTAAATAATTATATCACAATAATATGTATGAATTTTTAAACGTATGTCTAATTTGGCTGTAACGGAACATACTAAATTTGTATTGCGGGATTTCGGGACATCACTTAAGCTAACTCTGGACAAATGTTCAATTTTTATCTTTATTACATATAATAAATTCCACGTTGTCATTACAGTGATTAATTATAGATAATTCCAATTTATGGAGATAAAACAATAAGAAATGGAGCTTATTTTAGCCTTTAATCTGATAATGGTTGTTTTAAACAAAGAGCTGATTTTCTTACTTACATCAAATATTGTCATGTTCTAAATCCAAATTATAATGATGCGTGGTCAAATAATGTAAAACTTGAATTTTGAAACGATTTTCGTCGTTTAAATCGTTAGGACGGCACTTAAAAAAAAAACTTATTGTACAAAAAAGTTTTAATTTATTGAGCTCTAAAATTTTTGTAGTCAACACTTTGTTGTAGAATTGGAATTCTGTTCTGTAATACGGAACGAAACGTTTTTTTCGATGTTTTTGATACGAACAAAATTTCTGCCAATTTGGATTATAATTACTTAAGTTAGTCGAAAAACTTGTCGTACATAAATACTTTCACACACTCAACTCAGATCCTCTTCATACTAGGTTGAAAAATGTTTTATACTAAAAATAGACGATTTATCAGTAATTACATTTGTTGCTCTAACAAAATTGTAAGGTACTCCCATATATTGATCCCACATAAAAAGTAAGTATATTTGAAAACTACTATGATGCAAGCATTTTTAAAGAATATCATTTTACGAAATTAGTTTATAAAGTAATTATTATTTTTTCAAGTTTAGAAACACAATAAAGAAGAAAATTTAATTTCAAGAATAACCATGGACAATAATAAAAGCACTGAAAATTTTTTTAAAAAGTATTAAGTAAATATAGAGTAATAACGTTTTATGAAACGAAATAAAATTAAAAAATGAAGAATACTGATTTAATAAAATTTTCTTACTATGGGCACAAAGTGCAACTACCGATTTGCGTCCTCAGGTCACACTTTGCGCCCTTGTAATGACTTTGAGCCCACGTGCAGAAAAGTTTTTTGCGCCCTCCGGGCCCAAAGTACTTCTTTGCCGTAGGGCCCAAAATGATTTACTGGGCAGAAAGTGTGCAAGCGGGCGCAAAATTGCACTTTGCACCCTCTGCAAGAAAAACATTATACACGACTCCGGCACCAAGCTACAACAAGCGTGCCTTTCGGGTGCTTATGTTTGTACTTAGTGCCCTAGTGACGTAATGCACCATTAGATTTAATAAAAGAGATAAATAAAGAGATTCAACAATTTTAGCTCTTGTAGGATTTTTCAGGTTCTCTTAAACGCCATAATGTCTATTTAAAACGTTTTACATGCAGTCTATTGTTTTTCAGTTAATGTATTGGGGTTTCAGTTTTTTCTTAACTAGTAGCATTTTACATAAAGACTTTTAAAACTAAAACCAAGTGTGGATACTTTTTAAACAGTTCTGAATTAATTACCAGGATTATTTAAGAGAGGTCTTTAAAAAACTGAATTCTATCAAATTGTCTTGAAATTCAAAGTGAGATGTCATTCGGTTACGGTTGATAATCTGTAAGGATAGTAAAGTATTTTCTGTTCTATATAAGCGTCAAGATACGAAACGATTATTTAATACGGAAGTTTATAATTTCTGTGATTGTTATTTTTGTATTTGAAACGAGTGAAGTGTAACTTATACGGTAGCCTACTTTGAATAGTCATATTAAGCGGATAAAAATAAGAAAGAAAAACTTGTTTGAGTTTTCGTTACAACATTTGCATGATGAATTGATGCTTGATGATCAGAAAAATTTTTTAATTTATTTTTTGTTGTCACATAAGTTTCTCATGGAGATGATTCCACAATTAGCTCTTCATAGTTTAGGTTTCTAATAACTTTTTTTTGTTTTTACGTTTATGATTAATTGTTTGTATCTATTTCAATCCTATCATTTACGTATGCTTTAACTCTGAATCTCTATACTGTTCTTCGTTCCTGTAATTTTCTCCTTCCTTTTCTCATTACTAAAAAGGATACACACGCGCGTACACACGCTCACACATATATCTATGTATTTTTCTATCATAAAAATGTTGAGGTGGGGCATTTTATACTGTGCGATTGAACTCCCTGTCATGCAATACTATACCATTAATCTCATGCTTATTCAACCACAAAATAAAAAGAAACTTAATTTTTTTCCATCATTTTATCCCAATAAGTATCTGGAGATGAGCTGAGCCTCCCTACCTCCAGAGTCCTTTAGCACAATTTTTGAAGACCCCTGCATATTATATAGAAAATGATAACTATTAATATTTCTATAGTTTTTATCAGACGCGATTTTTAGTACACAGTTTCATATTTTTTACAAGGTAGTCACATAAATGAATGAATTTTGCAAAAAAACTAAGAAAATAATGTAATTTCGGAAAATAGTTAAATCATTCTGCAGCATCATAAGCCATGTCATATACTTCTATAAAATATTGTTATGATGATTTTTGTGTCTACTCTCAAGTTTATTTTTTTTAACGTGTGATTTTTGTTCATTGAGAATGTTTTCACACACAAAATTTTTTACTCTCCAATTATTTTCACAACTAATCACTATAAAAATCCTTTCTTTAGTTATGCACCTTGATAAAGATACGTTATGTTGTCTACGAGAAAATAAAGATATTTCTTAGTATTAACCTATAATATCCCAAATTTACCCTGGAGGTTGTTGATTGTCATACCATTTAGCCACTGCTAAGACTATAGGAAATCGCTTGTTTCAAAGTATGAGAGGTAATGACAAGGTATTACCTTCATTTAAAGATATGTTCAGTATAAAGACTTTATTTTCAAATTCCTTACAGTTTTAATTTCAGCTTTAATGCTGTACTTAAAAAATTGTGTAATCCTTAATTTTGTGCCGTTGCACAAACTGTGAACAACACTTCAATTCCATATTAACACAATTGTTGCTCCAATTTTTGAATTTAGTTCACGGGATGGCTTACCTTGATTAATATTTTTGAGTATCTTGGTCACAAAATTTGTATACGAATTCTTGTTTGCTTTATTGACACCTTCGTATATGATATGATCTATGCCGTAATAAGTTGTTGCATTTTCTGCTATTTGATATTTTATCATTTATAAAAAAATGTATTTATTATGAAGAATGAGTATTACATTATTCAATTAAGATTTATTGTATTTATTCGATATTTTAAAACAAACATCATTAACTTTTCATTTTTTAGGGATATTCAGTAATTTCATTTTTTGTTTCCCAACTTCTAAATATAATCGTGTCAACTAATCGTCAAACTAAGCCGTCGTTTACCAATCAATGTAAGAAATAATTGTACTTCAATTAAAAATGTAAAATGATCTCTAGAGAAATGTTAACGTTACAGTTTCTGTCATAACTGTATTTTTATTAATTTTTTCCAAAACAGAAAGTGCTTGATGAAAATTTACTCCTAAGGTTATTGATTAGTTCTCGAAATGTTTGTGCATGTTGCATATATCACGCAGTTTCGTCTAATACCTCTCAAGCTTTTTTCGGAATCATAGAAGCCTTATCCTTAAATATCAAATAAAATTTACGTAATTTTTAAAAAAATTTAAATTTAAAGAATGCACTCTCGATATTATTTCAATCAAAAGGTAAGAAAAATATTCTATGCCTGATCTTTCAAGAATAGTTCTAACGCAACGGCAGTCTAGTACATTCACTAGATATTTTTTTTATGATATTAAGTAATAAACAAATGTCTTAAAAAGATTTCTCTGTGTTCTCTAGAACTATCTATAAAATAAATTCTACAATACTAAATGTTGGATAGTTCTCACTTTAGTAAAACATCATTGATATAGAAAACAGTAAATAAATTGATTATTAATAGAGCAAAATAACTTTTTCTACATTTTACAATACTTTTATTCAAAATGTATAGCTAACAGCTATTTCGGTGGTAATGCCATTCTTGTAGACTAGACATGTACCTAATAAGTATACACAGTTAATAAAGTTAGGTGAACATTTACTTCTTATAAACGATAAAATATTTACAAACATAACAAGTTTCGAACTAAATATTGTTAATAGCATTGTTCTATGACAAGTAAAAGAGAAAAGTTGAGTTCCTCATTAGTTTTAAGCTCATTATTTTTTGTGCTTTTAGAATTGCTATTGATTTTAACAAATTCAAATTTGCGCCTATGGATTTATTCTGAAATAATTTTACATTCTTTTTGTCTATAAATAAGATTGTGAGTAACAGTGCTGACTAAAATGACTCAACTCATGATTGTTGAAAATAGATTTCATATGTTCACCAATACGTACAGACAAAGCACGACCTGATTGGCCACTATAGATGGCATCACATTCTAATCTTTTAATTTGGTATACTCCAGTTTTCTCCAATATGCTAAAATGTTCTTTATCGTTTTAGTGCGAGCAAACTAGATTTTTGGGTGAGAAATCTAGACTGGGCAACAAAAAATTTATTTGTATAGATCTCGAGCCCAACAACAAACGAAACTACATGAAGACAGAAAAAAATTTTAGCAGTAGGTCCTGAAAAGTGGTAAAAATGTCAAAATAGAATTTTCGCTTCTACCGGAAAAGACATAATTCGAACAAAAAAACGTTCTTCAGGAAAAAGATGCATTATTTTAAAAAGAACAAAATGAGCCCTGGTGGGCGTAAATCAGCCTTATCGTTTTTCTGCAAAGTGCCAAAAAGTGCCAAATTGGCCCTATTTTTCAATAGTTCGTAACTAGCGTTGAAATTACTATTTTGACTTCAAATTTGAATAGAACATGGGTTTTATGATTCTGAACACCTCCCCATAATTTCAGGACGTTAACTTTTTTTAAACTGTGAAATAATTTAAAAAATGGTCTTTTCAAAAAACGGCTCAAAAAAACTTGTTAGACTAGATAGAGCTATTTTTCAAAATGGGTTCTCTTAACAAGTTGTTAATCTAACACTGATTAAATTTTCATATCCCTAACTTCTTTGTAAGGATCCTAAAAATGTATCGAAAAATAGTGTTTTTCGCAAAGTACCAGCGGTGATACTGGCATGGGTCTGCCACCGATGTAAGACACACCCTCTCCCTTACAGTGCCGTCGACGCGTTTTCGAGCGAATTGTTCAAACTGACGCGGTCGGCAAAATTATCGATATGTCCTGATCTGAGCATCGCAAATTGACAATTTTTTTTATATGGGATAGCTTGTGATAATATTGAGATTGAACGTACCAACACTATTCTAGTAATAAATAAAGCTGCTGCAAATGTAGTACACTACTATTAGTTACACTAATTGCATTCTTTAGCTTCGTTTTTCTTTTTGTTTAAACATGCCTTTGTAAGATTACATTATCCACAGCACACTAGAAGATGACGTTGCTAATATATAATATATTACAACAACTTATAGCAATTATAATAACAAAAAATTTGCTTATAGTAATCACAAAAAATAATTTGCTCGTTTTTTTCATGGTTTTCCCTACATTTAATGCATTACAGTACTATTGTAATATTCATGTTATTACTTAAATTACTATGAATATTTTATAAATGCACGTATGAGAGCGTGATAATATATACATGTATAAAATATACATGCATCGTTAGTGTACCAAAATGACAGTAACGCTCGCAGGATGGAAACTTCTACAAAAAATTTGAAAATTATTACTTTAGACAAACGGACCCTTGTTTTTGTAATACCTTTAGTCTTTTCTTAGGTGACCTTTAATTTATAGTACTTTTTGGCCATCTTTAGCTCCCTTAATTTTTATAACACCCTTTTGAATAACGTTAGTCGAATATCATCTCATTTCATAGTGTCGTATAGGCATATGTATTGGTAAGACAGTGTATCGCAGTAACGAATGTGTCGAGACTTTCTTTTGGTTCTTGCACAGAAGTGTTAACTTATAGCTCTTTGAACTTAAGTTTAAAAGGCAAAAAACAATTGGAGAATTCTCACCAGCATAGTGTCTTTAGTCATTGTATGAGTGTAGGAGACACTTTTGATTTGGCTGTTTCAAACATTAGGAGGAATGCCTAGTTTTATTTTTAATGAACTATAGATATTACGTCAGTTAGTTCCACACGTACTTTTCTGTGCACCTACAGTCGATTAATTATCGATATTTTTTAACAGCCGATATCTCTTTGTATAACCAGTGTGATGCATCTAGTCTAAGTTGTAACTAATGCGTCACTCATCGTATTTTCTTTCAAGTATCTTAAGCTTCTTCTTTACTCTCACAGTTTTTCTGTAAGGCGTACGTCTTATATCTTCGCTTGTTATTGTACTTCACTCGACGTTTGAAGAATTAGGCAAGCATCTTGAAAACTAAAAGGTTTTTAGTCAGATAAGTTATGGTATTACCAGAGAGATTATTTGTATTTGATAGAGACTCTGAGTCTCTATAGTTTGTACCTCAGTCATTAAATCTTTTATGACTGTAATAATAATTTTTTTTGGGATGAGGACACATCACCCTTGTTGTATAATCATCTATTGTGATCGAGTTTGTGGTAGACATAAGGTAACAAGCTTGTAAGTTGTAAAAATTAAAGTGCAGAAATCTGTGATTTTTATTATAATTTTTCATGCAGATCTCCATGATCTGTTTGGCCACTAACCCCATCCCTTGCTATTGTGTGGTATTCCCCTGTTATTTGCGGTATGTGGAACTTATACGTACATTCGTATGTGCATGTCACTGTCTACTTTTGTTAAGCGCATGTTTCTCACCGGTTAAACATTTTTTTGGACGTGTTACTAATTTTCTGTTTTAACTGTGTTTGTTGTCGTGTTTCCTTTCCCTTTTGTTTTATTCGAAGGATTACAGTTAACTAGGACAAATCGTACATACGTGTTACGTATTGTCAGTCAACTGATTTCGCCAATTATTTACCTGTGGAGGTATATGAATTTTAGCAAAATTATTCTGAGGATTTTTTAAGACTTGAGAAAATTTTGTTTTATTATAAAATGCATTTTTTGGTTGAAAAAATTTTTTCATGTGTTACTATTTATAGTTCAATGTACTTCAGATCTTTACATTTACTTTAAGGAATTAAAAATCAAATATTATAATACTGTAAATTATAATATACTAGCAGCCCCCCGTCTCGGCTTCGCCCAAGACTTACTAAACGGAACACCGTAGTGTGTTGGCATGTAATGAGAAACGTTTTCAGTCAGAAATTTTACGTTTATTCCTGGCACTTTTTAGAACAAAAATCTTCTTACTAAAAACATATTTGTTCGCAATTTATACAGTTTATTTGGCTGTAAAAATTGAAAAACATATAATTCTGCTGAAAAGTACCGTGCGCTCCTTATACTATAAAATAATCGTTGGCCATAAGGAGCGGTTGATTTGCAGTTTCTCCTGTGTAATTTACGAAAAGGGCCATTTTTTAAAGATGTAAGGATCTTAAACTCCCAAAAACGTATTCAAAAAAAATATTTTTTCTCTTATTTCACGACTTTATTACCAGAGCAACAAAGTCCTGGAGCTTAATCTCTACATTTTTTTTTGCTACAAAAGTACAAATATGATTTCTTCTTATTTAAAAACCTGAAATAAGATTTTTAAGGATTTGAGAGGTTACTGCAAGAATGAAATAAAAAGCTGATCTCTCACGTAATGAATTCTTTATTTCTCGATTTTGAGGCTGCTGTTCCGATCTCGATGAATTTTCTGCGTCAGTTTCTTGAGGCCTAAAATTTTATTCATTAGATACATTTAAACTTTTCCTTCCAAATCACCCTTTTGCGACTTTTGTGACTCTTAAAGGCTATTTTCTGTCACTTTGTTACGTTCTAATATATTCGTTGGCAAGGTAGTTCAACGTCCGATTGCCCTGGAAAAGACCGGTGGGCTTCTTAAGTAAACTCTTTCTTGACTAAAGTTTACAGCAATCGTGACTGCCTCGATACCTCCAGGTGATCTCCTCTGGCCTGCTGTTGAAGACCCAGACCGATCGGGAGAAAAATTACAAAGTCTGGGGAGAGTTGTAGTGCTCTTTCCTAACGTCTCCTGGTATAACGTAGAAAACGTTGGTTTCTAAAGCACCTTTTTTTTACAGACTCAGTTGTTTTGATGATCTAAGGTAAAGAGATTAGTACAGATTAGTTCGTGATGCTTGCCCGTTGGAGACTCTCGTTGGCTCAAGTTTCTTTTCCTTCATAACTGTTAAGTTCGCCCAGCGCAGACCTTGGAGAGGATCGGTGATTCCTGGTTAAATGCTTAGAGCAGTGTGCCGAGATCGTGCTGAGAACTCACGCACACTTGTGCGCAGCTGGCCTCTGATTGGCCGAGCGACTGCGAGTCGTTTGAACGTCTGAAACTCAAAGACACAGCGCTCAAAGCCCAAACACATGGAACCCAAATGCCGAATCCCCTATACCCCAGTTCGGTAAAGGTAATTTTGTGCTATTAATTCTAAAATACACCCTGTAGCTCAACCCAGGTAAAGAATCTCAATGAACCCAATAAAGTTATGTTATTGAAACAACTTTCTACCAATAATCGCTTGAATCCTAAGCGGCTGATCCCCAGTGCGCTTACTTGGCCGCACTTTTTTTTATTTATTAGTAAGCAGAATCCCTAACAGCTAATTCCCAACGACCCAGTGCACTAACTTGGCCGCACTTTTTTAAAATTATTAATTAACAAAATCCCAAGCGGCTAATCTTCAATGACCCAATGGGATCACATACCACGATTTATTATTAATTTGAAAAAAAAAAAAAGACTTAACAGGCTAATTTAAACTAATTTATAACTTAAGATCTCATTCTTAATCTTAGGAACACTTTGTAGTGAATCGAGTAACTTCCCTGTTCATGGAGGATATTGCTCTTTGTTTTTAAACGCCTCCATACAATTCGTCCGCATGTAACGTCAAATTTAATATGCAGTTTGTAGGTATGCAATCAAATCGATTTCGGTTGATATAAAAAATTGATAACAAAGAAACGGAAGTCTCAGCATAATATAGAGTAGGCCGAACTTACAGAATCATAACGACTCTGCACACTTAAAAGCTTTGCTTTCTAAATGGAAGAAAAGTTAAACATCTGAGTAAGTACGATTTATGCTAAACTGAGAATAAAATTTAAATAACGAAAGCATACACAAGTAAAGATTAAGCTATGGTAGATACTATCAACATATGAAAGTTTCTAATCCCTTAAGCCGTGTAGCGCACTAGCTCAGTTGGTTACGGAGTATATTTTGGAACCAGAAATCGTGAGTTAGAGACTAAAAATTTTTTTTTTTTTTTTTTTTTTTTTTTCTTTATTTTTTACTGTGATTTGAAATACATTCAGGTATTGATTCATCTATTAGCAACTACATAGAGGCATGCATGCATAATGATCTAATTCGAGTAACGCAATAACTTCTGTTCACACATTTTTAGAAAAAATTTTCTGTTGTCTAAACTTGAAGGAATTAAACTATCGCTAGCTGACCAATACGTTCATTGCCTGCACTTTTGTTCATTTAATAAATAAACAAAGCTTTAAGCAGCTTACACCCAATTACTCAAAGCTCTCGCTTGGCCAAACATTCATTTATTTATTTATTAATTATTTAACATTTCAAGAGTCTTAGCCTAAGTAAGTTGAAGCGCTTGCTTGTGTGCGCTTTCATTTATTTGCGAAGTATGTAACATTTCGAGAGCGTATTCTACTGTCAAGTAATTCGAAGTGCTTCCTTGGCCACGGTATTACTTATTTTTTAAGAATTGATCATTTCAGAGCCTTATCCCAAGAAATTTGAATTGCTCGATTGTGTGCGCTTTTATTTATTAAGTAAATACACTCATTTATATAATGAACTAAACAATTATAATAACTTATTATGAAAAGCCTTATATAATTATAATATAATTTTAGAACTGTTCTTATGTTTGTTTATGTTTCTTTTTGGTTGCTACTTTTTTTGTTTTCTTCTTTATTAGACAGGTTTCCACACCACCGTAGCGGTACCGTCTATGGCGCGTTGGATTTTTTATTGAAACTATTGTGTTTTTTGCTAAAGTGTCTAAAGAATAATAATGTTTTGAAATTTTTTTAGAATACATTATAAGTCATATTTTTAGTTTAAAAAAATTTAATTTAGTTTACTTACACATTACTTTCAACTGTGGACTTTACTCGCCAAGAGACTTTTTTTTGACTTATCCATCTTATTTCTAATTCTTTAGTAATGTTACTTTAATTTAGTAATAATACTTGTATTTTTAGTCAGTACTGTTTTAGATCTAGCAATTATTTTCTAATTAAAAAGATCTCTAAGCCCTAAGCCACTCAAACTTACTGCAAGAATACTGTCTCTCATATCAAATCAGAATTTATTGAAACAAAATATATAGCTAAGTTAGTTGAAAATTTACTTGGAGTACATATTAGCACTGTTGAATTTATTAAAATCGTTTTCCGTTCATACTAAGTTTTCGCAATTAATATTATCCGCTTTTCCGTACGATTTCAAAAAGCATCACGCATTGAGTGAAGGTATAATAATTTGATTACTTTTTTCATCCTTAAGTTCATATACAAAAGAAAAAGTTCGCTCAGGTTCCGCGTTCGAGTGAGGTATAGCAAAAATTAATTTAACTAAAGATGTTAACGCGGGATAAAGACATTCGTCTGCCTGATTCTGTAAGTTTATGATTTTACTCCAAAAAGTTTCCGTATCAAAATTTATTGATAAATTTTTTTCCTGCTCGTTAAACTTTGTATGAATATCTTGCCATTCAATAGCAACAGTTTCGGCATCTAAAAATGGAAAATACTTCAAAATAATATTTAAATTTGGATATCGTTGTCGTTCCGTTTCATTTAACACTACTTGTGGATTAAGAAAATCTAAATGTTTAAAAATATCGTCGTTTTGAAGAAAACGCTTTTTGATCTTATGAAAACCGCGAATGTAAAAATTTTTGCAATTACTCCGTAAATTTTCGACTTCCTCTTTTGTTAATTTTTCTTCTATTTCCGAGCATAAGGGTCCTGTATAGATTTTTTCCAAGGACATTAGATATTTCATTACATCAAAATTTGGTAAAAAGATATCTTCTATTACGTTGACATTTATGAAATTTGTTGCAAGTTGTATTATTAATATTTTTATGAATTCATGAATCTGGTGTGTTTTATAAGCATTAGATTGAAAGGCTCTATTAAAAGAGTTAAAGAAATTAAGGTTGAAATGTAAAAAACTTACTACGTAGGCTTTAACAGTATTATTTTGCAGTAAATTTCATATTTTTTCCAAGTTCGATTCAGGCTCATTTTTTTCACGCGACAGGTATGTTTTTACAAAAACACTTCTATCGAAAAAAAAGCAATTAAAGCTGTCCACATAAAAAGAAGACGATCGTAACATTTTAAAGCTTTAAGCCATCACGTTCCCGAAAATTTGAGAGCTTTGTTATCAGGCAAATTCAAGTATTCTAAATTCTTCGACAATTCCGCGGTGCGTTTTAGACTGAAGGATAAATAAGAGTACACTGAGCAAGCAAGTTCTTCTATTTCTTAAGGAAGTATACTACAACAATTTTCACCCACGATTGCGACCAAGTGACATATACAATTCCGGACAGTTAAATTAGGAACATAATCCCGAAGATGTTTTTGAAAACTGTTATGTTTACCGTCCTACACTAGCGTTATCGCACAAAAGAGCAACTATATTTTTAATGTTTATTGAATTATCGTCAAGGAATTTTTTAAACACGCAAAACAACTCTTGTGCACTACCTTTCTGAGCTTCGATTTCAATTAATTGGAACAAATGTTGGACAACAGAATTTGTTTGCTGTAAAAAATACTGTACACAAAGTAAATTTTAGTTACTAATGTCAGTGCTTTCATCAACAAGAACCAAGTAATATGAATTATTTTAAATGTTTTTTAAATTTTCAAACTCATTTTTGAACAAAACGTCATTAATTACTTTTGCACAATTATTCTCCTTCATACCAATATTTTTCACGGCTTGAAAATCCTTGACCAGATTTTTAATGAAAGGAATTAAATTATTTACTATTCGAACACTGACGGGGTTTTGCGCAATGAACATCGATACGCGCATTTTCAAGGCATGAATTCTATCTTGAAAAGATAGTCCTTCATTAACAACTGTTACGATGGTACCTGAATCGATCGCGGCGTTTAAATTATCGACGTGGGTAAAAGTTGTACTATGAGCAATCAAGTCACTTTTGCTAAAAAACTTCAAATCTTTTTGACAAACTTTACAGTAAGCCTTTTGCTTATCGGTCGCGTTTTTTACAAGCCAATCGTTTAATACCGGATCGCGTAACCAGTCTTCCTGGAACAAATAGCTGACCGTCTTTTTTTCGGTGTTTCAGTTGCGCTTTTTTTCGGTCGCTTGTTGTTGTTAGTGATGTCATCAAGGTTAGAAAAAAAAGAACTAAAAAAAATAGCAATGACAAGAGCTAATGTAAAAATAGAAAAAAATAGAATCATCAAGATATTTATGATGATAAACTCTAACAACAAACAAGTAAAGTTGGGTGCAGAGACTGTCACAACTTAAATACAAAGGTTACAAAAATTCACGTAAAAGCAGAATCTACAAACATTGCGACAATTATTTACACGACACAGTACAACTCCTACTCACACCACGCACGTATGTGTGTGTTTATGACACAATGTTTCACATACATTAATAAAATACCTTATTATATAGATAGCTGTTTGAGAAGCTTCGACGTGTGTTGACAGTTGACACGCGCGCGAGAATGCTTCTGCACGTGCATCGCGAATTTGTTTGTTTCGGCGCGAAATATAATAACTCAAAGTATAAAGTTTACTTTAGAATGATTTTGAAAATAGAGATCTTTAAAAATTTACAAAAATTATTGCGTTTAGTAAGTAACTAAAACGCTGCATAGTATGAAAATTATGGAAATAATAAGCGCAATAATACTCACAGCTCATTAAATTAATAGGCAAGTTTATAAAATATTGAAAAATCATTTAAGAATTCAATAATCTAACAGTTAGAAATGACGAACATAAATTTTTATTTTTGTGTTTCACCGTGAAATACTCAAAAACAAAAGAAAATTCTGCTGCGATTCTTGTATTTTAAAGTTTCGGGTACACAACAAACAACTTGTCCAGCTAAACCAATACATCGCACAAGTGTAGTTGTATAACTAGATTATAATTATTTTATTCCTTATAATATTAATAATGAGTGCATTCATTAAATAAATAAAAGCGCACACAATCGAGCAATTTACATTTCTTGGGATAAGGCTCTAAAATGAACAATACTTAATGAATAACTAATACTGTGGCTAAGGAAGCACTTCGAATTACTTGACAGTAGAATACGCTCTCGAAATGTAACATACTTCGCAAATAAATGAAAGCGCACACAAGCAAGCGCTTCAACTTACTTAGGCTAAGACTCTTGAAATGTTAAATAATTAATAAATAAATAAATGAATGTTTGGCCAAGCGAGAGCTTTGAGTAATTGGGTGTAAGCTGCTTAAAGCTTTGTTTATTTATTAAATGAACAAAAGTGCAGGCAATGAACGTATTGGTCAGCTAGCGATAGTTTAATTCCTTCAAGTTTAGACAACAGAAAATTTTTTCTAAAAATGTGTGAACAAAAGTTATTGCGTTACTCGAATTAGATCATTATGCTTGCATGCCTCTATGTAGTTACTAATATGTAAATAAATATCTGAATGTATTTAAAAACACAGTGAAAAATGAAGAAGAAAAAAAAAAAAAAAAAAAAAATTTTAAGTCTTGAACTCACGATTTCTGGTTCCAAAATATACTCCGTGACCAACTGAGGTAGTGCGCTACACGACCTAAGGGATTACAAACTCCCATATGTTGATAGTATCTACCGTAGCTTAACCTTTACTTGTGTATGCTTTCGTTATTTAAATTTTATTCTCAATTCAGCATAAATCTTACTTACTCAGATGTTTAACTTTTCTTCCATTTAGGAAGCAAAGCTTTTAAGTGTGCAGAGTCGTTATGATTCTGAAGTTCGGCCTACTCTATATTATGCTGAGACTTCCTTTTCTTTGTTATTAATTTTTTATATCAACCGAAATCGATTTGATTGCATACCTACAAACTGCATGTAAAATTTGACGTTACACGCGGACAAATTGTATGGAGACGTTTAAAAACAAAGAGCAATATCCTCCACGAACAGGGAAATTACTCGATTCACTACAAAGTGTTCCTAAGATTAAGAATTAGATCTTAAGTTATAAATTTGTAAAAATAAGCATGTTGAGTCTTTTTTTTACATTTAAATTAATAATAACTCGTGGTATGTGATCCCATTGGGTCATTGAGGATTAGCCGCTTGGGGTTTTGGTAATTGATAATTTTAAAAAAGTGCGGCCAAGTAAGCGCACTGGGTCGTTGGGGATTAGCTGCTTAGGATTCAAGCAATTATTAGTAGAAAGTTGTTTGAGTAACATAACTTTATTGGGTACATTGAGATTCTTTACTTGGGTTGAGTTACAGGGCGTATTTTAGACTTAATAGCATAAAATAACCTTTAGCGCACTGGGTTATTGGGGATTAAGCATTTGGGTTCTATGTGTTCGGGCTTTGAGCGCTGCGTCTTAGAGTTTCGGACGTTCAAACGACGCGCAGTCGCTCGGCCAATCAGAGGCCAGCTGCACACAAGTGTGCGCGAGTTCTCAGCACGATCTTGGCACACTGGTTTAGAGTCGAGAGGGTAATATAGGGTCGTTGGTTACCGAGGTTTCCAGCCTTGTGACGAACCACTCTGCTCGTGACGTCTGCCAGTTAATGACTGACTTAGTTTAATAGTGGCCGGCTTTACATAGCCTCTGAGTTGACGAATAGTCTTTAGAAATCGTATTTGTTGGCAAGGTAATTTAAACCTAGGTGGCCCTTAAAAGGACCGATGAGATTAATGGTTAAGTAGGGAACGTAGATGCTTACATTGGCCCTGAAAAGGCCCAGTCATTCCTTATTATTATTCTTGATGATGGAGAGCCAGCTGCGGGTAGCTTGTCTCTTATCCTCGAAGTTTCTGTGGACGGAGACCGTACATGAGGGACGTACGCCGCTGATCAAAAAATATTTCGTCTTTGGGTTGTTCCCCAGATCAGCAACCGCTCATCGTTAGTCGGGAAAATGTGGGGATGCCGTTGAGGACACGACCACGGAGAAGGAAGCCGTTATGGCTGCCCATGCGCCCGAGGGCTGTGTCTCCTGGCTTTTATATGTAGTATAAAGTTCTCTGACGGCTCCAGGCCAGATTATGTTACAGCCATATAACTCAGAAGGGTTAGAGCAGGACATGCTCTGGCTAGATACGTGTCTAGGTACTCCACCGGAGACGTCACTGAATATACTACATTTTTTTGGGTGGCACTCGTCAATTCTAGAGGTTCAGGGCGATAGTAGGCCTACATTACTTACTGATTGGAGAAAAGCGTCATTGGTAACCGAGATACCCAGCTGCACGACGATCATCTACATTCTCGATGCAGCTCGATGAACTGCCAGAGGACGATTGCATGAATTTTCGCAACGCTCTGGCCTTTTGTAACCACACTTATTCAATTCTATTACAGGTAGCTTCAATTTTATGCCGACGCCACCTAGCGAATCCTACTGAATTAAAGTGAAAAGCTGGCGTATTTTTGCCAAACTTTGAGCTCATTTATTGCTAGTGTTATTAAATTTTTCAAGATAAAAACCATACTAAAACCGTCTAGGAAGTGTCATGAATCAGTGTGCAAAATTTCAGCAAAATCAGTTCAGTAGTTTTCGCGGTTAGCGATCACAACGGTTTTAGCGACTTTGCTTTATATATTAGTAAGACTGTGAATTATAATATACTGCGAAATATAACATTTTAAAATACTGTGAAACTTTTTTTGCATAAGTTTTTTTTCTTTTAAATTTAAATGCATTGTAATTGTTACAAAGAATTTTGTTAAGTCGTTAGTTATAACTAGTTTTTGAAATTGAGAATATTTTTCTGCTTAACTTAAGTAGAAAATCTGTTACCACTAACAAATCAAACTTTTTTTGAATTTGAAATACGTTACACAATAAATTTTTTAAGGTTACCGATAACTTTTTAAATTTAATGTATCGTTACTAGTTTTTAAAATACTTAAGTTTAAAATATATCTTTTTACATGGGATGTAGTAAGGTTAAACAATAACAGCTTCAAAGAGATATGTTACAAATACTAGATGAAAAGTTAATCAGGCCCTACTGTGGTTTTTCTTGGATAACGTAAGCCAAGAGCATTTGGAGCGCTGCATAGACCTAAATTATCTACAGATAAAAGGGTAGATAATTCATTTTATCATATTATAAGATAATTCATGGCTGGCCCTCTCACGCTTTTTTGGGTTACCTGGTTATGAGCACGCAGTTGGAGCGTTTGGAGCACTTGGAGCAAAAACGCGAGCTCAGGATAGAGGTGTTAGGAACACTCCGAGCGCTCGGAACCTCTTAATCGAACAAATCTAATGAAAGATCTGCCATCTGTGGCGCAGCTCCTTTCTAGAATGTTTCGTGCCGAGGCACGAGAAAGCGCGAGCAAGGGAAAAGCGGGGGCACGTTAGGCGTCGCACAAGTTACAAGAAGCTATCTACAACATGTATACTGTGCAGGCAGAGTGGGGACATTCTGAGCATGGGGCAGCATATGCTGGCGCTCACATGGTAGTCAGACGCTGCAGGCTGCAAAATGTAAGTGCTTGCGAGCATATGCTAACGACGCGAGCGCTTGCAAGTAGTCGCGCTGTACAGGCTGCAAGATGCAGGCGCTTGCGAGCAGTTGTACGCATATGAGAGCATATACTACGCAATACTAGTGCTCGCAAGTAGTCGTGCGCAACTGCGCAGACCCCGAACGATCGCAAGCAGTTGTTAAGACGTTTCACGACGTTGCTGCAAGCGTCAAGGTATTATTCGGTTGTGAAAGAGAGAGAGAGAGAGAGAGAGAGAGAGAGAGAGAGAGAAAGAGAGAGAGAGAGGAAGACACTCGAAATTCGTGAATTTTTTTTTGATAAGCTGCATCACTACGGTAAACACTTTTGTTTTTGTCGCTACCGTTGCCACCACTGATATTACTTTAGCTGCTACTGCTACTACTAATGAGAGTGAAAGAACGTATACAATACGTTCACTCCACTGTAGTTATGAAAAAATCGCTATTAGAGTAGCGTTGGTACAGTGAACGCACATACGGTAACGAAGCCGTTCTGTGTTGTACACCTTACACTACGTATCGGCCGACGCTTTGGCTTGGAATCGCTGTCATGTAGTATCCCAAGCTGGGATCCTCCTACACAGTCAAACGAAGTGCAATTCCCGTTTTTGGGAGAAAACGAATTGTGAGCAGGTTTACTCTAACCCCATTGGATACGTGCCATTGAAGACATACCGGGGAATTTTACAAGTACGCATTGATACATTCCTACTGTAAATTGACTATAAGGCTGAAAACGCTACCTCTTATTGTAGTCTGTCGTCACTTATTACAACCTTGATTTCATCATAATTTTTTATATAAGCATCTAAAGGATAGTTAATTCTAATAGCTTAAATACTGATCCATTCACTAATGCAGTGAATTCTAGTGCAACAGTGTGGTCAACAATTCTTTAATGTACGGAAAACAACGGTTTACTCAATCGATACTGTTAAAGTTAATCTTAAAGCATAGAGATGCCTTGTTGACGCATCACATAATTTTTTAAAGATTGTGAAACCATAGTTGCTAAATATAATTCAATCTGAAGTTTAATGTAACATCAACAAATAAGTAGTGCCCTATTTACAATGTGCATGCTTTAATTCTCTTAACCAGCTGGTGTAAAAATTTACAGTCGATTATAGCAATTACAATTGGAGAAAATTAAAAAAAATTGAACTAACTAAAAAACAAATCAGATAAACTAGTTTTTCAGGGGTGATGACACAAGTATGTAGTTAATAATGTAGAAGTAAATTCTGTTAGTACTCTGTACATTTCAAAGAGGATCACGAGGCAAAATTGGGCTTAGTACACATTTTTATCATCTGATTAATAGGAGGTAGCAATATTGAAGTCCAAAAATATTTGTTTCTTATAACGTAAAACAACAGAACCACTTTAACAACTTTTATTCATTTACCTTTTTTTTTTTTTTTTTTTTTTCAATTGAATTGAATTTTATGAATTTTATTTCAAACTGTTTTTGGAGCTTGCACTTTCTTATTTTTATTAAAATATGTAGCACAGCTTAAATTGTTTCTGATTCGGGAGATAATTTTTTCCTGTCTGATAACGGTCACTATTTGAACACGAAGTTATTTCAATGAGTATGGCTAGCATTGAAATATATACTATATTATGTATGACAAACGTACAATATAATTTTTGGGTTTTATTTTATTATCATGATTTTTCACTTAGACGCTTAATGCTAATTTTCAAATAAGAGAAATTTCAAAACATCTTGATTTAAAATCGAAATAAATTAAAATAAATTGAAATAAATTTTTACGTGATTGTAAAAGATCAGTAAGGTTTTAACAAAGTTTATAATTACATTAATACTGTAAATGTAATCCAGAATCGAATTGAATTCTTTAGACACTGTTATGTCTCTTTTAATTTTGTATGTACTTTACTACAGGGGCCTCAAAAACTTTGGTCTTACTAGAGATCTCCTGAGTTGATAATGTTTAGGATCTATATGTAGGGACGTACTAAATTTTTATTTATTCTAATAAACCGAATATTACTTATCTTCGTTGCTTAACATTGTATTTACTAACCGCTAAATTTGTATTCTTGTTACGTTTTTTTAAAATTTCTCTACGAGTAAAGCTTCAACCATTCAAAAGGAAAACAAAAACAATTGCATAATTAAAAAACAATGTTCATTTGTTTTTTAAGGTGATTTGTCTCTTTCTTATAAAACTTAAGTTTCAAATATTTTCGGC
Organism: Copidosoma floridanum; assembly: GCF_036245765.1. Lineage (NCBI taxonomy): Eukaryota > Metazoa > Arthropoda > Insecta > Hymenoptera > Encyrtidae > Copidosoma > Copidosoma floridanum. The sequence continues at coordinate 4,192,993 of NW_028321892.1, read as the reverse complement.
TAACCTGTGCTTTGTTGTGCAACTGCGTTTAGTTTGCTAACAGCACGTACAACTGAGGATACTCACTATACTTTGTTACGTCGGTGCAACGTATTATTTGAGTCTAAGCTTTCGATTAATAACTCGGGACTCGCACTGGGCGCGTAGGTGGGACGCAGGGCTAAAGGGGTAGTTCAACTTAACGATGCGGTACTCGCAAAGGGGCTACGACTGCTTTCACGCGACTAGGACCGACTGCTGTGTAATATTCTAATGTACTTGCTCGCGGCTCGCTTAAGGTTGGTCGATTTTACCAGGAGCGGCGTATCGAAGGGTATCCCGTTCGCGATCTAAAAACTGTCAGCACCGTCACGAGTAAGGGTATCGTTTCTCGGTTTTACGTAAGGAAGAGATGGGTTAACTCGCGATCTGACTTTGACACACTAATATCGTGGTGAGTATTTGCTTTAATCCGACCGGTCCTTGTTATTCTAATGGTATTACTACCACGGAGAACAATGGAATACGCGTGGCTAAATTGATACTTCCGGTGATCTACGGGTACCAATGCTATAGCAAGTTATGGTGTTCGCACAAAACAACTTAATATTTCCCGGTAATCCACGGGTACCAATACTATGGCGAGTAATGGTGTTCGCGCAAAACAACTTGATATTTTCTGGTGATCCACGGGTACTAATACTATAGAGAGTAATGGTGTTCGCGCAAAACAACTTGATATTTCCCGGTGATCCACGGGTACCAATACTATGGCGAGTAATGGTGTTCGCGCCAAATAACTTAATAGGAAGAAAGAAACTTTAGAAATTCAATGAATTTCCTCTTACTTTTATTCAAAAAGGAAAACTCGGTACAGGCAGTGAACCAGCGTAGAACGGAAACCGCGCTCGAAGGAGATCAAGTGGCAGTAGAGGCGAACTCTGGTTACCAGTTGATCGTTCGAGGGTGACAAAACGATATTCGACTGTGTCCTCGCTTCGTCGTAGACTAGGTTGTAGCAGAAGCGGACTCTCACTACTTAGTCTACTTGGAAGGGTACCGTCGAATGTCGTGTACAGAACTCATTTTTCTCTGGGCCTCCGGGCCTTTTTATTGCGAGAAGCGGACCTCGGTCACGCGCTGGTTTGAAAGACGCAGAAAAACTTGCTGGGGGAAAATTTTGAAGAAAAGACAATAGCCGAAAATCTAACTGGCTAGAATTGCTGTAGTTTAGCCACTCAGAAATTGGCACATCCCACATCCGGCTTGTTCTCCTCTATGCGTCAAGAGAAGGTAAGGTGATTCACTTGCTCATGCCCTTCCTTTCTCTTTTACAACAAAAAGTTACAAGACTTTATCATAACTTAATATTAACGTTAAGATGTGGTATTATCATTATTAATGAATAGTAAACATTGTTCACCCGTTCAATCAAGCCCTATGCAAAAAGAGCGGTGAAAATCGCTTAATGTTTAGGTTCGATTAAATAGATGTTCAGCATCTCGTGGTATTCATAATAGTCTTAGTAGTAGTTAATTTTAGATATTAATAACTATAGTAGTTGCTAGATTTTTCGCTAGTTACACCTGTACACGTGAGCATTGATCGGACTACTCATAACCATGAATGATCAATTGACAACAGCGGTTTCTGTGGTTAAAACACGTATATCTATAATAACAGTAGTGGGGTGCTGGTCGCGAACTATTATATTGTTAACTTACTTAGATTTACCGATAGTTTTCATTCATTGTTAGTTGTAAATGTATTTTAAAATGCTAGTAGCATTTGGTCAACTATGGTTTTCTCTGCTTGTCGTAGGAGAGGAAATCGGCTCAGGGTGCCCTGGGGAATCGGAAATTCTGTTACCCGTGTTGGGGGCAGGAGTGCGGACTCTTTCTCGACATCTCTGTGTCAGGAAAAGTGGGAAGTGACATGACTTTCCCGTTTTCCTTTACATTTGAAACAGTTACAGTTTTCAACAGATTACAATTTAGGCTATTGCAGTATGTTTATGAAATTGTAAACGCGATACAAAAGGGTTGTACAGTAAACCATGAGCCTGACAACATGAATGGTAAAAATGGGATAATTCTTTAAAAGTCAATAAGATTGCTTTCGTAGGCTTATGTAATATTGTTGCTAGCTAATGGTGTAGCGTGTACAGGTTGTATTAGCCATATGTAATAATTCTAGCATTTGCTAATATTCTCGCTTAGTCTATGGATCTTAACTCTAAATTATCCTAGTTTTTAACATCGCGTCTTTTAAACTTAATCTATATATACTATTATCTAATATTAAACCTCAGCGCAGCTGTTTCCAGTTAAACTTTTGCATCTGTTAGTTCTTTAATGTTATTTCTTTATTTTACGCTTTACAAAGTATTTTGTTTGATTTTTTTTCCGGTTAGCATGGGCCAGTGTGCATGTATGTGAGTCATGCATGGGCGTAGTACCTTAGCTACGAGCAATCTTGTAGGTGATTCACCTCTTTTTAGATGCACATTGGCCCCTGCATTTAGTGTTCTAAAATCGGCACGGAAATTTTTGAAGCAAGGGAAAAAAAATTCATATGGATACACCGATGTTACAACTTATTTACCGTGATATGTGAGTAGGCTTGAAAATCGACACTCTTGATATCTAGCCACACTTTAACACTTGTAAAAATAAGCGACCGTTAATTTTTCTTTTCAAACAGCAGTCAGGGATTTTCGGTTACTGCTACTTCACAAACTTTTGTGAGCATAAAATGCAATTATATATTATTCTGATCCAGTGCTTTTTAGTTACTGCTGCTTCGTACACTCTTGAGTGCAGAAAAGGCAATTATGCAGTGTCCTGGTCAAAATCACTGTCTCAAACAGCTAAATCTCAGTCACACCACCCCCATGAAACAGTCCACGAGAGTCAATATTACACAGCTTAGCTTCATTTTTAAAAATATCTTTAAGCACGAACTTTTGTGAGGGCAAATACGATCAGTGCCAGTCGTATAGTAAATTTATGTTTTATACTGTTTGCACTCGATGGTTATACAATTATATTTTATTACCAGCATCTTACGTGTTGACTCCTTATTTTACTTATAGTGCAATGACGTTACTAATGCTAGCATATCTATTTTTCAATTTGGTTGAGCATTCGCCTGTTTCACTTTTTATTTTGCTGGCAAAAACTCTCACAAAAAATTAAAGTTTTTTCTGTGTGATTATAAAGTTATTATTAGTCTAGTTCGAGTTTACCGTTACTGAAAAATGTACAAGTATGATTTTTTCCTACAAACTGTAATTATTTTTGTTTTGAATGATATGATTGTCCAAGGAACCAAACTTTATTAAGTTAATTTCTGATTCCTTGTTTTTTTTATATTTGATAAACAATTTCTTCTATTCCTAGGATTTTCATTTGACTTAGCATCTGGTTAATGGTTTACTTACTGTGAAAAAACCAAACGTAATTATTTTTGCATGATTTTTATACAATTTTTGCAATAGTTTTATTTTTAATAACGTTTTTATTCATTTTTAATTATTTCAGTTAACTTTTTAAGTCATTTGACCTACGTTTTTTAGTTATTTTTTGTTACACCCCCCCCCCCTTCGCATTCTCAGGCACACTCTGGGACTATAAGGTTTTTTTAAACAATATAAGTAAATGAACAAATAATATTTGCGTCAATCTGTTGTTGAAAAAAATAACCTAATGAGGCTGAAAATTATGACCAGCGAAAAGTCACTATTTTAATTAATTTACGTCTACATATTCATTTGCTTGTCAAGTTATCATTCATCAATCCTTACAAAAACTATTATCTAAAAAATAGTATGAGCAAAAGTAACAGAAAAATAAACAAAACTTTTGCGTGTTACTTTTCCGCACTAAAAAAAAAAAAAAAAAAAAAAAAAAAAACTTGCTACAGCTGTATATATATTATTATTTGTCTAACATTTAATTACGCTTATTACATTGCAACTATTTCTATTATATTTACCGTGAGAGAGATCTAATCCATAATTCATAAGCCTTGATGAAAAGCAGACAGATTCTTCGGCCATAACATGTAAACAAATTAAATTGAAAACAGCTTTGACTTCAAAAAGCTAAAAGTCAAATAATAACTAAAAGATTAACACTTTAATAAAAACCTTTAGTAAATAAATAAAAATCAAGAAAGAGATATTCAAGGATAATTAATAAGAATAATTTAAGACATTTCCTGGAATTCCTTAAAATAAGAAAAATGATAGTTTTCGCACCAGGGTGCCACATGACGTCAGGGCAAGCACCAGGCCCGAGAGACCTGCAAAGCAGAGTCCAGGGGACTCTTTGTGATAGCTGTAGTTGGATGCGTACTAGGTGCGAATCCTATTTTTTCTCCTGAAGGCGCGCTAAACATCCTAATGTTACAAAAAACGCTCAAAATAGAAAAAATAACATAACTAACATTTTTCTCTTAAAAAATCTTATGTTCCTATAACACTAAACAACTAAAAATTTTAGTTAATGCTTAGGTAACTTTCACTTATACGTAAATGCAAGAATAGATAAAAAAACTGTTCTACGTTTTTTACTTAAGCTTTAATTAAAATCTTGACAATTTTTGAAACTTACTGGCGTTTTCAATGATATGAGAACATTACTTTATATGCTTTAACGAAATTTTTCAATAAAAATTTTTTCCAAGTTTTACATTGTAACAAGCATGCCATAAGCAAGAGATTAATCTATAAAAACTGTGCAAGTATGAAATTTTGAGAAGCACATTTACAAACGAATAAAAAAACTATTAAAACTATTTATATTTTGAACCCTACTTAAGAACTTTAAAAAACATGTGGAAACATAAAAAAGTTAAAAAATAAATTTTTTGTCTATCTAACCAAAAGTAAAGTTAGACATTTATTTTTCCCAATAATAGATAAGCCAAACAAATAAAGCTGTAAAATTTTTCAGAAGTCCCAACTGCGTACATAAAATTTTTTGATTAAAGATTAACCAAGAAAAGTATAAAAGTATCAAATTACTCTTAAAAAGTCACTTACTTTGTAATTTTCCTACTGTCATAATTACACTTTCATAATTGTTTCTGTTTTTAATAAAATAATAATTGTCATTAAATTATTTATAAGCCTCAACACTCTAAACTGAATATTAGACATTAAAATGGGAGATAGTAATAAGTAACATAAAGAACGATAGTTATGCGATACTGCGTTCTGCGCCCAGATAAATGGATCATGTTCAACTAACCAGCCCGTTCAGTCTTCATTGAGTCCCAAACATTACAGTTGAAATCATCATATCCAGCAAGGAGTAATCGTCCACTTTTACTAAATGCAACACTAGTAATACCGCAGATTATATTATCATGACTGTACATCGCCAATTCTTGATCAGCTCGTATATCAAACAATCTGCAAGTAGCGTCGTCTGATCCTGTAGCAAAGGCGAATCCATTGGGAAAAAACTGTAAGAAATTCATGACCAGTGATTTTTACAAATTAAAATATTATATTCATGTTATGTTTTCTAAGAACACTAATAAACAATGTGAAAAAACTGTAGTTATTATCGTAAAATGTTAATGAGATGCTAGCTACCAAGCACACTTGCACCCGCACAAACAAACAAACTATACACACTCATACGTATTCTCGTATATTTAGAGTTATTTAAAAAGAAAGATAATAATGCCCTCTTCAGCTCCATTACAGCCCCCAGTATAACATAATAAAAAACTCTGTCGATTTTCAGGTCACTTTTATTCCATACAATTTCAAGTAATTAATTCTAGAAAATACATCTTTGTTTTACTTACGGTGATAAAAAATAACTAACAATTCTAGAAAAACAAATAATATCAGTAAAACCAATTGATAATATCTAATCTTAATAAAGTAATAAAAAAACTATGAAAATAGTATAGGCGTTAAAAAAAAGAGCACAGCAATTGATATTTCTTAAGAGTTTTTAATTCATTTTTTTAAATATTACAGACGAGTATATACAGACGAGCATGACTGCGAGGACACTTACTGACTAGAAGCAGTTTCCTAAATTTATTTCGAAGATCATAGAGTTTTACTATTATATACGTACGGAATTTTAAAAAAAAAGTTAAAAAACATATAAAAAATAAAAAACCAACAATTATTTGATAGGCTATTTTAAAGAAATAAAGACTTTTAAAGCATACGTCATAATATAAGAAGCAGAATAGGATTCAGATTCTTAAGTTTACTTAACTGCTATTATGTACTATAGCACATAGCTATGCGTGCGTGCGCCTCTGCTGGCTTGGGCCTAAAAGGTAGGGGAATAGAGAAGAGAGGTGATAGGAAAGGTAGAGAGAAGGGATGGGGAGATCAGCCAGAGACGCGAAAGGGTAAGGACGAAGTCCGCGAGACGAGAATACACGCACAACTTCCCTTAATGATAAGTAACTCTAATAAAGTATAAGTAACAACAAGTCGCGCTTCTATTTATTCCTGCACCAAGAATCCCACGTAACAGCTGGTGTCAGAAGTGGGATACAGATCAAATTTTTTACGGTCTGTCGCGTGATCGCAAATCACTTAGCTTAGTCTCGCGGAACAGAAAAAAAAAAATTTTTAATTATTTTTTTCTCGAGTTAATTGACGTAACAAATAAAAGAAATAAAAAGAATATATCTCTCGTTGCAAAAAAAAAAAGGGGAAAAAGTGCCAGACGCCAAATTCAGCGTGTCAAGTGCCACAATATAGGGGGAAATTGGAAAAGTAAAAGAGAACAGGAAGATATAATCGGAAAAATCTTCGATACCGCAAGGATACCAAAAAAGGAAAAACTGCATATCAAGCCAGTGGACCAATATACCAGGACACGAGAGACAACTACCGTTCACTAAACCCAGGAAAATAGAGACAAAGAGAAGAAAGCACGGTACGCCAAGCCCGGAATACAGCCGCAGAGAAAACACGGGATACACGGCACAGGAGAAGGGAACAATAAGCGGCAGCAGAAGCTGAGCAACTCTAGGAAGAATCAAAGAAGGGACCTATAAGTATGCACGGGATTATCGTCATGCTGACCATCGTCACGGTGATCTGCTAAGTAAATTTTCATTACTCGTATATACTTTACTCATAACCTCCGAGGAAAATACGCACCTAAAAGAAAAAACTTACATATCGATATTATTTCTAGATCGCAATAATATACTAAGACCTTAGCGGCAACCCATAATTCCATGCACAAGCATATAACCGATACAAACGACAAACACCCCATAAAAAATTTTTAAATTAGTTTATAAATACAAGGAGTAGCCAACCGAAAACAAAAACGAAAAAAAAGACTATCGACTAACACTCGATAGAGCACGCGTATCTATCAGGTTAACACAAAGTACACAGAAACCACTGCGTTTTTAGAAAAATATATATACGAACTAGAAAAGTACAAAACGAACTACAAAATAGAAAGAGACTACAGAGCAACACTATGAGTGACGCAGAAACAAATGATACACTGGGAAGAGGAGTACAGGAAGCCGTTAGGTGCACAGATATACACGAAACAGGACCAATTGACACAGATGACGAAGTAATACAAATTAATCTAGAAGATGATCCGGAAACATGGACAGAGTGGCAGAAGGACAGCAAAAAACAGAAGCTTTTTGTGATAAAAATGTTAAGGAAATTAACGCCAAGCATAAAACGCGGACAGTTATCTCATAGACAAGACATAAGCGATAACGAAACTGATGCGCCATCCCACAAAGAAACACATAGACCCCCTGTATTTAAAAAATTAACAATATATACCAAACGTAAAAATGCGACATCTGACATGAATCGACAAGTCACTAATCCATATAGCGATAAAACACAAGCCAAACACGACACTAATCTATACGATATAATAAGAGAAGCAGCGGCGCAAGCGGTGCAACAATATACAAATCGAATACCTACACCTACACAACCAAAACATCAATCATCCCAACAGACGTACAGAGAAGTTACACGGCGTCAAACGCAAATGCGAACCCCAGTAGCTCAAGGCGAGCAAGAAATCAGGAACGACGGCATCACCAACAATACAAACCACAACAATAATTATTATAGGCAGAATACAGCGGCACCACTTTATTCTGCAGGAGAAGACGAGTTAGGTTGGGCAAATAGAAATTACTTAAACGCCCAAGTCCGATTTACAGTACCCCCACATTACACAGGGAATCCTAATTACGAACGCCCGAATCAGAACACACTCTCATCACTAAAACATCTAGCAGCAAAAATACCAATATTTGACAGCGATTCTGTTCAACTACCCCTTTTCAAACAGATGGTAAGAGTGGTATTGTGGACGGTAAGCCCCGTATATAAAAATTTTTTTATAGGCTCACTAGCAAATAAGCTGAAAGAAGCAGCCGCCGAATTTATACCGCACCTGGCGCAATTCTCATCTGTAGATGAATTCTTGGTAGAATTGAAAAATAGATATTGCAGCATCAGAAGCGTTGACACATAATTAGCAAAATTAAAAGAAGTGAAACAGTACAGAGGGGATTTAGTGGAGGAATACAGTAGGCGTGTTCAAAAATTATACGATAGAATAATAACCCTATACGATTCGGACACGACACTATCGCCCAGGCAACGACACGCATTAAAGGAGAGCGCAAAAAAAAAAAAGCTATAAAGCAATAAAGGTACGGGATACAATCACCATACAACTACAGGGTAACATGCCTTAACCCGAAAACGTTAGGCGAAGCTACAGTAGCCGCGCTGAATATGGAAAGCGACTTAAGCCTACGAGAAATAATGCCGGCACGAATCGAGGCCCAAATATACCGAGCGAGAGCAGAAATAAGAGATACGGACGATCGTGCGAGCAGCCATGAGCAGGCAGAAGTACGCGACACAACAGATAAAAATGAAATAAAAGGGGACCATCAATATTGCTCATATTGCAATGAATACGGGGAGCATGCTACAAAAGTATGTATAAAATGAGTAGCAGACACAGCGAATAAGAAAATTCAAAATCCAGACATAAAAGCAAATGATCCACCAGTGCAGGTCTCACAAGATAAACAAAACGTAAGGCATAAAAACTGCGCTTACTGCAAACGCAGGGGGCACTATACAAGCGAATGCCGCACACTAATAAGAGACGCAGAGAATGGGAGAATAAATCGGAGCGATGAACGCGAACAATCTAACAATGATAACAGGAAAAATACGGAAGAAAATTTTAACTACCTATAATTATAATAACTCCCCTAATACGTATAGCCAAAACTATAAAAACGATTATAGAAGGAACCCCTATAACAATACAGGCTACAACATATATAATAACTACAACAAAACGCTGATTACTCAAGAAATAATAATAACAATTGCAACAACCAGTACAGTAACTACAATAATTATAGAGAAAATTATAATTATAACAGACATTATAATAGGGATGAAAATTATAACAACAGAGGATCTCCGAATGAAACAAATGATGCGCCTGATGAAAAAATTTCCACGCGTAGCACGGAACATTTGAACTCGCAGGACACTTGTCGTGCTCCCCAAGCGCCGAGCGGGCCCCGAGAATAGAGAAGAAGATAGAGCATAAAAACGAAACGGAGTCAGCTAAAGGAAAGGAGTAAGCAGAGTCAAATAAAATACGCATCGGAGGTAAAGATAGCGAGACATCACGCAAAAAAAAGTATACGAGAAAAAGAACAACTGAAGTATCGCTAGAAACAGACCCCGAACAGGCTCCTTAAACGGCTGAGAATACTCGCAAAGAAAAAAGAATTGAAACATAGTATATAACTAGTAGCCCTTTAGCTGGTAAAGAAAAAATCCATGAAAGCGTAAACCTACCTCTCCGCAAGGTAAATATATCGAGTACTGGAAGCACACCACTATCAGTAATATTAAACAGCAATCAGATGCAATCTTACAGCGCAAAATTTTTCGCGGATACTGATGCCGAAGTATCAATTATAAAAGAATGCTGTCTCACTACAGACACGCATACAGAGAGCAGAGAAAAAGTCCTACTAACTGAAGTCACATACGGAGCACGCTGCACGTTAGGGACGACTAAAATACCTCTTAACGGTATAATAATGGATCTGCACGTAGTCCCCGATACCTTTCTGATAGAAATGGAAGGCATTATTGGCTGGGATGCTTCTAAGTTGTATAATGGCCTCATAAGCACCAAAGAAAATTATTTAAAATTAAAAGGCATCAGAATCCCATTACTAAAACCAAAATATTTTAAAATCCCCGCAAAATCGAGGAAAATAATATTTGCGCGTATAAAAGATAAGAGCAGCCACGTACAAGTCAGCTGGGTCCCTCTACAAAATATAAAGGAGGAAAACTTATTTGGAAATTTTATAGAAGAAAATATAAACTCAAAAATGTATGCGGAAATTATAAACATAACAGACAAACAAATTGACGTGCCAGTACCAGAAGTAAATGTTTTCGAATGTAAAACCAGACAAGGGGCGGAACCATTCAGCATCGCTGAGGAGGAATTAAACCACATGGAGGAATCAAACCACATCCGGGATCTCATAGAATACAATCCGTTCGTGTTTGGCCTCGACGGCGAGCCACTAAAGGCTACAAACTTACTCAAGCATCAAATAATAACGGCAACAGAGAAGCCAATAGTTGCCAAAAGGGTACGCTATCCAATAAAACTAAAGGAACAGATGCAAGTAGAAATAGATAAACTACTGCAGCAACAAATAATTGAGCCATCGACATCCCCAGATAACTCAAATATGTGGATTGTCCCGAAAAACGTGGGACCAAACGAAGAAAAACGCTGGGGGGTCGTAACAGATTTCTGGCTATTGAACGAAATAACAGTCGGTACGTGCTATCCACTGCCATTCCAGAATTAAATTTTGGAAAATTTAACGGCTGCAAAATATATAACCGTGGTAGATCTGAAGAGCAGGTTTTTCCAAGTAGAGATTTACGAGGAGGACGCTCATAAAACTGCGTTCTCAGGACCAAACGGACATTACTAATATAAACGAATGCCGATGGGATGCATAGACTCGCCAAGTACATTCATGCGAGTGATAACACTGGCACTAGCAGGTTTACAAGAACGCGAGATAGAGGTATATATGGATGACATCATGGTATTCGCAGAAAATTTGGAACAACACGAGATAAGATTTAAAAGGCTCTTAAAACGGCTAGCCGATGCAAACCTCACAATAGAATCAAGAAAATTCCAATTCCTTGAAAAAGAAGTGAAAGTGCTCGGTCATATTGTAGGCAACGGCCAGATCAAAACAAATCCAGAAAAAATTGAAGCAGTAAAAAGTTTTTCTACACCAACAAATGCGAGGAAAATGGAACAATACCTCGGGTTGGCAGGGTTCTATCGACGCTTCATCAAGGATTACGCAAAAATAGCCCAACCTATCTTAAAGCTTACAAGAAAAACAGCCAAATTTAAATGGGAAAATGAAAAAGAACATGCATTTACAAGACTTAAAAACGCTCTGTGCAGTGAGCCAGTGCTGAGGGCTCCAGATATAAACCAACCCTTTATCGTAACAACCGACGCATCCGACTACGCCATTGGAGACTTTTTAAGCCAGGGAGAGATAGGCAAAGGTCACCCTTGCAAATTTGCATCCAGATGCTTGAAGGGCAGTGAATTACGATGTCCGACATACGACAAGGAATGATTGTACGCCAAGGAGCAGTTCAGGCCATATTTGTTCGATCGTAAATTTACAGTCGTAACTGACCATGAACCACTCAAACATTTCCACACATCAAAGAAACCAGACTTAAGATTCACAAGATTAAAGGCAGAACTCCGTGGATATGAGTTCAATGTTGTTTATAGACCTGGACAGAAAAATAAAGCACCGGATGCTCTTTCTCGCAATCTAGTTCTTAAAGAAGGGGAAGAAAACCCAGAACTACCACGCCAGGAGCTATACGAGCTTGCGGAAAAACAGGAAAGGGACAATCACGAAGACATAAATGCACCACCAGCACGAATATTTAAAATGCGTACAAGGAGACAGAGGAATCTTATACGAAAGAAGATGAAAGTCAAAATAGAAACGTCTGGCTCAGACGATCCAGATAAGAAGGAAATTTAAAAGAAGCCTAGAAAACTCAGAGGAAGCGAACAAGTATTAAGTACCCACAGCTGCAGTAGTAGAGACACAGGGTCAGAACGGGAAATGACGAAAAAACTAAAATATAAGACACATAAAAATACCCTTACAGCGGTAAACGAGAAAGAAAAAATTTTGTCGCAAGGACCAGCGGATGATAAACTGGCGTACATGTGCAAAGAGAAAAATATGGAAAAAGGAGTAAAAACAACTAGCACACTATTTATCAACAAGGATGTAACAGAGAAAACACAACACAAAACTCGTAAACGACAGTTAGATACTCTACATAGGAAAATCGCAAATTTTTCTAACACCACCGAGCAACCGCACACCTCAAAGGAAATTATTATCACGCATTATGATACACCGGCAACAACGCAGAGGGAAACCGAGCAAGAGAAACATTGGGGTTACTAACTAGCGCGGAATAGCGAGGCAGCAGAAAGAGCGGAGAAAGAGAGAGAGCGGAAAGCTAGCACAAGAATAGGGGAAACAGCAGCAGCAAAAACACTTGACAGAGACAAAGGAAGTGAAGGGAAATCGGAAAATAAAGGAGTGGTACATGACCAGCGACAAAGTAGAGCCAAAGGTAGACAGCAAGTAGATGAGCGGGGGACGGAAATGACCGAACAAAGCCGAACGGCACCGAACAAACACGAAAGCCAACAACCACCAGATACACAAGTACCCAACGGCGGAAACGATAAGTATAATAACAAAGGTCAAATTACCAATTTAAGGTCAATATTTAATGAATCAACCAATCGATTCCGAGCAAAGGTCTCAATAGACGTTGAGAAGAAAGACATCAAAGGAAAAGAGGGCACAAGAATCAATGTATGGGAAAGCGATAGCACACCAACCGCAATGAACGAAAAAGAGGATGCAAAGATTCGAGTATCGGGGACCCAATGCGCAGAACCTTACAGACAGCTAATAATGCCCTCGTAGAAGGAACTAGCGGCGATCACTCACCAAAATATAATAATGAGAATCAAAACGACGATTCCAATACCCAGGAACCTCGAGATAACACAGAAGGAAATTTTGAAGGAGATAGCAACGACCAAGTTGTAAACAAACAAGACGGAGAGAACAATGAAAAGGACGCATGGGATGCGGAGAGCGAGGAAAAGAGTGAGAGAGAAGAAGAAGGAGTGTGGGAGCCCAACGAAAAGCACATAAGGCCCCCACCTGAACCACCACCCCTACCAGACCCTTAAAGCGACTGTAAGCCGTTAACTCAAGAGAATACAACGACGATAGTTCCAATAATATTATTAATGTTAATAATAATAATAATTGTAATATAATAATAATAATAATAATAATAATAATAATAATAATAATAATAATGACAGAAGCAATACTAAGTATAAGAGTAATAAAGATAGTATACCGATATAGTGTATTGTATAGGAAGACAGGATACACAGAAACATAAGTGTATAAATATATATAGGAAAAAGCGCTGTTTTTCATTAATTCGCAGCCCTCGAACGAGCCGCGAAAAAAAGCAACAAATTATACGGAAAGAAAATATAAAATAACTAAAAACTACGTAACCAACAAACATTCAGATAATTAACACCCCCCTTTTCCTAAGGAAACAATATTGATAAAATACAACAAAAAAACTTTTTCTCGTTATGACCTTCGCACGCACGCGCAAAATAAAGGCAAAGAAAAAAAATTAAGAAAGAGAAGAGTACACTTATGTGAAATTTTTTTTGGCTGTACAACATCCAACTTACAGAAAAATGAGTAATAGGGTAAAAGATAGAGTTATTGCATTTTGCAACCCTTAAAAAGAACAGACATTGTCTTAAAAAAAAAACCAATAAGAAATATTGTTGATAATAAGAATAATATATGTTTATAATAAGAATATAATATGTTTACACTTGAAATCATAGAAAAAAATATAATAAGAATAATAATGAATAGGTTTATAATAATAATTATTATTGTTTTTTATAAAAAAAAAACAATTAAAAGAAAAACATCGTTAACAATACAAAAAAAGAAGGATTTAATAATAAAATATTTACAAGTACAATTACGAATAAATGTGACGCACTTCAGAATAGTGTTATCAGTAGATTTTGAAGGACGTGAGACATGCAAAATTTCAACAGAACAAAAAAAAATCTTATTTTAAAATTATTTTGATTTTAATTATCAAGAAATACAGCTGCAATTAAAAAATTTTAATCAATCGCGCACTCAGTTATAATTTGTTAAGTACTCTATTCATGATCAATCCTGATATTCTTTACCTACTATTAAAATTAACGGTTATCAGAGGATGACAACAACTACTGGAAATTCTGAAGATTCGTAACATAACGAGACTAAAATAAAACCGAACAAGGGAAATACTCACACACATTTGGTTTGGAAGCCATATAAGATAAGGTTTCCTCTACTGTATAAGGGATCAAAATCACAATTAAATCTGAGACAGCATTTCACCATGACAATGACAATAGCATCTACATGCATAGTAATACAACATAGCAGAGCCTATAGGGGATAGTTCTCAACAAAACAAAAAAAGAAAAAAAACATATACATACATTACATATGTACATACATACGTATTTACATGGGAAAAACCCTATAATACGAGTCATCAGTCTCATAAACGAAGCCAGAACATCCTAAGTAGACACCTGTGATAAAATTCCTTAAAATCCACAGTGGACATAAAACATAAATTGCCAGAACAATGGAGCAACCCTGCTACAGAAACACTACACAATACTATTAGCGAATGCTAGTACTACTAGGGCAGAAGAGATAAACACCAGAGAAAAAAAAACAACTCGATTCTGACAACGTTAAGGGAAGGCAAAAACCCTCGTATTGTCTGACAAGAGTATGTATCCAGTGGAAAAAAAAAACCAAACATTTGCGAATCATAGAGAAATAAAAAACATAAAAACCAACAAATTACCGCCAACATATCAACAAACTTCCTATAAAATTCCCTTCCAACAACGTACATGGTCATTAATCAGAGAAAGAAACAAACATGTATTATAGCTGAGAAATATTTTAAATTGACATCGGACGAAAAGAAAAAAAAACACATTTTATGTATGATTGAATCGCGTATGCAATCAACACATCTTTCAGAGTCCACTAATGTAAGAAAAAAAAAAAAAAAAAAAAAACGAAAGAAAAAAAAAACAATGTTATATTTAATAAGAAAATTAGTATAAGCATTTTGTACACAAAAAAAGGGTTGTTACAGAAAAATAAGAATTTACCATGAGGCCAGAAAAATACAATGTGTAAAATGGGTGCAAAACAAATAAGTACCTAATGGAAAAATCTATTAGCATATAATGAATATTTAACAGATTATTTTTACCCTGTTACTTTGGGTGCATAGATTCAGCATATTGACTCAACTTGCCTTCTCTTTCTTATCACAATAGTCGAATTTAAGTGCCGTTTCCACGGGGGGCCCCGCTACTAACGTGTTATAGAATGATTTCAGGTAACAAGCGAAAGAACATCAGTCGGAGAGCCAACGAAACGTCACTGAACAATGGCTTGGCATTGAAACCAACAATAATACTACAGGAAGGTATCAAGACAAATCTAAGTGGCGTACTGATACAAAGGCAATAATTCTCCAAGCAACCAAAACGAAATATAAATTGATTAATAATAAATTTAATGAACGCAGTAAGACCTTAACCCTCGACATCCTTGACGTATAAGAAAAAAATAAAAAAATAAAAAAACAAAATAAAATAAAATATGAAACTGACAATTATATTAATTTTTATCTAATGTAAGAATGAACTGTTCAATAATCCTGTATAGTGCATATATACATAAATAATAAGCAACAAAACTGTAACTAAGCAATTATATAATATAAGTAACCAAACGAATTCTAGAATAAATTTTTGTACAAGGGAAGCGTGCAAACAATAAACAAAAAATGTATACACATAAAATACAGCGAATTGAACCAGTAAAGAAAATAGGGATAGAGCGCTTCAAACTACCCTCTTTCCTTTAACCAGAAAATGCTATACAACACAAACAACATAACACAGACATACACATCAAAAAGAAAATCGCCGCCGAGGACGCCTGCGTCGCGGCCTCGGACGTGTTACGTACGATAGCACATAGCTATGCGTGCGTGCGCCTCTGCTGGCTTAGGCCTGAAAGGTAGGGGAATAGAGAAGAGAGGTGATAGGAAAGGTAGAGAGAAGGGACGGGGAGATCAGCCAGAGACGCGAGAGGGTAAGGACGAAGTCCGCGAGACGAGAATACACGTACAACTTCCCTCAATGATAAGTAACTTTAATAAAGTATAAGTAACAACAAGTCACGCTTCTATTTATTCCTGTACCGAGAATCCCACGTAACACTGCAAAATACAATACGTGAGTACTCAGAAAAAAATTTGCAAAAACTGTTTAACCGACAGTTACCAGGTTTTAAATACAAGTTTTACATACCTTATACAACATTATTCTTAAATTTAATTTAAAAACATTAATGTGTCCTCCTCTTGGTATAGTAGACCAGGAAAAAAGAGTTTGCTCAGAAAAAATGCTTACTGAGATATTTTGATGGATTTAGGTTCGTCTCCGTATGTATTAACAATGAACCTAGAATCCAGCAGCTAAACTACTGCAGGTTTTTTTTATTCGGCGGTAACTTTGCGAAAATGTAGTTTTTTGCAGTTACAATTTTTTCTGGCTATTTAGAAAGAAACATTTGTAAAAAAAACTTGTAGATATTAAAAAAATCTGCAAAATAAGACCGATCAAGTTTCAACTTGTTAATTTAAACACTTTTTTTTGTAACTTAATTATTACCTCTTTGATAGGTTGTAGAATATTGCATTTCGGGTCATCATCTTTCTTAACAGTTCACAAGTGCAAAAAGTGCTAAGTTGCAAAATAAAATAACTCAATTAATATAGACATAATCGTTTAGAAACTTTTGCCATTTGATTGGCATAATTTTTCTCTAAATTAACAAAAAAATGAATTCCCTACGACCAATGGGAGTTAAGATAATTTTTTTTTATAAAAATTCCTGATGTTTAAGTTTACAACTAAAGAGGCTGAAATTTTTAGGGATTACAGTTAAACAGTTATATTTTTTTTATAAAAATACTACATATTATTTCAGGGCCACATATTTTTGCTACGCTAATCATAAAATCGACATTAATTTTGTCGTCAAAGTAGGAATAGCTGGCATCAAGTGCTACAAGAACTGAGCACAGGCTTTTTAAATCGGAAGTACTTAAAAAAATATCTATATTGTTGGTTTTCGTGGTTGCACGAAAAGTGACCAACTGATTTGGGGTAGCTTGGTTAGGTAAAAAGTATGATGGTATTAGTTTTGTGAAAAAAATTGTTTTTTTGAATCATACTGTTTAATTCTTACTGTTTTATTATATTTTCAGTGCTGTTTTTACTTAATTATTACAGTTTTTATTAGGATATTGATGTTATTAGAGCTCGTTTGTACACGCAGTATATTGTCGTTAATAAAGATAAAAATTTAAGACAGTAATCCATAGATACGCGTCAATTATTTGTGTTTTACGACCCATACACAAATATTTTAACTACTGTTAACAGTGCCTACTAAAATCTATTTATTTAAAATTCTTTTGAAGAGAAGCTATTCTACATAAATTCAGAAGTGAATAAACGAATTAATGATTTCCGTATAATAGCGATATACTTATTGTAATACTAACAAATAATCCAAGAAGGAATTTTAAAAAAAATTTCAATGTACAATTTAAAAGTATGTTTTGATAAATTGTAAATTACAATTTTTTTTAGTAATTTGTGTACTTTTTTTGATCCCTTCAAACGACTTCTTTTCTTAGTCTAGCTTGAGTTAACTATTTTACGCTGAGCTTTAAATAACATTTAGTCTGCGAAAGCTTGCTCTAATCACTATGAAAAAAAGTTTCATCATTTCATGGTTATTTTCTGATACAAACATGCTAATACCAGAAACTGAAGCTATGCTATCTATTAGAAAATTAAATGACGAACAATTTAACACTGGTATACTTTTAGCTTACAAGCTAGAAAAAAATAATGTCATGTTGTCAAACGTCCATTGTGTTGTTGTCGGAAACAGCAAATTTTCAGTACGTTGATATATTAAGAACCTAATTAATATTGAATGTAGTAATTCTTTCAAAACCAAATGGTAGTTGCACTTATTTGTTTTAACTTAATGTTCAAAGAACAAAGGTTTTAAGAGACATATATCTTCTCATATTATAAAGTTGTTTGTGGAAATTCAGTGAAAATTTTCGTTAAATCGACTCATAACTTTATGGCCCAATCTTTACTTACTCCCCTAGACCTCCACGCGCCACTGATCCACGAGAATCTTTACATGCCGCAATACATAGTTATTTTCATCTTATTTTTCACACTAACCAGAAAGCACATAAATGGAGTTGATAAATTCACTGTGTGTATATATACACACAATACTTTGTACGTCATTCCCCCATAAGTAAAGTATGACTTTAAGTTTTTTTATTCGTTGCACTATTATGGTTTCCAATTAAGGTTTGCTAGAAAATTATAATCTCTGCGTAACACAAGAAATTTACTAAACAACAATTTGGGAATGGAAAATATAGTTTAAAAGAAAACTTTAAATGACACATAAATTACAAACAACGATTTAGAACCAAGACTTTAATTTTGATATAAATTTAAAGCAGAAATGATAAGCTGCAGAAAATATTCTTCGTTCAGTTAATTATGAATCTAAATATATAACAAATGAGGCTTAATGTCTTTGTAAAGTAGATTTTGAGAGATACATCCGAACACGTCACGGAATCCTTGTCACCGACAATAAATGGTGAAAGTCTCATAGGTAGCTCTTTCTCCCCTGCATGTGGCTCGCTGTAGCGTACGAAATTCCAGTATTCGGCCCGTATGGCGTAGTATTAAGAGTAACTATAGAGCTCGGTCTGACTCTCCTTCCGTTCACTCTATACCCGTACCTTAGAGATGTGTATGTGCATTACTAAAGGAATGAATCTGTGAATGGCAGCTATCGGTGTGTTGGTGTTCTGGGAGCAGAAATGTAGCAGAGGTGAGCAATGTGTGGTGCGCTGTTGGCTGATAAAGTGTGCTGGACCGCATAGCATGCGGTGCGCCTGCGCGGCGAGACAAGAACAGACACTTGAGCTCGTTGCGAGGCTAGCACCAAACCAGCACGGCACGGCATCAGCAGACTCTTGCCTGCCGAATTGCCGTAACGTTGCAAAGCCGAGACCTCAGTGCCACACACATACACGAGCCAGCCCTGACGCAGTCATCCAGGTTCCCCTGTGCCCTCGACGCTCGTAGCATCGCCAGGAGCATCACCAAGTACTCCACTGGAGCAGTAGCCTGATAGGTAAACGTGTACAGTGTTGGTGTTGTGCATTGCCTGCGTGAAAGTAGTCTTCCCTCATTACCCTTCCCTTATGCCATATAGAGTCAGCACGAATCCCCTATCGTTAGTTACTAGGTAAACGACACCTCGATTTACTAATTAGTGGCAACAGCAAGCCACAACACAGGAATCATCGCCATTGTGATGTGCCATACAATAAAGTAACCTCAATGACCGTTATTATTTAACATCAATAAATAACAAGTAAGCAGTTAACTATCAAGTGCGTCTTGTTGTCGTGTCTCGGCTTGGGCAGCACCGAGTGCAGCTGTGACACAGTGGTGCCTTAGGGTTCGGGTAGAAAGTGCTTCCAACTAAAGAAAAAAGCTATTCAATTACAATTGCTCCACGGTGCAACCAGTTGCTGCACACGGTTCCGTACAATACCGGTAATACCCAGTCCTTACCCAATCCCCTTTAACAAATAAGTTGCATGGCATAGAGGACGTGGAAATAATAAAGGTAAGGTTTTAAGTACACACACATGTTAGTCACAATCCCCGGCTGACGTGTTACAAAACATAAAAATCTTTACTTAAAAACAAAAGCTTGTAATGTCCCAAATAGTAGAATAAGATCAAAGAATATTAGTTCAGAAAAAAGAATGTGTCAACTAATAAAACAGACACAAATGAAAAATCCTATGCACATAATGTCAAATTTACAAGCACAATCTATTATGGTGGAATAAATCTTGAATGCCAATTTTGTTCCGCAAAATTTTGTCGACGTAACAGGAATAAATTTAATTGTTGTAAACGTGGAAAAATATTTTTACCTGATTTAAGTTTGTATAATAATGAATTGATGTAGTTGTTGCTTAACAGTGATAGTTTTACGTATTTTATTCGATATTACAATAAATTTTTCTATTTGCATTATTTAGTGCAAGTCATGTGAGTAAAAAAAAAAAACTACTAATGATTAAAAAAGTCAAGGTCAAGTTTGTCACGTGACACCTAATTGTATTATAAACAATTCTGATAATCATTCGTATAGCCATATATATATATATATATATATATATATACACATAAGTGACACCACTTCAATAGAAAAACGTTTAAAAGTTTATCTAATATTATCCAAGCAACATATTAAAATACTATTACGAATACTAAAACAAAATCTATGTACACAAAATTAGAAACATTATAATCAAATTGCAAATATAGAACATCTTCAAAACTATAAAATTTACTAATAAACAAGTCGTAACAATTAAAATCAGCAGACCAATAAATCTTTAACTGGAGAATGTAATATCATAATAATTTTAAAATCAAAAAATTTTGCAGATTATGACTTATAAGTGTATCCAAATGATTAACTGAATTAGGTAATAGTACCGATGCTGAGATGCATTTTTTGATTCTGTCCTAATAGTGGAACAGTCAATAACTAATAAACTTTCAAGAAGTTTGTCATGAAACAAATTAATTTTAAAAGTTAAGAGTTGTGTCTTGATATATCAATTAAACTTATCATCTTTTGTTAATGGCATTACAATAAAAAAAAAGTTTTTTAAAATAGCTATCTTATTATACGTACAATTTAAAACATAACCTTAAATTTCAGATGTCCCGTTAGTGAAACACATAGATTACATTGAAATAACGTGTACGTTTCGCCATTAAAACTTCGCGTACCACTATTGGGACATGCATTCTCAATGGTGTCTAGCGTTAGGTACAACATTACGGAGTAAGGTTTTATTAATTGTAATCATTTCTTACTAAGACAAAATTATAAAAAAATTGTGTGATAAGTAGGAACACAAAATATATAAATAACAATTTAAATGTTCATGTTATCTCCTGGATGTAATTTTATATGAATTTTTAAACAAAATTTCACCCAAAATCGTCCTAGCATCGGTACTTTTACCATAGTGTACTAAGTCAGGATGTTGATCCAATGGTTTTTCTTTCACTTTTTTCATCAAGAGATGCAGAATGAAGCACTTGATATAGGCCAAAAAATAGTATAGAAGCACAAAATCTCACGTTGTTTGAATATTATTAATATTGAACTTCTCATCGACTTAGCAGTAAGACTTTTAGTCCTGGATTTTATCCTGTAAGATTACAGCTACAATATTTTGCATGTATATACAATAACACAAAGCTTAAGGATACACTTTTTTCATAATCCTTAAGAATAAGGATTAAATCTTCTTACAATCTAATGGATAATATATGCGTGGTGCAGGAAATGATAAGAAAATTTTAAAAAAAGCGCGTAGGAATTGTTTCTTTTTACCTTCAACATTCATTGGTGCTGTAAGGTATATGCAAAAACGTTACAAATTGCAACAGCAATCATGCGAAAATTCGGAAAACCTGATATACTCATTACTGTTACATGTTTTCCAAAATAAAAAAAAATAAAGAAAGTTTTGGAAAATTTCCGTAAAAATTAATCTCCTCATGATGTACCGAATATTACCTTCGGATAATGTCATACAAAACTAAAATCCATACATGAAGATAAAAGCAAGCAAAATATTTTTAGAAAAGTTATCTTATACATTTACACAATCAAATTAAAAAAAAGCCTACCAGGCTCATTTTGTTGTAACATTGCATTCTAACAAAAAAGTATTTTCTTCTACAGACATTGACAACTATGTTTTGCAAAAATCTCGTTAGATTCATACATAAACATTTATACAAGAAAATTCGTCAGAAATCATACTTTTGTATGAAATATGTTACTATATATACGAAGACAGTAAAAAAAGTTATTTACATCAATGTAAATTTCTAGAATTAACACAAATATATCATGTTAGAGAAATGGTCACCAAAATGATAGTTTTCCGTGTATTGCTAAGTGTTTTCATTACGTAGTCATGAATTATAATTAATAATTTAATTCTAACAAGTACTATTAAGTCGATTAGAGAAGGGCCTGAAGGACAGACAACCACTTAAAATGTAAGGGGAGCGACATTTCGTAGCATATTTATTATTGCGTCAATTTGAGGTAGAAGTTGTGAGTTTTTTCTCTTATTTTGAGAGGGGCTCAAGGAAGCATTAAAAATGTTGTGGGGTTACGAGGGGGTGAAGAGAAAGTTGGTGACTGAATTCGGTCGTACGACTATTAATATATGAGTCATTGTACTGAAAACAGCATATTTTATGTCCCAGTCCAAATAAAGTCGTTTAAAGAGATATCAATTTGGAAACTTTTTTAATTAGTTAAGGGATGTTGACTGCCAAAGGTACAACATAACTCAGACCATAAAAGAGTATTTTTTTAGTTTAAGATGCAAAAAGGAGATAAATTAGCGCAACGTGCTCATGTTTTATTCGAAAATTTGCAGTTTTGACGACTCCTGGAATCAAAACATGAAGTTTTTTTATTTTTTAACGGTATAAGATCTTAAAGTTGTTAACACAAATAACATTAAGACACATTAACGGCACCAAAAAAAATTGAATTCTAGAGTTGGCTGCTGTTTAATTTGCGGAGTCGAAATCTTATGAATTTAACATTTTAACGAAAAATACTGTCACAAACGCACGCAATTAAATTTGGGCATTTCAAATAGAGGGTTTTGTATTTCAGAAAGATCAATGATGTTTCAGAAATTTTTTTCGAATTTTCCATTCCAACAAGCCAGTTGACAGGCTCGCAAATTTGAAGACTCTGTCTCCCTAAAATAAAAACTAAGAGCTCATAACCCTCAGATATGTTATGTAAGTTTTTGAAGCATTTGGTTATCCTCTCGAAAGGTGACGTGTTAAAATTTAGCTATTTTATATGTAACATAAGTCAGCGGAAAAGTTTAATTTGCGTTTGGTCCGTTACAATCATGATTTTTCGACGATTTTATAAGAGCCCGTAACGCTCCTTTTTTTGGTAAGAGCCCGTAATGATATTGCATCTTTACTTGATATTAACTAATCGTCTGGACCAATGTAGTATATAATAGTAGGGACTCAGTACATCGCACAAGTGCAAGAATAAAGTTGTATTTTTACTGTGTTTTGAATTTTTGTGCAGTGTTTTATTATCGACTCACATAATTAAGTACACAATAGTGGGGACAAAGTACATTAAACAAGTCTCAGAATATGGTTAAATTTTCACCGTGAGTGGTAGAACCATGATTTTAAGATGATTTCTGCAACCCTTAACTCTACTGTTTTTAAAAAAATACAATTAAAAAAATCTTAAAAAATTTTTTCCTGCAGATCCAGCAAGGCCTTGGAAATTTTCGCTCATTTTGGTCACGGACAATACAAAAATTTTTTTTAGAAAAATTAGAAACTCATTTCAAGTGTTTGTCCGTTTTGGCTCTCGAAATATGCCATTTTCAGTAGAATGACTTATGTATATGTGCATAGTATGTGTAAGTGTATGTATTTCTATTCAGGTAAGCAAACTCTTAATGCTCTAACCTCTTGCAAGCTTTGCTAGCTAACCCTCTGTTTTTAAAGATTTAAAATCACGAGAAACAAAAAAAAACGAAATAGAAGTATGAATTTAGCTGATAATAAAAAGTTTGTGCTACAATAGCTAATTAAGATTTTTTTCGACACTTAAAAAGCATTTGATAAATTTGATAAGTATCCATACGTATAATATTTAGATAAGAATTTAAAAGTATACAATTTTAATGGAAAGCCTTTAGAACTTATTAAAACGTGTTGATGATTGAGGTTATGCTGATAATAATAAATTTAATGCACAAAAATTATACCGTGATCTGATTAAACATATGATTCTGCGAGAAAGGTAAGTGTTATTTTTTATAGAAGAATTTTCTTGAAATAAAGTTAACTTTATGTAGAAATTTAGATGGCTCTTAATTTTTGTATATTTGGTAAGGTTTATTTATCTAAATTTATAAAATTTGTAGGGAGTTCCGTTGTGCATGCAAAAGAGTGCAGACGTGTCAAGAGAGCGCTACGTAGAAAAGAGTAATAAAAAGTAATTGAAGTAAAAACAAAAGAAATAAAAAGTACGAAGAAGTGTAAAAAGTGAAGAAGCAGCTGAGAAAAAAGTGTAAAGTAAATAATTATAAAAGTTTGGAAGGATGAAGGGAGATTAGTGTGGTAGTGTCAAGGTAAAGAAAACGGAACACGTGTAAGGCAAGTAAGGAGTAAGTAGTAAGAATAGGGGATAATAAAGAAAGGTAGTAGTAAGTGGAAAAACGGGGGACAAGAGGACAGGGAAAAAGTGTTAAAGTAGTGATAGTAAAAGGAAAAGTGCAATAAAGTTCGAAAAAAAGTGAGGTTAGAAAAGATGTTATAGAAAGAAAAAAACGGCAATTGTAAAAAGAGGTCGATAGGAGGGGTAAACTGAAAGGTAGATGAGAAAGGACCCTGAAAAAGCAATATTGAGATCGGTAAGGAAGATCACTACTTTGTCGAGTAAGGCGGGTAAATAGAATTTCTGGCAGATAGAAGTGGGATAGTCAGTAAAGTAGAAAACTGCATTATCGGCAAAATAAAAAATGGTCAGAAAGTCATCTGCAGCAAGTATGAATACAAGAAATAATACAAATGCAAAATTAAAGGAACATACTCTATTGAATTTCACAGAAGAAAATCAAAAGTTAAAGTATTAAACGATAAGATAAGCAAGTTAGAAAGGAAGTAGGACAGCATAATTAGTAGTCTAGAAAGAAGAGAAGAAGATTAGAAAGAGGACAACTGATGTGGATAAAAGGAAGGCAACAGTGGACAGAAGAAAAGAAGGCGTTAGAAGAAATAATAAGCAAGTTGAAATGGAAAACAGAAAAAGCTGAGAGAGAGAAAAGGAGACCGAATATTGTGACAAAAAGAAGCAAATATTAAAGTAGAAAATCTGGAGAAGAAGATCAAATGATATATTGTACAAAAGATAAAAGTAAAAGTCAAGATAGAGAAGGCTAAAGAGATAAGTATAAACGCTAGGCAAAATGTGAGAAAGTCAGTGGTAGTAAGGCTAGCAAGTAAAGAAATAAAAGAAGAAAAAGTAATGAGAAATAAAAAAACATCTGGAGAGAGAAGTTTACATAGAAAGCGATCTAGTAGAGAGAGAAAGAGAGATCCAAAGAATTATTTTAAACAAGTCAAAAGAGCAGAGGAACAAAGGAAAAAATACGAAAGTTGGATATATGAAGAGTTTGATCGATGGTAAGTGGCTTAGATTTGATCAAAGAAAAGGAGATTTTACAGTAGAAAGGAAAAGGAGCCAAGAATGAGGAGAACAAGAAAATGTAGAGGAGGATGGAGTGAGAAAAAGAAATGTAAGTGTTTGTGCGGGGAACATCTCGGGAGTGCTAAATAAGGACAGTGAAGTATAAAAGTATTTTGAATTTAATGTGATAATGATAGTAGAGACATGGTTAGAACAGGACAAGTGGGCTAATGTAGAAGGTGAGTTGTCAAACAGTTATGAGTGAAAGTGTATAGCAGCGACTAGGGAGCATAAAAAAGGTGGAGCAAAAGGAAAAGTAATATTAGAAATAAGCAAAAAATTGGAGAGTAGAAATCATAAAGTATGGAGCGATAATATAGTAATGCAGGAAATTAAACACGGAAATAAGAAGTGGAAGATCATAGGAGTATATAGTCAAAATGTAGCAGAGACGATGGAAATTATAAAGGAAAAAGTGAAAACGAAGACAAGTGGATGTGTACTTATACTAGGAGATTGGAATGCAAGAACAGGAAGAGAAGGAGGTTTAATTAATGAAAGTGATAGTGAGAGTAATAGTAACGACAAGGACGTAAGGTTAAGAAAGTCGAAAGACGAAAAGATCAACGAGAAAGGTAGAAGACTGATAAAAGAAATAACAGAAGAAGAATGGTGTATAGTAAATGAGCAACAAGGAGAAAAAGGAGAATTCACATACGTTGGTAGCAGAGGAGAGTCGGTAATAGATTACGCAATAGGATGTCAAGAAGCATTAGATCAGATTAAGAAAATGAAGATAGGACAAAGAACGGAATCAGATCATATGCTGTTAGAAGTATACCTAGAAAAGGAAGTAGAGGTAGGAATTGTAGAGAAAGAAGAGGGAACAAAGGTAAGGAGGAATTGGACTCAAGAATTGATTGATCAGTTTGGAAAAAGGTGTAAAGACTGGGAGCGGAAGGAAAAAGAGGTTGAAGAAAGATGAAGTGAATTGAAAGAAAAAATAGAAAGTGCAGTACCTAAGGTGAAAAAACAGTGTAAAGTGTGGAAGATGGAAGATAAAAAATGTTACGATAAAGAATAAAAGGAAAAGAAAAAGGATTTAAGAAGAATAATAAAAAGGTGGGGAAAAAAGAAAATAGAAAGAAGTTATTACATAGATAAAAAAATAAAGTATAGTAACTGGTGTGAGGCAAAAAGGAAAAGGTTTAAAGATAAGAAGAAAAAAAGATAAAAAATGCAACATCGGAAGGCGAAGTGTGAAAATATATAAACAAGTACAGAAAAGAACGAAGGAGAGAAATATCTTTAACATTTAAAGTAGAAGAGTGGAGAAGGTATTTTATGGAAAAGCTAGATGGGAAGAATGAAAAAAGAATTGTGAGAGAAGAGACAAAAAAGAAAAAGGCAAGAACAAATGCAAAGGATGAGGAAGAAATAAGCAAAGAAAAGTTCGAGAGGCAGATAGCCAGATTAAAAGTAGGAAAAGCACTAGGAGAAGACAAGCTGGAAAATAAAGTATGGAAGTACATGCCGGGAGAAGTGGATGCAGCCCTTTGGGAATCGCTGAAAAAAGTATGGGAGAAAGGAGAATTAGCGGATCAGTGGAGGCAAGGTACGATTTGTTTGATTTACAAAAAAGGTGATAAAGATATGTTAGAAAATTATAGAGGAGTTACATTGACATTTGCAGCATACAAGATTTATGCAGGTATGTTAAAGAGATGTTAAAAAAGGAAATCGAAGGTAAATTATCAGAATGCCAGTTTAGTTTTAGAGAAAAGAGAGGAGTAATAAAAGCTATATACACATTCAAACACAGTGTTGATGAAAAATTAAGCAAAGAAAGAGGAAAATTATTTACATGTTGTATTGATTTAAAGGAAGCATTTAATCGAGTGGATAGGAAAGTCTTAAAGAAAAGATAAATAGAAATGAGAGTGAGTGAAAAGCTAGGAAATAGGATTATGGATATTTATAAAGAAACGAGAAATATAGTTAAAGTTGGAGAAGAGAAATCCAAGAAATTTTGGACAGAAAATGGTGTGAGGCAAGGCTGCCCACTGAGTCCGACGCTTTTTAAAGTGTACTTAGCAGATCTGGAGCAGGAATTAAAGAAATGGCTGGTGGGAGGATGCAGAGTTGGTAATGAAAAAGTATGGAGTCTATCTTACGCGGATGATAGAGTATTGATAGCAAATAGAGAAGAAGAATTAAAAAAAATGTTAAAAAGATTAAAAAAGTACCTAATTAAAAAGAAGATAATTTTAAGTGAGAAAAAAGCAAAAATTTTAGTGTTCGAAAAAAGAGAGAGAAATGATATAAGGTGGAAGTCGGGGAGTAAGGAATTAGAATAAGGAAAAGAAATAAGATATTTAGGATATATACTACAGAGAAATGGAAGAAACGATAGGCATATAGAAGAATGGAAAAGGAAAGCAGTGGTAGCTATGAAAAATGCATGAAGCATAGGAGAAGGAATATTTAAGAATAGCTATAAAAGAAGAAGAAAATCATATACAGCCCTAGTAAAAAGTATAGCGCTATTTGGTGCGGAAGTCTTGGGGTTGGGAAGAAAAAGAAAGACTAGAAAGCGTACAGAGAAGATATATTAAATGGGTATCAGGATTAGACAGCACTACACCAAATTATATAATGGAGGAGGAGTGTAGATTAGGAAGGATAAGTATGAAAGCGTTAAGGAGAGCGTTAAACTTTGAAGAGAAAATTAAAGAGTCAGACATAAGACTAGTAAAAGAATGCATAAGAGAAAAAGAGAAGGACAAAGAAAATGAGAGAGTAGGAAAGGATTCAAAAAAGAGCTCAATTACTACGGGAAGAGAAAGTAAAAGAAACAAGATTTATGAAAGGAGTAGAATTTAGGGAGGAAGAAAGAAAAAAAAGTATTAATGGACAAGGAAAGAAAAGAAAAAGACAGGAGAATGGAAAAGATAGAGAATTCACGGTACAACGGAAAATGTCAAGGTATAAGAACAGAAGCTGAACCAGACTACTCGAAAAAGGATATGCCATTGAAGGATAGAAAGTTAGTAGCAAGGTTTAGATGCGGAAATGAATGTAGAAGTAGAGAATACTGGAAAGGAGAGAAGGGTAAGAAGTGTAGATTTTGCAAGGAGGAAGAAGATTATAGACACATACTAAAGAGTTGTGGAGATACGAAAAATGAAGAAGAAATGGAAAAAATACTATGCCATGATGCAAAAGAGATAGAAGTGCTAAGAAAAGTAATCAGAAAAAGGAAGGAGTCAGAAAAGATCTTAAAGATAAAAGAAAGTATGTAGAAAGTTAAGGTAGTAAAGAGAGAAGAAGGATTAGTAGGACAAGAAAGAAGAGAGAAAAAGAAATGCAAGGAAGAATGAAGAATACAAGAAAATATATGAGCAATTTAAAGAAAAGAGTTGTTGAATTTTTGAAATTTGGATAGTCAAGTAGTATTAGAAAATTTGTTCATTGAGATAAATATGGGAAATTTTAATAATTTTGATAATTAAGTTGGAAACTTTTTAATTTTTGATAGACATGTGTTAAATCTTTAATTTTGAGAATTGAGTTTTGTATATTCGGAATTGTAGTAATATTAAGTTTGTTTCATTTCTATATTATTTTAACAAAAGACAAAAGTAGAATATTAAGAATAGTTTAATTAGAAATGATTATATTATATAGCGTTGATTAAGTATGTATTAAATGTACAAAATGTTACGGAACCCCTCCAAACGCGTAAGAGACGGAGTATGAAATAAATCAATATTAAAAAATATAATTTGTATACAGTTTGTTTTAGACTTTTAAAGGAACAAGGTTATTTTTTAAATTTCAGTAAATTATGCATTATTCAATTGATGAAAGTATGGTTTACTATTAGTTAAAACAAAAAAATTGCGTTTACTTAACAGGTTTTGTAAAATCGTGATAATTGGTTGACTATTCTCAAACCTATTACACAAAATTTATGCCTCACTCTCCTTTATACTACTATTTTACTTGTACTATCTTGTTTTACATGCCACATGCGCTGCGGTGAGCTCATAATTTAAAAAACAGTCATTGTTAGACAGGTTACATAACCGATCTTTTGACTGTTTTAAAGTTTAAACAAGTAAAAAAACAGTTTGCCTGTATTTATTTTAAAGTAAAGCAGCCGGACGGAATAATTTACCTAATTTAAAATACGTAGGCCTACATAAATTATATATTAAATAATCTACTTCTCGACAAAAAGCTTAAGATAATCATTTCGCATACGTGGAATTTTTATATTAGCTAAATAGATTCAGTCAGGTTTTCTTTTTATTTAATATTTTTCTGCTTATTGTTAAACTTTTTGTGTACTTAATAAACTATAACAAAATAAGACGTTTAATGACAGTTAATTAATAATATAAAATAACGACTAATAGTGGTACTATCAAATTTTGTATTTATCATAAAACAAAACGACGTTTCAGCCGTTTGGACAATGTCCTGGCCCTTATCAGATACAAAAGTCTATGAGTAATAAAATTTTATTACAATTCAAATTTTAGTAAATACAATAAAAGCAAATTAAGTAAAATGTGTAACATACCGTAGAGACGCACGTGGAGAGTTTATGTTTTTCTAATACTGTAAATGAAAAGGGCCCTTAAATTATGTACATCAAGTTAGTCTCTTTTTTAAATTAAGTTAACGAGAGACTTAACGATAACAATTTTTTAATTTTTCCGTACCTTCTTGTCTATTAATATTATTATTGAAATAATGTATTTTCAACATTTCGGGATAAAAGGACTTTTTTTCTCTATGTCTCTTTTATATTCTGCCATTCTTAATTTTACAGCTTTCAATGTTTGACCGAGCTAACAGCAGTTGCAATTCGCAAATGGTGAGTAGTAAACGTCATTATTTTTATCAAGTGGCTCGGTTAAATATTTTCCAAGTCTAAAAATTGAATTTAATTTATTGTTTAAACTGTATACAAGACCAATTTGAAGCTTCTTACAATAATATTTAATAGGACCGTGCAAGTAGGAAATATACGGTAATGATACGATAAGTTTATAATAATTATCATTTCTATTGCAATAGTCTATCATATTCATGTTTTTTAAGGTATTTATTCTTTTGTTCAAAAATTTATCAATAAATTTTTGAGGACAATTGTGAGATAGTAAAAATTTATTTATTAATCTTAAATTATCGTCATAAAATTAAGTGTCTGCTAATTTAATAAAAAGTGTACTAATGTATAAATAATACTCATTTTATGTTGTATTGGATGGTAGGAGATAAAAATTCAAGTATCGACCTGAACGTGTGGGTTTTTGGGACCAATCAGTCAGTACTGAGTTATCTTGTTCAATGATAATTTTTAAATCTAAGAAAATAATGCTGTTGGTATTGCATGTCTTCACAGTATAACGTAGTTCCGGACAATAGCTATTAAAAATTTTTTTAGTATACTTAATATATTTAGTAGGTACACATATAAGGATATCATCCACATACCGTACATACAGTGGTGAATCAAAATATAACTTCTCTAAGCATGAAATTTTAAGCAAACGCATTACAAGATCACACAGCATTGGATTAAAGAGACTGCTCATTGTAGAGCCAAAAACTTGTTTATAAAATTTGTTGTTGAAAGAAAAAAAAGATAAATTCAAAATTATAGATACACCTGTGCAAAATTCGTTGAGAGAAACATTGATTTTACCATTCAAGAATTTCCGAAAATGTTTTTTTATGATCAAGGCTTCACTAGTATTAGTAAATAAACTAACTACATCTTTACTAATAAGAGTGTAACCAGGTAAAATAATAATATCTTTTACTTTTTTTTTTCGCTTATAACTTTTTTTTAAGTGCTATTTCGCCAGTGTAATATTTCTAATCAAAAAATCAAAAAGAAGTTTTAATAAACTGTAAGAAGGTGAATTTAGTATTGAGACAATGATACGGAAAGAAAATTATTTTTTGTGTTTTTTTATTAGTCCGTAGCTTTAAGATAAGTTTTCTATATAAATATCTTCATCAAACTTGTTTAATAAGTCAAAAATACTGTATTAATCACCCTTGCTTAGAAAATTTTTTGTATCTTAAAATGATTGCTTTAAAAGATTATTTTCTAGCTGTAAATAAAATTTATCGTCACTTAATAATTCTTCTACTTTTTTTTTATTTATTTGACTCAGAGGGGTTCAGAGGGGTTCCGTAACATTTTGTAAATTTGATACATGCTTAACCTACGCTATATAATATATGTATTTTAAATTCAACTATTCTTTAAATTCTACCTTTGTCTTTTGTTAAAATAATGTTGGAATAAAACGAACTTAATATTACAACAATTCTAAATATACAAAACTCAATTTTCAAAATTCAAAAATAAACACATGACTATCAGAAATTCAAAAATTTCAAACTTAATTATCAAAATTATCAGAATTTTCCATATTTAACTCAATAAATAAATTTTTTAATACTACTAAACTATTAAAAATTTAAAAATTAACAACTTTTTTCTTTAAATTGTTTATATATTTTCTTGTATTCTTCATTTTTCCTTGTATTTCTTTTTCTCTCTTCATTCTTGTCCAACTTATCCTTCTTCTCTCTTTACTACCTTAAATTTCTGCATACTTTTTTTTATCTTTCAGATCTTTTCTGACTCCTTCCTTTTTCTGATTACTATTTTGAGCATTTCTATCTCTTTTGCATCATGACTTAGTATTTTTTTCATTTCTTCTTCATTTCTCGTATCTCCACAACTCTTTAGTATGTATCTAAGATCTTCTTCTTCCTCTTTGTATAATCTACACTTCTTGTCCTCCTTTCCTTTCCAGTATTCTCTACTTCTACATTCATTTCCCCAACTAAACCTTGCTACTAACTTTCTATCCTTCAGAAACATATCCTTTTTTAAGTATTCTGGTTCAGCTTCTGTTCTTACACCTTTATGTATTCTGTTGTACCGCGAATTCTATATCTTTTCCATTCTCCTCTTTTTTTCTTTTTTTTCCTTGTTCATTAATATTTTTTCTCTTACTTCCTCTTTAAATTCTACTCCTTTCATAAATCTTGTTTCGTTCACTTTCTCTTCTCGTATAATTTCAGCCCTCTTTTTCAATTCCTTCCCTATTTTCCCTCTTACCTTGTCCTTGTTTTTTCTTTTATGCATTCTTTTACTAATTTTATGTCTGACTCTTTAATTTTCTCTTCAAACTCAAACGCTCTCCTTAACGCTTTCATACTCATCCTTTTTAATCTACACTCCTCCTTCACTATATAATTTAGTGTATTGCTGTCTAACCCTAATATCAGTTTCATATATCTTCTCTGTACACTTTCTAGTCTTTCTTCTTCTTCCAAGCCCCACACTTCCGCACAAAATAGCGCTATACTTTCTACTAGGGCTGTAAATAATTTTCTTCCTTTATAGCTTTTCCTAAATATTCTTTCTCCTGTGCTCCATGCATTTTTTATAGCTATTACTGCTTTCTTTCTCCTTTCTTCTATATGCCTATCGTTTCTCCCATTTTTCTGTAGTATATATCCTTAATATCTTGTTTCTTTTAATTTCTCTTTTTTTTCGAACACTTAAATTTTTGTTTTTTTCTTACTTTATATTATCTTCTTTTTATTTATGCACTTTTTGAATCTTTTTAAAATCTCTTTCGATTCTTCTTCTCTATCAGCTATTAATACTATATCATCCGCGTAAGATAGACTCCATACTTTTTCATTACTAACTCTGCATCCTTCCACCTGCCCTATGTTTAATTCCTGCTGAAGATCCGCTAAGTTCACGTTAAACAGCGTTAGGCTCAGTGAGCAGCCTTGCCTCACACCTTTCTGTGTAAAAAATTCTTGGATTCCTTTTCTCCAACTTTAACTACATTTCTCGTTTCTTCCTAAACATCCATGATCCTATTTCTTAGCTTTTCACTCACTTCCATTTATATTAATCTTTCCTTTAAAACTTTCCTATTGACTCAATCAACTGCTTCCTTTGAATCAATACAACATGTAAGTAATTTTCCTCTTTCCTTGCTTAATTTTTGATCAACAATGTGTTTCAATGTGTATATAGCTTCTATCACTCCTCTCTATTATCTAAAAACCAAACTGGCTTTCTGATAATTTACCTTCGATTTCCTTTTATAACATCTTATTTAACATACTCGCATAAATCTTGTATGCTGTACATGTCAATGTAACTCCTTTATAATTTTCTAGCCTATCTTTACCACCTTCTTTGTGAATCAAACAAATTGTACCTTGCCTCCACTGATTCAGTAATTCTCCTTTTTTTCATTCTTTTTTCGGCAATTCCTAAAGAGCTGCATCTACTTCTCCCAACATGTACTTCCATACTTCATTTTCCAACTTGTCTTCTCCTGGTGCTTTTCCTTCTTTTAATCTGGCAAACTGCCTCTCAAACTCTTCCTTGCTCATTTCTCCCTGATCCTCTGCATTTGTTCTTGCCTCTTTCTTTCTTGTTTCTTCTCTCACAATTCCTTCTTCATTCTTCCCATCTAACTTTTCTATAAAATACCTTCTCCACTCTTCTACTGTGAACGTTTTAGATATTTGTCCCCCCCTGTTTTTTCCTGTACTTGTTTATATATTTTTACACTTCGCTTTCTAATGTTGCATTTTTTATCTTTTTTTCTTCTATTCTTTCAAACCTTTACCTTTTGCCTCACACATCACCCGTCACGTCTCACAACTTTTTTCTTTTAATTCACTTCATCTTATTAAACCTCTTTTCCCTTCCGCTCCCAGTCTTTACACCTTTCTTCATACTGATCAATCAATTCTTGAGTCCAATCCCTCCTTGCCTTTGTTCTCTCTTCTTTCTCTACAATTCCTACCTCTACTTTCTTTTCTAGGTATACTTATAACAGCATATGATCTGATTCCGTTCTTTGTCCTATCTTCATTTTCTTAATCTGATCTAATGCTTCTTGACATCCTATTGCGTAATCTATTACCAACTCTCCTCTTCTACCAACGTATGTGAATTCTCTTTTTTCCCCTTTTTGCACATTTACTATACACCATCATTCTTCTGTTATTTCTTTTATTAGTCTTCTACCTTTCTCGTTGATCTTTTTGTCTTTCGACTTTCTTAACTTTACGTCCTTGTCGTTACTATCACTCTCACTATCACTTTTATTAATTAAACGTCCTTCTCTCCCTGTTCTTGCATTCCAATCTCCTAGTATAAGTACACATCTACTTGTCTTCGTTTTCACTTTTTCCTTTATAATTTCTATCGTCTCTGCTACATTTTGACTATATACTCCTATGATCTTCCACTTCTGATTTCCGTGTTTAATTTCCTGCATTACTATATTATCGCTCCATACTTAATGGTTTCTACTCTCCAATTTTTTGCTTATTTCTAATATTACTCCTCCTTTTGCTCTACCTTTTTTATGCTCCCTAGTCGCTGCTATACACTTTCACTCATAACTGTTTGACAACTCACCTTATACATTAGCCCACTTGTCCTGTACCAACCATGTCTCTATTAACATTATCACATCAAAATCAATTAAATACTTTCATACTTCACTGTCTTTATTTAGCACTTCCGAGATGTTCCACGCACAAACACTAACATTTTTTTTCTCACTCTATCCTCCTCTACATCTCCTTGTTCTCCTCATTCTTGGCTTCTTTTTCTTTCTTCTGTAAAATCTTCTTTTTTTTGATCAAATCTAAGCCACTTACCATCGATCAAAATCTTCATATATCCAACTTTCGTATTTTTTTCTTTGTTCCTCTGCTCTTTTGACTTGTTTAAAATGATTCTTTAGATCTCTCTTTCTCTCCCTATTAAATCGCTTTCTATGTTATCTTCTCTTTCCAGATGTTTTTTTATTCCTCATTACATCTTCTTCTTTTATTTCTTTACTTGCCAGCCTTACTACCACTAACTTTCTCACATTTTGCCCAGCGTTTATACTTATCTCTTTAGCCTTCTCTATCTTGACTTTTACTTCTATTTTTTGTTCAATATATTATTCGACCTTCTTCTTCAGATTCTCTCCTTTAATATTTGCACCTTTTGTCACAATGTTCGGTCTCCTTTTCTCTCTCTCAGCTTTTTCTGTTTTCCATTTCAACTTGCTTATTCTTTTCTCTAACGCCTTTTTTTCTTCTGTCCACTGTTGCCTTTCTTTTATCCACATCAGTTGTCTCCTTTCTAATCTTCTTCTCTTCTTTCTAGACTACTAATTATGCTGTCCAACTTCCATTTTAACCTGTTTATGTTATCGTTTAATACTTTTACTTTTGTTTTTTTTTGTAAAATTCAATAGAGTATGTTCCTTTAATTTTGCATTTGTATTATTTCTTGTATTCATACTTGCTGCAGGTGACTTTCCGACCATTTTTAATTTTGCCGATAATGCAGTTTTCTACTTTACTGACTATCCCACTTCTATCCGTCAGAAATTCTATTTACCAGTCTTACTCGACAAAGTAGTGATCTTTCTTACCGATCTCAATATTGCTTTTTTTCAGGGTCCTTTCTTATCTACCTCTCAGTTTACCCCTTCTATCGACCTTTTCTTACAATTGCCGTTTTTTTTTTCCTATAACATCTTTTCTAACCTCACTTCTTTTCGAACTTTATTGCACTTTACCTTTTACTATCACTACTTTAACACTTTTTCCCTGTCCTCTTGTCCCCCGTTTTTCACTTACTACTACCTTTCTTTATTATCCCCTATTCTTACTACTTACTCCTTACTTGCCTTACACGTGTTCCGTTCTCTTTACCCTGACACTACCACACTTATCTCCCTTCATCCTTTCAAACTTTTATAATTATTCACTTTACACTTTTTTCTCTGCTGCTTCTTCACTTTTTACACTTCTTCGTACTTTTTATTTCTTTTATTTTTTCTTCAATTACTTTTTATTACTCTTTTCAACGGAGCGCTTTCTCGACACGTCCGCACTCTTTCGCATGCACAACGGAACTCAATTCTTCTACTTTATGAATGCAAGTTTCTTTGTCACTGACAACAGTGATATAACCTTTGTCTGCTAAAGTAATTTAAATGTGTTCATTATTTTCAAGGAAGCCTCGTGTTCGCTTTAAATTGTCTTGGAGAATTCCAAATAAATATACGTTACTTGGGCAAATATAAACCAAATGCGCTCTTCGGGCGCTCATGTTTGTACGTTGTGCACTGGTCACGTAGTGTACCAATGTGTAATAGCATTATTTGATATAAATATATTTGTTAAATTTAAATTTCATTTTCAGTTAAACAACAATATAAACGAAAAACAAATATTCTTTAAAATCAAACAAATTTCATTTAATGTAGTATGTTATTTTATCTGATACAATTTGCATAGTAATATTTAAAGCTTTAGCTAGTCAATAAGTATTTATTTAACTTACAGTCATATTTTTTTATTAAATACCTAATTTATGTACTAAACCTTATAATACGATAGTACACTCTATTGTTTAAATGGAGAAATCATTCGTTCTCATTTGCTTGAGGATAACAGTCTTTTGCATGAATTTACGGTTACCTGTAATTCTACCTTAATTTTTTGTTTTTTAACTTTATATTGTACCAACAACTTTATCCGACTATAATTGCACGTATTACTTCTACTATTGATATAAACATTGGACTCTCGTTTATGTGTCTCGAAAAGTAAATTTTTGCTATACTTCCTTTTAAAGTAGGCTTGCGTTACTTGCATAATGCATTTTAATGTAGGAGTTCAGATGCACTGCAAAACTTATATCATGATGCTTGTATTAACTAAAGTTTTGCTGGTTACTTATTAAAGATCCTTAGAGTAACTAATAATTCACCTAACATTCTTAAATCTGACTTGACGTGAATAGCTGTTTATCTGGTAACGCCTCATTATATATACAGTCCCCCTAATATCTAACAAACAAACGCACACACACACACACAAAACACCTTCCTTATATAGTTCTTTGGGTGGGGCTGTCCACACACCTCCCCCCACCAAGTTTTTATCCTCCACATGGCCCCTGCAAAATAAGGGATGTACAGAGGAAAACACGTAATTATCAGACAAATTCATGTCACAGTTTTTTTACACATATTAAAACACATAAAATATGAATTAGTACTATTAGGAAAAAAATCTGTATAATATATTAATTAAATTACATTCATAAAATATATGTAATTTTTAGAACATTTTCCCAACAAAACTAAGTAATAAAGAAATAATAATAATCATGTTGTAAGGCAATATTTAATAAAGTAACAATAGAAAACCCGTGTATAATAACATATTCAATACGAAAGTATGATTTCTGGACGAATTTTCTTGTATAAATGTTTATGTATGAATCAAACGAAATTTTTGCAAAACATAGTTGTCAATGTCTGTAGAAGGAAATAATTTTTCGTTAGGATGCAATGTAACATTAAAATAAGCCTGGTAGGCCTTTTTTTTCATTTTATTGTGTTAACGTATAAGATAACTTATCTGAAAATGTTTTGCTTGCTTTTATCATCTTATATGGATTTTAGTTTTGTATAACATTATCCGAGAGTAATATTCGGTACATCATGAGGAGATTAATTTTTACGGAAATTTTTCAAAACTTACTTTAATTTTTTTTGATTTTGGAGAACATGTAACAGTAATGAGTATATCAGATTTTCCGAATTTTCGCATGATTGCTATTGCAATTTGTAACGTTTTTGCATTTACCTTACAGCACTAATGAATGTTGAAGGTAAGATAAAAACAATTCCTACTCTCTTTTTTCAAAATTTTATAATCATTTCCTGCACAACACATATATTTTCCATTAGATTGTAAGAAGATTTAATCCTTATTTCTAAGGATTATGAAAAAAGTGTATCCTTAAGCTTTGTGTTATAGTATATGCATGCAAAATAATGTAGCTGTAATCTTACAGGATAAAATCCAGGACTAAAAGTCTTACTGCTAAGTCGATGAGAAGTTCAATATAAATAATATTCAAATAACGTGAGATTTTGTGCTTCTATACTATTTTTTGGCCTACAGCAAGTGCTTTATTCTGCATTTCTTGATGAAAAAAGTGAAAGAAAAACCATTGGATCAACATCCTGACTTAGTACACTAAGGTAAAAGTACCGATGCTAGGACGATTTTGTGTGAAATTTCGTTTAAAAATTCATATAAAATTACAACTAGGAGATAACATGAACATTTAAATTGTTATTTATATATTTTGTGTTCCTACTTATCACACAATTTTTTTATAATTTTGTCTTAGTAAGAAAAGATTACAATTAATAAAACCTCACTCCGTAATGTTGTACCTAACGCTAGACACCATTGAGAATGCATGTCCTAATAGTGGTATGCGATGTTCCAATGACGAAACATACACGTTATTTCAATGGAATCTATGTGTTTCACCAACGGGACATCTGAAATTTAAGGTTACGTTTTAAATTGTACGTATAATAAGACAGCTATTTCAAAAAACTTTTTTTTCATTGTAATGCAATTAAGAATAGATGATAAGTTTAATTGATGTATCAAGACACAACTCTTAACTTTTAAAATTAATTTATTTTACGACAAAATTCCTAAAAGTTTATTAGTTATTGACTGTTCCACTATTAGGACAGATTAAAAAATGCATCCCAGCATCGGTACTTTTATTTTATTTAGTAAATCATTTGGATACACTTATAAGTCATAATCTGCAATATTTTCTGATTTTAAAACTATCATAATATTACATTCTCCAGTTACAGATGTATTGATCTGCTGAATTTCGTTGTTATGACTTGTTTATTAGTAAATTTTATAGTTTTGAAGATATTATATATTTGCAATTTGAATATAATGTTTGTTATTTTGTGTATATGGATTTTGTTTTATTATTTGAAATAGTATTTTAATTTGTTGCTTAGATAATTTAGGTAAAATTTTAAACATTTTTCTATTAAAGTGGTGTCACTTATATGAATATATATATATACATAGCTATACGAATGATTATCAGAATTGTTTAGAATACAATTAGGTGTCACGTGACAAACTTGACCTTGACTTTTTAAATCATTAGTAGTTTTTTTTTTTACTCGCAAGATTTGCACTCAATAATGCAAATAAAAAAAATTTTTGTAATATCGAATAAAATACGTAAAACTATCACTGTTAAGCAACAACTACATTAATTCATTATTATACAAACTTAAATTAGGTAAAAATATTTTTTCACGTTTACAACAATTTAATTATTGCCTGTTATGTCGATGAAATTTTGCAGAACAAAATTGGCATTCAAGATTTATTCCACCACAATAGCTTTTGTTTGTAAATTTGACATGTGCATAGGATTTTTCATTTGTGTCTGTTTTATTTGTTGACACATTTTTTTTTCTAAACTAATATTCTTTGATCTTAATCTACTATTCGTGACACTACAAGCTTTTGTATTTTAGTAAAGATTTTCATGTTTATATTATTTTGCATTTTTTTTTTAACTATCATAAATTTTGTTTGTAACTTTCTTTAGTTTTTGCCTAATTCCGACGCTAATTTTTAACGCTTAATTATGATTTGACGAATAGTTACTGACTATAAGAATCACATATTAGAATTTCAGAGTATCTTTGGCCCTAAAAGTTGTAAAATATTGATAAAAAAAATACTTAAAACTTGTCATTTTAATCTGCGTATGCGTTAAAGACGATAAATCACTTTTTCTCTTATTTTTTTGAAATCTTAGTGGTTAACACATAACTCCCAAAATTCTAAAAGATTACTTACAAAAAAAGGTGCAAACACGATTTGTATTTGTAAGGTTAATTGATTAATTCCTTAGTTACAGTCATTTGAGTAATAGATCTCATAAAAAAGCGTGTTAAATAGGAGATTTTTCAATAGCGATTTTTTGAAAAATGAAATGTTTGACCCTCGTATTTTTTTTGCAAATCAATCAGACACACATGTTTAACATAATGTCGAAATATCAGAGATTATCCATCATATCGTTGCAATAAAAATCGCCCGTGCAACCTTAAATCACTCGAGTTATCTTTGATACTATGAGCAAAATAAAAGTTTTAATATTTAATTATTTAAATAATATAAATTTCAACACAACTCCTTAATTTGACTTTTATTTTCAAAATGACTCATTTATATCAACACATGAATATTTTAGTAATATAATCTCATCTTTTATAATAAATATATCGCTTTATACAGGGCGTTCTGATTTTAAGCCCGAAAAACTATATCACGAGATAAAGCTCATCAAAAGCTCTCGAAAAGCTCTTTACAAAATTTGGATTCGATGGATAATTAACAAGATATTGTTGATTTATTAATCGATCGATTCCTCCAATCACAGAGCAGTTAGCATCAGAAGGCGGGGCCTAAGCATTGTGGAGGGGCGACTACGCATAAACTCTATAACGGGGGAGGTAGTAATACGTATGCCAGGAGACAAGGTTACCGACTGCAGAGATTTGATCAGTTACCGAACCGGCGCAAAATTCCAATAGCAAGGCCAAAGTATCTTAACCAAGGATCTAATTTTTAAAGAATGATTACGCACGTCCTAGCTTGTACAGTGCATATTTTTTTCTCAGTAAATTTCACAGAATGAATATTCAATTGAAATTTTTTTGAACATGCATCACCTGATAAAAAAAACCATAATTTGAAAGGGTCTCATGCGTGAGACTTGAATACTTAGTAAAACTCTTGATCTTTTAACGTTAAACTACTTAAAATGAAATTTTGATTTTTTAAATACTGTAAAAAAAGCTCATTTCACGCATTTACATGGTCAAATTTTTTTATTTCATCAAACTTTTTATTCTGATTTACTAAAATAAAAAAATAAAAAATAATAAATAAAATTACGATTAAACAAGTCAAGTGCGTTTATACGGCAAACCTCTTGAACGTGTAACATTTTACTGAAAAAGGATCAGCATTTAATCCATACAAAGCTCTATCAATCCAAAAATTAAAAGTATTTTAAAAAAGCAAGAAAATCTCACGCGTTGAGCGCGATGGCTCAGCGCGAATGATTGTGCTTGATTTTCAATCAGCGTTTCGATAGGTCTTCAACCTCTTGGTCACTGTATTACCACATGACGAATGAATGAAAAACAAATTAAAAATACCGTGCATCGAGCTTGTTTATTCATCGCAAAGCTCTTACGTTGATCGCATTATTATCTAAGATGACAACGTAATTATTCTTAATCCCTCCAACGTCCACAACAGTAAAAGTTTAAGTAGGCGGTAAGGTTTAGCATGGTAAGCGTGTTAGATAGGCAAAAGCCCCAATTTTTATTTTTGTTAACCTTTTTTTTTATCTATGAAGCAACATCTACTAAATTTTGATACTGCTTTAAGATAAAAATAAAATTTTTAGAAAAGAGAAGCACATCTCATGCATTCACTTGGTCTCATTTATTTATCTCCTTAAACGTTAGAGTTTTAATAAATTTAATAAATAAAATTTAACCAATAAAAACAAGATTAATCGTGTCAAGTGTGTTTATGCGGCACCCCTCTTTAACGTGTAGCATTTTACTGAAAACGGATCACTATTTGATTCATACAAAGCTCTATCAATCCAAAAATTAAAAGTATTTTAAAAAAGCAAGAAAATCTCACGCGTTGAGCGCGATGGCTCAGCGCGGATGATTATGCTTGTTTTTCAATCAGCGTTTCGATAGGTCTCGAACCTCTTGGTCACTGTAGTACCACATGACGAATGAATGGAAAACAAATTAAAAATATTGTGCATCGAGCTTGTTTATTCATCGCAAAACTCTTTCGTTGATCGCATTATTATCTAAGATGACAACGTAATTATTCTAAATCTCTCCAACGTCCACAACAGTAAAAGTTAAAGTAGGCGGTAAGGTTTAACATGGTAAGCGTGTTAGATAGGCAAAAGCCCCAATTTTTATTTTTGTTAACTTTTTTTTTCATCTATGAAGCAACATCTACTAAATTTTGATACTGCTTTAAGTTAAAAACAAAATTTTTAGAAAAAAGAAGCGCATCTTATGCATTTACTTGGTCTAATTTATTCATCTCCTCAAACGTTATAGTTTTATTAACTTTAATCAATAAAAATTAACAAATAAAAACAAGATTAATCGCGTCAAGTGCGTTTATGCGGCACACCTCTTTATCGTGTAACATTTTACTAAAAAAGGATCAGCATTTCATCCATACAAAGCTCTATCGATCCAAAAATTAAAAGTATTTTAAAAAAGCAAGAAAATCTCCCGCGTTGAGCGCGATGGCTCAGCGCGGATAATTATGCTTGTTTTTCAATCAGCGTTTCGATAGGTCTTAAACCTCGAGGTACCTGTTATTTTAAGATTTTTTTTCCGTCACACTTTCTCCAGGCTTCGGACTGGCAGTATATTGTTAAATATTTCTGGCGAGTTAAAAAAAAAATTAATCCCATTGCTGGTCCTACAAGACTCTTCGACTGCCTTATTCTTTATCGATCCTTAAAGCTGCAACAGGTCGTGAAAAATTATTTTAATGGTCTGCAAAATAGTTACAATAACATTTTTAATTTTCTCTTACCTTTACAACGACTGTTTGATGTGTCCTCCGTTGTTTTTGACAACTAAATTAGCTCTTCGAACAACATTGTTGACAGATCTTTGGGCCATTCCTCTCTCTCACACCTCATCGAATGCCTGGAATATTTTCTGTCTTTAATCCTCAGCATCCACAGGTTCAGTTTTGTACACCGATTTCTTGCTGCAGCCCCACAGAAAATAGTCCAGCGGGTTTAGGTCGGGGGAACGGGCTGGCCACGCTATTGGACCTTTTCGACCTATCCACCTCTCCAGGAAGGTGTCGTCCAGGTACCTCGTGACATTGCGTGTAAAATGGGCAGGGGCTCCATCATGCTGGTAGATGAGCCGCAGTCGTGTTGCAAGTGGGACGTCCTTCAAAAGCTCAGGCAACTGATTTTGTAGAAAATCGGGATACGCTGCACCGTTCAGCCGAGGAGGCAAAAACACGGGACCAATCTACAAATCAAGTATATCGAAGAGTTGATTTTAAAATGTAAATTAATCCTAATCAGATTTTTTTATTTTTAAAAAAGTCAAGAAGTAAAATGTTAATAAGTTCTTACGACGATATTTCCTATGATTCCACCCCAAACATTTATGCTCCATCGATACTGGAAACTCGTCGCCCGCGTGAGGTGAGGATTTTCATTAGCCCAGAAATGATAATTATGTTGATTGAGCATGTCATTCCTAGTGAATGTACACTCATCAGTCCACAAGATCGTATTAATAAAATGAGCATCAGTACGTGCTTGGGCCAAAAAACCGCCACAAAAATTTACACAGCTCTGGTGATCACGAAGCAGCATCTCTTGCACGCGCCTATAGTGGTACGGGTGCTTCCCGGTATCCGCTATAACAGCGTGGACTCTATTAGGGGTAACATTCAGCTGGCGTCCGACAGCACGAACTGATGTTCGAGGGTCATTTTCGAACATGTC
This sequence comes from Copidosoma floridanum, assembly GCF_036245765.1. NCBI lineage: Eukaryota > Metazoa > Arthropoda > Insecta > Hymenoptera > Encyrtidae > Copidosoma > Copidosoma floridanum. The sequence continues at coordinate 4,148,676 of NW_028321892.1, read as the reverse complement.
CTCAATCAACTCTTCCATTTCTGGCACTAAAACCTCACGTGGGCGACCAGCATCCCCGCGAAATGGTAAAACGTTGCCCGATTTATAAAACGACGGTGACAAGCACCAATCGTTTCTGGATTCGGATGACGACGAAAAGGCCAACGAGCACGGTATTGGCAAGCAGCTTCTTCAAGATTTCCTCCGGCAAAATAAAAAAAAAATGAACCATCTAAGTGTAGTCCTCGATTGCGTAGTTTTGCACAACACGATTCATCACGACACTCACGAACGAACACAACAGACAAAGGCAACCCTTTTGCGCGGAATGATAAATAAGAGGACGATCGTTTTTTCACGGAAAAAAATGTCCTAATAAGCCTAGCGGATTCTTAAGAAAGTTATTTTTTGTAAGCAAGTCAGTCTGACCTGCACGAACATGAACGCCCGCTTAGAGAATAATTCGAATGCAGGCACTTCATGTACCGAATAAAAAAAATTGACATCCGACGGATTCGACCTTGAGATATAGAAATCCAGAGTTTTTGTCTTACCGATGTAGCTAAACCATGATGTTCATTCGATTCCACAAAATACAACCATAACTAACTTCTTAATAACAAATTTAATGTAATAATTGATTTAAAACCGCCTCTTCCTTCGATAATAAATAAGCTTTTTTTTTTTAAAGTAAAAAAAAAAAAATTAAGGTTTTTGCTTATCTAACACGCTTACAATACTAAACCTTACCGCCTACTTTATTTTTTAATGCTGAGGACGTTGGAGGAATTTAGAATAATTACCTTGTCATCTCAAATAATAATGCGATCAACGTAAGAGCTTTGCGATAAATAAACAAGCTCAATGCATGGTATTTTTAATTTGTTTTCCATTCATTCGTCATGTGGTACTACAGTGACAAACAGGTTCAAGACCTATCGAAACGCTAATTGAAAAACAAGCATAATCATCCGCGCTGAGCCATCGCGCTTAACGCGTGAGATTTTCTTGCTTTTTTAAAATACTTTTAATTTTTGGATTGATAGAGCTTTGTATGGATGAAATGCTGATTCTTTTTTAGTAAAATGTTACACGATAAAGAGGTGTGCCGCATAAACACACTTGACGCAATTAATCTTGTTTTTATAGGTTAATTTTCATTTATTGAATTTAATAAAACTATAACGTTTGAGAAGATAAATAAATAAGACCAAGTAAATGCATGAGATGTGCTTCTCTTGTCTAAAAATTTTATTTTTATCTTAAAGCAGTATCAAAATTTAGTAGATGTTGCTTTAAAGATCAAAAAAAAAAAGGTTAATAAAAATAAAAATTAGGGCTTATGCCTATCTAACACGCTTACCATGCTAAACCTTACCGCCTTCTATAACTTTTACTGTTGTGGACGTTGGAGGGATTAAGAATAATTACGTTGTCATCTTAGATAATAATGCGATCAACGTAAGAGCTTTGCGATAAATAAACAAGCTCGATGTACGGTATTTTTAATTTGTTTTCCATTCATTCGTCATGTGCTACTACAGTGACCAAGAGGTTGAAGACCTATCGAAACGCTGATTGAAAAACAAGAATAATCATCCGCGCTGAGCCATCGCGCTCAACGCGTGAGATTTTCTTGCTTTTCTAAAATACTTTAAATTTTTTGATTGATAGAGCTTTGTATGGATTAAATGCTGATCCTTTTTCAGTAAAATGTTACACGTTTAAGAGGTTTGCCGTATAAACGCACTTGACGCGTTTAATCGTAATTTTATTTATTATTTTTTATTTTTTTATTTTCGTAAATCAGACTTAAAAGTTTGATGAAATAAAAAAATTTGACCAAGTAAATGCGTGAAATAAGCTTCTTTTACAGTGTTTAAAAAACTGAAATTTCATTTCTAAGTAGTTTAACGTTAAAAGATCAAGAGTTTTACTGAGTATTCGAGCCTCACGCATGAGACCCTTTTACATTATGGTTTTTTTTATTAGGCGATGCATGTTCAAAAAAATTTCAATTGAATATTTATTCTGTGAAATTTACTGAGAAAAAAATATGCACTGTATAAGCTAGGACGTGCGTAATCATTCTTTAAAAATCAGATCCCTGGTTAAGATACTTTGGCCTTGCTATTGGAATTTTGCGCTGGTTCGGTAACTGATCAAATCTCTGCAGTCGGTAACCTTGTCTCCTGGCATTCGTATTACTACCTCCCCCGTTATAGAGTTTATGCGTAGTCGCCCCTCCACAATGCTTAGGCCCCGCCTTCTCAGGCTAACTGCTCTGTGATTGGAGGAATTGATCGATTATTAAATCAACAATATCTCGTTAATTATCCATCGAATCCAAATTTTGTAAAGAGCTTTTCGAGAGCTTTTGATGAGCTTTATCTCGTGATATAGTTTTTCGGGCTCAAAATCAGAACGCCCTGTATTGTATATCGTAATAAAAAATATTAATACATGATTTACGACACTTTTTAAAGTATAAAATCAAATGATTTACAATTTAAGTCTAAAAATGAAGTATTTCTTTTGAACCACACAATTTTGTTTTTTGAAACAGAGTGTTGAAGAGTTGGCGCAGAAAGCGCGCAGGAGGGCGACTATATACTAGTGGGGCTCTCACCTTGCGCTCTTCGTGGACCAACCTCTCGTACGTAGATTGTAACTTCAAGTGTCAACATTTTTTAGAAACTTTCCTTTTTTCGATTTTTGGTTATCTTTTTAAGTTTGTTGTATTATTTTAACCATGATTATTATAAATTACACATTACGAAAATTTCAACAAAACAATTTTTCTTACTTTTTTATTTTATTTCATTACATAAAACTCTATCACTTTATATTGACTTGGTTATTTTAAAAATATTTTAATGTTTCAATGATTGTCTATGGTTTATCTTAAAATTAACTTTACTTCCTAATTGTGCTTCTAAATTTTAACAAGTTAAGAATAATCATGTTATTACGAAAATTTTATAAAAATGCATCCTATAACAACGTCCACATTATAACAGTTTATTAAGATACTTACTTTTTCATGTACTGTTACGTCAGAAGGACGCAACTAGAGTACAATTAGTTTCAAGCCAAAGCTTGCTCTCAATAGCCTAGAAAATTATAGGATTAAAAATTACTGTTGGAATCGGGCTAAAGGTGCTATGACGGGCACTTACGTTTTAATCAGGAGTGTATTTCCCAGTTACACTGCTCTTTAAAGTATACATTGTCTGGCTTTTCGCTGGGTCTGTTGTCCAGCTGGAGTTAAGCTATCTCAGAAATAATGTATTCGTGATGATGATGATTACTAAGCTAGGAAAGTTGTAGTAGGAAAAGAGGTGAGCTCCACCCTCACCACGTCTGTTATATATTTGCGTCCAAGTTTTCTACCAGGTTGTCGTCGTTTGGAGTTGGACAGCCTCGAAGTCTAGCCTCAGACATATTGGAGTTGAGCTCATAGCGTGAGGTCCCGATACTCGTTACCCTAATTCGCTAGTGCTAGCAATATTACTAATCGTATCGTAAGACTACGGAGTTGCTCCTTATTTACGGATCAAATGGTCGGGAAAAATAAAAAAGAAAAGAAAAAAACAGAGTTTAAGTTACTCTCTATTTAAGTTAAAATTAAGAATAGAATGTAATGGGGCGGCTGAGCGCGCGCAGGTGAGATTTGAGATCGAGTACACATCGTAAGAGATGTCAGATTGAACGTTTAACACTCATTGACGCCTGTTGCTGGATATATCGTACAAGGTTGTCCTCCAACGTGCACGTTTAAGCAAAAGAGTTGTTTTCAGGTTGTCCTTTAGACGACAGCTCTGACTTCTTGCCCAAGCGCATGGCCTTTTAAATGCTTTCAACACCCTTCTATGCCCTTTATCAGGGAAACGTTAATGATAAGTTCACCAATCAAGGCCTCTTAGCGTTTTCAAGGTCCTGCTTGCATTGTTTGGAAGTGGAGAGTTTTTTTTTCCTTATTTTATCGAGCTCAGCTTTCCCTCACAACGTTTGAATAAGTGCAATTTTCATACCAGAATTTGTAAATCTGAAGGTGGAATGATTCGTACAAACGATTGGGGAAAATCAAGATGCTAAAAAAAAAAAAAAATTTTTTAAATCTGACTGTTTCAACTTGACTTGCTCAAATCGAGTAAGTATATTGGTATCATGTTTGTAAGTGTTTTGTGGTTTGTTACATATGTATATATATTTATTTGTTTCCGTTTGTTGGCATCACAGTTTTAGGAGAATGGTTAATTTTATAACCTATAGTGCAAAAGGTGAGCGTACCACTTTGTTTAATAGCACAAGACTTTGACGTTGTTAAAGTTGTGTGGAATGTTTCTTATCAATTATTTAGTGCTCGGCCATTGTCAGTTCTTCAGTTATGCTGTTAGAGACAGATAATGGGAGTGCGCCTCTGTCCTTACAACGGCTTATCTATGTATATCTATGTATATTTGGACAAAGTTCACAGAGCTGCATAATCAAAGGCGTCCAGTTCTAAGCATTTAAATTTTAATGATCATAAAATATACTTTCGTCAATGCGTTAAGATTTAACTGAAACATATTTACATTAATTTCATATTTTTTTTTTTAATGAAACGTTTCGTGAACATTTACTTCCACATTCTGGACAGAATTTTAAATTTTTAGGAGTTTAAGACATAAGTGAAATTTATATGATTTAACATTATTGTGTTCTTTCTCATAACGTATACAATATTTCGTTGCTTCGATTACTACACTACATACTTTACACTCAGAAAATTTGTCATCTCTAAAATCATCTCTAAAAATTTGAGTTTTATTCTTTTCTATTACATGAGTAAATTTCAATTTTTCGTGGTATAAATTAAAACTGTTAGAATTAAGTATACATGGTCTTTTTTTATACAAAGTATTATGCCGTCAACATACTGGAAGAAAAATAAGGTGTATAGTTAAATTTCTCTTTCAGTCTACTTATACCGTCACTTTTAAGGTCATCTATCACAAGATCCGAAAATAAAGAAGAATTCAGAGAGCCTATAGAGGCACCGAAAATTTGTTTGTAATAATCATTATCAACAATAAAGTAGGTATTGTCAAATGAAACGTATGAAGTCTTTGATTTTTTCTATGAGTATTTATGATTTCTGTAAATAAATTGATGTAAGCCTATCGATACTATTAGGGTAGTTATTTCCTAGATCAGAAATATTTAAAAAGGTACGAAATTGTCAGCAAAATTAATATAATTATCAAGAAATGTGTGTAAAAAATTTGAGACCGATTTACCACGTCGATATTGAAATATCCTCGTCAAAAAATCACTTTTCCAACATTTGAGCAATGTTGCAAACACTACACTGTCTCATCACTTTAAAAGTGTAACTTACCGCATTTCTATAAATAATTGAAAAATTACTGAAAACTACCTAAGACAATAAGAAACACATGGACTTTTTGAAAAATTTTTACCACATAGTTTAAAAGTAATAGTAATAAAAAAAGTGCCCTCCGTTTAATTTTAAAAGATAACATAATAAGTATCGTGTATGTGGCATCATCACATTGTCACATGAATACAAGTAGATAGATGTACACGTTTTGTATGTGTAAGTATACGCAAAGGCATTTACATTTCACTCTGATATTTTGAATACGAGATGATATATGTATATTGTTTATCTGTAAATAAGGTTGACCTATTTACAGGGGACCCAAAAAATCTAACAGCATTTACAAGGGTAGTAAGGGCAATAGGCCGATAGGTGGACGACAGAGATGTCCTATATTTTTTGGCAACGCTGTCCAGCAGGCTAAAAGGTCGAGCGGCAGCACATTTAAACGATAGAATTACACATTTTGACTCCATAGAAAAATTTCTCGAGGAGGTTACAGAAGGGTACGGGGCCATCAGTAGCACAGAGACAGTTATGGCGAAAATTAGGTCGGAACGGCAAAGGGATGAAGAATCTGTGAAAGAATACTCAAATCGCATGCAAAAGTTGTTCAACAGGGCTATGGGGCTCCAAGAAGCAAACCTTGAAGTTTCTGAAATGTTAAGGCAGGAATTTAAGAAGAATATTCAAAAAGAAGTAGTGACCCAATATATATTAGGCCTTAATCCCCCGTACAACCACGAAGTTTCAATGCATAGGCCCATAACGCTAGCAAAAGCCATTACATTGGCATTGAAAGTCAAGGATATGATGGCTATGAAATCACCTCGAGTATACAGCAATAAATATGAGAAATGGGTAAAAAAATTTAACAAAAAGGAAGACGAGGTAAACAAGTGTAACTATAGCGGCTGAATTGGGCACACAGCAGAAAAGTGTCGTTCATTGTGGCACGATATAAAAAAGGGGCTGCTAGGGAAGAAAGGTCGCGGTGAGGAGACCAGACCACCGTAGTATACAAAGTACCAGGATGGGGTGAAGAAAGAAGAGGTAAAAGATCGTATAATGATATTGAAAGAAGACCCGGAGACTACAAACATAATAATATGGCTCAGGCAAAGAATAAATACAACTACGGCAGATATGGGAGAGATTTCAAAAAAGGGTATGCTTATCGAGAAAATAATAACAATAATAACAATAGTAATGATAGATATTATAAGCCGAATGACAGAAATTACGGCCAAAGAGACAATGGTAGGGATGATAGCCAAAATAATTATGGTTGAAGAAATAACGAGCGTTATGAGCCTAGACATACAAACGGGACACAGGATGCGAGGGAGGCTGAACCCAAACAGGGTGATACCTCTAGTAAACAGAAGCCGAATTTTGAGAACGATGGGCGGAGTACTCTCCCAACATCGAGCATCGGAAAAAAGTGGCTACGTATTGTAAAGGACAACAAGTAAATGACGGAAAAATTAGAGAGAAAGAAGAAAAACATATGCAGTTGAAGGTGTGAAGAAAGGAGATGAACAAAAACAAAATTAATACTCGTCAACAAATTGAGCCAAATGTAAAAAAAAATCTAAAAGATAAAAATATATCGATGGGAAAAGAGGGAAAGAAATAAGTCACAGCGGTGCTAATTAATTGTGCAGCAGAAGGTCGCAGACTGCCAACCGTAACGCTGGAGAGTGAGGATTTCCGAAGTAAAAGATCAGATCTCTATGCTGACACGGGTGCTGAGATCTCGATACTAAAAGAAGATTCTATAAAAGAAAATTCGCCATTAGATGAGAATGTAAAAGTAAAAATAATTGGAGTAACTCATGGAGAACGTGAAACAAAAGGCACGGTGGACGCAATGATCCATGGTATGAAGTGCACTTTTCATGTAGTCTCACAGGATTTTCCGATCGAAGGAGACGTAATCCTTGGATGGGATATGTCTAAAAAATACAATGGCGAGAAAAGCGCAAAAACAAATAAACTTAGCCTAGGTGGTGTGGAAACCCTACTAAAGACGGCAGAATATTTCGAGATAGCAGCGAGATTTAGACAGGTTATATGTGCAAAAGTCAAGGAAGAATTCAGAAAGATTCAAGTTAGATTTGTGCCACTTCAAGATGTGGGAGAACATGTGCATTTTGGAAACTTTTACGGCACTAACAATAAGGGTAAAACATATGCAGAATGTGTGAATTTTTGAAACAAAAAAAGGGGAATCACAGTACCGGAAGTGGATCTAATAAAGTGCGAAGAAGTGAAGAAAAGGGAAATAACTGGCAACATGAAGGACGGTGCTAAAGAAGAAAAAACTGCATTTGTGAGCTTACTCGAGAAAGACAAATTAGAAGTAAAAGAAATATAAAGAAAATACAGGTTGAGATATAAAAGCGTAGATGGAGATAAAGAAATCGACACGTACGTGGAAAAAGACTGCGATATAAAAAGTGTCGAAGAAAGAATTGAAAAAATTATGACACTGATCGACACTGAAGACTGTAATGAAGAAGAGTTACAGCACGTAAGAAAATAATTATCGATGAATCCATTTGTGTTTAGGTTGGACGGGGAACCGTCAAAAACAACTCATTTAATTAAACAAAAAATAGAGACTACAACAAAGAAGCCAGTCGTGGTCAGAAGATATAGATACCCGCCCACGGTGAAGGAAAACATCAGGAGAGAAATTCAAAAATTGATGGATTTGGATATAATAGAACCATGAACGTCCCCATATAACTCAAATATATGGATAGTGCCTCAACCGCTAGGACAAAACGGCGAGAAAAGGTGGCGACTAGTCACGGATTTCAAACATCTGAACGGAATAACTGTTGGAAGCTGTTACCCACTACCCTTTCAAAGCGACATATTGGAGCACTTAAGTACATCACAGTAGTTGATTTGAAGAGTTAATTCCACCAGATTAAAGTTCAAGAAGAGGACGCACATAAAATTGCATTTCCGGGACCCGACGGGCATTATCAATATAAACGTATGCCAATAGGTTGTTCAGAGTAACCAAATACATTTTTTTGGGCGATAACGTTTGCTCTAGCCGACCTACAAGGGCAAGAAATTATAGTATACATGGACGACATCATGGTGTTCGCAGCAACTCTCGAAGAACACGAGAAACGCTTCAAAAAATTGATAGAGAGACTGGCAAAAACAAACATGACCATAGAGCTAAAAAAATGTCAGTTTTTAAAGAAAGAAGCAAAAGTCCTAGGACACGTGGTTGAAAATGGTGAGATAAAGATGGACCCAAAAAAGATCGAAGCCGCAAAAAAATATCCAAGACCGATAAATACAAGGAAAATTAAACAGTTTCTTGGATTCGCAGGATATTACAGAAAATTCATAAAAGATTATGCAAAGATGGTACGACTGTTCTCTACAATAACAAAGAAGAATACGAAGTTTAAATGGGGCGAAAAAGAGGAAGAGGCCTTTAAAAAACTAGTGGATGCGCTATGTTCGAAACCTGTATTAATAGCACCGGACTTAAGTAAATCTTTCATTGTAACAACCGAAGCGTCGGATTATGCCATCGGGGCAATCCTTAGTCAGGGAGAAATAGGTAAGGATAGACCATGTAAATGTGCGTTACGGTGCCTCAAGGGTAGTGAACTTAGATATCCAACGTATGATAAAGAGTCGCTAGCAGTAGTTTTTGCAAGGGAACAGTTTGGACCCTATCTGTATGGCAGGAAGTTCACGGTGGTTACGGATCACGAGCCGTTGAAACATTTTAACACGTCCAAAAAACTCGACATTCGGTTGAACAGATTAAAGGTAGAGTTGCGTGGTTATGATTTCGACATTATTTATCACCCAGGTATCTCAAACGATGCACCAGATTTTCTTTCAAGAAATTCAGTCGTAAAAGAGGGCGAAAAGAACTCAAAACTACCGCGAGTAGAACTGTATCAAATGGCAAATGAACAAGAAAAAGAAAAGGGCGTTGTAAGTGATGGCCCACCAGCGCGTATATTTAAAATTAAGGCAAAATCAAAAATACAGATCGACGGTAAGTTAAAGAAGGTAGTAGTGGAATCAGATTCAGATTCATCACATAAAAAACCCAGGAAGAAAAAGACTGAAGTGGAATTGTGTTCGGAGGAAGAAGCTAAGGAAAAACAACAAACTAAAGAGAAAATCTTATCACAAGGGTCACTAAAGAATAGATTGGGGCACGTGAAGAAAGAGAAGGGCTGGATAAAAGAGGGAAAAAAAAATGAGCACACATAATGTCGTCATAGACCATCAAACAAGGCGAAAGCAAAGGAAGAAAAGACAAAGGCAGCTCGACACTCTAAACAAATTAAGACAGAATTTTTCGGTCACTCATGTAAGAAACACACAGACTAAAGAAAATATAATAGTGCACTGGGAAAAAAGACCAATAGTTAAGTACAGTAATTCGGAGGAAATTAAAATATGCTTGAACGGATAAGAGCATGGGAAAGAGAGAGACGACAGTAAGAAGTAAAGCTCAAAAAGTTGTAGTACTACGGAGAATCGAATGTCCAGGGAAGAAACAAAATCAGAAAATCTATGACAAAAAAGGCAAAAAAAGTCTAACTATTTTTCAGAAAAGGATACAAAAAAGCTTAACGACCTTCCCAGCATGTAACAAGAAAAGACAGATAGAATCAAAAAAAAGTTTTTGTCGACATCAGAAAGAGAGAGGTAGAGAGAAAACCAGAATTTAGAAAAGATGTATAGGAGGTAGAAGATAGCAGCAGTGATTTACGTAAAAAAAGTGATCGAAACAAAGAAAAAGAGGGAACAGTAAGTACAGAAGATAAAAGTGAGAAAGAGAAAAGTGAAGGCAAGACCAGCAGCAAAGGAGGAAATCTTTCGTGGGATAATCAGGGAGAAAGGCTATCCTTAAATCATGGCGAGACGTCTGGGGTGTTCGATAATTTGAATGATGAAGAATTAAGCAAAAAGAACCAATTGATTTCAAACGATGCACTTAATGAGCAAAAACGCGGATCAGACGGAAATTGTGCAGAGCCATGAAAAGAGTGGGATTTAGTAGATGTAAGAGGCGATGGTAATTGCCTGTTTTATAGTCTTATTGTACTGTTCAATCTGGACTTGACAGCAAAACAGCTAAGAAAAATCTTACTGCATTCTAAACATATTAAAAACTGCGTCGACCCGAAAAACATTAAGAGAATTTTGAGCAAGGATTATGAGTTTGGGGATGAAGAGTGCATTTTTCTCAGGAGTTCAAAAAAAAAATATGTTTGAACAACGTAAATGAAGACAGATCTTCAATGTGTTATCAGTACACAGGAATCAAAGAAGATAAATAAGAGCACATGCGGTATGAGCCGGAGCACTATGAGGAGCTCTGCGAAAAAGGACAAAAACGCTATAATCAATAGATGAATTATACAAAAATTCAAGTGATGAAGACAGTAAGATAGTACGAGGGGCGAGACGAGAAACATTGAGGAAAAAGAAAAAAAACAAGTTTCCATATACGAGACAGAACATCAAGGGTAGAGTTAATAAGAAAACAAAGGAAACCAACACAAAACAGATCACGAGACGAGTGGTGAGTTAGATTTTGAATCAAAAGAAAAAGAAATACCAAAGAAGCGCGATTCGCCACCAACCTCACCGGAACCACTGGATGAGCCAAGCCCAATAGCGGAACAAGAAACACCAAAAATATCGGATGACGACGTAAACAATGAAAGCCATGAAAAAGAAAGTAGCGATAATGAAAATGGAAAAGAGTTACTTAATGAGAACATGGGGGCAGATGGTAACGCCGAAAGCACGGATGATGGCAAAATTAATATAAGTATACCAGATTTAGATAGGTACTGAGCTTGCAGGACACGACTACCAGTACAAAAACCACCCTGGAAGCCAGAAGAAGATAACGATGTACCACAATTTCAAAGGCTTAAGAAATTAAACGAACACCCATTTAGATACATTGACAACTTAGCCTTCTGTACAATAACAGAAAACAAACTGGACACAAAAGCCATAGACGCGCTTCACGAGAGAGGTTATATAAATCCAACAGCCATGAATAAAGAAAATAGGAGTGTTGGAGAGGTCTTTTTATTTAGAGCAAGAAAAATATCAGTAATGCAATTATACGTAGAAGAGCACTTTGCCAGTGCGGGATTAAAATCAAATATTAGGAAATGCATATCATTTTGAAAACAGCTTATGTTGTTTAACAAGTTGATGTCAGTAGGTATTATACGAGATCTAGCAATACTAAGCGTATCACAGTGGGACTATTTTGCAGAGCAGTTTGAAAACACCTTCGAAAACACAAAAATATCGGCGGTGTTGTACTTGAACAATTTAGTAGTACCACCAGTGGAGCAACGATTTGATGTACTCAAAGAATACCACGAGTCATCGGTAGGAGGCCACAGAGGTATGAACCAGTCTTACAACAAACTTGTGAAAGATTATTACTGGCGAAATGTGCGACCGGAACTACGTCAGTTCGTGTTAGGTTGTGAATCATGCCAATCTAAGAAATTTGTTAAAGTAAGAACAAAACAGGCTTTAGTTGTAACAGATGAACCAGGTAGGCCATTTCAAAAAGTATCAATTAATTTTTATGGCCTGATAAACAAACCATTAGCACATGGAAATAGTCACATATTGTCAATTCAGGACTAGCTCACGAAATACAAAATTCTTGTACCAGTAGAAAAAGAAACGGCTTTAGAAACAGCAAAAGCACTTTTGAACAGAGTAATTGCAGACTTTGGCGCCCCAGAGAAAATGCTGTCAGACAGAGGGGCACATTTCCAAAATAAACTGTTGGAAGAGTTCACAAGGGTATTTAAAATAGACAAAATGGGAACAACAGCCTTCCATCCACAAAGTAACGGCGCAATAGAACGAATGCATCATACATTAACGGAATATTTAAAGGCGTACGCAAATGAAGATGACTTTTGGGACGATCATTTAGGCATGTGCATGTGCGCTTACAATTCGACAAAACACTCAGCAACAGGGATAGCGCCTCAAGAAGTATTGCTGGGCTACCCAGCCAGAATCCCATCTAGCTTCAAGAAAACAATGAATGAACAAACGTATGATAAATATGTAGAGGACGTAATGAAAACAATGACGCAGCTAAGGACAATAGCAGCCATGAATCAAGTTCAGGCGAAGTACAGGTCCAAATATTATTCCGACAAAAAATTGAACACAAGATTTTTCATGGAAGATGAAATAGTCTATGTTCTTAAAGAGCCAAAAAAAAAAAATGAGGATCACTACGAAGGACCATACAAAATCGTAGGAATAAATAACAAGAACCACAATATAAAACTGAAAAGTGGCGATAAAACAAGAATTACACACGTGGGTAAAATCAAAGAAGCATGCGTTGTAAAAACCCAACTGTTAGATAATAGGGAACTCAAGGAACTAAGCAGGGTGGCAAAAACAAATCACATAAGAGCAAGAAGCAAATAAAAAAGGATATAACAGAGGAAACAACACCAAAATAGTGTACATCTCTTGTAAGCGTGGCCTTCGGACGACTTACGAAATCAGCAGCCATTTAACTGTAAGAACAAAAAAAAGAATACAAATCTTGTGTTTCAGGGCCGGAACCACGCTGCTAATACAGCAACCAAGAGAAATAGAGAAAATTGAAAAAAACCCTGAAATATTGGTGGAGAGCTTAGGCCCAGTCCAAGCAGTCGCATCAACTTAGAAAATGATAGTGTGTGTAAATTGGAATGACGTTGTCGAGGGGGTAAATTCGTTTTTAGACGCAAAAAGGCAAAAAAATTACAAATGCAAGGTGACGGTTAAAGAGGAAGACGAATGTATAGAACCAGTAAAGTACACGGCAGGAAAAGTCCTCAAGGCCTTGATGAAGCTGAAACTAGCCCCACGCCGGAGCAGCCTCACCAGGAAAGAATCAGACCTCAGGGGCTAAACATTTTTTTTTTTTGTCCTAATCTATTCGAAAAACGCTACATATAATTGCGATTCTCCCATTCGCAATCCCTGCTACTTTTTAAAGCCGTCAAAAGTCGTCAGGCTGAAAAAACGAAGAGTTTTCCGTAGATACGTATATACGCGTATACGAAAAAATAGAATAAAAATTTATGACTTATTTTTCGGCTCTTGTGCCACCATTAAAATTCATAAAATGTGTTTCTATCACTTTTATACACAATACCTACAAGTTTTCTAAGCCGTGACAGACCGCCAGGCTTGAAAAATAATGGGTTTTCCGCCGATACGCAAATACGCGTATACAAAAAAATCAGGAAAAAATTTATAACTTATTTTTTAGCTCTTGTGCCACCTTGGAAATTGATAAAATATGTTTTTATCACTTTGATATACAATCCTAATTAGTTTTTCAAGCCGTGACAGGCCGCCAGGCTTGGAAAAATAATGAGTTTTCCGCCTTTACTCAAATACGCGTATACAAAAAAATCAGAAAAAAATTTATAACTTATTTTTTGGCCCATGTGCCACCTTAAAGATTAATAGAATATGTTTATATCACTTCTATACACAATACCTACAAGTTTTCCAAACCGTAAAAGGCTGCCAGGCTTAGGAAACAGTGAGTTTTCCGCCGTTACGCAAATACGCATATACAAAAAAATGAGAAAAAAATTTATAACTTATTTTTTAGCTCTTGTGCCACGTTGGAAATGGATACAATATGTTCAAATCACTTCTGTACACAATACCTACAAGTTTTCCAAACCGTAAAAGGCCGCCAGGCTTGGAAAACAGTGAGTTTTCCGCCTATACGCAAATACGCGTATACGAAAAAATCAGAAAAAATTTATAACTTCTTTTTAGGCTATTGTGCTAACTTGGAAATTGATAAAATATGTTTCTATCACTTCTATAAACAATATCTACAAGTTTTCTGGGCCGTGAAAGGCCGCCAGGCTTGGAAAATGATGAGTTTTCCGCCGATACGCAAATACGCGTATACGAAAAAATGAGAAAAAAATTTATAACTTTTTGTTGGGCTCTTGTGCCGCTTTGGAAATTCATAGAATGTGTTTTTATTAGTTTTATACACAATACCTGCAAGTTTTCTAAGCCGTGACAGAACGCCAGGCTTGGCAAATGATGAGTTTTCCGCCGATACGCAAATACGCGTATACGAAAAAATCAGGAAAAAATTTATCACTTATTTTTTAGCTCTTGTGCCACCTTGGAAATTAATAAAATATGTTTTTGTCACTTTAATATACTATCCTTATTAGTTTTTTAAGCCGTGACAGGCCGCCAGGCTTTGAAAAATGATGAGTTTTCCGCCTCTACTCAAATACGCGTATACAAAAAAATGAGAAAAAAATTTATGACTTATTTATCGGCCCTTGTGCCACCTTTAAGATTAATAGAATATGTTTCTATCACTTCTATTCACGATACCTATAAGTTTTTCAAACCGTAAAAGGCTGCCAGGCTTGGAAAAATAATGAGTTTTCCGCCTCTACTCAAATACGCGTATACAAAAAATAAAAAAAAATTTATAACTTATTTTTCGGCCCTTGTGCCACTTAAAAAATTGATAGAATATGTTTCTTTCACTTTTATACACGATTCGTACAAGTTTTCTGAACCGTAAAAGGCAGCCAGGCTTGGGAAACAGTGAGTTTTCCGCCGATACGCAAATACGCATATACGAAAAAATCAGAAAAAAATTTATAACTTTTTTTTAGGCTATTGTGCTAACTTGGAAATCAATAAAATATGTTTCTATCACTTCTATACACAATATCTACAAGTTTTCTGGGCCGTGAAAGGCCGCCAGGCTTTGAAAATGATG
This sequence comes from Copidosoma floridanum, assembly GCF_036245765.1. Lineage (NCBI taxonomy): Eukaryota > Metazoa > Arthropoda > Insecta > Hymenoptera > Encyrtidae > Copidosoma > Copidosoma floridanum. Next base: position 4,133,467 of record NW_028321892.1, on the reverse strand, counting down.
AGTTTTCCGCCGATACGTAAATACGCCTATACGAAAAAATAAGAACAAAATTTATAACTTTTTGTTGGGCTCTTGTGCTGCCTTGAAAATGAATAAAATGTGTTTTTATTAGTTTTATACACGATACCTGCAAGATTTCTAAGCCGTGACATGCCGCCAGGCTTGGAAAATGATGAGTTTTCCGCCTATACGCAAGTACGCGTATACGAAAAAATCAGAAAAAAATTTATAACTTTTTGTTGAGGTCTTGTGCTACCTTGAAAATTAATAGAATGTATTTCTTTTAGTTTAATACACGATACCTGCAAGTTTTCTAAGCCGTGACAGGCCGCCAGGCTTGAAAAATGATGAGTTTTCCGCTAATACGCAAATACGCGTATACAAAAAAATCAGAAAAAAATTTATAACTTATTTTTCAGCTCTTGTGCCACTTTGAAAATTGATTAAATATGTTTCTATTACTTCCATACATGGTCCTTTTTCGTTTTCCAAGCCGTGACAGGCCGCCAGGCTCGGAATAATGATGAGTTTTCCGCCGATACGCAAATACGCGTATACAAAAAAATGAGAAAAAAATTGATAATTTTTTTTTTTGGTTATTGTGCTAACTTGAAAATTGATATAATATGTTTCTATCACTTTAATACACTATATCTACAATTTTTCTGGGCCATGAAAGGCCGCCAGGCTTGGAAAATGATGAGTTTTCCACCGATACGCAAATACGCGTATACGAAAAAATAAGAAAAAAATTTATAACTTTTTGTTGGGCTCTTGTGCCGCCTTGGAAATTAATAGAATGTGTTTTTATTAGTTTGATACACAATACCTTCAAGTTTTATAAGCCGTGACAGGCCGCCAAGCTTGGAAAATGATGAGTTATTCGCCTATATGCAAATACGCGTATACGAAAAAATCAGAAAAAAATTTATAACTTTTTGTTGGGCCCTTGTGCCACCTTGAAAATTGATAAAATGTATTTCTATTAGTTTTATACACGATACCTGCAAGTTTTTCAAGCCGTGACGGGCCGCCAGGCTTGGAAAATGATGAGTTTTTCGCCTATACGCAAGTACGCGTAAGCGAAAAAATCAGAAAAAAATTTATAACTTTTTGTTGGGCTCTTGTGCCGCCTTGCAAATTAATAGAATGTGTTTTTATTAGTTTCATACACAATACCTGCAAGTTTTCTAAGCCGTGACGGGCCACCAGGCTTGGAAAATGATGAGTTTTCCGCCTATACGCAAGTACGCTTATACGAAAAATACAGAAAAAAATTTATAACTTTTTGTCGGGCTCTTGTGCCACCTTAAAAATTAATAAAATGTATTTTTATTAGTTTGATACACGATACCTGCGAGTTTTCTAAGCCATGACGGGCCGCCAGAATTAGAAAATAATGAGTTTTCCGCCGATACGCGAATACGCGTATACAAAAAAATCAGGAAAAAATTTATCACTTATTTTTTAGCTCTTGTGCCACCTTGGAAATTAATAAAATATGTTTTTGTCACTTCAATATACTATCCTTATTTGTTTTTTAAGCCGTGACAGGCCGCCAGGCTTTGAAAAATGATGAGTTTTCCGCCTCTACTCAATTACGCGTATACAAAAAAATGAGAAAAAAATTTATAACTTATTTTTCGGCCCTTGTGCCACTTAAAAAATTGATAGACTATGTTTCTTTTATTTCTATACACGATTCGTACAAGTTTTTCAAACCGTGAAAGGCAGCCAGGCTTGGGAAACAGTGAGTTTTCGGCCGATACGCAAATACGCGTATACAAAAAAATGGAAAAAAAATTTATAACTTATTTTTTAGCTCTTGTGCCACGTTGGAAATTGGTATAATATGTTTTTATTACTTCTATACACAATACCTACAAGTTTTCCGAACCGTAAAAGGCCGCCAGGCTTAGAAAACAGTGAGTTTTTCGCCTATACGCAAATACGCGTATACGAAAATATCAGAAAAAAATTTATAACTTTTTTTTAGGCTATTGTGCTAACTTGGAAATTGATAAAATATGTTTTTATTACTTCTATACACAATATCTACAAGTTTTCTGGGCCGTGAAAGGCCGCTAGGCTTGGAAAATGATGAGTTTTCCGCCGATACGTAAATACGCCTATACGAAAAAATAAGAACAAAATTTATAACTTTTTGTTGGGCTCTTGTGCCGCCTTGAAAATTAATAGAATGTGATTTTATTAGTTTTATACACCTTGAAAATTATTAAAACGAGTTTTTTTTAGTTTTATTCACGATATCTAAAAGTTTTTCGAGCCGTAACAGGCCAACAGGCTTAAAAAATGATGAGTTTTCCGCCGATACGCAAATACGCGTATACAAAAAAATCAGAAAAAAATTTATAACTTTTTGTTGGGATTTTGTGCCGCCTTGGAAATTAATAGAATGTGTTTCTATTAGTTTTATACACGATACCTGCAAGTTTTTCAAGCCGTGCCAGGCCGCCAGGCTTGGAAAATGATGAGTTTTCCGACGATCCGCAAATACGCGTATACAAAAAGTGAGAAAAAAATTTATAACTCATCTTTAGGCCCTTGTGCCACCTTGAAAATTAAAAGAATATGTTTCTATTACTTCTATACACGATACCTACAAGTTTTCTAAACCGTGAAAGGCTACCAGGCTTGGAAAACAGTGAGTTTTCCGCCAATACGCAAATACGCGTATACAAAAAAATCAGAAAAAAATTTATAACTTATTTTTCAGCTTTTGTGCCACGTTGGAAATTGATAAAATATGTTTTAATCACTTTTATACACGATACCTTCAAGTTTTCCAAGCCAGGAAAGGCCGTTAGGCTTGGAAAACAGTGAGTTTTCTGCCGATACGCCAATACGCGTATACAAAAAAATCAGAAAAAAATTTATAACTTTTTTTTGGGCTCTTGGGCCACCTTGGAAATTAATAGAATATATTTTTTTTTCATACACGATATTATCTTGTTTGCTAAGCCTTTACAGGTAGCCAAACATGAAAAATTAGTAGTTTTTCGCCAATACGCAAGTACACGTTCAGGGAAAAAATGGGGAAAAAATTAATTTCTTTCTGTAGAGCTATCTTTTTACGATAAAAATAAATAGAATACTTTTTAATTGCTCTGGTTTACACTTTTTATGAGTTTCCAAAGCCACAGAAGGCTGCCAGCCATGAAAAGTTAAGAGTTTTTCGCTGATACGCGTATCTGCATGTACAGAAAAAATAGGAAAAAAATCATAACTTTTGTTAGGGCTTTTGTGCCACCTTGGAAATGGATAGAATATATTTTTATTATATATACTCATTATTTTTTTAGATTTTTTTAGCTGTGCAAGACCGCTAAGCTTAGTAAATTATGAGTTTTCTGCGGATGCGCGTATTAGTGTATACGTAAAAAATTAAGGAAAAAATCAAATTTTTTTTGGCGCTCTTGTGCCACCATAGAAACGAATAAGATACATTTTAATCATACCTATTTCTTATCTCTATAGGTTTTTTAAGCCGTAAAGGGTCGCCCTGCCTTGAAAATTATTAGTTTTCTGCTGATACGCGCATTAGCGTATACGGAAAAATTCGGGAAAAAAATGATATTTTTTTTTTAGCTCTTGTGAAACGATAAAAATAAATGAAATACTTAGCTTTTATATTTTTTGATAGTCTCTATGGGTTTTTTAAGCTGTGGAAGGCTGCCGGGCCTTGAAAATTAAGAGTTTTTCGCGGATACGCTTATCAGCGTATACTTAAAAAATTTGAGAAAAACATCACAACTTTTTTTGGGGCTATTGTGCCACGACAAAAATGAATAGTAGAACTGATCTATTACATCCCATCGAAATCTTTATGGATTTTTTGGTCCGAGAAGGCTGCTAGGCTTGGGAAATATAGAGTTTTTCATTTAACGCAAATAAGAATACGTCAGATAATCGATTAAAATTCGTTACACCTTTTTTTAACAGCGTTGTACCATTTAAAATTTGAGTTTTATTCATTTTAAATTTAATGGTCAACTAATTATATAATTTCGAGATACACCTACGCCTTTTTGCTTTGGGAAACACAGATTATTTGGGCCATTCGCCACTACCACTAGGCGTACAGCGAAAAAATGATAAAATTATTATGGAATTTTTTACGTTTGGTCTACCGTAAGTTTCTATCTAATTTATTTTCATATTATTTTGTTGTACGAGTTTCTTATATCTAGGTGTATGCAATGAAATAACAAAAAACTTTTACTGTAATATTATTTATAATAAAAAATTGTTATTACATGTTTTCTTATAAACATTTTTAAATCGTTTCTTTCTTTGTAAATTTATATTAACAATGTATAGTATTCGATTGTTATACATTTTATACACACTTCTTTTAATATTTTTTATGTTAATTATATAAAGTTTTGGGTTACTTTTTTTGGGATATAACAAATAACATTAATCGATAAATACTTTGGCGATCACTGTTATTGTATTAAACTAGTCTCTTAACAGCTTATCTTAATTTTTTTAACACATCTAAAATTTGTAACATGGGACAAGCGTATTATTATTAGTTCTTTGGATGTTAACTGCAAACATTATTTTAAAAAGTTATTCTGTTATTAACAAGTAAAGCGTTGACAAAAATTCCATAGTGGATTCGAAACCTAGAATTGGCAAATCTCTTTTAATAGAACTTATATTTATTTTTTTTGAGATCTCTTTGCATTCATTAGTTATGTTTTTATTTTTCAATGATTTTTTCGCTGGTAGTGATGTTATTTCATTATAATTTTTTAATAAAAGTACTAAATTTTTTCGAATATTTGGCATATTTTTTTTTTCAAATACGTACTGTGATCCCGTACATACAATATACGCCCACGAACAAACGTGTGTACCGCAATTTCCGTGCGTATTAAAAGAATTTGTTTGAAATGGGACATCTTTTGGAATGAATAACATCCATTGTGACCATGATACACACCGTCCTTTACGAATCATTGGACCACTAAACATTTCGATGAACAAACAAATATTCTCGATTAGATTTTTAGGAGGCACTCCGTGAAGAGAATCTAAGTATACCATTTTTTTCAACGATGGCACAATTATTAACAATGTCCAGTGCATATTGCTAACTATAATTGGCATAAGACAAACATTAAAATTCCACAGATCTATTTTTGAAGCCCAATCTTTCCACATGTTACTGATTCCCTCTTTTGATAACAATGATGTAATGAAAAAAGTATCAAACGCTAAGACACTAAGCATGGGAACACAGTTTTTACTTACTATTTTCATAAACGCGTTTATTATACTGTCATCCAACCATTTATTTGGCAACAGTAATTTTAACCCTTTAACATAATTATTTATACCATCAACCGTTATCTTGGTGGAATAAAAATTTTGAAGATAATCTTCTTGACTTTGAAAAATATTTATTAAATGAGGTAGCTCTTTTTCTGTGTTCTGTTTTTGAAAAATTTCGTAATTTTTTTGTATTACTGGATGAGAGTCAAATTTATGCACTTCCTCCACAGAATCGGTAAGAGTTTTGACGTTGTTATCACTTTCTATGCCAGTGATTTCGAAGGTCTTGTCAATTTTTTTTTGTTTTTTCATCTTAAGTTGCGTTTTACTTTTTACACTATTTTTTGTTGTTGTTCGTTTTTTTGTATTAGTTTGCGATGTATTTTTTTTTTTTGCATTTTTTTACTTATTTGACGTTTTTTACATAAAAATTTACTTCTCTTAAAATAAATGTTTCTTCTTTTGTTGGACTTTTTCCACGTCTCTTCCGGAAATTTTTCGTCTTCGCTGCTGCTAATACTCTCTTCAGTTTCATTACTTATTTTCGTTTTAGTCGTACCATCTTTTTCTATTTCTTTTTTTCGACGATGTCGTAACACTCTAGTGGTTTTTTACTCGAAGGTTCTTTCTCTAACTTTTTGTTTCAACAACGATTCCTTTTTTTGTATGAAACGAGTAGCAACGATTCTTTTCTTGCCTTTTAAAAAAACATTTTTTTCAATGTTCCAGTAATTTTCAACTGTAACATTTGATTCCCTTGTTAAATTAAATCGAGATATCACAATTGCAGACCACAATGGAACGTACGGTATGAGGTATTCCAGTAAATATTAAATAAAATTTTCGCAATATAAAATGTTTAGTTTTTTAAAATATTTATTCGTGCTTAAAACTTCTTCTTGTAAGTTTGAAAAGTATTTATAAAAAGGAGATAGTTTCCTTGCCTCTTCATGAATCTCTATTTCGTCGCATTTTCTTTCCTGCTTCATTAAATATTAAAAATTTTCTTCCTCTTTATCATCAAATTCAGTTTCGTTGCTTTTTTCATCAGCATTTTCGAAAAATTTTAGTGATTCATTTATGTTTTTAGGGCGTTTTTTGGACGAAAATATTGTAAAAACGTGTCTTAATATTTTACTTATTTCATCTAATGTTGTAGAATGTATTATTTTAGTTATTGCACATGCTGCTATCACTTTAACATCGTTATCATGAAAAATTTCCTCAATTTTTTTGAGAACAGTCTTAATCATATGCGATGAACAAATGTGTAGAACTGTGAGTGAAGCTTCCGGTGTTTTACCAACGATTTCTTTGTAAATTTGTTGTAAATACATGGACAACTTCATGTTATTAAAACTAAGAGAGGCTGCTTGTAATAAAGCAAGGCTAAAGTCCGTTTCTACTTTATCAATTGCTGGCCGATGTGTCGTAATTTTATTCACTCGTTGAGAGAACATAAATAGGAAAATTAATATATCTTCAACTCTGTGCCTCGATGAAACGAACTCAACGACCGCCAATGGAGAATAATCGCGACTTCCCGGCATCACGCATGCGTAGTTATATACAGGTTCTTTTATCTCTGTTGGATTTTTTACAATTGATCCTGTGGCATCTAAGTACAGAAATAAAGGTCGATTTTTTGGTAATAACATATATCGCAATACTTCTTCCGCCATTAACAAGATGTAAAAGGGTTGCTCAGAATACATTTGAATGTATCCATCAAAAGTGTCCCCCTTCCAATCTTCTTTTTGTTTTTTAATCATTTTCCACATAAATGTCGTGAAATCTTTATCAAGATCGTATTGCGTATTATTTTCACTGCTTATTTTTTGTAACGTTTGAGAGTCAGGTGCATCATTTAAATTGCCAGCTTTCAAAATCTCATCTGGAACACTTTGGAGCATTTTTAGTTTTGTAACAGTAGGTCCGTCTCGTTCAACGTTATTTGCAATTATTTTTCGTCGATCCCATTTTATAAATCTTCTACATGTAACTTTTGAATCATGATTATATTGAGAAGTTTCAAATACTTTAATATCTACGTCCTTTTGTATTGGTATACTGAACAAAGCTTTGAATTTGTACGATGTACACGATGAATTTTTACACTGAGCATAAGCTGTGAATTTAATTTCCCTTAGATTATTAAGTTTCTCGTGAGAAACACAGCAATGCCGCTTAAAGCTTAACACGCAGAAGGGATATTCTGATGAAAAATTATTGTTAAAAACATCCGTCCACCCTGGAAGTAAACAAGAAGAATATACATAAAATTTCTGCCAAAACTCTTTGGGCACGACAAAACTTTTATTTTCTATGTAATAAATTTCTTTTTCTAAGTTTTTTTCTTTTACTTGTGACTCATTATTTAAATTAAATTCAAAATTATAATCGAAACTGTCTGATAAATTGGGATTCTCGTTTTTTTCGCTGTCACATTGAGTACTAACGTAGTTATCATTATTATGATTAAAATTATAATTGATATTATTATAATTAGTTCCGGCGGCACTCATTAAGTTATCAATCATTCCATTTTTGTTGTCACTATTGTCATTAAGAGAGTATTTATGATTGTTAAGTAAGTCAACGCGTTGTTTAAGCTTTTCTGAGACTACATTAAGAATACACGTAAAATGACGGCTAAAAATAGCTTTGTCCTTTTTGCTGTGAGCATCAATAGTCCTATCTCTTTGAGTTCCATGTAAAACCGACACAAAACGCTTCCATTTTACGTTTCTATAACTTACGCTGTTTAAATCGTTACAATAAGCAAGTACGTTTAAATTTGGTGAGCTTGTTATTACGTTGTCAGCGATTGTCATGAGATATTCGGACGTTGAATTGTTCATTGCAAATATTTTCTGGTTCTTACTATAAATACTCATGATCAGCTTTACTTGAAAAATAAGTATGTAAACGAGCTCTTTGCGTGAGAAAATATCAAGTATATTAATTAAAATTCCAGTAAGTAATCATATTTCTTTTTATGGCATAGAGTTTTCCCAATTTACGTTCTTTGTCTTATCTTGTAAAAAAAAAAAATCACAGACGTTTACTACAATTAGTTCTTTTGACCTGAAAAATATAAAAAATAAACACTATTACAATAAAACAATTTTACCAATTATATTTACAACTACAAAATGATTCAGACCATTCTGCTTCAAGTCGTTGTTACGATTTACATCATGACAAGTGCAAAGTAGCTATCGTCTCTGTACCTGGGCAACAAAATTTTTGGCTTCATGCTTTTAGGAAATTCACGGAATTTAATGCGCTCCATCGCAGCAGTGTATGTACGCACGTGTGGAGGCGACGTTTCGTATATTCTACTTCCTTCGACGCTCACAATCGTCTCGCGTATAAGAAATCTCTTTCCAACTCGCTTTTCAAATTCTAAATAACAGAAAGCTTCATGAAAACAAAGTTTTCATACTTTAAACTCTGAACAAAAAATAAAAAATTACCTTGTGTTGTGATAATCTCAAAGAAGGCAGGCATCTCATTCAGACGTACTGGTCACATGACAAAAATTTTTGATGCAAGCGCTTATAGGCAATGCCATTAAACTATAAATAATACTATTTACTCTCACTTATCTTTTTAGGTGTTCGTTTTTTTTGCGCACTTGTACACTTGTACACTTTATACACACTGATCGCACACTCGACACTTGATCTTTATGGTAGCCTCACCAAAACACACGTACTTTCATACACAGGCTTGCGAGATTTTTAATACCTCTGTATCCAGGCCAATTCGATTTTTTATCCCGATTCTTATAGAATAACTGATGTATTTATATCCTATCGTTCAGTATATCACTTCTTATAAAATAATAGCGCACAACTTACAATAACGTAAAAACACTACTAACTTCGCATTGTCTAACAATATAATGTCGCGCGAAGCTCGCAGAAAACAGTAAGCAAATAATGCTGGACCTACCTTAACGTTGCAGCGAAGAAGTAATGTTGCAGCAGCAGGCAAACGCGAGGCATTTCATGCATAAAATTGCACTTCGTATTCCGCAACAGTTTGTTTGCAATGTACACACGCACAAACACACAAGTGTGTGTATATCAAAGGGCGGATTATTTTAAAAATTTTAATTCTCTATAACAACATTACCAGTTATAACAGTTCTTAATTTCAAAATAAAAATACCATAACTTATCGTCTCTTAATCAGCAACTTAGGATTTATTAATTATTCACTTAAAGCATCTATTGATATAATTAACAAACTTTAAAAAAAACAACTAAATGTATTAAAAAATAATTTTTAATTTTAGTTAAATAACATAAAAATAAATTAGACAGAAACTCACGGTAGACCAAACGTAAAAATTTCCATAATAATTTTGTCATTTTTTCAATGTACGCCTAGTGGTAGTGGCAAATGGCCCAAATAATCTGTGAATCCCAAAGCAGAAAGGCGTAGGTGTATCTCGAAATTAATATAAATAGTTGACCATTAAATTTAAAATAAATAAAACTCAAATTTTAAATGGTACAACGCTGTTGAAAAAAGGTGTAAGGAATTTTAATCGATTATCCGACGTATTCTTATTTGCGTTAAATTAAAAACTCTATATTTTCCAAGCCTGGCGGCCTTCCAGGGCCCAAAAAATCCATGAAGATTTCGATGGGATATAATAGACCAGTTCTACTATTCATTTTTGTCGTGGCACAATAGCCCAAAAAAAGGTGTGATTTTTTTCTCAAATTTTTTATGTATACGCTGATAAGCGTATCCGCGAAAAACTCTTAATTTTCAAGGCCCGGCAGCCTTCCACAGCTTAAAAAACCCATAGAGACTATCAAAAAATATAAAAGCTAAGTATTTCATTTATTTTTATCGTTTCACAAGAGCTAAAAAAAAAATATCATTTTTTTTCCGAATTTTTCCGTATACGCTAATGCGCGTATCAGCAGGAAACTTACAATTTTTAAGGCAGGGCGACCCTTCACGGCTTAAAAAACCTATAGAAATAAGAAATAGGTATGATTAAAATGTATCTTATTCGTTTCTATGGTGGCACAAGAGCGCCAAAAAAAATTTGATTTTTTCATTAATTTTTTACGTGTACACTGATACGCGCATCCGCGAAAAACTCTTAATTTACTAAGCTTAGCGGTCTTGCACAGCTAAAAAAATCTAAAAAAATAATAAGTGTATATAATAAAAATATATTCTATCCATTTCCAAGGTGGCACAAAAGCCCCAACAAAAGTTATGATTTTTTTCCTATTTTTTCTGTACATGCAGATACGCGTATCAGCGAAAAACTCTTAACTTTTCATGACTGACAGCCTTCTGTGGCTTTGGAAACTCATAAAAAGTGTAAACCAGAGCAATTGAAACGTATTCTATTTATTTTTATCGTAAAAAGATAGCTCTACAGAAAGAAATTAATTTTTTCCCCATTTTTTCCCTGAACGGTACTTGCGTATTGGCGGAAAACTCTTAATTTTTCATGTTTGGCTACCTGTAAAGGCTTAGCAAACAAGATATTATCGTGTATAAAAGAAAAAACATATTCTATTAATTTCCAAGGTGGCACAAGAGCCCAAAAAGAAGTTATAAAGTTTTTTCTGATTTTTTTGTATACGCGTATTTGCGTATTGGCAGAAAACTCACTGTTTTCCAAGCCTCGTGGCCTTTAACGGTTTGGAAAACTTGTAGGTATCGTGTATAGAAGTAATAAAAACATATTCTATTAATTTCCAAGGTGGAACAAGAGCTAAATAATGAGTTATAAATTTTTTTCTAATTTTTTTGTATACGCGTATTTGCGAATCGGCGGAAACCTCATCATTTTTCAAGCCTGGCGGCCTGTCACGGCTTAAAATACTAATGAGGATCGTATATAATAGTAATAAAAACATATTTTATTAATTTTCAACGTGGAAAAAGGGCCAAAAAATAAGTTATTAATTTTTTTCTCATTTTTTTGTATACGCGTATTTGCGTATCGGCGGAAAACTCATCATTTTCCAAGCCTGGCGGCCTTTCGCGGCTCATAAAACTTGTAGAAATCGTGTATAAAAGTGACAAAAACATATTTTATCGATTTCCAATTTGGCACAATAGCTTAAAAAACAGTTATAAATTTTTTTCTGATTTTTTTGTATACGCGTATTTGCGTATCGGCGGAAAACTCATCATTTTCCAAGCCTGGCAGCCTGTCACGGCTTAGAAAACTTGCAGGTATCGTGTATAAAACTAATAAAAACACATTCTATTAATTTTCAAGGCGGCACAAGAGCCCAACAAAAAGTAATAATATTTTTTCTTATTTTTTCGTATACGCGTATTTGCGTATCGGCAGAAAACTCATTATTTTTCAAGCCTGGCGGCCTTTCACGGCCCAGAAAACTTGTAAATATTGTGTATAGAAGGGATAGGAACACATTTTACCAATTTCGAAGTTAGCACAATAGCCTAAAAAAAAGTTATAAATTTTTTTCTGATTTTTTTGTATACGCGTATTGGCGTATCGGCAGAAAACTCACTGTTTCCCAAGCCTGGCGGCCTTTCACGGCTTAGAAAACTTGCAGGTATTGTGTATAAAACTAAAAGAAACACATTTTATTAATTTCCAAGGTGGTACAAGAGCCTAACAAAAAGTTATAAATTTTTTTCTGATTTTTTTGTATACGCGTATTTGCGTATCGGCGGAAAACTCATCATTTTCCAAGCCTGTCGGCCTGTCACGGCCTGGAAAACTTGCAGGTATCGTGTATAAAACTAATAAAAACAAATTTTAATAATTTTTAAGGTGGCACAAGAGCCCAACAAAAAGTTATAAATTTTTTCTGATTTTTCGTATACGCGTATTTGCGTATAGGCGGAAAACTCACTGTTTTCTAAGCCTGGCGGCTTTTTACGGTTTGGAAAACTTGTAGGTATCGTGTATAAAAGTGATAGAAACATATTCTATCAATTTTCAAGGTAGCACAAGGGCCGAAAATAAGTAACAAATTTTTTTCTAATTTTTTTGTATACGCGTATTTGAGTAGAGGCGAAAAACTCATCATTTTTCCAAGCCTGGCGGCCTGTCACGGCTTAAAAAACTAATTAGGATCGTATATAAAAGTGATAAAAACATATTCTATCAATTTTCAAGGTGGCACAAGAGCTTAAAAATAAGTTATACATTTTTTCCTGATTTTTTTTTATACCCGTATTTACGCATCGGCGGAAAACTCATTATTTTTCAAGCCTGGCGGCCTGTCACGGCTTAGAAAACTTGTAGGTATCGTGTATAGAAGTGATAGAAACATATTTTTATAATTTTAAAGGTGGCACAAGAGCCGAAAAATAAGTTAAAAATTTTTATTCCATTTTTTCGTATACGCGTATATACGTATCAACGGAAAACTCTTCGTTTTCCCAGCCTGACGACTTTTGACGGCTTTAAAAAGTTGCAGGGATTGCGAATGGGAGAATCGCAATTATATGTAGCGTTTTTTGAATGGATCAGGACAAAAAAAAAAAATTTCTAGCCCCGGGGCCCCTAAGGTCTGATTCGTCCCTGGTGAGGCTGCTCCGGCGTGGGGCTAGTTTTAGCTCCATGGGCCTTGGATAGGGTAAAAAAGGCATATAGAACAGTAGTAGGCCAATAGATCGATGATTAAAGCAAGACGGTGCAGGCGCTGCAGGGGGGTGTGACTGACGCGGAAAAAGAGTTAATACAAAAGCTAGTAGAGGCGATCCCGACTAACACAATGGAAACAACTAAGTACTTATCGGAACAAATTAGAGTCATAACATATGAAAACCATGAACGATACCTTCAAGATATAAAAACGTTCAAAGATAAATCTGGGAGAGTAACGGAGGAAGGTTTAAAAATGTTTGCAGAATATTTGAGCGATTATGACCGAGTTACAGGAATGGTGGGCAAATTTGAACACTTAGCCGAGAAATTTAGAACAAAATTCGGAACAACGGTGGACATTATGTACTTGGCGAGTCGGGGAACGACAAATACACCAGATGCGGCATTAAGAGCGATTTTGGAAGCAAAAATTTTGGCAGAGCAGCTGAGACTAGATCTACAGTTCCTAGTAAAGGAAAATACAGCTACAGAAGAGGAAATTGGAGGAATCTTAAAATAGCGACCATGGCATTTAACGGCAGAATAATATATTACATACGGATACTACTGGTTACAAAAGAAAATTTGGACCTTCTTAGAATATCGTCATTGCCAGTGGAACAAAAAGGCTTAAATACTTTGGATTTAGTAGCATATTTGCAGCCAACATACGAATACATAGCGAGCAGTGTTAGTGAGAGAAGATTTACTCCAATGCCGCAAGAGGTGATAAAACTATGTAAAAGACTAGGAAGAACACGAATGTGCACACAAATGGAGCCAACACAGGAGGTGGAAGAGGACCACTCCTGTGAAATACGTATCATATTGGAGATTGCAGTGAAGAAACCAGAAGAATGTCCGATAATATTGGCCACGTTAAAGGGCACATTTTGGACACGTCTTCATGCTAAAAACTAACATGCCTTTACCACCACGAGAAAGGACGAAGTCCACATACAGTGTGAACACACCGAACACAAGACACTGAAGGTGGTGAATTCTGGAGTAGTCAGCTTAGCAAGAGACTGTATAGTTCAAGCATCGGATACGAGACTGGATCCAGGACAAGAGGAAGGTGAAAATCGCATAATGAAGCTTGAAAGTGCAAATATAAACTTAAAGGATATAATAGAAAAGGTGAAAGGGACTAAAGGAGGTATGTTATTGGAATTAATAGAAGCAGTGACAAAAAGAGACGGACTACAGGAGTTCGATGACCAGGAGCACAGACTTGACGATAGGATAAAAACAGGTACAAAGCTAGCGGATATACTCCAACGGGCACACGAGTTAGTACAAAAAAAGGAGGAATTCTCAAATTGGAAAAAATACGCATTGATGGCAGCAGAAATGGCACTAGACGTGGCAGCCGGATCTTTTGGATTTTTAAAATGGGGGGGTCCAATAATACTCAAAGGTTTGAGAATCATTACAGGCGGACGGGAGAGGAACCGTGGAAACACCAACTCGGTACTACAAGACTTGTCAACCCAGAGGGCAATGGTTAACGCACGAGAGGTACAAGTGCTACTGGGCAAGTGGATAGGATCAGAAGGCAGAAGACAACCGGCTCAGTTAACAACCAATCCACGATGATCATTGAGGTCGACGATGTAATAAAAAGTGTTATACATAAGATGTGTACAGATTTAGAAAAAAGAAGAGATAATAAAATAAAAAAATTAAAAAAAATAAATAAAAATAAAAAAGAATAATTGAATAAATAAAAAACTATACAAAGAATATAATTGTATAATAATAATGGAAAGAGAGCAGCACAAACAAAAACAATTATATTTACAAAAACAACTGAGAATGCACAGAAAACATAACACAAATACACTCGCACACACAAACCAATATGGCCATCGAGGACGATGACCACGTGGCCTCGGACGTGTGACGTACAGTATCTAGAGCCGTTATAAGTTCGCGCCCAAGACTCACCTCTCACGGCGCATGAGCAGCGGATACAGAGTATGATGATCACCTTTCGGCGGCGGGCCCAAGCGTTATTAGCTCTCCCGCTCCCTTTCTCCGATTAGCCTCCGAACCTAACACCACGCACGCGACTGCTTTCGCTTTGATCCACGAATAAACGGATATATAAGTTTCTTTCACGTGTATTCTATCCTCTTACACCCCCAAGCTTCACAATTCCCACGCAACACGATTATCTATTTTTAAAATAATTCAACTATCCATGTGTGTAGATTACAATGGTGTTAAGCAGCTTTTTAGTGGCGTCAATAGCGACAGGTATAGAGGTATAAAAGAGTAGCTATGCTATGCACTTATATATACAAACGAAACATTGTCAAACAATTACCTTGATGCTATTGAGCCATTATTTTAACAACCAACGACCTTTTTTTTAATAATTTTGTGCTATTTTGCAGTACTTAAAGAACTATTGCTTTGGCAAGAAACCTTTATGACTCGGAAATGATTTTGGCTATGGACACAAATAATTTTGTAGCTTACTCACTATAACGACAGTCACTACACATAGTCCTCTTTCTTAAAATTTGCATTTTCAGGGAACATACAGGAAATAATTTGCACAACCGTTTTGCTGTGAGCATCTATCTTTAATATAAAATTCAACACCACAAAAAAAATTTTATAGTGATGTATGCTAATTGCACTGTAAGCAGGTAAGTATTCGTCTTTCACAAGATCGGAGTTAAAGGTCTATTGTTAATAACTAATCCGCACTTTTACCATTTAAAATGTATATGATCGTTTTATAGCAGAAAATATTACACAAGATTCTTCATCGATTTAATCATATGTTTACTGACTTTTATTCAAGTATGGATGCTCGTGTACCATGGTGAACTTCTTAATAGGTGATCATAAAAATTACTCCAGGCAGACATACAGGGAATAAAGTTTTAAAAAATTTATAACACAATGGTGTGTGAAATTTTACTTCTATCCACTTTGAGTTACTACATTTCTCGAAAATTTTGAAAAACTGTTTTAGAATGCTTTAAAGGTTTTTTTTATATTTTTTATCGCATAAATTATTCTTTCATCTTGTATCAAGTTATTTAGACATACTTACTACCAAAACTCCTCTACAAATTATTTTAAAAGCTGTATAAGATCGAAGTTATCAATAACGAAATTTTAATATTAATAATTGAATGTAGTCAACTCACCGTAACAGCATTAATGTCACTTTCATGTCCCGGAAATGTTTGTTTGCATGATCCTTCACGTATATCCCAAAGCTTTGCACTAGCATCACATGCACCAGAAACGAAAGTATGCATGTCTGGTGCAAGTGACAGAGACATGACATCACCAGTATGACCAAGAAATGAGGTACACTGCTGACCTGTTTCAATATCCCAAAGAGCACTAGAAATAAGTTTAATACACCCATTAGCACATGTACCATATATCACTGTATCTGAATTAATAAATGTTAAGAATTAAATACTAAAATTACAAAAAGTATCTGGTTTGAGGGATTTTTCTTAACAATCACATATACAAGTGTACACAGGCATTCACATTTGCACACACTTGTATGTGCATGTAAAATTCTAAAATATGTTACTCTATGCATGCATGATAATGTAAGAACAATTGACACCTGAAACGTTTCTGTTTATTGTATTGTTGATTGCAAATGTTTATTGGTATTTAAAAACAATGTGCACTTAGTGTGCTTAACAAAGCAGAAAAAGTTAATTGCCAAAGATAATCTAGAGGATGCTCAATGATTCATTTAGACTTGCATACTCCCCCATATCCTTCGACTCTCAGTCCTCTTCACTCTGTCCTGCCACCGTAGAAGTCCTCTTTAGAGAGCACACGGACACGTTGCTAATAAGGACAAGCGGGTGAGATGTAATTCAAACGATTTTACCCACCTTGGTCCAAGAAAAATGCAATGTAATAAAGCGCCATTTATCGTGTATATCAGCTCCGGGGATAGGTCCTCCATCAGCTGACGATGACTCGGAGATATCTATAGGAAAAAGAGCTATCTTAGTGATCAAGCCAACGTACGTCCTCGTAGCAGTTTGGATGGTGGCAGCTCTCACAAGACCGTCTTTGCCACAGCTGACAGCGGTCTTTGCCACGACTAACAGCGGCCCCAAAAAACGATGCCGTTGACAGGTCGCCAACAGGCTTTTGGTGTACCTTGGTGGCGAAATATTCCTGAGTCATTAAAATTCCTCTACCTTTGGCCAATAACAGAGAAAAGGGCCAGCGTAATCCACACCAGTCCAAGCAAGTGGACGAGATAGTGTACCTCAAGCAGCTAGCAGATTGGCCATCAGTTGAGAAGGGGGCTGAGTTAGAAGACGAGTGCAGGTCACACATCGTCGCAGATAGCCCTTCACCATCCAAGAACCACTGACAATTCATAATTTTTGAACCACGTAAGCGTTTGTGCCACAGTATCCTCCAAGTAAAACTTGCACGTAGGCGAATAAAATGATGACGTGAACAAGCGGGCAGGATCCACTGACGATAGGTGGATGACGCTTTTCAAAAGGCAGCGCAACCTTCTCTAGCCACCTGAGGCTTCAAGCTAATGCACAGAACTTCAGAGTTGTCGACAAAGGGAGCCAAGGGCATCGACGGGTGTCCCATAATTACAGTGTACCCACTTAGGATAGCGGTCATTACCTCGTGAAGAGTTCTCTTCTGACTAAGCTGAACTCAAGCTAAGAAGATGTCGTAAAGCTCGTCGGCCGTCAGCAGCGACAGAATCGGGGGTGCTGGTTCTTGATTAAAGCGTATACGGGTCAAGCAACTCACAGGGCCATACAGAGTCAGGGTCAGCAAACTAGAGTGGTTCACTTCACCACACCCGGTTTGAAAAAAGTCAGACATTTCAGCGTCTCGGGAAGCGATATTTGCGGGATCTTATTGCGTAAGCACGTAACACCAAAAGCCTGACGACAAAATTTCTTTGATCCATCGATAATTTCACAGGCAGTTGGCTCAACAGAACGTATCTAATAAAAGGTTATTCAAGAATCGTACCAAGCGTATCAATATTCGATATGGACTATAACCCTCATCACCACAGGTCTTGCAGAAGCTTTGCTTGTAGTACGAAAGGAGCGAGCTATCCACATGGAATAAATGAACTTTTAAGGGCAGCAAGCATAGAATGTTTCGTCCAAAGAGGCCAATGGAGGGCGAACTGAGCCAAAAAACATCAGATGCTAGATCCCAGCAGACTCCAAGCTCACTGACCAATTCCTCAGTGCTGAGTTGACACCATGTGGAGTGGAGTCAAACCTTTTGTGGAAGATTGATCAGCAATTTAGGGGAGTTCAACACCCACTTTCGTAGGAGGAATCCACCAGTGTTCAAAAAACTGATAACTTGATTGCAAATGTGTACAGCAGGCTCAATGCTGTCAGCTCCAGAGAGGATATTAACTGCGTATCGATAAGCTATCGTGACAAGAACTGCTGCAGGACATCCATGCCACTCGTCTTCGCCAAGCTACTAAATTATAGGTAGCGAGAGATACGGTGAGCACGAGGCTGCAAGGGCAGTGAGTAGCTATAAGTGCATTAGAGCGGTGTCTGGATTTGAGCTCCATAAAATGGACTGAAGATCCACGTCTACCTGGTTGATCTAAATCTGTCTGAACATCATGCGAATGTCACTGCCAAATGCTACACAGCATCTCCAGGGCAGAAATATAAAAGGCAGATCAAATTAGAATCGTGGTTCAGCGAGTAGAACGTCGTTCAAACTGGTGTCGCTTGATGTTGGGCTCGAAGCATTGAAGACAACACGCAATTTGTGCTTGTTGTCTTCGGCTTGCCAAATGCCATGGTGTTGAAGGTGATAAGCTTTCTAACTAGTATCGACAAGCTGATCGTTAATCAGTGGTCTCATGTGTCCCGGCTCCTGATATTCGTCTATGAATCGTTAGTGTTCTTCATTGCTATCTCAGGCGATCGTTGAAGCCGTTGCTGTAATGAGTGCATCAAAGCCTAAGCACTCTGCACGCTGGCACTGAACAGTATCATTCCGTCCTTTTTCAACGCAAGTCTAGCGATGTACCGGCCATCAGAGGCTCAATCGTATCCAAAGAAAGTGCGCTCGCACTCGACGTCGGCGGGTGACTGACGGTGCAATCGGGGAACGTCCTCAAGCTTCCAAAAACATTGCATCAGGGAAATGAGTTGCTGATACCTATGAGGAGTTGAGTCATCGCTTTTGGTAGTGCAAACAAGGCTTGAAGATAGTGCACGAGCCTGCATGCGGCAAATGAGAATCCACCAAAAAACGGTGTGTTGGCCATGAAAATCACCACATAAAATTAGGCCAGGCCTTCAGAACTTACCATACGCGTCAACTTCAATGAAGACATAGATTTTTCTTGGCGTTCTAAATTTGGGGTTGGTCAGTTGATCAAGATACGGATACTGTCGCACTGAGCTCGTGTTCAGAAGAGCGGCTGAAGAAAAGAAGCCAAGTTTGACAAGACAGACTGCAGTCATAATGATGGTGCAATCGTCATCCTCGATCACGATGATCAGATGCGCCCTGGGTCTTGAGCTGACTGTGTCCATACCGCTAAGGCCAGTGATATCCAACTCTAAATCTTCACATGGAGCTCTGAGACGCTTTGCAAATGTCGTCGAAATAGCTGTTATTTCGGAACATGGATCAAGCAAAGCTCTGGCAGTCACGACCTGTCACGACCAATTGGACGTTGGCGGTGGGAAGAACAGTTAGTCATAAAGAGCTGGGTCTGACAGGCTTTTCGAGCGAACTAGATGTCAGATCTTGTTCCAGCTGTTTTGCTGACCAGCTTTCATCAGGTGAGCTGGCTTGTCGCTTGCAAGAGAACTCATACAACATACGATAGTGCATGGCTTGGCAATGCTGGCAGGAAGGTTCAGAAGGGTCAGCCCTCTCACAATATCCTGAGCGCAATTAAAACAAAGCTTCTCTCTGTGAAACAGCTTTTTCCAAGCACGCAGTACGAGGGCCTGGAATTTAGTACAGTGATGCTACAAATAGGGCACTCTGTCATGCTAGTCATAGCAAGTGCAATACGTGCAACCTGCTTGAGAAGTTGTCGGAGAAGTTATTGAACGTGTGGATTACGATATCTTCATGGGGCTGAGAGCACGGCACCTTCACCGGAGAGAGTTGGTCAACGCCTTCAATGAGGCAGTAGCTTTTGTAGGCTCTCCACTGTTCATCTCTAGTCTCTCCAGTTCGTCCTTCCAGAAACGTCTGGTCGTGGCATCCATGCCAGTGGCTCTAGAAGATATGGGCCAATGATCCCAGTGATTCGAATAGGATAACCCAAGCTTTTCACTTGGTTTCCATGTTTTTCCATTGTGTCGAGCGAAGACTTCCAGCCAGACGCAGACTTCTTACGAAGCAGTTTGATACTGTGAAGTGCTATGATGCGATATTGTATGAAGAGCTGACCATGTTCAAGACGGGTTCCAAGTAAACTCCAGGCAGTCAGATAGTTTACTCTAGATACTTGTACGGCATGGAGTGCAGTCTTCGTATCTTCCTGCACAAAGGACTTCAGATAGAACAGTCGTTCGGCATCCGTCAAGAACTCATTTTTGTGAACGACAGCTCAAAAAAAATTACAGAACATCCTCCAATCCTGTCGCTTGTCAAAAAAGATAGGAACGTTGATCGGAGGAAGCTATTGTCTACCATGCTCAATCACGTGTGGTGCTAGTCCCGAATCAATTGGTTTTGAAGGTAAATAAAAGGTATTCCTTGCATCAAAAATGCAAACCTTCGCAGTGACGTAATGAGCCTCTGTTGTCACATAAAGGTCGGTTAGAGATGTCATGTCATCCTTAGGGGCATTTCCTCAGAGCTTCAGGTAACTGATCTGGAAGCTGCTCCAGTAGCTTTCCAGCAGTTCAAGCCAAACGTCTACAATTCTGAGCGTTCACTGGTTTACCGCAGTGGTGTCGACATTGACAGCAAATCTAGAGGCAACATCTGCATGAGCTCTCTGAGCATCCAACATAGCGGCTCTGTCTCCATTCGCCCTGTAAACAGGACATTGTAAGTTCGATGGATTCCTTAAGCAAGTAAAACCTGCTTCATCTCTCTCTAGATTGGCACAGGATCATTGGCATTGATTCCATAAAATGCGAGAACAGATTACAGTACGCGTCTATGATGACAAGCTGCTTACTCTCAGAAAATGCGTGATAGCACGTCAGACATAAAGATTATGAGAAGATACAAATACTGCCTACAGTACGCATTTTTATCGAAAATCATATTTCATATTTGCTAGATTTCGGACTCACCCATGCAATTCGCAATGTGAAGGCTTAGCTATGAGCGCAACAGCTTCTGCATAATTTGCTTTTCTACGGATACTCAGATGGTTACTAGGTTAAAAGTTGTCTATCGCTATGTCTCGGTAATCCAGCTCAAAAGACCAAAAGTGTTGATTGCAAATATCGTTTATTGGTATTTAAGAAAAATGCGTACTTAGTGGGCCTAACAAAGCGAAAAAAATTTATTGACCAAGATAATCTTGAGGATGCTTAGTGATTCTCTCAGTCCGGACCATTGCACACTCCCTCACATCCTCCGTCTTTCGGCCCGTCCTCGCCACTCTCTCCCACTACCATCAAAATCCTCTTCAGAGGGCGCACCTACACGCTGCTAGTAAGCACAAGCAGGAGAGATACAACTCCAACATGTAAGTTAAACAAATTTTCAGCTTTTATATTGAATAACTCTCATAAATAATTCGTGCAGACATTTTCAGTACTCATTTGATTGGCTCGCTTTTACAAACAGTACCGATTTTTAGTGCAGACTAATTCTTTTGCAACACCTTCTTATGGTAAAGCAACAAATATACTCAATTTTTTGTGGCCGCTCATGCCTGTCAGCAACTACTTTTACTAAAATTTCTTTTCCTCACATTTTTACTATTAAGAATAGATGATCTCAATTGAATCACAAAAAAATTTGCATGAAGGAATAAATTATCTGTAGAACTAAAACATCTACAACATTAAAAAATTAACAGTCAACACATGTTTATCGCTATATTATAAAAAAAAATAAGACTGTAGATTACATTACATCAAACTAAAGTAGTTTTTCGTGTAACTATATTTATGTATTCACAAAAAATAGGTGTCTTAAAAGCTGTTCTTTTATTACTTAAGGTAAATTTTGATCATTCTTGATCCACTTACTCCTATAGTAGAACACATTAAATTTTGAAGGGCACTTTTTTTCTTAGGTAAGCTTTTCCGCAGTAAATAAGTAATATAAAAAATATTATACATCTTAAAGACAACACTAAACATTATCAGGGTTTCTGCTATTAAAATTACTACTATAACAAATACCACTGTGATAAATTATTATTTTTGTAGTCTCGGTTATTTTTCAAAAAATACCAAACACATTTAACTTGTCTCACCTTTCACTTTAAAATTAAATTAGTTTTTTTACGGAGATTTCACATCTTTTTTGTAGACTTTTTGAATTAACCTTTTATGATTAATAAACATTGAAAACAAATGGTTATAAAATTCATAAATGATTGTTCTATTTAAATAGAACTGGTTAAGACCATGGTTTTTTGTATTAAACTCTTTGAAATACTTTTAGTTAAAACATAAAATAGTAAGATCCTGAGCATCTTTTGGCCATTGTTTTTACACAATATCTTTATCATTGACATACAACCATTAGTTTTGTTGGCGTAACATATTTTTATAAAGACCTTTGATACACTACTGTGGTGAAGCACTCCATTTAGGACGTGATACTTTTTATGATTAATGTCTACTTTACAAGTCGGTATTGCATTTTCAAGTTGATTGTTTTGTAGAGTTTTGTTGAAGATTTCAGCAAAAATCAAGCGAATTTTAAACTGTAGTGTGCCTTTATGTAATAACAAGTCATTCTCAAGTAAACCAATTTTTCAAAGACTGCTAAAAAATCAAAATGATCGTAAACAGTTCGGTAGAGGGTGACCTTTAACGTATTTTATCGACCCTCCGCATACGTAAGTAAAAGAAACTGTAAAAGTAATTTAAAAAAAACTAATTTCTCTATGATCTCCGCCAAAACATCTTTACTTACGTTGAATGAGAGGTGTACAATTAGCTCTAATTAAGGTAGTGGCAATTAGCCAACACTGTCAGTACGGTTCCCATGCCAAATACTTATTCATTTGGATCAGAACTCTAGTAATACGCACCTACGTGGATAACGTATGAAACTGTGAGACATGGCTCTTTTTAAGTGCGCTATTTAAATTCGTATATCTGTACAAAAACGTTTGGTTTTAACAAAGTAAATATAAAACTACATTAAACAATGAAATGAATATTGAGTATGCTAAAAAGAATACGTCTTACTATAAGAAGTTTAGTGGTCACTGTCAACCTACCCAGTGCATGGTATTATTAAAAAAGTATTGTCTTTTGTAGATTAAACAGTAAAAACATGTATTTAAAACTGCAGAAATTATAGGAGCAAAAAACATACGTATTATTCAGAAGGTTTAACGTCCTTTTTAATGGGAGTAAATAGAAATTTGATGGCACAAATTTTTCAGTCTCTGAAGTATCTGAATGGCGACTTTGGTGCTGTTAATCAATGCCCAAAACATTTTTAGAGATTTCAAAACATAATAATATGTTATTGAAGGAAATTCTGGCAAAAAATAAAAAATAATAAGTAATGCTAAAAAAAAATTATGCTTTTTTTTAGAACATTTTATGTGCGTATGAATTTTTCAATATTTTTTTCCAGACATGTTTTTGAAAAGAATATCACTTTATTTTACAATATTACATAGACTCTTGTAGGGGCCATTTCTTAAACTTTATAAACTAAATTTTTTTAAAGTTTTTCGTGGGATCTATTTTAAAGTCGTTTATTATTTTTTAATAAGTTTATTTTTAACCAGGAAGGAATTTTTAACGGCTCTGACAAAGTTTTAATTTATTTAAATGGTAGTTACAATACAATTTAATTATTGACTTTATAAAAGCCTCCGGTAAGTTGTAAAATTAAATTGGTTATTTTGTTGAAAAAAAGTCTAAAAAAAATATTTTAAAAATGTATACGCGTATTAAGTATTGTACACAATTTTGATTACGTAATTTAAAAAAAAAAATGTCATTTCGTTTTAGCGTTGTCTAACATTTTGTTTATTTTCTGCCATAACTTTCTGAACAAGTATCGTGTATTATTTATCATCTGAAAAATCATAAAATGTTAAATTTTAATAACATAAATATGGGCTTACTAGTGCAACCCCTGACACAGAAAAAAATCCAAGCTTTCTTGAGAGATCACACAGATTTCAATTTGTAGATCACTTAATCATTTTTGAGAACTTTCATTTAACCATGTTTTCAAATAAATACTATTTTATTTTAATTCAATAGTAAGATAAAAATAATCGTGTAGTGTTATTAACACTGTTTACTTTTTGTAAGAGCCTATTATCCCAGCTTTTTAAATCAGCCAGTAGGTGGCGTTAATAGCTAAGTATTGATCCCTTAATGAGCTGCGAGAGTAGCCTTTTATAAAAAGTAAATGGTGTTAATAATACTCTGGAATCATTGTTGTCTTGCTACTAAATTAAAATAAGATAGTCTTTATTTAAGCAGATTAAATTAAACTGACTCTTAAAATGAGTAACCAACTAAAAAAAAAAAAAAAACCGTGTAGTCTCTCAAGAAAGCTCGGTTTTGTTTACTTTGCCAAGAGTTGTATTGGAAAGCCTATAATTACATAATCACAATTTATTATTTCATAACTTTGCAGGTGATACAAATTACATTTAATTTTACGAATTAATTATTGTTTAAAAATTAAGTAAGCAAAATTTTGAGGCATGTTATAGTGCATTTTGAACAATGTCAACATCAAAAGTAAATAATATATATTGAGTTTGGAGGGTGCATGAGGGGGTGCACGGTAAAGAGGGCCAAACTGTGCAGGCAGGGGAGACTCCCCCTTCTTCGCCTCTTTAAATGATACTCCCGAACCTCATTAAACGAGTATACGAAATTAGTTAGACGTGTTCATAGATAAAACAATAACGGTTACCAATGCAAAAATGATAACATGCACCATCTATAATAACTACAGATGAACTATACTCATCTTTATACATGTATCCCACATGTAAAAAATGGGCAATTCCACACGTATCCCACATTTTACAAAATCCGGTTTAACGGGTAAAAATTATTTGTATAAAATATGGGGTTCATAACTTTGTTGATGATATTGCTTTGACTTGGATAATGAAATTAAGTCAGAGTGTAATTGTACTTATAGTTATAAATTTAAGGATGTATTAGTCAGTTTGCATACTAAATAACTTTATTACATAAAGATTATCATTGCTAACTGATATTACATTTCTTTTAAAGTTCAATTAAAGGAAGCAATAATAAAAACATGTTATTTTTATAAAAAGTTTTACTAACATTTGAGATTAAAAATTACTATTCTCCATTTCGTTCGTAGTGACAGTTTCAGATGCACAATTTTCGTCTAATTACATGTTCGAAAATTTTTTACGGTGCTTACACTTCCATCTTATATCATACCATGATCCTGGACGTGATTTTTTTTCCATATTCCTTCTAATGCTCTTACGTTTTAAGTTATTTGATAGTACGAAGCATGTTTCGCACCGATTATTACAATTATTATTATTATCGTCTAGGTCCTAATAATTCAATTTGATTTTTATATTTATTTTATTTAGGTATCCTTCCAAGATATTGAGATGTCATTTTACTGTTATAAAGGCATGCTAGATAATTGTGTCTGCAGTATGAGGGACTTTTTAATATTACTCATTTAAACAAAATTTTGTTGCTTTACTTTAGTTATTGAAATAAAAATTATCAACGCGTAAAAAACTATGTTTTACTCCAACTTACAAACTACTTTTTCAATGTAATTCTATTTTTTCCATGTAGTTTTTTTATAGTTGAGCATTTGAAACCATTTTCTACTTTAATTGAAGATGTGCACTTCTGAGGCTATTTTCATTCAGTTAAGTCACTCTTTTCAACTATGCTTTCGGTACAAATAGGCAATTCTTCATTTAACGTATTTTCTGGCATGTCTATCTTACTAGACTTAGAATGTCTTAATGTATTGCAAATCTAAGTAATAAATGCATTCAACCTCTAATGGTTTAATTTGCTTTTTTTATCCACGTTATTTCCAACATTAAGAGTAAAAAAATATATCACAAGTATGACGTCTATTTACAAGCTACTATTAATGAACTAAGCTTTTATACAAATCATTGTTAACAGCTGCCAAAATATTTTTTGGTACTGCAACCATGTTTTTATCCCTGCTTCTACCACGTAATGTTGTCATCGCTTTAGCATGTGAAATTTAGCAATGGTATGTTCTATACTATTAAGCACCAAATTCTACGTACTTCTTTACCATAACTAATATTTTTAGGAAATTTACACTAAATTTCACTTCAACATCAGTGATTTGTGTCATAGATTCGAACAGTCAAGGTATATTTATCGTTTAAAATTCTGTAGAAATTTGATAGTTATATTTTGTTTACTATCTGAAAAAACATTGTCCAACATGCATAAACTTAATGTTATAAAAAGACTGAACCTTTAAAACATGTTTGGTGACACATCAGGAGAGGCGCTACTTGCTAAGACCGACCAAAAGCCACCACTCTCCCTCATTCACACCCACGAAGACTGTCCCAGTGTAGTAATAGCAGTAGCAGTAGCAGTAGCTGTAGCAGTAGCTATAGTAACAGTAGCAGTAGCAGTAGCAGTAGCAGCAGCAGCAGCAGCAGCAGTAGTAGTTTTTTTTTTGTTTTTTTTTTTTGTGGAGGGAGGGGAAATGCATTGAGGCACACCGCAGGGACAGCGGTAGTGTGGGACTCGGTAGATTTTTTTCATTACACCACCCTTACCCACTAAAACCCCCCTCATGCCATGTGGCTTTTGATCCACCCCAGAACCACATTAGCATTACTTCAGGGTGGAGCCATCAGGGAGCGTCTCACAGCATTAACGAGTCAGCTCGCTACCATTTGCTAGAGGTGCTGATGGTCTCGAGTCCTAAGAAGGACTCGGGGTCCCTGAGGACCAGCACCTTGTCTACCGCTTCATAGTAGGCCGCCTACTTAGCCAGCACCACTATAAGCTTCATGCTTTCCCTTGCTGATAGGTAAGAAGTACCCAGTGCAGCGTGGGTCCACATAAGCCTGTCTTTCAACTTAAGGCCTTTCTGCCTTATTTTGATTCTACTTGGGCCTTATCCCTGGCCTCTTTTAGGGCTTTTCTAAATATAGGGCAGCTTCCGCTGCCTGCATCGTGCTTGTTGTCCGTTGTTGGGCAAAGAAAGCACCGTGCTGGATCTGGGCACTCTTTTTTCCGGTGGTTTGAGCTTTCACACCGAAAGCAAAGCTTGGATCTGTTTTCTTCCTTACAGTTGCCTGAGACGTGTCCATATCCCAGGCATTTGTAACATCTTGTTACTTCAATTCTTCTTCGAATTCGGCAGCTTACAAAACCAACTCGTAACCTGCCTTTCTTTTCTACTTGTCTGGCAGTTGCTTCGTCCACCTTTATCAACGCCAGCCTCTGTCCCCTGGAATTTGGCTTTAAAAGAGCTACTTCTGGCTCCTGGCTCTGATGTCCAAAAGTCCTAGCGAAAGCCTCTTTGACCTCATCTTCCTCTACAATAGCATCCAGGTCTCGGACCTCTAATGTCACTTTTCTGTTGCTAATTTTGACAGTACCCTGTCTGGCTACCGACTTTTCAATTTGCTGTGAGAATGCAGTAGCATTCTCTACACCTTTGGCTTTAATAAGTATGTCTCCTTTTTTTGTAGTGACAACACTTTGGACTGCCACGTTAGCCTTATCGGGGTCAAAGTTCACCTTCATCGTCTTCAGCACCGTTGCAAAGGTCTGTCCTTCAGCCATCTTCACTACTACTGTTGTTGTGGCGTCCACTTTTTCCTTCTGGCTTGTTTTGTCATTCAGGGGAATTTCTTCTTGTTTGCTACTACCTGTTTTCTTTTTGTTTGAAGACATAGTCTACTGGCGTTTCTCAGGGCTGTCCAATGGGCTCCTGTTTCTTTTACTTCGTTCTATTTCTTTTAGGGCAGTATTCAGGGTTTTTTTTCTGTATATGCCGTCGAAAATTATCTCGCCTTTGTTCCCTCCACTGCAGGGATTCAAATGACGACTTCCAAGCGTTTGCAAGGTGTTCAAGTACGGCTTTTGGCCCATTCTTAACAGCGTTTGCTGTGTTGCCGTACTTATCGTTAATTAATTGTAGCGCCTCTGTAATATATTTCGTTGCTGATTGGACTTTATCAGCTAATTGCTGTCGCTCAACTCTGAGCTTAGCACCATCTTCTTCTAGAGAGGCAAGCTCTTCCTGGGTCTGGTGGCTAAATACCGACACGTTGCTGTCCGCGGTGTCGTTAGTGCCTATACTCGACAGGCTTCCTCTTTGTCCTTTGTCTGTAAGAAAAGGCCATGGAACATTTAACAGTCCCTGTTGGCCATGAGACACGTCTTCGTGCCCCCCCCCCCCCCAACCATAATCCGTAAGGCCTGCAACAGTCACCCGGGCTTTCACCGGATCAGAACTGCCAGCGGATTTCCTCAGAGAGGTTACCACCTGAGGTACTAGTTTTTCATCGACGTTTTTCATTTTGGCATCTTTTTTTGTGTCGTACTGACCTGCGAAGGCCAGTACTACCCTTTTTTTCTAGAAATAAGTATTTGGAAAGGGTTAAAACCAGGGCAGCAGCCCTCTCTGTTACCAGAGAGAACCGCTACTTGCTCGGGCCGGCCGGGAGTCGCCACTCTCCCTCAGTCCCACCCGTGGAGACTGCTCTGGCATTGAGTAACAAGTGTAAGAATGGTGTTCGTGTGTAATGTATGTATATGTTGGTGCACAACGGTCATCCCAGCGAGACAAGCGGCAGGTGTACAGTCCCACGACCACGCAGACAACCCAACAAAACGGGCTGGCGTAAGGCACTAAGGTGCCGCCATTTAGCCTCCTCAGTGGTAGTAAGCCTAGATTAGTCGGCCCACCACGTCTTTTTTGGTGGGGTGGGGTTTTCGCTAGTTTCTCCATACCAGGCGCTTTCCTAGGTGGCGGATAGGGGCATCCTCTTAAAATATGAGGTGACGATGGGCAGCTGGGGTGGCTCTCTGTGGTGGTGGTCGGGGGTGTGGATCGGGAGGCGTGTGTGGCGTTGGCGTGTGTATCTGCGGCGATGTGGACGGGGGACTAGTGCCCAATGTCTCCATCGGTGTGGATGCATGGGCCGGCTCTGCTTGTGCTCCTTGTTCTTCGCTTTTTGCTGCTTCCGTGGGTGGCACTTCATTGCTTGATGCGGGCCAACAAAAACTAGCACCCGTCGTGTATAGAAGTAAGCGGCGGTTAAAACATTCTTCTCAGATACATGCATCACACACTCTCACTAAACAAACACAGGGACACTTACGGATTGTTCTGGGTTGCGTGAGGCGGGTCCTTTTCCGGGCTTGCGTTGGAGGCCTGGCAGCGGGTGAAGCCGGATGATGAGGCCCAGGTAAGTCTGGGTAACCACATCTGATATGGCTGTACACCTCATAAACAAAAAAGCAGTAGTAGTAGTAGTAGATGTAGTAGTAGTAGTAGTAGTAGTAGTAGTAGTAGTAGTAGTAGTAGTAGTAGTAGTAGTAGTAGTAGTAGTAGTAGTAGTAGTAGTTTTTTTTTTTTTTTTTTTTTTTTTTTTTTTTTTTGTGGAGGGAGGGGAAATGCATTGAGGCACACCGCAGGGACAGCGGTAGTGTGGGACTCGGTGGATTTTTTTTATTAGACCACCCATACCCACTAAAACCCCCCCCATGCCGCGTGGCTTTTGATCCACCCCGGAACCGCGTTAGCATTACTTCGGGGTGGAGCCACCAGGGAGACCATCGCGTCTCACAGCATTAACGAGCTAACTCGCCACCATTTGCTAGAGGTGCTGATGCTCTCGAGTCCTGAAAAGGACTCGGGGTCCCTGAGGACCAGCACCCTGTCTAGCGCTTCATAGTAGGCCGCCTACTCAGCCAGCACCACTATAAGCTTAATGCTTTCCCTTGCTGATAGGTAAAAAGTACCCAGCGCAGCGTGGGTCCACATAAGCCTGTCTTTCCACTGAAGGCCTTTCTGCCTTATTTTGACCCTGCTTGGGCCTTATCCCTGGCCTCTTTCAGGGCTCTTCTAAATAAAGGGCAGCTTCCGCTGCCTGCTTCGTGCTTGTTGTCCGTTGTTGGGCAAAGGAAGCACCGTGCTGGACCTAGGCACTCTTTCTTCCGGTGGTTTGAGCTTCCACACCGGAAGCAAAGCTTGGATCTGTTTTCTTCCCTACAGTTGCCCGAGACGTGTCCATATCCCAGGCATTTAAAACATCTTGTTACTTCGATTCTTCTTCGAATTCGGCAGCTTACAAAGCCAACTCGTAACCTGCCTTCCTTTTTTACTTGTCTGGCAGTTGTTTCGTCCACCTTGATTAAAGCCAGCCTCTGTCCTCTGGCATTTGGCTTTAAGAGAGCAACTTCTAGCTCCTGGCTCTGATGTCCAAAAGTCCTAGCGAAAGCCTCTTTGACCTCATCTTCCTCTACAATGGCATCCAGGTCTCGGACCTCTAATGTCACTTTTCTGTCGCTCATTTTCACGGTACCCTGTCCGGCTACCGACTTTTCAATTTGCTGTGAGAATGCAGTAGCATTCTCTACACCTTTGGCTTTAATAAGTATGTCTCCTTTTTTTGTAGTGACAACACTTTGGACTGCCACTTTAGCCTTATCGGGGTCAAAGTTCGCCTTCATAGTCTTCAGCACCGTTGCAAAGGTCTGCCCTTCAGCCATCTTTACTACTACTGTTGTTGTGGGGTCCACTTTTTTCTTCTGGCTTGTTTTGTCATTCAGGGGAATTTCCTCTTGTTTGCCACTACCTGTCTTCTTTTTCTTTAAAGACATAGTATGCTGGCGTTTTTCAGGGCTGTCCGATGGGCTCCTGTTTCTCTTACTTCGTTCTATTTCCTTTAAGGCAGTGTTCAGGGTTCGTTTCTGTACATGCCGACGGAAATTATCTCGCCTTTTTTCCCTCCACTGCAGGGATTCAAATGACGACTTCCAAGCGTTCATGTACAAATCTTCTTCAGTAAGACAGCGTTCTCTTAGCACCTCTGCCTCTTGAAGATGCTTAAGCGCCGCTTTGAGCCCATTTTTAACAGCGTTCGCTGTGTTGCCGTACTTATCATTAATCAGTTTTAGCGTCTCTGTAATGTCATTCGTATGTAGTAGTAGTAGTAGTAGAGGTAGTAGTAGTAGTAGTAGTAGTAGTAGTAGTAGTAGTAGTAGTCCCATCGTGTGTAGAAGTAAGCGACAGTTATAACATTGTTCTGAGATACAGGCATGACACTTTCACTACACTCACGCAGGCTTATTCACGAGTTGTTTCAGGTTGCGGGTGGCGGGATCTCTCTCTGGCTAGTGTAGACGGCCTGACAGCGGGTGAATCAAGACGATGAGGCTCAGGTTAGGCCAGCAACCGTATCTCATATGGCTGCACGCCTTATAAACAAAAAGAACATGGTGCTCTGACTATTGTAGGCTTACTACCACTGAGGAGGCTACATGGCAACAATTTTAGTGCATCGTTCACGCCAGTTCGTTTTGATAGATTTTCTGCTTCGGTCGTGGTATTGTATGCTTCTTGCTAGTCTCTGCAGGTAGGACTGAGGAAGAGTGACAACTTCTGGCTGACCCGAGCAAGGAGCACCCTTCTCTGGAAACCAAGAAGACTGCTGCCTTGGTTTTCACCTTTTCCAGATACTTATTAAAGAAAAAAGAGTAGTTTATACTTTCATCGGCCAGCACGCATTAAAAAAAAAGATACCACTATGAAGAACAACAATGTGATATATGTACCCTAGGCGGTAATCTCACAGAGGAAATTCACCGGTAGTTTGGATCCACTGCTCTTAAGCACCTTGAATCGGCAGAAATCGTCTTACAGGACGTTTTTTTCAATGAAAAAAGGGCACTATAGATCCTAGAAGCAGTGCTTCGAGGCCTTGCAGTATAGGGAGCACAAAAGGGATTATTTCCGACGGCACGTATAGAGGAAAACCCTTAACACCGCCCTAAAGAAAGTAGAACAAGTCAGAAGAATTAGGAGTCCATCAGAAAGCCCTAAGATAAATCAAAGTACTGCAGCGCCCAAAAGAAAAAAGATTAGCGAGGGCAAACGGAAAGTACGCGTTTAGAACAGTTAAAGGCAGAGTAAAGGAGCTGTAAAAACGACAACAAAGGTACTGGTAAAGATGGCTGAGGGACAAACCTTCGCTGGCGTACTTAAGTATATGAAATCAAATTTTAACCCAGAAGAAACAGGAGCTATTGTGAAAAGCGTCGTAGCAACTAAGAAAGGAGATTTCCTTTTGAAAGCCAAACGAGTAAAAGATATTGTAAGTTTTTCCTAAAGTGTAGAGAAGTTAATGGCTGGCCAAAAAAAAATGGTAACTACTGCATGAAAAACGACACTCAAACTTCACGATTTGGACAGCATTATCGAAGAAGCAGAAGAAGCCAAACAAGGCAGTCATTTAAAAAGGTTATTAGAAGCAGGAACCAAGATCTAAAGGTTCAGCTTCTCAAAGCAAATGCTCAGGGATAAAGAATGGCACTAGTGATCCTTGACGGAGTAGCCGCCAAAGAATGTCGAAGACGCAGGCCAGGTCAAGATTGGATTTTTTACCTGCCGTATTAAGAGAATAATGGTTGTAACAAGGTGTTTTAAGTGTATGGGGTATGATCACGTATCTTATGACTGTTAAGAGGAAGAAGACCGTGTTTCTTGAGCAAGACCGGTAACACGAAACACAAAGCCAGCAGTAGAAGCTACCTTATCTTCAGACACGCGTTAAAAGAAGTCAGAAGGAAAGCCCAAGTGGCGCAGAAGTAAAAAGGCCGAATTTTTTGAAGAAGTGTGAGCTAATGTGGACCCACACTGCGCTAAGTATACTTATTTATTAACCAGAGAAAGCATCAAGTATTGAGTGGTGATTGAAAGAATGCAGCCTCCAATAGAGCGCTAGACACGGATGTTGGCCCTCAGGCACCCTGACTCCTCTTCAGGACTCAGGAGGATTGGCACCTCTAGCAACTAATGGCGAGTTTTCTTGCTCATGCTGTGAGATACGATAATCTTGTTGGTGGCTCTACCCTGAAGTAATTCTAATAGGGTTCCGAGGTGGATGGGAAGGGGGGGGGGGTTGAATGGGTATTAGTGGTCTAGTAAAAAAAATTTACCGAATCCCACACTACTAGTGTTCCTGTGATGTGCCTTAATGAATTTCTGCTCCATACACAAAAAAAATTAAATTAAAAATTAAAAAAATAGTAGTAGTGGTAGAAGTATATTGCGTAAAAGTATAAATAGCTAAATGTTTGTATGTTGACAAAAAATAAAGATGTTGTGAATAAACTGATTCGTAGCTAAACTTAAACTGAAATACAGTTTTAGTTTAAAAGTATACATGGAATAAAAACTAATTAATTTTTCATGTTTTTGTATATGTACCATTTGAGTTTGTATAGGTATGAATAAATCCTTTTTTTATTAGCTTTTAAAACAAAGGAAAAAAAAATTATTTGAAAGAACATCATTTTTTCCCTAAAATATTCGATGGAAACGGAACGTAACTGTAATGATTCTACTTTACATCAACATTAACATTACCATTTTTTACATCTTTAACTGTACTTATTGTTAAGTTTAAACTTATACAGAAATCCAGATAAATTACGAGATCGTAGACAAAGAAATAAAAAATATGTTTTTTAATGAGACTTTGAGGTTATGCTACAGTTTAAAAGATGCTTAGCAACAGTCACATTGCCCTCATAGACATATTTTGATTCCTCCCGGATGTTGTTCATTATCAAATCTTAATCTTTTTTCAGCGTAATTAAAATTATAAAATCTAGTACGTTGCTTCATGGCATAAGTGTTAACTCTACACACAACGTATGATTTTTTTTTATTTTCAGCCAATTACAAAAGGTGTTGCTTTTTACATGTATAAATATTACTCTAAGTTGATTATTAGACAAGCGTATAAATATTTGATCAAATCTACTTAACAATGATATTTATTTAAACACAACTCTAATACAACATACTTAATTTTTTTTTAATCGTGTATTAAATTTTCAGACTCATTAAACTGTATTAAAACTTAAAAATATAATCTACCTGTAAAGAATTTATTTATAAAACATTTTTTTAATTGTTTCTATTAAATATACTTTTTTGGATAAAAAATTACTTTAAAAAACTTAGAAAACTTTATAACCTCGTGTCATAAAATAATGTTTTGTGCATATTTGATTCAACAATTCAAGGGAAATCTAGAAAAATACCCTACCTATTGCAGCAATTTTCGATCGATTGTCACAAAGTTACGTTTACCTTGTTTAAACTCAAACAATATTCGACGAAACAGACTTAAAAATTGAAAGACTATCCTCATACTGACTAGTTTATAACAAATACTGTTTAAAGTTAATTACTTGGATAGTCTTTGAAAACTTTCAAATAATAAATAATAGGTACAATTGTAATGGTTACATTAAAAAAATTTTTTTTTAAGTATAAGTACAATGAAGTAATCTTTTAAGAACATGCGTATAGAATCTCAGATATAAAAGTTGAAAAAACAAATGGAATTTTTAATTGTTCTATAAGTTGCCATAACACCTGTAATTGTAGTAAAATTCATTATCCATTTTTGAGACCTTGTCGATTAAACATTGATATTTTGTAAACATACAAGTAAACAGAGTACTTATGTTGTAGTGTCTGAGAAAGTTTATAGAAGATACTAAATTCAAATTTTTAGCTGGGTTTGTTAATTGTCAAGTGTCAAGTCCAAAAAGTTAATGCTGTTATTTGTTACTAATTCTATCGTTAAGCTTATGTTTGCATAATTCGTATTGATCAATTTTTAAAATAAATCTAGTTATCTTTTTGTTCCTGTGAAGATTCTAAACACGTCAACAGAAAAAAAAGGTTTTATAGAAATGAAATAAAACTTTTAGTTTTACGACCTGAAGTATATCATAGATTTCAATCAAGTTAATATCAAAATAATTAAATAATGATGACATTTTACAATATAAAGTTATTTAAGAGCTCGTGCCCCATTGCCGTTAACAGTTTTAGAGAGGAGGGAGAAATTCCACCAAATCGTACGAACGTTTAAGCAGAGGAAGGGGAGGTCTAAAAATCAATTCAGCGTATGACAGAATACTCGTTTTTTTCATTTCAAAAAATGAGTTCATCCCATAAGTATTTCCGAAGAATCAACGGCAGTATCTATGATCAGAGACATAACGGCTTGCGTAGCTGAAAGAATTCCGTTTCTTAAGGACATTTGAGACATTTTTTAATTAATTGAATTTAGAACTAATGTAAATATTTGGTGTGACTTATGTTATGTGCTTCATTCAAACGTTGTTATTCTGTAATAGTTCACGGGATGGATTTATTGTTAAAAATTTGCTTTAAAAAATTAAAAAAAAAAAAAAAAATTCAATGTTATTTTTTAAAAGAAAGGGGGGGGGGTATTCCTCATTCATACTAAGTCCACAGAAGGGAAGACGAGATAAAAAAAGTCGTCAACGAATGTACGATTATTTATCCCTTCTTTTAGTCTAAGGACATACTCAGATATTATGCCAAGTTATCAAGCAGTGCCAAGAACATATAGTAGTGACTACGATGATTAAAGTTATTTCTCCAATAAAAATTTTGAGTCTAAAAATAAATTCGTTTAAACAGCGTATCACAACACTGTTAATAAAATGTCTTTGATAAAATAAAATCAATTATTTTTCTCAAGTAATGACACTTCCGGATTTTGGTTCATTGGAATAAGTTTTTTAAAATACAAATAATTAATTAAATAGGCAAAACTGATTATTGTTAAAAGTTATTAACATTTGTTATCATTTAATTAGGGTAAAGATGATTCAACTTTCAATTAAAAGTGCAGGCATTAGAGTGTTAGGCTTATTTAAACTAATTTTTTTTACAGAAATGATAAATTTCATAGTTAAATGATTATATACTTAATTACTATTGAGTAGAATAATCTGCGATAAATGCTTGGGATTAAAATAATTTTTTTAATAGCTATTATTGCGGGGACTCTTAAGTACTACATGTCTTTTCATAATTTGTTTAAGATACGGGTGACTTATTACATAATTAAAAATACATATACTCAAGAATTTTGGGTTATTTCGTATGAAATACTTGGAAGGAAAATAGTTTTTTTATCATGGAAACGACAATTTACTAATTCTTACTTTTCATCCATACTTATATTAAGTACAAACCATCATTAGTATTTATTGTAATTATATGCAGCATTTGAATACCTTGCTCTCTGCTTTTAATAGTAGAAAATCCAAGATAAAAGGTCACTTTTTCTGAGTCCTGTGATTGGTTGATAGGTTGGGTGGCCAATTAGAAAAATCATATAGAGTGACTGTTACTTCTAACTTACACAACTTAACTACCTGTTTATATTTTGAATCGTGTAGTTTTTTTATTACTGTCTATTAGTTGTCCCATATTGTCTTACATCAACTAAATCACTTATTGTAATAAGAGACTCTTATTAACTAATTTGCAATCATTATTGCCTAACAAGATTTGATAAACATGAGATTTCTTGACTTATGAACTACTCAAAGTAATTTGAAAAACTACAAAAATGTTATCAGTTTTAAAATATTTTAGCAGCTATTTATGTCAGTTTCTGAAGAAGTCTCCTAAAAAATAGAGACTTTCTTGTTTGTTGTTTGATATTATTTCTCAAGTGCTATATGTTCCTTAAGCAATTACTCATAACTTTTCTTATTTAAGAAAACTTTAATAATATTTTTAACTACTTAAATGTTTTATAGCTTGATTGTTTTAAAGCAAATAAAATATATTGTAAGAATTTTTGTCATTAGGAGCTTGACCGAAAAGACTGTTACTAGACAGTTCTACTTTTGCCGTATTTAGAAGAAAGATAAGAAAAAAAAGACGAAACCTCACTTGTCAACAACAACTTGGATTTTTTTATGTATGGTTACAAAAGGTCTCACAGCGCAAGCTTCTTTCTGCCTTGGGCAACAACGTGACAAGATTTCCATTTAAGATGTATAACGATTTATTAGTTAATTTTTACACTGTATTGGCTTTAAATAAACAAATAGCTTCCCTGAAAGCTTCTGTTTGCTAACTACTAACACCTATCCGCAGGCACAGAAGAAAATTTAAATTTATTTAATTCATTTAGAGCTTATAACATTATTAATATTTTAAATAAGAATTTATTGATGTGATCTCTATTTGATAAATACTTATTTTCAAAATGATGTTAGACGAAATAATAAACACAACTTAACGTTTGTAACTCAAAAATCTTGACGCTTTTATTGATGTAAATACATAAACACTTACCAACTGTTTCAGTACAATGTACCTTTCTTAAGCGTAGATGACTAAAAACTAAACGTATTCGGCTGAATAAGTCATCCAAATAATACAAACACACTCGTATATAGACACTACGTCAGTAAAGTCAAGGAGTAATGTCTCACAGATCAAAATAAACACTCATTTGAAAATAAAAATTTTGATGTGAGTTTCATAGGGTTCTATGGAAGTTTGAATTCTGTACTGAAATTTTCACCTGTTTAAACGTCGTCAAATAGTAAAATAACTTTAAGTAGGTTGTTTATTCAAACTACCCTCTTTCTAATAAAATCACAAGGGAAAAAGTTGCTTAGCCAAAATTTATATCTATAAAAAGTTGAAAATTCTCGCCAAAGGTTAATCTTATTTTAACTCCTTACACAAGTCCGGGGGATTCAAATAACTTTATACAGAAGTACGCAACGACGGTAGATTGTTTAAATATTTTACACAAAAAAAAATATTTTTAGAAACGTTTTTCATTTTTATTTTTATGAGATATAAATACTTAACTTGAGACATAAATAATAGTTACAATTAAATAAAATAATTTCAATCTTAAAAAATAATCACTGAAATTTTTTTATAAAACCATTTCAGTTTCTAATAATACGTGGGTCGCATTTAACTTTTTAGTTCAAGAAAAATATTAGACCTTTTTGTTCAGTTTTATCAAACGTTTCTGTTAATATATATTTATTTATTTGCATTTGTGTTAACGGAGACGAGTGAACGCTTGCCAGATTACCTGCTTGTATAAGGACCTACATAATAATATCATGTACCTTGATTAAAAGATAATTTTTTTTGTTATTTAGGATTTGCACGGTAAGTCGCTTTTGCCCGATCAACAAGCCTTAGAATGAAGCACAAACTGCATTTTCAGCTATTTATACTCGGTGAGTCATAAAGTCATAAAAATCATCGTGTTAAGACCCTTTAAACAAAGTTTCTGCTATTCCTAAGAAGCTGCTATATGCAGAAATCGTTATGTATATATAAGGTGTAGAAATTAAATTGGTCCCTTGATTGTTGTTGCAAATATATTTATTTTCAAGTCAAAATGAACTAATAGAATAATCAAAGTATTGTCCATCGTTAATTCCTTTTTCCCATCTCTAAGGCAATTTTCGAATTCCATCTCGAAAAAATGTTTCGTCTTTCGAGGCAATCCAACTTCCAATCCAATTTTGTATTTCTGCAAAAGAAGAGAACCGGTAACCTGCCAAGTCATGGTGCATCCGTTGGAATAACCATTAATCAGAAGGAACAAGGTCCAAAGAATACGCCGGGTATGGCCAAATATTCCACTTGAGTGTTTCTAAATATTTTTTGATGACGTTTGCAATACGAAGTCAAGCGTTATCGTGCAAAAGGATAACTTTATCAAGTCTCCGTTCGTATTCTGGCCATTTTTCTCGTAATACACGGCTCAATCGAATTAATTGTAGCCTATACTGATCGCCCGCATTAGATTGTAGTCATATAGAAATAGATATTTGCCAGTTTGTAGCAACTTATAGTACACAACACCTTTTTGGTCCCACTAAACACACAGCATGACTTTTAAACTCGAATTTTGCTTTGCCGTTGATGTCAAGGTCGATATTAACGATTCACCAGGCTTAGCGTAGTATTTTTTCTTTTTGGGAGTATCGTAGAATATCCATTTCTCATCTCCAATAATAATTTGATGCAATTTTTCATTTCTTGATTGCTTTTTAATCAACTGCTCGCAAGTGAAAAATCGACTCTCAACGTCTCTTGGTTTTAATTTATGAGGAGACAAGTATCCTTGTTTTGAAACCATTTCTATGGACTTAAATTGTACAGAAACTGCTAGTTAA
The DNA here is from genome assembly GCF_036245765.1 of Copidosoma floridanum. NCBI lineage: Eukaryota > Metazoa > Arthropoda > Insecta > Hymenoptera > Encyrtidae > Copidosoma > Copidosoma floridanum. The sequence continues at coordinate 4,094,107 of NW_028321892.1, read as the reverse complement.
ATCACTTCCAATATATCTGCAAGCTCGTCTTGTGTTTAACTTTGATCTTCATCAAGTAATGCCTTCAATTCTTCGTCATCGAATTTTTTTGGTTGTCCGGGTCGAGGCTTATCTTCAACGCTGAAATTACCATCTTTGAAACGTTAAAACCATTTCCTTCATGATTTATCAGTTGGAACATTATAACCATAAACTGTCACAAGCATCCGATACTCTTCTACTGCACTTTTCTTCCAATTGAAGCAAAAAACTAAAACCTACACAAAATTTTACATATTAAAAAAAATTTTTTTAAAGTTCAAATAGAAAATTCGAAGTGATGGAAACTGAATGTTATTGACAAATGTCTGACCTTTCTAAAACCACCGAGGTCAACTGCCACTATGAAACATTCATAACAGCTAGAGTCATCTTTTTAAAACGGACCGCATTAATTTGTACACACAACCGCGCGCGCACACGCACACACATCCCTATGTCATATAGTTGTATTGACGAAAGTGAGTCTCAGCCACCGCACTTTCCCCGCTCCACCTCGATTCACATAGTTATTAGCTTGATTTTACGTCATTTTTGATCAAATTATACTTGAGTAACCTCCCCCCACTCCCTCTCAGAACCCCCCTACCTTCCCCCCTAAAAATACTTATTTATAGAATATTTTACCATCTGAAATGTTAAAAAATATATGTAATTTAGTACCCAAGTCATACCTCGATTTTAGGGTTTTTCAAGTCACTAATCATAGGTCCCCCTCTGTCTATTCTCTTCCCTTTACTTACTATATGTCTCTGAAGGACCATTATTTGTTTAACTTGATTGAACTTTTACATTTGGAATCTCTTTCTCGTCCATGTATACTTTACCCAAATACAAATTCTTGATTAACTGAAGACTTAATTTACAAACAGACAGAATTCAGGAGCAGGTATAATTAAATAGAGAAACACAATCAAGCTGCTGAAACAATAATTCATTCTCTTAATTTAATGTAGTGACATTTCATGTGTCTTTTTAACCCATCTGTTCTTTTAAAACCCTTTTCACATTTTTCACATATTTTTTTTCATGATTTTTATGAATTAATGTATGTCTGTTTAAATGTGACGATCTTTGAAGTTACATATTTTTGAATTACTAATAAATTTCTTTCCAAACAATATTTTTAATTATACTATTGATTTAAATGCAATATTAAAAACTGCTACAAATTCTCAAACAACTCATGAATCAAGTGAAAATTTCTAATCGTACAATATAAAACTGTTTTTTAAGAAATAAGGCAAAATGTTGAGAAGTCAAATAGCTTATGCAGCCTCAGGTATGGGGCTGTTTTGGCCTTCCATTGGAGCAAAATGAGCCATTGTATTTTATATGGCAACCTTGAGTGTCATTATACATTGTTATTGATTCAAGTCTCATTTTATCAAAGAAAAGGCTATGGGGATTGAACAATAAAAAGTAAATACATATTAAAGGCTTTGAAAGAATTATATAATAATAAATACTTTTTTTTTTTTTAAACATAAGTATTAAATTTTCCTTAGAAATGATTAATTACTTATGATATTTGTTTAAGAAAATTCGCTTAAATTATATTTAGTTTAAAATAATTATTAGTAATCTCAGAGACACTAAATGTTTTCTAAATAACACTCATTTAAATCACAATTAATTTTATTTTAGTAATTAAAATTGTGTTACACTTGAAAGCTGTTTTTATGTATGAATGCCATTTTTCTAACTGACATAAAAGTAAATCCTTGAAGTTTTTGCACGTTCAAAAGAATTTGGTTGCATAAATACTACTCTTGTTCTTTACTAAAAGCAGCTTTATGACAAAATCTTAATAAAAAAAATCCAAATACTTTTTTCTGCTTAACCTCAAAATTTTAATCAAACTAAATGATAGAAACGTTTGTTGATAAGACATCACATAGCGAACATAACGGCAACATACAAACCTGGTTTATACACGACTAATTTTTTGTTAGTTTTTCCTTCAACAGTACGAGCTTTCTCTCTAACAATTTACCGAATATACCATGTTCTTTTTTTTAATGTCATAATGTCTCTTCAGCTAAAATTGTACTTACTACTCGTTTTCTAATTTTTTTTTTTTTTTTTTTTTATTAAATACCTACTTGCGTAGTGTATTTATTAACAAGCAAAAACCGGAACACCTCGTAACACGAGATATCCAAGCAAATGTTTGACAAAAAAAACATAAAAATTCTCTGCTGCTATGCTTATTTCATCTCATATTGCCCCGTTTGATCGATTCATAGAGCCCCCCGCCCCAACCAATATTTCTTACATATAAGATAATATATTTTCCAGACTGTTAATGCATATTTTCATAAAACGTTGCGTTAAAGTGTAAAAGTGCTTTGTTGTTATTAAGTTTTGCAAATAAAAAAATTAAAAATTCTTTTTTAATACTTATATTCCTGTTTGATGTTTATGACGTTATTTTATTCGTACATTAAATTTTCAATAGAAATAATATTTGTATGCAGAGTTTAATAAACAAATCTTTAAGACTAATTAACTTCTTACGATAATGTGTAATAGAAAAACACGCAGTGCTATTGGTCCTGTAATAAACTTTTGAAAAAAAAATTTAAGGAGAACAAAAAAGTTAGAATCAACCTATGTAATATAGTTTTTGACCCCCACAGACCCCTAGAGACTTTCTTAAAAAGTGAAACTTCGTCTTTTTCTCCCTCATTTCAAATCAGCATATTTTTGTTTTGACTTTTACTAGCAGAGCACCCACAGCTAATTCCTTCGTTACAGACTCACCACGAAATTTTTTCAACCCCCACCACCCATCATTACCTCCTACAATAATTTTGTCATATAATCATGTTAGGACTTTACTTTGCCGTCACTATTGCAAAAAAAATTTATTATACTAAATAAATGTAAGATTTTGAATATAATCTAACACTTCTATGTATTAGAGTTAGAAAAAATAACTTAATTATAATATGTGTATAGATAATAGCCGACCCCCCCCCTTTCTGGCTTCACCAGAAACTCGCTACATGGAAAACCGTAGTGTGCTGAAATATAATGTGAAACGTTATAGTTTAAAATTTTACATTTATTTCTAACACTTCTTAGAACAAAAATCTTCTTATTAAAAACATATTTATTCGGAATCCATATTGTTTATTTGGTCAAGTAAAAGGCTGTAAAAAGTGAAAAAATAATAATTTTGCTAAAAAGTACCACGCATTCCTTCTGCCATAAAATAATCGTTGGCCCTAAAAGGCCGTTGATTTGCAATTTCTCACGTAAAATCTATGAACAGGGCTGTTTTTTTAAGCTGTGAAGATAAGATGTAGAACTCACAATAAATGTATAATCAAAAAAAATTTTTTTTTCTCGAGTCTAACAACTTTATTATCATAACAACAAAGTCCTGGAGCTTAAGTCTACATTTTTTATCTCCACAAAAAAACCAATACATATCCTACCTATGTATAAATCTGGAGAATTCAAAAGATAACTATGAGAGTTACAGTAAAAAACTGATCACTCATTTAATAGGTTCTTTAATTATCAATTTAAATGTTGCTTTAATCTCAATAAATATTCAGCGTCATTTTCTTGACGCCTTAAAGTGTATTCATTAGATGTATTTGAAGCCTTCCTTCCAATTCAACTTCTTCCAACTTTTGCCATAGTTAAGACTTTCATGAGCCTTCAAAGCTATTTTTTTCAACTTTATTAGGTTGTAATATACACGTTGGTGAGGTAGTTCGACGTCAAATGACCCTGAAAAGAACCAGTGAGCTTCCTAAGTAAACTCTTTCTTGACTGAAGTTTCCAGCAAACGTGATTGTCTCTATACCTCAGGGTAATCTTCACTGGACTATTCTTGTAGTACCACACTGATCGGGTGAAAAACTACAACGTTTGACACGTTGGAGCTAGTTGTAGAGCTCTTTCCCCACGTCTCCTGGTATAATATCAAAGACGTTGGTGTCTAAAGCACCTTTTTTTGCAGACTAAGTTGTTCTAGTGATCTAAGGTCTGAGGTAAAGATATTGGTTTATTACGCTTGCCCGTTGGAGACAGTCGCGTTGGCTCAAGTTTGTTTTTCCTTCATACCTGTGAGATTCTCCCACCGCACACCTTCAAAAGGATCAGTGATTTCTGGTTAAATGCTTAGAGTCGAGAAAGTAATATAGCGTTTTCGGTCACTGGAGTTTCCAGCCTTGCGACGAATAACTCAGCTCGTGACATCTGCCAGTGAATGACTGACTTGGTTTAATTGTGACCAGCTTTACATAGTCTTTTAGTCAACAAATCGTTTCCAGAAACGGTAGTCAAAATGTATTTGTTGGCAAGGTAGTTCAAACTTAAGTGGCCCTTTAAAGAAACAATGAGATTGATTGTAAAGTAGCAAACGTAAATACTTACAATGGCTCTGAAACGGGCCAGTGGTGAAATTTCCAGTTATTCCTTATTATCATTCTTAATGATGGAGAGCCAGCTGCGGTTAGCTTGACTCTGACCCTCGAAGTCTCTGTGTACGGAGATCGTACTGGAGAAAGGTACGCCACTCATCAAAAAATACCTTCTCTTCAGGTCGTTTGCTGGATAACCAACCACTTATCGTTAGTCGGAAAAGAGGGCCTGGAGAATAAGTCTTCTGTAGGTATGCCGTTGGGACGACCACTAAGAAGAAGGCCGTTGTAGCTTTCCATACTCTTTAGGGCTGCCTTCCCTGGCTTCTATTTAAAGTAGATAATTATTTGACAGCACCAGGCCAGATGGTTAACGGCCGCAAAACCCTGAAGTGTTAAAGCAGGTTGTGCTCCAGCTAGACACGTCTCCTAGTATTTTGCCGGAGACGTTGACGTTCCGATCGCATATTTTTTTGTAGCACTCAGTTATCTCGGTAATCTGGAGTAAAAACCGATTTATTTGGTATTTTGAGGATGCCCAGCTGCACGACTCAACTCTGTTCTTGGTGTACTGCCGTTGAACGACTACGATAATCGACAACTCTATGGGGTATCTTATAACCACTCTTTACTATCTTTGACTTCGGGTAGCTTTGACTTCACTTTGACGCCACCTAGCAGATCCTACTAAACTCAAGCGCAAAGCTAGCTTATTTTAGCAAAACTTTAAGCTTATTTACCGCTATTGTTATTAACTTTTTTATGAAAAAAACTACACAAAAACCATCTCAAAATTACCAAGAATCAGTATTCAAAATTTTAGCAAAATCGGTTCAGTAGTATTCGCGGTCAGCAATTACAACGGTTTTAGCGACTTTGCTTTATATATACGTAATATATATTATAGTGCTCTACGTCCAGCTCCGTTGATAAGGGCACTACTGTGGGCACTAAGCACTTGAAACAGGGACAAGGAAAAGGATAAAAGGCCTTCCAATAAGGAAGGGGGGTAGGGAAAGTTAGGCAATTGTGCTGCGAGAAGGTTGCCTAAGCCCTTCTCGAGGAGCATTGCATGATAAACAAGCTCATGTGAGAATTTACACAGGTACTTGCCCGAAAAGTTCCACTGGCCAGGAATCAAACCACGGGCTTCCGTGTGCCCATCCACAACCTAGCCAACTGAGCCACCGCGCGACAGTCAAATAATATATATATACATATATATATATATGTTGGACATTTACTGATAAATATATAACTGATGCTTAACGATGTAGATCAACAACTCTTCTTCCTTACAAAATTCTGGGCACCAACCTCTCCTCATTGACCGATAAAATTTAAAGACTCTCCTTTTAAGTTAGAACAGTAGGGGATTGGCACGCAGAGCGCGCAGGGGAGCAAAGCCCAAATAATATATATATACAATAACCCCTTACTGTCCTTACTTAAAAGAAGAGTCTTTAAATTTCATTTGTCAGTGGGGAGAGGTTGGTGCCCAGAATTTTGTGAGGAAGAAGAGTTGTTGATCTACATCATTAAGCATTAGTTATATATTCATCAGTAAATTTCCACACTACCCAGAAGGTACTATTGTGGTACGTTGAGAGTTTTTTTTAGAACTCTCTGTTATGTTTAGAGACAAAAGGTATACATAATTTTTTTAATGAATAAATTCTAAACAACGAAAAGTTTTCATCACTTTTATGACATAAATTATTTGAATTTTTTATAACATATATTTAATATTATTTTTGTTACTATTATGCATTCTATGTTTTATCAATTAATATAAATGGTTAGAAAGAATTTTTCATTTTCAGATTCAATGACGAATATGGAAATGATTTCTTCACAGTGTTCCACACTGTAAATTGAAAAAATAGGTTGTACTTTGTACTATTAAAATTTAATTTAAAATCAAACTAAATATTTTTAAGAATTTTTAAAATGAACAGTATAAAAGTTAGCGTAAAAAAAAACGGAAATTGTTAATTCAGAACTTTTTCTTATTTTCTGTATAGTGACGAGGATTTCCACATGAGAGCTCGTTCCTTGGTAATCAATAATGTTGTGAATGAATGGCGAAATTATTATGAATTTAGAGTTGGAAACGATTATTATCAAAATGTGAAAAGTAGTGATAAATTTATTGACATAATGTCAAAACATGGGATTTATGGCACAAGTATTGAAATTAAAAGCTTCTCCGATTTATTATATGTTCACGTTATAGGTTATTTCTCGAACAACGATATTCAAACTTATTAAAATTTAAATAGTAATCGTAAACTAAAAATTAATCTCAAAAGAAAAATATAATAAAAATATTGCAATTAGTCGATCAGAAATTGTATCTTCAAAAGATCATGAAAGATTTTTTTAAAACTTGTAGTAAAGAAAGTAACCGGTTCGACATCGTTCAAAAACATTTGAAGGAATAACTTATGAAACTTTTAAAGATACTGCAATTGCAATGGGTTTAATAGACAATGATGAAAAAATCGATTATATTTTTGAAGAAGCAATTACTGTTATGTTTCCAAATCAATTAAGACAGTTTTTTGCTTGGTTTTTAATTTCAAAAAACGTTCAAGGTAACAAAATATGGAATAAATACAAAGAATTTTTTACGAAGGGTTTGCATAATAATAAGATAATTTAGCTCTTTTACATATTAACAAAATTTTAGAATCAAAAGGTAAATCACGTGGATGCTTTAATTTACCTGCACCAAAAAAAAATGGAGAATGAAAAAGAAAGCATACATGATGAAATACGTTTCAGTAAAGAAATGTTTAACTCGATGTATAAAAGTTTTAATAATGACCAGAAAAATATATTTCATATTATTTGCAAACGAAAAAATAATATTTTCTTTATAGATGGTCCTAGAGGGTCAGGAAAAACTTATTTATATAAAACGTTAATTTATCATTTTATTTCTCAAAATAAAAAAATCATGTCAATAGCATGGACTAGCATAGCATCAATTTTGCTTCCAAAGAAGATAACCGGTCATAGAACTTTTAGACTTTCTTAAGAACTAAATAATATAGAGATTGCATTTTTAGAATTCAAGTCAGATAAAAAAAAATTAAGAGAAGTTGATTTAATTACTTGGGATGAGGCTTTAATGATTCCAAAAAGAACATTGGAAATAGTAGACAGAACGTTAAGAGATTCATGTAATCCTGAAAAATACTTTGGAAGTAAATCAAGTATTTAAAGGAGGTGATTTTCGTCAGATTCTCCCAGTGATAAAAAACGGTAATAGAAAAATTCCACTCGAACAAACTATTAAATCTTTATTTTTATGGAACTCATTCTAAATTCTAAGATTAGAAATCAATATTTGTTCTAACGATAAAGGAATTCAAAAATTATTATCAAAAACTAGGGAAGGGGAAATAAAAACTTTTAACATACCTAAAAATTAGATCTTAAATGATAAATGTTCTCAAATATTTTTTAATATCTACAATTGTTCGATGAATAGTGTTATACTTACATCGCATAACGAGAAAACCTTTTCTGTGAATAATAAAATTCTTAAACAATTAACGGGAGGAATTAAAACTTACTATAGTATAGATAACGCAACTTATAAAGAGGTTGATAAATCCGAAGATAATATTTATTCAAATTTTCCGGTAGAAATGTTGAACAATGTTTGTGAAGGATTACCACCTCATAAACTAAATTGAAAAATTCGTACAATAGTGATGTTACTGGAAAATTTAAGTATATCAGAAACTCCTTAACATTACCTTATTTTCAGACAACATATATTTTTAGAATCCTGTTCTTAATTCTTACAACTATATTTTCCCCCTGCGCACTCTACGCACCAACATCCGTAATTGCAAATATAGATTTACAAAGTAAGAAGAAAAACACGAATGAAATTAATTGTTACTTAAAATTAATGTATACAATAAATGTATATTGATCGAATTTAATTACATGAATTTTCAACAATCATATTTTGTATTCCCTGACAAATGCCTGATTTTTGTATATTTAAAACGACAACGTATTGAAAGATTTCAAATATCGTCAAAAATTAAAAAGTTACGATATTGTTAGAATTACAAATTGATCTTATTTTAACAGTATCGTAAGTTAATTGTTTTTGTTCTTTTAATCTTCTATCACTTAAGTTCTGGCCCATTAGTATTTTTTTCTTTGTTTACTTTTAATTAGCAAAATTTATTATAAAAAGTTATAAAATATCTAAACGAAAATGTGACAGTGAATTAGACTCCCAAATTGCAACGAAAAAAAAAATTCTTTCCCTTACATCTACAGAGAACTTAAAGTCTAAATTTGAAGTTGGAGATAGATATGTAAAAAAAAAATATTACTATTACTACTATTTTACAAAAAATAATAAAACATGAAACAAATTTTTGTTATCGATGGTCCTGGTTTATCTGGAAAAAATTTTCTGTATAAAACGTGAACTTACTATTTCATATCAATAGATAAAAAAATTCTTACAATGGCTTGGACAGGTATTACTTCTATTCTGCCCCCGAAGGGATCGACCCTTTACAAAACTTTTAGACTTCCTTTAGACTTAAGCACTATAGGAAGTGCGTTTTTCCAGTTTGAACCAAATAAACAAAAATAACGTAATAAAAAAGTAATTATTTGGGATAAAGCTTCTATGATACCAAAAAAAGCGTTAGAAATCGTTAATAGGACTTTAAAAGATTCATCCAGTAGTAATAAACCTAAGTTGAATTGAATCAGAAAACGAATTTAAAATTGAAAAGATTGTTTGGAATCAAATTTTAGAGTAACAAAAAAACGATTTCATAGTTTATTACTATTTCAATATTTTCTTGCAAATTTTTTCTTTCATCCAGAAAGCCAATTTCAGTACCGTCTAGTACCCAGATATATAAAATCATAAACAATCCGTTTTATGTAATATGTTTTTAGATACACCATCATGGATGCAAGATTTTATTATTGTGACAAATGTAACTCAAAATTTTCAAATCAAGAGTGTTTATTATCACACAAAAAAATTCACAAAAAAAATGTTTTGTGTGTGATCTATGTAGCATTGTAATATTAGAGAAGAAAAACTGTTTGCGTCACACAAAGAAATGCAAAAATATGAAGAAAAATGTCGTAGAAAGAGTGTATTAAATGCGGAAAATGTTTCAAAAGATATTATCACTTACAGAAACAGTTGAAAAGTCATGAAAAAAAACGTTCAAAAATATTTCCCAAAATTGTCGGAAAGGTTATGTAAGAGACGAGAACCTAAAAAGACATTTTAGAGTATGTAATTAAAATAAACATCGTGAGTAGATTAATTGAAATAAATTTTTTGTAATAGTCAAATAAAATTATATGTGAGAATTAGACCATTTGTAACAGTTATTATCTAAGGCTTTACAAATTTATTCACATAATATATGGGGAACTTAGGGGGAGCTGGAGGGAAGGTGGGGGAGAGGGGGGGAGCTAGCAAAAAAGTAGGATTACTCGAAAAATGCAAGAAAATAAAAGAAAAACTACTTTATTTGGAGGGGGGGGAGCAGGAAAGAGCAAAACCTCGCTTTAACTCCTTCGACTATATAATATAGAAAGATAAATATATATGTATGTATTTCACATCAAGTGAAACGGTCAAAAAATAGTTCAGGCCAAAATCTATGCGAATCGATAGTCCTTTGTAAGAAGTCGTTACTCTAATTTTTTCAGAATTTTTTACCGACACGAAAGCCGTCAGTGACGGTTACGAATTTGAAATATTTTTTAAGACCCAATTCTTTCCAATTATTTTGCCAAGAAAAAAAAAAGAAAAAAAGTAAGGGCTATATTTTGTAGATTTTTTGACATAGAATCGTTTGAAAATATTTTTAAAAAGATTTGAGGTTATGTAACCCTTCTTTTTTAAGTTTATAAGCTTAAATAATTTTTTTCGCAAAGTAATACACGATTTTATTTTAATTTTTTTTTTTTTTTTAACTTTATAACCAATTCTACTTCCATGATTTTTTGCGTAGTGACACTCACACGATTACTATAGTAAAAAGCATAAAATCACAGTCGTTAAAAATAGAATTTAGTATTGTCAAGTACTTGTCTTACTACTACTTAGTTTTTTAAAAAAAGTATGCAGTAATGGGACAGTAATGATAAGCCTCATCCCACTTCTACATGATGTTTGCAGAAAATAAGGGTATACTAGGACAGGCTGTATTATATGACGAAGTAATTATTTTTAAGACCTACTTAATGAAACTTGTTCTTTAGTGTCATATTATCACGTATAAATAGTTTGAACGTACAAAAAAAATTTTATTTTCAGTATATTATCTTGATAGTCAACTTTTGTGTCACATATAAAATGGGCGAAATGCCTCGTTTAAGACGTATGCATCAAAGGAGTGTTTGGACAGCTTGATAAATCATTTTTTAAATTTTATCTTGAATGTTTACCACAATCAATTTTGGGAGTCTTATCTAGCTAAGAGATAAAGGAATATTAGCAAATTTTTTCAAGGAAATTTTTTGACAAATAAATTTACCAGTTATAATTTTCTGCTCCTGTCCCACTATACCCTGCAATTTCTGCGTTGTCCTACCATACCCCATTTTACCTTACTAATAAGTTTTTTATCTGATAGCAAAACTTTGAAACCCAAGCGGAAAAGCGTCAAATTTGGTGACCATAACGCTCAGCGCCACCAAGCGCCTGTTTCCGTTTCAAGCCCACTACGCAAAAAATCACGGAAGTAGAATTTGTTATAAAGTTTGAATAAAAAAAAAAAATTAAAAAAAAATTGTGTCATACTTTGCAAAAAAAATTATTTAAGCTTACAAACTTAAAAAAAAAGGGTTACGTAACCTCTAACCTTTTTGAAAATATTTTTAAACGATTCTACGTCAAAAAATCTACAAAATGTAGCCTTTATTTTTACTTTTTTTTTTTTTCTTAGCAAAATTATTGGAAAGAATTGGGTCTAAGAAAATATTTCAAATTTGTGACCGTCACTGACGGCTTTGGTGTGGGTAAAAATCCTGAAAAAATTAGAGTCATGGTTTTTTACAAAGGACTATCGATTCCCATAGATTTTGGCCTAAACTATTTTTTGACCGTTTCACTTGACGTGGAATGCCCCATATATATATAATGGTTAGTACTTGGATGGGTGACCGCTTGGTCACCATTCGAGTCTCACCGTATGGCCTGTGCTCTTGATTCTCGAAGGTCGATTAACTGTTTCTCTGACGCTTCGTCTACGTGATCATAGGTGTGACTGAGTTGGTCCAGATGTTTGTGTATGTATATGTACATAAACGTCTGGTCATAACTCAGGTGCACCGGTGGCTAATTAACACTATGCTTCTGTAAAAAAATTCCATGTCTGAGCCTACGGGCGATGATGAATAAAAAATAAAAAAATATATATGTATAATAGTATATTTTAGTAAAAGTATACGTACGTTGTATAAGTAAAAATAACTTCAAGTTCCTAATTAAATAAATACGTAAACTCAAAAAAAATCTATTAATTTGCTATACATAAAACAATGGCAAAATTTTATTTACAGGTTTTTATGTTTATTTATATTATAAAAAATATTGAAGGTTCTCAAATAAATATACAATAAGATATATTTCTAATCTTCTTTTGTTCGATATAAATAAAAATATGTAAAAAAATAAACATAATAATAGAATATTTTTTTTCCATCAGGCTGACACAAAGCTTCTTTACTAAGCAGAGGCATTATTAAGATTTCTGACGAATTAAAAATCTCGATAACGTATAAGAATAGATATGCAGTGCATGCACATAGTAATGCTGTATAAAAACTTAAACATGCTTAAGTATTTACTTTTAAATACTTATTTTTATCTATTTTGCCACACCACCCAGAAGACGATTGAATGGACTTAATAACAAACCATTAAAAGTTATTGTATTTCTATTATTAAACGTAAGATCATGTGATACAATATGTTAGTGTTATTTTAATTAATATTTAAGGGAGTAATATCACAAAATAAGAAGTTTAGGAGCGCCTTAAAAAAATTTGTATAAATTAACATTTAAACATAGAATAACATAATTAAATTTTAGATACCCTACCTTTACTGTTTTTGAGAAGTCAATGATCTATTTCACACGTACGGTTATCGGAAAAAAAAGTATTTTACAGATTGCGATTAAAAAAAATTTGAGACTTTGCTGAAATTGAAATGTAATGTAAAATAGCATGTTTCAAACATCGTACTAGAAGAACAGCACCCATAGGTTCCCCGTTGTTTAGTTATAATAAATTAAAAGTGTATATTTAAAGATCCATGAAGATGTTGCAACGGAGATTTCACCACCAACTCAATGTTGACGTAGAATATAACCTCCGAACGTATCTATACTTATACGTATGGATTTTAGAACACGCATTGACTATACATTGTGACACTACCTCTTGAAGTATAGAGTTTTTGGCGTCCTAAACTTTTTTTTGTTAATATTGATGATAAAATATTTTATAAATGTTGGTTATTTATATGTCTTGAGGATAAATATAAAAAAACTTCAGTTAAAATAGTATCTGACGCATTTTACGTCAACTGTCCTAACGCAATCCGCGAGCACCAAAACATGTACTTTTTAACTCGCGATTGCGGTATCATAAATAACTGATTGTTTCGACGTTTCGATGGATGGTTGGATCGCATACTTTTCTTGTTAAGTGTATTTGTAAATAAAGTTGTTTTTATGTAAATAGTTTATTTTAGCTCTCTGTCATTTTTGTATTGATAAATACATTTTCAATACTTTTGTTTTGTTAAATTCGATTTTGGATTATTCTTTTTAATGGCAACTCATTAAAATAACATATTTATTTAACTATATATTTTGCTGTGTATTAAAAGTCGAATCAAAACAGCGCAACCAGACCATGTTCGCTTGGCGATATATACATAGCATACGATGGCACGAGTCGAGCAGCCACTGCCGCTGTATCGTTGCGCCTAACTTTATCATTTAATATCTCGCTAAAATAAAAAAGTACTCTCTGGAAATCGCTTTACCGACGTAAAAAATCCTGCTCTTTTAATTGGCGATGGTGAAAAAAATATTAAAAATTCCGTTTTTGAGATATAACACATTTTGTGTTTTTTCTAGGTTAAATCATCATTTTTTCAAAAAACCGATTGCATCACCGAAAAGCTAAGAAAAAAACACGTCTATCCTATGTTTTCATTATTTTTTCTCAGTTATTATAATACCGCAATTGCGAGTTTAAAAGTACATGTTTTAGTGCTCGCGGATCGCGCTAGGACAGTTGACGTGTAATGCCTCATATATATAATGTGTTATTTAGTTGGGAATTCAGAGGAACAAGCCAAGTAAGTTTTACTGTAAAAAAGTTTTTTTTTAATTTTATTTTTAAATAGAAGTAAACCATACAGTTAGTTTTATCAGATCAAAATTACATAATTAACAGACCTGTAAAAGAGAAACAAGAAGCAAGTATAACGCTATTTATTAAAAAGTTAATATCTTTACCAAAACTATCGAAACTGTTTGTTCACTTATAATTTTGATGAGATTCATTACGCCCAGAGAGTGTATTTAACATGTTCTCATTTTTATTACTTCTTTAAATATTCTTACGTGTATTTAATCTTAAGCATGATCAGATTTCTATACTAGAATGTTAAAGTGAAGTGAAAAGAACCTATTAGACCTTTTTTTCTTGGGACACTACATAATCAATAATATAATTAAAAACATTTTTCATTTTATCTCTAAATATTTTTTTGGTAGCCTTTAAAAGAACCGATGAGATTGAAGGTTAAGTAGTGAACGTAAATACTTATATTGGCCCTAAAAAGGGTAGTGGTGAAATTCCAGTTATTCCATATTATTATTCTTGATGATGGAGAGCCAGCTGTGGGTAGCTTGACTCGTACCCTCGGAGTCTTTGTGTACATGAGAGAGATGCACCGCTGACCAAAGAATATCTCGTCTTAAGGTCGTCCCCCATATAACCAACCGCTCATAGTTAGTAGGGAGAGTGGTCCTGGAGAATACCTTCTCTGTAGGTATTACATTGGAACGACCGCTAAGAATTTGGCCGTTGTGGCTGCCCGTACTCTTCAGGGCTGTTTCCCTGGCTTAAATTTGTAGTAAAAAATTCTCTGACGGCACCAGGCCAGATTGTGGTACGGCCACATAACTCTGAAGTGTTGGAGCAGGTTGTGCTCTGGCTGGATACGTCTCCTGGTATTCCACCGGAGACGTTATGGGTTTGAATAAATTTTTTATTGGTGTCACTCGTCAATCCTGGAGGTTTAGGGTGAAAGTAGACCTAAGTCACTTGCATCCATATTATATTACACTATTATAACCACATTTATCTAATTCTGTTGCAGGTAGCTTTGATTTTATGCTGACGCCACCTAGCGGTTTTTTTTGAACTAAAGTGAAAAGCTGGCGTATTTTTGCAAAACTTTGAGCTTATTTATTGTTATTGTTATTAAATTTTTCAAGATAAAAGCCATACTGAAACCATCTAGGAAGTGTCAAGAATCGGTGTACAAAATTTCAGCAAAATCGGTTCAGTAGTTTTCGCGGTTAGCGATTACAACGGTTTTAGCGACTTTGCTTTGTATACTAGTAAGACGAGTAATATAATGTTGTAAAAGCATAACTACACACGTCTGTTTGGAGTCTTTGTTACTGGAGCATGGAATACCCAATGCTTATTGTACGTAGGAATACGTAGATGGACATATAACGAATACATAAAATAACAGTCGTATGTATAAGCAAAAAAATAGAAATAAATACTCACGAAATATACGCAATCGTGTAAATAAAATCAAATGTTGGATAGGGTATAGGCGTTGTAGAGATTACTGCTGTTTAAGTGTTAATAAAATTAACAAATAAATAAATAATTACCCAGCCCCAATTTAACACAGACCAAAAAACGACATAATAGCACAGCCTTAAGTCGACAAATTTTTTTTTTCAGCCCCAATTCGATACTTGCGGCGCTATTCCCTAGCCGAAGCTCAAAACAAGCTTCTCGTCGGAAGCAGCTACTTGTCCCGCACACGGACTAGCGACGCGCGCCAGTCAGCACGCTCTCTCCCTCTTTTTGCCCTATCACAGCGCCTACCTTTAAGAAGCTAGCGCTGCTACGGTGAAAAGTTATCGAGAACATGTATCGATAGTTATCGCCATTAAATTATCGATAGTATAACATACCCGAGCAGAAATCTATGGAGGCTACTTCCTTATATTCAGAGCAATGGCACGTAATTTTAGGCCAAGACACTTTAACAACAGGGCCCAGGTTTTTGAGATCCTGGGACGATTCCTAACCTTTCGTAGATTTAAACTTATAGCCCCAAATTAAGTCCAGCGGAGTTATAGCATAGGAAAGAAAATGATTTTTTTTTAGTAACTTTACCAAACCCAATTGCGGTATTATGAAAGATTATACCTTATTTACATGACAAAGTTTTTTTCCCTGCCAAAACATACGGTTCGGTTCGGAGCGATGAATTAAAAAAAAAAAATTTTTTTTTAACTCACTTTACCGCTTCAAAATTTAATGAACTGTTCATTACAATATTTGAAATGTACAAAAAAATTCCCTGCCGTTTCTGCTTGACCGTTTCCGAGAACTAAATTTTGCAAAGTGCCGAAATAATCGATTTTCGAGACCTTTTCGAACAATACCTAAAATAATGAGTTAACATTGTTGAAAATGGCAGGGAGTGCATTCATACCTTTATGAAGTCCCAATAAACTATACGTGTCGTTCCCTGCCATTTTTGATAATATTTACCTCCCCTTTGCCCACCTCTAACATATATAAATTATAGGACTGTAGTGGGGTGGCACATGACGTCATTAAACGTATTGTAAATCGTTGTGAAGCCGTATTTTGGTGAAAAACCACTTTTTACATTGTACTCCGTGTCCGAGACAACAAACTACCCCCATTTCAACCCATCAACCCCCTCCCCCTTCGCAAAAATGACCTCCATGGCAGAATTAAGTAATTTTTACAATTTCGGGGGTATGATGATAGTGATCGCTCCAAGGGTAAGTAAACATGCGGCACTCCGTGTTTGAGACACCAAACTACCCCCCATGTCGCCCCATCAATATGGTTTCAGGGGTTGCTTAGTGCAGGACTGCGTGTTCTAAAGAAAGCCAGTAAACTTCCAACCTGGTGTACGCCATTGGATTTTAAATATTTTAACGTCCCCCGAAACTTCTTGATTATACGCACGCCCAATTTTATGCGTGCGCAAAATGACGAGTCTTCATTTTCACTCAAACGCAGAAGCGCTATTCTATAAGAGAAACGCGCGAAATAACGTTCTAAAATATGGCCCAAGCCTGCGCGGACACAGCGATAGTTGACTGAATGTAACGAGCACGTATCTCCGAAGCAGCGATATCATTAATATTGAGATTAAATACAATAACAATTTCTTCGTGATAGTGTTATAATAGTAAATGGCAACTGTTTAGCAATTTTGGAGGTAGTGCGAACATTTACTCCAGACTCACATTACCCATTGCTTACTGCAGTAATACAACCCAAAACGTGTCTAACCTTCTCCTCACGTAAGTTCTTTTATTTTCGTAACTACATCATTACTTTACACATATGTTCCCCGGAATATATATTCTTTCTAATTGTTGCATCGCACAATCAATCGCAGATATACGTCCCGCGTGGTCGTACATGTACATTATAGTTTATGCGATTGTACATTATAAAGATGCCCATTGATTTTTAATGGGATATTTATAAATGAGCGCCTGTTAGTTCATGTTCGCCCCATTTACTAGTCAGGGTTTCACGGCTTCCCAATAGCATACCGGTGTCATATAGGAGAACCGTATCGTTTCCTTTATAATTATAAAAAACGCATCATCTCGTCCGTTACTTTCAATATCGTACCATCTCCATTTCATGCCATGTTCACACGGCTACTCGTAAGCATGACCATTTCAGCCCATGAGAGTGAGAGAGAGGTTTCCGTATATAGCCCCACCTTCACGCTCATGGGCTCCAATGGTCATGCTTAAGCGTAACGCGCTCCATGTAACCGCGGGTTTAAGCTTCGTTCAGACGGAGCAGGAATAACGCGTCAACGGCGCGCCAAAATATAAGCCGATCAGAGCTCATGCAGCCACTGAAAACTGCTGATTAGCTTATATTTTGCCGTGTCGCGACGTTGACGCAATTTACCCACCCACCCGACACCAGCTATTCTAGTGTATAATATTGTCACGTTCATGAGGTGTATTTTTAATGTTTTAAAGATTTTTCACTCATTTATCAGTGAGGGGGGGCGGGGGAGGGGTCACAGGTCTTGGATTTCATAAGGTTTTGAGAATCACAATAACACACGTTACGCATCATTACTTGTCATCTTCCTTAGACAGTCATTACTTTTACAGACGAAACTGTTCCCGTAAATTTGTCCGGCAGCTGGCTCTTGAACAACAATGCAGTGTTTCATCTGCAACGACGGAACACCCAAACTGAAAAAGTGCACCGAGGAATTTTACTCAAAACTTAAGCATGTTATTCACGTGAGGTCGATGCTGCGATTGGCGTACGGGAACGTACCAATTCCCGAAAATTTTGAAGACAATTTGTACTACCACTCGCACTGTTACAAACTTGTAAACACTATCAGCAAGCAGTATCTTCAAATATATGAGATGCACTTGGAGAACGCGGAGTCAAACAGTCCACAAGCGGTTTCCGGAGAAACAGAAGATGTCAGTGAGGAGAACGCGGAGTCGGAAGCAGCAGTCGATAGCATTACTCTGGCAACAGTACCCAATGCTTAGGCGACATCGGACACAGACTCACTTGACGATGCTGATTCGGATGAATCTGACGAAATCCCTGCCCCAGATGATAACTCGAGTGCGGCCTATGTCGGTGAACAGTCTGACAGCTCTCAGATTCGCATAGCGCAGTCTCTTGACGATAGGTTTGATATACTGACACATTTTAAGTACGTAATATTTTTGAGGCAGATCTGCAAAATAACAAAGCTTTTACGTGTTTTGCGTTATGTTTGTAATTCATTCACATTGCGATGGCTAAAAAGCGCGGCCACGGGCTGACAAGCTGCCTTTTCTGCCGCCAGTAAAAAAAAATTTAAAAAACCATAAACTTTGGACAACAACGCACAACAACGTAAGCTGCTACGTTCCGCCCTCGAGGCATAATGTACTGTGCTGTCTTGAATTTGCATTAATTTGCGATGCGCTGAGTATCTTTAATTAACTTGATTAATCTTTCTTTTGCAGTTTCGGTGGCTCAACATCTACTTGCTTTTTCTGCGATCTGAAGTCAAAGAAAAACAAGGGTACACTGAGTACTGCAAAGGACGAAAAAGTGCTGAAGAAAATTGAAGATAATGCCACGCTCCTTGGTGACGTATACGCTTTAAACAAAGTCGAGTATTATAGAGCTTTGCAGCTAAGGGCCATGTATCACAAGGGGTGTTTGACATCGTACATATTCCGAGGTAGTCATCTTTCATTCGTTCCTAAAGATCGTGAGAGCTATATCATTTTCCAAATAAAACAGAAAGCTCGCGAAGCCATACGCGAATTCGTTGTAGAAAACGTCATTGAGCAAAAAAAGTGTTTCTTGCTGTCTTATTTGGAAAACAAGTACCTGCAAACATTGAACGAATTATTTAAAAATGAGAAGTTAGCTGCAGGGACATATGCTCCGGGAACCATGAAGCGTCTATTATCCACATGGTTTCCTCGCACCGTCAAATTCTTGACCTTTCAAGCACAGATTTTGGTATTACCGGCTGGTTTTGCTATGGAAGTAGACACGAAGATCTTAACGGGGATTTCCGAAAGGCAGCATATAGACGAAGCTGCCCGTATTCTGCGTAAGTCTGCTTTAAATGTTTCACTAAAAAATTTTGACATGAGCAATGTTGATGCTGCCGCTTTGGAAAAAGGTGAAGTCGCCGAAATACCGTGGCAAATTTCCCGCTTCTTTGAAAAAAGCCTTAAAAGCGAACGATTCGCAACAACCAATCTCTATCAACTGCGAGTAGACTCTGCCGTCAATGACTACATCTACGCAGTTAACAATGGGGTCGTTAAAACAAGCAAGCACATGATGCTCGGAATGTTCGTTAAAAGTATGTCTGGGAGTAGAAAATTGATTACAGTACTAAACAAGTTCGGACATACAGTCTCATATCCGGTTTTGGAGGAGATAGAGACCGCCGCGGCGTATAGCGCCATAAAACCATCTTCCGTTATTCCAGCCGGAATTGCGTGCGACAAATACAGCTCAAGACTCACGCGCGTAGCCATCGACAACTATGACTTGAAGTTTGAGAGTAAAGTTCGACCCGGTAAAGATACGGTGCACGATACCGTGGGTATTGTTGTCCAAACTATTCTTCCAGGGGATGACGATTTTGAGGAAGGAGAGATAGTGGAATCTTACGAGGAACATTGGTTCAGCTCAAACGAGCACATAGAAACGGTACACGATCTACTTACGCCTACCAATATCGACTGTGATGCGAATGACACAAACTTTGACGCTGTTGAAGAAATGAGTAGGTGTGACGAGCCGTTATCGAAAAAGCGTAAAACTTACAAGTTTGAGCAGATTTTACAAGAATTCGACCCTATTGACAGGCCATTGAAGTGGCATAAAAAATTATTACCTAGTTCGTCTTTTGAGAGTATGGATGCATCACAAATATTTGAGTCCGCTAAAATATTAGATTTAGTTTGGATCTTCACCCACTACTTTGCAACCGAAAGTACGCCTCTGTGGGTTGGTTTCAATAATACATTGTGCAGAAACAAGTTTCCCCGAGACTGAGTAAAATACCTTATCTCTATGAACAAATCACCAACCAATAATGAGGTTGTCAAAGCTGCCTTAGAAAATTGTTTGTTAATAATAAAAGAAACGGGTCAAAAATACATCGAACTGACAGTAGATTTGGCAATTTTCATAAAAGCTTTGCGCATTCAACACGCTTTTCAACAGTTCGATGAGATATTTATCCATTCTGGAGCTTTTCATTTACAGATGGCGTATTTTCATGCCATTGGGAAATTCATCGAAAACTGCGGCCTAACAAATCTAATGATGAATGCAGAGCTCATCGCAAATGGATCAGTCGCTGGCTTGATAGGTGGTAAACACTATAACCGTTGCCGGCGCCTGTACACTGTTTGCGTAGTAGTACTTAGGTCTTTGTTGATTGATAGGTACGTTATAGAGTATGAATTAGACAAGATGTCTTTCCTAAAGGAACACTTGCTTCAGTTTTCATCTCCGGCAGAGAAAACAACGAATCCTACCATTGAAAATGAACGTGCGCTTTTTATATTAGAAGATTTCAAAAAATTTGAGGATAGCGTGTATGAGGGAGAGTACGGCTTAACAGCTCAGTACTACGCTATCTTTTTAAGACTCATGGACTACTATTTCATGCTATCTCGCAGTATTCGAATCGGTGATTACAGTCTGTACTTACACGTTTTGCCACTCATAAACAACATCTTCTTTTCTTTGAATTTATTCAATTATGCCCGTTGGTTGGTAGCTTACAACAACAACTTGTTGGATGTCGACCGTACTCATCCAGGTCTTAGAGAAAGTCATTTCGAAAGAGGCTCTTTTAGTGTAAGAAGAACGGTTAAAGATTTCTCACGGCAACCAACGGATTTTGTTATAGAGGAGACACAAAACGCTGATGCAGCCAGCACTACCGGTGTATCGAACTTTACCGACTCCGTTGGTGCCCGGCAAAGGTGGTGTATTACGCACAGCTTCCGCACCGCGAATAATACAAAAGTGTTAGACCTCTGCGGGATGAAGAAAACTCAAGACGTTTCGTCCGACTTACAAAAGGGGACCTTAATAATAAATAACAAGTTAATATTAAATCTAAAGAATGAAATAGAAAGTTACATTAATCCATTTGCTCAAAACCTTGAAAAAAATACGCTTTTTAATATTTCTAGTGGCCAGGGGGCGATAGTAGAAACAGCAAAGTATCTGGTCGCGGTCGAGGAACTGGGTAAAAAATTAAAAGACAAGTTCATAAACGAATGCGCAGATGATTCCTTGAGGTTTGAAAATACAAGGAAGTTGGTCAAAGTACATACGTTTGCTACGGAAAAAATCGTTAAGAAGATGAGAGTGGGTGTTACTATGACACGTTCGCCGTATAGCACGATACATTGAGCTGCCTACGCATTTTTTTTAATGTTTATGTTGTATAGTAGAAAGAATAGCAAGCGCTGTATATATATATAATTAGATGTAAGGGCATTTTGCCCTACGTGAGCGCCCTCTCTTTCGACTTTGCTACGCGTAAGTGCGTTCGTCTCGGCGCTAGTGTAATAGTGTAGTTAGTCACTGCTTAGCCCCTCCCCAGGCTGCACGCGGCAGTAGCGGTCGTGCGATCCCGCATCACTCTTGTATATTCACTGTATTCAATGTAAAAAACGTCGTAATTCAACGCGACATATGGGGAACACTGCTGGCTGCTACGATGGAGCACGATATAAGTGTATCATTAGCTCTATGTTATCCCTTGAGTCCATTCCCGTTTGTTTTTGCGCGGTCAGATGGAACCATTTCAAAGACATCGAAATCGGTATTGACAACGTATCTGGAGCGGGTAACGACGCTCGATGGTGTGGATTCTCACATAAGCAGCTCCGATTTCACACACGTCATATACGATGGCTTCAACTTACTTCACAAAATTACAAATATTCCGGAAACATACGGGGACATATCCAATATTATCATGGAAACTATAACGAGACACAATGCACTAAGAAAAGTAGACGTTGTCTTTGATACTTATCCAGATGGACCAAGTATCAAAGACTACGAACACAAAATTCGAAACGCCGTTCGGGAGAACGTAACAATACGTAGTCGCCTGCAAAAACGGCATCAGCCATTCCAAAAAGATTTAAATAATATAATATTTAAAAAGCAGTGGGTGCAATTTCTGCTAGAAGACTGGGCTTCTGACGACGAAGTGAAGTATTTCAGGAATAGCCAGGAAGATCTAACGCTGTATGTTAATTACGACAAATGCTATCGATACTGCGCAGTTCAGAATCAAGACGGGAGCCTATCAGTTAAAAAAGAATACGTACCGAATTTAAGCACAAACCAGATGGAAGCCGACACCAAAATAATACTTCACGTTAATATGATGAGCTCGTTAAATATGACTAATGTCCTTATAAAGGCGACCGACACGGATATTGTAGTAATTATGTTGGGTAACATTCACACTCTGATAAATAAAAAAATTAAAGTATTCATGCATCTGGGAAGTGCAGGTACTGCAAGAATAGTAAATATTTCTGAAATGTATGAAAAAATTGGCGAAAACGTCGCTAAAGCACTACCCGGTATGCATTCTTTCACTGGGTGCGATTTCACCCCCTCTTTCTATAAAAAAGGAAAAACAATTTGCCTAAAGAAAATGATGTCGTCGCCAATCTACCAACATGCCTTGTACAAGCTAGGAGACCTGAATCATTTAAACGACAACAATGTTTTTGCTGTGTTAGAAAAATATGTTTGCGAGCTGTATGGATATTCAAAGTTTGACTATATTGACAAAGTTCGTTTCGAAATATTTCGAAAGACTTATGTAACCCAAGACGACAGGTTTCTCCAGCATATTAAAAATTACGATGCATGCCAACTGCCGCCTTGCAAAGCTAAACTACGCCAGCAGATACTGAGAGCTGCTTTTGTAACTAACATGTGGCAAAACGCGTGTAATACAACAAACTCTTCTGTCGCAAGCCCAATAGATTACGGCTGGACCAGAGATGACGATGAAAGATTGGCGTTCAAGTGGTTTGAAGGCGATCAGTTTCCTCCTTCGGTGAAAAACATACAGCTTCCAAAAGAGCTTGACGACGAGAGTGCAGAAGGTATACATTTTTCGACTATACTATTACTCACTTGTTGAATTTTTTAATAATGCATCTTTAATGCAATTTCAGAGCTAGACAGTTTCGAACGCGAGCTGCTGGAGGAGCCAATAATGTCAGATCCAAGTACGCAAGATGAAGTAGAAGACGTACAGTTGTCAGGTTTTGTTCAGGATGACGACTATGACACGTTCGCCGTATAGCACGATACATTGAGCTGCCTACGCATTTTTTTTAATGTTTATGTTGTATAGTAGAAAGAATAGCAAGCGCTGTATATATATATAATTAGATGTAAGGGCATTTTGCCCTACGTGAGCGCCCTCTCTTTCGACTTTGCTACGCGTAAGTGCGTTCGTCTCGGCGCTAGTGTAATAGTGTAGTTAGTCACTGCTTAGCCCCTCCCCAGGCTGCACGCGGCAGTAGCGGTCGTGCGATCCCGCATCACTCTTGTATATTCACTGTATTTATATTAAATAAACGGCTTTCCTGAGTAAATCCACACTATTATTTATTAACAATTTATCGTAATGTGCGCGAAATTTTCTAAAACACAAAAAAAAAATATCTGACGTAAACTTGTATTGTTTTATTCCAAAGATTATAATTACTTTGATAATACACTGTCTACTAAATTGTAAAAATTACTTAATTCTGCCATAGAGGTCATCTTTGCGAAGGGGGAGGGGGTTGATGGGTCGAAATGGGGGTAGTTTGGTGTCTCAAACACAGAGTGCCGCACGTTTACTTACCCTTGGAGCGATCACTATCATCATACCACCGAAATTGTAAAAATTACTTCATTCTGCCATGGAGGTCATCTTTGCGAAGGGGGAGGGGGTTGATGGGTCGAAATGGGGGTAGTTTGGTGTCTCAAACACGGAGTGCCGCACGTTTACTTACCCTTGGAGCGATCACTATCATCATACCACCGACATTGTAAAAATTACTTAATTCTGCCATAGAGGTCATCTTTGCGAAGGGGGAGGGGGTTGATGGGTCGAAATGGGGGTAGTTTGGTGTCTCAAACACAGAGTGCCGCACGTTTACTTACCCTTGGAGCGATCACTATCATCATACCACCGAAATTGTAAAAATTACTTCATTCTGCCATGGAGGTCATCTTTGCGAAGGGGGAGGGGGTTGATGGGTCAAAATGGGGGTAGTTTGGTGTCTCAAACACGGAGTGCCGCACGTTTACTTACCCTTGGAGCGATCACTATCATCATACCACCAAAATTGTAAAAATTACTTCATTCTGCCATGGAGGTCATCTTTGCGAAGGGGGAGGGGGTTGATGAGTCGAAATGGGGGTAGTTTGTTGTCTCGGACACGGAGTACAATGTAAAAAGTGGTTTTTCACTAAAATACGGCTTCACAACGATTTACAATACGTTTAATGACGTCATGTGCCACCCCACTACAGTCCTATAATTTATATATGTTAGAGGTGGGCAAAGGGGAGGTAAATATTATCAAAAATGGCAGGGAACGACACGTATAGTTTATTGGGACTTCATAAAGGTATGAATGCACTCCCTGCCATTTTCAACAATGTTAACTCATTATTTTAGGTATTGTTCGAAAAGGTCTCGAAAATCGATTTTTTCGGCACTTTGCAAAATTTATTTCTCGGAAACGGTCAAGCAGAAACGGCAGGGAATTTTTTTGTACATTTTAAATATTGTAATGAACAGTTCATTAAATTTTGAAGCGGTAAAGTGAGTTAAAAAAAAAAATTTTTTTTTTTTAATTCATTGCTCCGAACCGAACCGTATGTTTTGGCAGGGAAAAAAATTTTGTTATGTAAATAAGGTATAATCTTTCATAATACCGCAATTGGGTTCGGTAAAGTTACTAAAAAAAAATCATTTTCTTTCCTATGCTATAACTCCGCTGGACTTAATTTGGGGCTATAAGTTTAAATCTACGAAAGGTTAGGAATCGTCCCAGGATCTCAAATACCCGGGCCCTGCCGTTAAAGTGTCTTGGCCTAAAATTACGTGCCATTGCTTTAACTATTAGTTTGTGAGGGTAGGGGACCTACATAGGACCTACTGAGGCAGCGTGAGGGGGTAAACAGTAGGGCCTACGTAGGCATCCTCTTTAACCTAACTATATTTTATTTGTATATGTGTCATGTTTAAATTTCGTAAACATATTCAGATAGTTATGGAAAGCAATAACGATTTTAGACAGAATTATTTATGCTCGTAGACTTCAGATTAGAAGTCTTTTGAAATTTAGGTGCCGTGTGCATTACACACACTGCATAAAAATACTAATAATACAACGCAGTGTTCAATGACAGTATGATTCTGTCGCTTTCGCTCTCTTGCCACAACTCGTCTTAACTTTGGTTAGGTACTTAATTATAGAAGCCGCCTACATAGGGCCTACCGTTTGCCCTCATGTTGCCTCCGTAAGCCCTCAATAACTAAGTAGGCAACCTACAGAGGACCTACTAAACGCCACCATACGATTTCTGCTCGGGTATTGGGCTAAAATTTATCGATATTACAAATATTGATCAAAAAGGTTCGGAAATTTCTGAATTAACTAATAAATAAAATATTTTTATACTTTTAATACTTTTCATGATACATTAGTTTTTAAGAATAACTATTAAAAAAGCAAACTGTTACGTGAGTACTTTTTTTCAGAATTTTCGGAGAAATTCTAGTCACTTATTGATAAAGAATGCTAAAATAAAAGCTGCTGAAAATATTTAGGTGCCAGCCTATTACTTCTGTCTGTTAAAGTTTCACCAGCTATACATAACATTCTTACGAAAAGAACTGAGGGTGCTACAACCATTTGGTACTTAAAACCCAAATCTACTAATTCTTTGCAAGGATGATGTTTCCAAAATTGCAGAGGATCAGTGTCTTGTAATAAAACTGGTTGGTGTAAATAATATCGGAATCCTTCCAACATCTCCATTTGGTTCGTTGTGACAAGCTTATTTTGGAGATTCTCTACGTATAACTGATTGTGGTGAGACCAATTATCTGAAGTATTTGAACTTTTTTTAACAATATCTGTCTGATTTTTTAGAATTACTGATTTTAAATTATTAAGCTGTTTAGAAATTTTATTAATTGCATTAGCGTAAGCTAAGCGATCTTTACAATAAATTTTTTTGAATCTTGAATCTAAAATAGTAGCTTGAGAAATCAGCGATATATTTTCTATGTATTTGAACCTATGTAGAAACTGTTGCGTTAAAAGGTTTTTTAATTTTTATGAAGTTTGAAATGTCACTTTCATTTTATTTAAATTAGCTTCACATGTTTTTATGATGGGTACGGCTACACTACCAGTGACGTATTTTTCTCCAGACAATATCACCGTTGTATTTTCAAAAGATCTTAACAGGCTCATGAATCCACGAATTATTTACATTTTGATTCCTGACAACATTGAAGGAGAATCTGGTATTTTAAATAGAAGAGATACAATTTTATCGGACAGCTGGATAAACCCTTCAAACATGCTACAAACTGAGTTCCAGCGGGTTTCAGTACTTTAAACTAATGACATTGTTAAGTTAGATACTTTTTTTAACTCATCAGCAGCTGTGATGGATTTATCGAAAAACCTAACAATATCTTTAATTTTAACATTAATATTTTTTAGATCATCATCTGTATCTATGATTTTTAAAGGTATGAGATTAGGAATATAAGCAAGGCAAAAAGTTCAACCTCTTGTCCAAAACGTTGAGTTACAGCTCATCTAATGTTGGTAGCATTGTTCATAACGACTACAACTATACTTTCTTTTTTTATTTGCTAAGTATTGGACAACTCTCATAGCCACTGTAAAATATTTTCACCAGTGTGCGATTCATTTAAAGCTAATATACCTAGATTCACGGTTTTATGTTTGTAATTCTGAATGTAGTGGCAAGTCATACCTAAATAACTTTTAGTATTTAGAAAATCTGTCTAAACATCAGCTGTCAAAGATACATAATTTTAAGCAAGAATGTTCATTTTTAATAATGGTCGATAACACTTTATACTTGTCTTCCATAAGTTTAGTCGTACAAAGAATTTTGTACAACGGAGCTGCCCACTTCATAAAGACATGAAAACCTTCCTTGATTACAGTATCAAAAGGCAAGCCATCTTTTGCTAACGTAAATAATAATTTTTGTGTAAGCTCCTTATGCGATGAGCCACCATCTAAAATTAGTAAAAATTTTGTAATTAAAGTGCTTAGATAATAGTATAGTCAGAATGATAACAACTACGTATAAAAAAACAAATTTACCTTGAAAATGTTTTTAGTAAGAAAGAACAACATCAACTCGCATTTGCTTTTTTTCGTTTTTCATCGGGTTTAATAATTTTAATTGTTCTGATTGGCTCTCTAATTGTATTTCACTGGATTTGTTAATAGGCGGTTTTTATATCTCTACGATTCCATTGGTCTGCTTGGATTTTTTTGGATCAGGCTCACACGAATCAAAATTTTGAAAAATCATCGTTTTTGATGTTAGTTAGGACCAAAATAAGAAAATATAAAATAATTATCTTCTATTTAGTTTTATTATTGAAATCAGATACTTACTAAACTTTGGTAGTTCGTTGTATTGTTGAAATAAAGTTTAACATTTTTGTGTTTGGATTGCAGATGTACTTTTAAACTAGTTGTGTTTCCTGCAGTTTTTATGTGATTACAACATAATTGGCGCTTAGCTCCATCCGCGGTTTTTTTTTAAAAAGTTCTAAACACTCTTAAGCACTATAAAATCATATCAATAATTTTTAAACTCAATCATTTCAATAATAATAATTCAGTAGGAAGCATTTCAAGGGACAAAAAAAAGATATTAAATGCATAATGGTCCTGTAAGCAAACGCGATATGTATTCAAATAAGATTACTTTATTGTAAAAAAGGTATGCGAGATACTAGAGTCAACAAAACTTTGTTACACAGTTTTACACACTTGCACTCGCAAAAAGTAAGTACAATAGAGTGTTCATGCCCATTGTAAACTTTTCACGTACCATCTTTATTTTACTTTCTTCTTTTATAACCCGCTTAATCAAAAATTTCGATTATTGTAATAACTGCAACTTTGCCTTATTATCTTGAATTATTACATGAGTTTCGTAACTTTTACTTTATATTTATACATACCTTAATTTTAAACTTTACACTTTCTTATCTTATCTCTTGCTTCTACATAGATAACTTTACTAATATAATCCACTAATAACGGCTTGAGCGTAACATAAAGTGCATTTAATATGTTATGAGCCATATTTACCCATGGTATCTATAACTGCAGCTAACATGCACTTTTAACTTTATGTCCGATGTTTTCTTCAATTATTGAAAAAACTACGGATACATACTACACAAACTTTACTAATTAAAACTACAAAACAGCTTGCAGCACACGAACTTATATTATTATTAAATAAGCACACTCGCCAAACATTGATTTGTTACGCGCGAGGTTTGAATATCACAAACACGTTATATTAGATAACCAGCCAACAACCAAATAGCTTTTCAAATTTCGCACCTAATGCTTGTGTTTGTCTGGGCCCCTAGTGTTTGAGGTTTTTCCCTTTATCGGATTTCGATATCGCTACTTTTTATATCTACATGGCAATAGAAAAAATATCGATAAAAAATATCATTTACCGAAGGTTAAAATATTAATAAATGTCAGGCATCACTATGCTGCACTACTCTGCGCCAGACTAGTGACAACGACGCACACGCCTTGTTGGCTTACGAATCAGTAAATTCTTTTCCTTTGTACTTAATAAAAATGTAAATTTATCGTTCATTACGTGTTGTTTATTTCACGACTTGCTTCGCATCTCCGGAATCCTTGAGCACCGGGGAAAAAGCTTCTTCGCGATACTTCAACCACAAACATGTTTATTAGAAAGTTCTGTAATTAGTTGTATTTTACGTAGAATATGATTCAATTAGTAGTCTTTTTCTTTAAAAATTAAAAATTTAGAAATATGTCAATATAAATTAAAGCAAAAGGTTTATTTCAACACAGTTGGCTAATTCCCATCGGGATTTCATAAAGAGGGAGAAAATTTCTCATACTGAGTATATAACTAAATGTAAAAAGAGGATCCTTGCACTGTAATACCAGAATCTAAAAAAGTTATGATGGGAGATACACAAAAACAGTTCCTTCTTATTGCACGTAT
This sequence comes from Copidosoma floridanum, assembly GCF_036245765.1. Taxonomy (NCBI): domain Eukaryota; kingdom Metazoa; phylum Arthropoda; class Insecta; order Hymenoptera; family Encyrtidae; genus Copidosoma; species Copidosoma floridanum. The sequence goes on along the minus strand of NW_028321892.1, from coordinate 4,064,474 downwards.
TCGGAGCAAGAACTGTCTGACATTGTACAAGTATACTTTTTATGTACGATTGTAAAAATGCTTAAGATTTTTGTTGACTCTAATCAGGTGTACCAGTTATTTGTGGTATTAAGTATAAAAAAATACTACATATAATCGTCTATATAGCAACAACTGTTAAAAAACCAAATTTTTAATGTAAGTATCGTTTTACTTCAATAAAGTTACACGTAACATGCATACTTGATTCTATATTTTGCATTAGCAATCATTTTCGGCTTAATATTTTGTTTCAACAAGTCTGATACTTTTAATGTCGTTAAATTACATTACCAATTTACTTTACTCAGTTTACTAATTAACCTTACAACTGCTTCAGATTTTAAATTTAATTTATGAGGTAGTGGACTTTACAAGTTCTACATAAAACTTGTAATAGAGAATCAATATTAACTATCATTTAATCAGCATTTTTACTTGTTGCTTTATTTTGACAAAAATATGTCTCAGTTTTTCCTGTAGTAAAGTATAAAATTTTTTTATTTTAAAAGTTAGCATGTTTATTACGTATTCAGAAACTACCTTATTTAAAAATGAACCTGCCTCATTATTTAATAATTAATAACTAATATCACGCACTTATAATCATATGGAACGATAAATTATTTAACATCACTATTTTTTCATATAAATGAATATTTTAAAACTACAAAGATTATTTTTTAGATTTAATTTTTTTAAATGATGACTACAAACGTGAAACCTCTATTTTTTTGAAATTATACTACTTTTGTTACCTTTTCACTGTCAAGAAGAATTTATTAAGATCCACCTTCTAAATTAATTTTTTTGTTTCAGAATAGTTCATTTTTGTTGCATAAATGTTGCGTAAAAGAGGATTATACAGGGTCTTCGGTGGTCAGGATTTTCAACCTCACAACAAACAGCTCTGCTCTTGAAGTTTGCCAGTGAATGAGTGACGTGGTTTAACATTTGTTAGCTTTATTTAGACGTTTTTTTAAGGAATCATTGTTGGAATTCATTTCAGGATATTTGTCTGAAATAGTAGTTCTAAAAAATAATATTTGTTAGCAAGGAAGTTCAACGTTCAGTGGCTCTAAAACGGACTGATAAGATTGATGATAGTTTCGTGAACATAAAGATTAATGGTGACCCTAAAAAGAGACACTGGTAATACTTCCGATTGCTATTTTCTATGCTTAATGATAAAGAGCCGGCTGTGAGTCAATGAACTGCTCACTGTTGGGGCGGTAAGTGGACATAGAGAATATCTACCTACCGTTAAAATAAAACACAGATGAGATGGCTGATAAAATTTTCAGTCGATATGGCTGTCCGAACTCCTTAAGGTTGTTTACTTTGACTTGTTGTTGTAAAAAAAGTGCTCTGGAAGCAACAAGTCAGTTGGAAGAACGGCTACAAAATCCTGAAGTGTTAGAACAGGTTGTGCTTTTTTTAGTCAGAGACGTTGGCGTCAAAATGCGTATTTTATGTTGGCACTGCGTTATCTCGGCTGTTCACAGTGGAATTCAACGTAAGTCATTAGTCCAATAAAGAAGATCATCGTTGGTAGCCAGGATAACCAGCTGCACAAATAACTCTATTCATGATGAAGGTACTGCTGGCGGACGACTACGGTAATCGTTAATTTGCTCATAGATATTATGACCAGGCTACTTGACTTCGATTTTAGGTGGCGTTAATTTTACTTCGACGCCAACCAGCAGATTTAACAGAACTTAAGTAAAAATCTAGCGTGTTTTTGCAAAACTTAAAGTTTATTTAGTGTTAATGATTTTGTTTTTTCCAAGATCAAAACTATGCAAAAACTATCAAGAAAGTGTCAAGAATTAGCAAAATCAGTTTTAATAGTTGTCATAGTTAGCGATTAGAACGTTTTTTAGACTTTACTGATTATGTTTGTAAAATTAAATTTAAAAAAACTAGCGTTTTTTATGATAAAAAGAGAAGTTGCTGCATATTCTTGTCATTTCTAAAAATACTTGTAAACTATACTTTGCCAGATTGATTCAAAATTAAAAAAGAAAGACGTAAAATTACAAATCAAATGAATGACGCATTATCTGAATTAATGTCATCCGTTTTTTAATCACAATTAATATCACTAAAATCAGACTTTTTATATTCTTTCAAAAATCAAGAATATTCCCTCAAACAATTTTGTAAGGACTATTAGCCCAAGGCAGAAACGTTTTTTGCGTCCTCCGGGTTCTAAGTACTTTTCTGACATAGGGTCCAAAGTAGTTCACTTGGCGAAAAGTGTGCCCACGGGCATAAAACTGCGCTTTAAGCCCTCGGGATGAAAAACAATGTACGCGACTCAGGCATAAACATACAACCACTACGTCCTTCCAGTGCTTATATTTGTTATTTGTGGCTAAGTAACGTAATGTACCAATTTTTAATTTATTGATTTGTTTATTCACCACCTAATAATAAATACATACCATTGATTACATATAATAATCATGATAAGCAACTCGATTACATTTTATAAATATCACACTAGATCAATACAAAAATTTTAAGAATTTTTCTTAAGAACTTTTTATTCTGTAAATATTGTTTGAATTCCTAATGTTTTTAAAAATTTTTTAAGCGAAATTTTTTTTTTTTATAGCACGGACTATACTTGTTGAGAGGACCATGTAACCAGTGATTATTATTGAATTTTTTTAACTTACATGATTATAAAGTATTCTACCAGATATGTTTGTATCAACATCTTTTAAATTTGATAATTTATCTCTGGATTAAATATTATGAAACAATAAGCATGTAGCAAACTTGTTCTATTAAACTTATTAGAATACATAGATAAGAAGACCTCACTGAAAATGATAGTTAAGGTTGAATAAATGCCATTACTACCAGGGCTATTTTTGGTATAAGGGGCCTGCAAAGCAGGGCCCGAGGGATGTAAGGTAGTCATGGAGTGATGGCGCTTATGTGGCAAATCTTATTTTTTTACCAAGGGCACACCAGCCTCTCAAAAACGCCGTAGGTAGAAGTTATTTTTTGTTATGACTTTCAACTCAAATTGTGATTTTGCGTGGAATAAGCTTGCCTTATTGTTTTATATGTAACTCGATAATATATTATTTGGATATAAAAAAAAACATTTTTAACTTGTTTTATTTATTCTTGCAGGTTACGGTAACTAAATATGGCTTACAGCATTTTTTTACTATAGCAACTGCACCCTGATATGCTTTGTAACACATGACGTGGTCAGCTTACATATATTTATAGTAGCATAAAAAGATTCTAAAAATACTTGATTAGTTCATCATTACTATGAGCAATTTAAAAAAAAAGTAAGAGTCAGAATAACCAATACATCAGTTTTCATAGGTCTTAGCATATCTAAAGAATAAAATATACGAAGATGTATAAAAATTAATCCAAACTCATTAAACAAAATAAGTTTTAATTCTTATGTTCCATGAAACAATTAATAAAACTTTCGTTTTAAATGTTGTCACTTATCGGTCAATAAATTTTTGTGAATAACATTAAAAATATCTCGAATAATATTTAACTACTCTACTGTCAAATCTCGAATTGCATTTATACTGTCCGATGATTTTAATACCTAGTGTTTAGAATATTGTCACTCAACGAACAAATAGTTTTGAGGGATCACGTCAAAAGTATCTTAATAGATGCACTAAACTACCCAACTATTTGATCTTGAATCATATTTATGCAGTGCGAATATTTACTTCTGTTTCAAATTTTCTTACTTAACGACAAACTACTTTATTTACCTAGATTCAATCAAAACTATCTTAACTCATACAGAACTGTATGTACTGTTTCATTTTTACTCTTAAAACTGCTTTTGTGAATTGTTTGTCATTGAATTTTAGAATTTTTGAACTGTGGCAGAAACTAATTTTCTTTAAATTTGTAAGCGGACTTGTAAATTTACGTATACATAGGTCATTTTATCAGAAACAATTTATTTTATGGCTCAGACGATTACAACATCGTGTAAGTAGATATTGATCTGAAAACTGTTTCAAATGATTAAGGAAGATATTTTTCTTGAAAATTACAACAGAATTCAAACCATGAAAAAAATTTTGCTTTGATTTAAGATAAAAAAAAAAGAAAATTGCTCAACTAGCGTTACAAGCACTAGAGTTATTCGTAAGCTTACAGTTTTGACAAAGTCTACAATCAAAATGTATAATTTTTTATTTTTCTACTAAATCAGATTGGAAAGTTGTAAGCGTGACGAAAATTTTCATGCACTTTAGAAAAACAAAAAAAATTTCATTGAAAACTTGGGTGGTATTCTAACTTTTTCATCATTATTTTTCAGTGTTACAGGTTCACAAATTCGCATATTTAATCACCTCAAAATAAAAATTAAGAGCCCGTATCACTAATAAACGTTATGTATCTCCTTAAAGCTTTGAGTTATTGACTAAGAAAGTCATAGGTTTTAATAATAAAATAAAGTTTTGAACATGATAAGATTACAAGAACGAAGTTTACTTTTTATTTTCTGCGTTTAAATCTCGATTTCACGACGATTTTCGAATATAATTTACTGTCACTATTAATAATTCTATGGAAAATTTTCTTTTGATCACTTTTGAGTTAAACAAATAAATTTTTAAAATTAGTTTCTAAATTATTTACTGTTTTACTATCCTGAACATCTCCAGATGTTATATTTTTATTGGGTTATAGTCATCCATAATATTTACATGATTTTTCTTTGAATTTAAAGATTTTATTAAAATGTAATAAAGCATTATTTTGCTTATCGTTTTTTAAACCTTTAATAAAAAGTTTTTGGAATTATTCAAAACAGTCTTACAACAAACGTCTGAAGATATTAAAAACCATGCGAGAAATTTTCTCAGTTGATATGGCAGCATCGGAGATTAGTAGGAAGATTGCTGACTGCAATGCGACGGAGTGTGCCCACTTTTTTTTACCGGTTCGAGTGCTCTGTTTCTGCCAAGCAGCCAAACGAGGCGCACATTTTTTTTTTATTTGAGAAGCATGTGGGGTATGTGCCTACAAGGAGAGGAGTGGATTTATGTGGAAATGTGCATATAGGCGCACATTTTGGAGGGGTATACCGAATGTGCACCTACAAGGAAAGGAGTGAAAATGTCGGCTATAGCTGTACAGCTGAGCGCGTAACAAAAGCAAGTGACGACGACGGCTGCTACGAGTCTTCCTCGCTACTTGCACTTTAGCTATACCCTTTAAGTATAATATGCAATCTGACTGACTTGCTTTAATTTTATAATTCAACATCTTATAAATTGAGGGGGCATAAGTAAATAGCAAACAAAATCTTTCGGCAGATGTTTATAATATAGTTTGTTGTTTGATGATTAAAAAACACTAATCACTGGCAGCATAACGTTACAAACTTCCTCAAATATTTTGTATACTTGTAAGTCATGTTTAACTAAACCTAAAGCAATAGCAGTGTCTCGAAGCGTGCTGTAGTGTGTTATTAACTGTTTCCAAATTTTCGAAAGATTTAGCTCCGCTCGCTTGATTTAAAATTAATTTTTTTTAAACGGTCAGTGTCCTTAGGTAACACTATATTTAGTCACTCTATTGGTGAATAACATCTAATCCTTGTTCTTTTAACCCAAATAAATGGCTTAAATAGCGACCATCTACATACTCTGATATTTCATAAAAAATTTATGTATTGTCTTCATAATCACTTGTATCTGTTTTTGTCATTACACATACTGCTTTATTTTCTCCCTTGTAAATATAATAAAAAATTCACTTTATACTTTGACTGTTTGGAATTAAAAGAAAAATGTATTTTCTTGTTACAATGTCTGAGGACACAAATTTTTTAGGGTGTTTTTTTTATATTGTATCATTGACAAGTACGTAGTAATTGGTGCTATTGCAGTAATTTGGGAATCCACCTCTATAAAACAACAAAAAAAAATGCGAACAGATGATTTAACTAATTGGCATCAAACTTCAACAATCCCAAAAAACCGTTGGAAAAGATCGATTTACCAAATTTATCAAGATTTATAAAGCAATAATTAACCATTTGAAAAAACAAAGTGTTCAAGGTGGTCATTTTTAAATGATTTTTCCTCATACTAAAAAAGGTAACAGAAGTAGTAGATGATCAAAAATGATAAAATTTTAAAAATGGTCATTATTAAGAATATAAAAATTAAGAAATGATGTAAGAATTCTACATTTTTAAAATTATCATTTGAAAAAGAAGAAAAAACGTAAAATCATTTATTTGAAAAAAAAAAAAAAAAAAAAAAAAAAAAAAAAAAAAAAAAAAAAAAAGATGAGGCAAACTTAAATATATTCGATAGAATATCTCATTTAAATATCAAACAACGCAACCTTTACAACAAATAATAAATGTACGAATTTTTAAAGTAATACAATTTTGCTTATTATTCAAATAGGAAATGCCACTCTTTAGAGTTAAGATAAAGCAACTTAAAAAAAAAAAATATGTTAACTTTAGTATTTGTGTCGCACCGCAATTTTTAAATACTATTTCTATAATCTTTCACCTTATAAAATCAGTTTGTAAATTTAAGCGGTAGCAACAATAATTAGTAATAGTGTTAAGTTAATCGATTATTTAATGATTGTTGAAGAGAATTGTTACAATATAAATACAGCCAAAAGTTTGGAAATCAAGGATATCTTTATAACAAATAACTTTATTTTTATTAAATTGAGCATATTAAATTATTTTATGAAAAAAAAACTGTTACTTTTATATAGAAAAGTTTTTGCTACGCTTTTTTCAGATGTAAAAATCTAAATAAAATTTACACTTGCTTAGAGTTAGAAAATGATTAGCGAATAAAAAAATAAAAATGGACAAAAAATTCTATTATTAGATAATTTATAAATTATAACTAGGTACCACAAATATATTTAAGTATCGTATTTATTGTTAAAAAAACAAAATTAAATATTATAATACAGGTTTAAATACATTCACAAAGTATATTACACTACAAAAAATTTAATGGTTTTATACGGTACTACTCAATACTGTACAGCACAAGATTCTTATTTTACGGTAGTATAACGGGAGGTTAATGGGCGAAGCGCACGAGGGGGCACAAAAAAACTAGCGTACATGTATTTACATAAATATATGTACATACTGCTTTGCCTTTACTTCATTTTCAAAAAGAAACTAAGCGCTTTTGATTGAGCACTTTTATAACCGTCTAATATTTATATTTGTCAGTATGTAAGAATGTTAAAGGTTTTATATAATTCTTCAACTAAATGTCTGAGGAAAGAAGCTGTTGGATACACCTGACTTACAAGTCCATCAATAGCTCCATTACAAGACACACTGAACGTAGTAACAGTTAAACTTTGAACCTCACAATATTTAATGACAAAAAATTAAAAATACTTATAAAAAGTGTAGAGATTCTAAGAAGTTTTGATATGCTTACCAAGACATGTCACCAGAGCTAGTTACAATTTGATTGTCATCCAGAAATCGGCAGCATGAAAGATACCCAGTATGACCTGGAAGTTCTCTACTCACACGAACATTACCCTCTCTTGTTTTTAAGCTATATATAGAACATATATTATCTAATCCTCCACAGGCGACGTAACTACCAGAAGGTGCATACGCACACGTCATTACCCAGGAAGAGCGTAATGGTATTGCATGAACTTTATTTGTGGTATAACTGTCCCACACTATGAGCTTACCATCTTGAGATGCTGATACTAAGTTTCTGTAAGAAAGATTTTTTTATTAGATATCATGAAACATGCATTTAGTGAATTTTATTAAAAAATAATTATAGGTATACATATAGGTACACATATACGTAATGTGATAGCTTAACTACGACCTCCCTTTTATTAAGTAAAACGCCGGTGAGTTGGCGGTAGTCAATAATAGGTAAGAATTTTATTTGTACCGAGGAAACTATAAGATCAGGAACTAACTCACAGTCAATGTCTATAACTGTATGTTGGGGGGCAGGTTCGTTGCCTGATGTAATAAAGCGAGGTCACTCGTGTTGCCAATTCAATAAATGAAAAAATCTGAAAGTAGCTTTTATAAAAATTTAAATTAACTTTTTAAATAATTTACTAATTCCTCCAATATCTACAGTAATTATTTTTGATTGGTATTGATTTTTGTTTTTTTCAAGATAAATTAAACTTATTCTTGTACATTTTTTTTCCAGTTCCTTGCTACACTAAATCTTTCTTACTCTAATTAAATTTATTTATGTTTTTTTTGGGAAAAGGTAAAATTATTATACATTAAAACTTAATTTTTTAAGTAAATCAATTTCTCAGCTGATTGACTATAGAAGGCTCGATAGCATAAAATGAAAATTTGGAATTGATTAAATTTTAAACTTACAATAAAATAACGGCTAACTAAAAACTAATTTAAAATCGAATTTTAAAATAGACTTGAAGTAATATAAGAAATCGCAATTACCCATAAAGAAGTAGGTTTAAATAAATAATTACACTTAATTTTTTTTTTTTAATTCATACAACGTGATTTTAGTTTTACACTAAAGAAATTGTGCTTTTAATCACTACGTAATTCATTTATATTTTTTAAGATAATTGGCGTAACTCTTAATTAGCTAATAATTATATTTATTACATTTTCAAAGATTTAAAAACCAACAGACAATTTTAAATTCACGCTTGGGGATAAAAATGAAATTTAATTCCAACTTTAATTTTTCCCACACAAATTATGAGTAAAAATAATTTTAAATTTTTTCGCACATCACTTTACTCCTACAGACACATAGTTTAACTAGGGCGAAGTATTAACACAGCTACTAAGAGTCAGTAATAGACTTTATACTAGTTACAAGGGAGGTCACATAAGTTAAGGTCAATCTTAGGACTCTTTAAGTTAATGTAGCTCTTAATAATTCAGCCTTCTGTATGAATTAAGCTGTCCTATACATACCCAAGTACAATGGGCTTAATACATCATTTAAAGATTATTTGCAAAATATTAAAAATGACAGTTTTTGTATCTCAAATGCGGAAGAACCCGTGTTTTCAAAAACAGTCGTTTCAAGGCTAAGTGGTAGAGCAAGAAGTTATCTAGATGGATTAACATTAAATGCATCAGATGATCTTATAAGCCACTTAAAAGAAGACTTTACATCTCCTAAAGCTTACGCTCAATACATTACTGACATTAAGAATTCTTAGGTGAAATAGGGGAACACTGTTCGTGATTTTCACGATCAAATTTCTCAACTTATTAACTAAGGCGCTTGAGCAACAAAAATAAAAGCTGCTTCCAACAGTATGATGAAAACCAACAGTTTAATTCAAAATCATATCTAGAAATGGTTAGCCATGAAGCATTCATGACAGGTCGACCCAATGGATTCAAGACCAACATGATGTCAAACGTAGCAAAAACTTTTGCTGGTGCTTCACAGATAGCTTTAGAAGCCAAAGATGTTAAAACAATATTATATCCCAATACTCATACTACCATATATCATCAAATTTCACATTCGTACCTTACTCAGCAGTTACACCCTACAGCAAGACAAGATGTATCAGTGAAATAACAAAGCAGACAAAAACATTTTCCATATTTGCAGCCCAATTAAAACAATATACAGTGAGTTAGATATGACGATTCCAACATAAACAATCCTGATAATATATCTTATTACTACAATTCTAATGACACAAAAATTTTTCCTACTACGTTCAATTCAGACGGGAAAATAGTATCACACCCAGCTCTCCAATATAGAAATAACGACTTTACTGATCAATCAGTAAAATTGTTACAAGAATCAAATAAAACGCAACCTTATCAACCTATGAACAACTCGTAAAAAAATCATCATAATTTTGGCCCCACACAACTTATACAACATTAAATCAATTATTAACCTATTTAAATTGGCCCTTTTACACCAGCTTGCTGCAGTATGGGCTGCGTTCACAGTGGTAGATTTAGTATAAAACTAGTGTCAGGGCTGAGCGTGTAACTTGAGCCATGTCGTAAATATAATTGGCATCAGGTCAAATATTATATTTACGACGTTTCATAAAAAGCAAAATCTTAAATTTGGTGATTTAACGTCACATGTCCCATCGTTGCTGTGAAAAGGGTGTGTAGACGTGCAAAAAATACTTCGACACCGGCAAAAGGATTCGACTGGGGCCATTCGGGTGTAATATTAAATATTTGTTCAAAAGTATCTTACCACTAGGCATGCATTATCTTAAAACTCGGGCTGAATTTAAACTTGATTTGATTGTTAAGACACGTAACAGAAAAAAAAAATGTTAAAGTGTGCGATCTATTTCCTACTAGTTTGAGGGCATTCGGTGTAGGTATGCGTCTTACCTTACGGGCTCCACTAGTTAAGTAAATTGTAGCGCGCTCGCCAGGAATCGACATTAATGGCTTTTTGAGAGTTGATCGCAAACGGTGACCGGTCACAATACACTCAGAAACTCAGTAGTTCAATCGGGGAATCCGATAATCGTCGACTTCGACGAGATAAGTCAAAGTAACGTGGCGTCAACTTAACCTTTTATCCCATATTTAAAAAGTAAATGACGTAACAAGACCAATACACTTTCCGATTTATCGAATTCACCGATTGATCCCCTGTTGGGGGATCTGATCGCGATATTTCGATACAGCCTGATACTATTCTATAAATCTCGAAAATAGCGCTCTAATTGGTTAGTTCCAGTGATATTCGATGGAATACTTAGTTCAGAATAACTGACCAATCAAAGAGCTGCATCGAGTGATATCGGGCTGTACCGAAGTATCGCGATCAAAAGCACAGGGACGTAAGAAAAGCATTGGTTGATACGTATGTATGTGGGGAAGTATGAGGCACTACCGGCAGCCCAACTTTATTAATTAATAATGACGAAACTTCTTGGAGTAAAGCTATGAAAAAAATCTCATTTCAAATGCACAGTATTATAATCATGTATACTAAACATTGCCGTGTCGAACTGGTATTTGAAAATTCTTGTACGGCCATTTTTTTCGATTGACAATTGTAACCGCTACTTGTACTAAATTACTGTTATTATTATGTTCGTAATTTAGTTTTCTAAAAGAATCAGCAAAAACCATTTAGGACAATCAATTCAAAATAATTTTTTTTATTAATTCCTTGTTAGTATTAGAGACATACAGGGTGACGGAGTGACCTAACCTCCACCGCATGCACCGTTTTCACACTATCTGTGAAAACGTAAGTGCATAGTGCTTGTGTATGAACGTGTATATAGATGTACTAAACAGTGCTATTCTTACGTCTTTGCATATCATGTATATGCCAATTTAAATTTGGAATCGTTATGTTGTGGTAGCCCCATAGATGCAGGGTAGAGCTGCAGGACATAATTTTCTCTATAAGCTGCTATGCTTAGTCTATCCTGGGGCTCTACAATAGTAAACGATGTATTGTCATATTGCAAAATTCCTCTCTAAAATTTCTTTAGTTTTCTCAATTTTCTCAAACCTTTTTTATTCGAAGACTTTCAAGAGAAGTTTGTGATATCGCGATATATCGTTTAAGTTGGTAGAGCCTCTTGTGACAAGTTTCGATATATCGAAAAAAATAGTTTTTTGCGATATCCCATAGACCACGCATGCGGCTTAACATAAAAAAACTAAAATCGCAAGCACAGTCTTAGGGAATATCGCACAATTTTTTAGTTTTTTCGATATATCGAAACGTGTGACAAGGCTCCTTGAGTGGTTTTGGGTATCTTAAATATCTGATTTTAGCTCTGGTCTCAACTTCAACACAAAAACCTGACGTCACGTTAACATTTAGATATCTGTTTGGACGTGACGTCAAGATTCATGGTTGGTGCTGCGACCGCAGCAAAACCCAGATACTTAAGGGTGCGTTCGATTCACATCGGGCGATCGCGTATTGATCTCTCATCGGTTAGTTACTCCCAAGTACAGTATATCTACAAATAATACTGGTACTTGTACATGAATATACCAGACTATATCCGATCAGCAATCGATACGTGACTGATACGCAACCGACTGATGTAAATCGAACGCAATCTTGGGTACCGCAATACCACCGTTACTACAGGATAGACCTTTTGCACAGCAGGATAGACTTCACACGGCAGCTTATGGAGAAATTCCATCCTGCATCACTCTATTGAGCATCATGTGACTGGGTTCGTATTCCGTAACTTGTCCAGCTTACATTTACGCTCACTACAGTAGACTCCAGTTAGCGCAAGTGTCAGCAACTAGCTAGCTATTGCATGAAGTTACCCCCGGGGTGGTATTTTGTAACGTGTCTAGCTTACATTTGCCCTAGCTAGACTGGACAAACTAAACTTGACGTCATGTTACAATGCTAAAGTGAATGGTAACGTTCTATCAAAGCTAGCTAGTCTATAGTCTAGCGCTAGGCTAGCTGGTGCACGAAGTTACGGAATGCAGTCTTTGGACTTACACTGGACGTATTAGGTTATGCCACACAAGCTTATCCCCCAGATGGCGCGATCGTGCCTACGAGAACGTGGCGTCTTCAAGTGTAAGCATATATACAATGTCTACATGTATTCGTTTGTATTGGGATCGGGTTATTGAGTTATTTGGAACTCAAAATCCTAATATTGGAGTTTCAAATGTTTACCACAATGTACATGGATAGAAGGAGGCGTGGCGCTGACGTCGGAGAGCCTACTCTCGCGGAGTCTCGCAGATTCCAAAATTCAGCACCTCACGTAAAACTACATTGGTAATTGGCGCTTGAGCTTAGTTTAAATCACTATATATATATACATGCGCACCCTATATGTATACACGTCTATTTGCGGTACACCGTACTTCCACGTGAGGTGATGCGTCGATGTCGCGCAATGCATTAACATGCGTTTTAAATGGGATTGCTTGACGTGACAATATGGATGGGCAAAATATATATCGATGTACCGGAAGTACTGATATTTTTTCACCGATATATCTACACGTTTTGCCGTTACATTTTTCCACCGATATATCGTGGATCGATAGATTTTCAACGGTATCAAAATGACATCACGAACAATATATTTTCGTCCATACAAACATTTAACTGTCAAGATTATTAAAAATAAGAAAAACGGTGGAAAAAATTACGCACTGCAAATATACACAGTGCGTTTTTTATCAGTTAATTATTTTTGTATGTGCTAATACTTGAAATTAAACCCAATTTCCGTGTGCATTTATATACACATCTATCGATGTATCGGAATATCGGTGTACTATTCCGATAACATCGATATGCTTCAGATATATCATTAATACATGGATATATTTTTTGAGTTTGCTCAAAGTAACTCATTGTACACTACACTTACACTGCCATCTATGCAACTCAACTACTCTATGTGTTTAAACGAATTTCGATACTTTCGACTGTATATGTGATAGTCTCCCAGTGTCCGGACACCGTTGAGACTATCATTTTTGTCAATACACTGACACTGCCATCTATGAATCTTGGGTGCTCCAACTATCTAAACAAATTTCGATACTATCGACTATATACGCGATACTCTTGCAGTGCCGACTCATCATTGAGACTATCAATTGTGTCGAGTCACTGTTGCGTCGTGTCGCGATACTCTCGCAGTGTCGAGACACTATTGACACTATCGTTTTTGTCGAGTCACTGTTGCGTCGTGTCGCGATACTCTTGCAGTGTCGAGACACTATTGACACTATCGTTTTTGTCGCGTAGCTGTTGAGTCGTATCGCGATACTCTCGCAGTGTCGAGACACTATTGACACTATCGTTTTTGTCGCGTAGCTGTTGAGTCGTGTCGCGACAATTCAACGTCGGTACAGAAGAATTCTCGGCCTTCCTGCATTTGGTGATTTAGACAGCTAGGAGCGTCTTCGAGAATTTAGTGAACATTAACCTTTGTATTTAAGTATACATATATATAGGTGCTTTTTTTTTTTTTTTTTTTTTTTTTATTATATTCATCATCGCCCCTTAAGGGCTCAGACATGGCTATTTTGACACTATAAAGTGTATTTAGCCATACGTTGGGCTTAATAACAGTAGGGGGAAACGGTAGATAGATCGGTAGGTTTATTGGAGTACAAATCCCATCCAGAAAAAAACCTCATTCATTGATGAAATTTTTGTCCAGAGTGGGATTTGAACCCCGGGCATCAAGATCTGTAGGTAGACACGCTACCGACAGAGCCATCATGTAGCCCAAGGTACCGACGTTGAATTGTCGCGACACGACTCAACAGCTACGCGACAAAAAAGATAGTGTCAATAGTGTCTCGACACTGCGAGAGTATCGCGATACGACTCAACAGCTACGCGACAAAAACGATAGTGTCAATAGTGTCTCGACACTGCAAGAGTATCGCGACACGACGCAACAGTGACTCGACACAATTGATAGTCTCAATGATGAGTCGGCACTGCAAGAGTATCGCGTATATAGTCGATAGTATCGAAATTTGTTTAGATAGTTGGAGCACCCAAGATTCATAGATGGCAGTGTCAGTGTATTGACAAAAATGATAGTCTCAACGGTGTCCGGACACTGGGAGACTATCACATATACAGTCGAAAGTATCGAAATTCGTTTAAACACATAGAGTAGTTGAGTTGCATAGATGGCAGTGTAAGTGTAGTGTACAATGAGTTACTTTGAGCAAACTCAAAAAATATATCCATGTATTAATGATATATCTGAAGCATATCGATGTTATCGGAATAGTACACCGATATTCCGATACATCGATAGATGTGTATATAAATGCACACGGAAATTGGGTTTAATTTCAAGTATTAGCACATACAAAAATAATTAACTGATAAAAAACGCACTGTGTATATTTGCAGTGCGTAATTTTTTCCACCGTTTTTCTTATTTTTAATAATCTTGACAGTTAAATGTTTGTATGGACGAAAATATATTGTTCGTGATGTCATTTTGATACCGTTGAAAATCTATCGATCCACGATATATCGGTGGAAAAATGTAACGGCAAAACGTGTAGATATATCGGTGAAAAAATATCAGTACTTCCGGTACATCGATATATATTTTGCCCATCCATATTGTCACGTCAAGCAATCCCATTTAAAACGCATGTTAATGCATTGCGCGACATCGACGCATCACCTCACGTGGAAGTACGGTGTACCGCAAATAGACGTGTATACATATAGGGTGCGCATGTATATATATATAGTGATTTAAACTAAGCTCAAGCGCCAATTACCAATGTAGTTTTACGTGAGGTGCTGAATTTTGGAATCTGCGAGACTCCGCGAGAGTAGGCTCTCCGACGTCAGCGCCACGCCTCCTTCTATCCATGTACATTGTGGTAAACATTTGAAACTCCAATATTAGGATTTTGAGTTCCAAATAACTCAATAACCCGATCCCAATACAAACGAATACATGTAGACATTGTATATATGCTTACACTTGAAGACGCCACGTTCTCGTAGGCACGATCGCGCCATCTGGGGGATAAGCTTGTGTGGCATAACCTAATACGTCCAGTGTAAGTCCAAAGACTGCATTCCGTAACTTCGTGCACCAGCTAGCCTAGCGCTAGACTATAGACTAGCTAGCTTTGATAGAACGTTACCATTCACTTTAGCATTGTAACATGACGTCAAGTTTAGTTTGTCCAGTCTAGCTAGGGCAAATGTAAGCTAGACACGTTACAAAATACCACCCCGGGGGTAACTTCATGCAATAGCTAGCTAGTTGCTGACACTTGCGCTAACTGGAGTCTACTGTAGTGAGCGTAAATGTAAGCTGGACAAGTTACGGAATACGAACCCAGTCACATGATGCTCAATAGAGTGATGCAGGATGGAATTTCTCCATAAGCTGCCGTGTGAAGTCTATCCTGCTGTGCAAAAGGTCTATCCTGTAGTAACGGTGGTATTGCGGTACCCAAGATTGCGTTCGATTTACATCAGTCGGTTGCGTATCAGTCACGTATCGATTGCTGATCGGATATAGTCTGGTATATTCATGTACAAGTACCAGTATTATTTGTAGATATACTGTACTTGGGAGTAACTAACCGATGAGAGATCAATACGCGATCGCCCGATGTGAATCGAACGCACCCTTAAGTATCTGGGTTTTGCTGCGGTCGCAGCACCAACCATGAATCTTGACGTCACGTCCAAACAGATATCTAAATGTTAACGTGACGTCAGGTTTTTGTGTTGAAGTTGAGACCAGAGCTAAAATCAGATATTTAAGATACCCAAAACCACTCAAGGAGCCTTGTCACACGTTTCGATATATCGAAAAAACTAAAAAATTGTGCGATATTCCCTAAGACTGTGCTTGCGATTTTAGTTTTTTTATGTTAAGCCGCATGCGTGGTCTATGGGATATCGCAAAAAACTATTTTTTTCGATATATCGAAACTTGTCACAAGAGGCTCTACCAACTTAAACGATATATCGCGATATCACAAACTTCTCTTGAAAGTCTTCGAATAAAAAAGGTTTGAGAAAATTGAGAAAACTAAAGAAATTTTAGAGAGGAATTTTGCAATATGACGATACATCGTTTACTATTGTAGAGCCCCAGGATAGACTAAGCATAGCAGCTTATAGAGAAAATTATGTCCTGCAGCTCTACCCTGCATCTATGGGGCTACCACAACATAACGATTCCAAATTTAAATTGGCATATACATGATATGCAAAGACGTAAGAATAGCACTGTTTAGTACATCTATATACACGTGCATACACAAGCACTATGCACTTACGTTTTCACAGATAGTGTGAAAACGGTGCATGCGGTGGAGGTTAGGTCACTCCGTCACCCTGTATGTCTCTAATACTAACAAGGAATTAATAAAAAAAATTATTTTGAATTGATTGTCCTAAATGGTTTTTGCTGATTCTTTTAGAAAACTAAATTACGAACATAATAATAACAGTAATTTAGTACAAGTAGCGGTTACAATTGTCAATCGAAAAAAATGGCCGTACAAGAATTTTCAAATACCAGTTCGACACGGCAATGTTTAGTATACATGATTATAATACTGTGCATTTGAAATGAGATTTTTTTCATAGCTTTACTCCAAGAAGTTTCGTCATTATTAATTAATAAAGTTGGGCTGCCGGTAGTGCCTCATACTTCCCCACATACATACGTATCAACCAATGCTTTTCTTACGTCCCTGTGCTTTTGATCGCGATACTTCGGTACAGCCCGATATCACTCGATGCAGCTCTTTGATTGGTCAGTTATTCTGAACTAAGTATTCCATCGAATATCACTGGAACTAACCAATTAGAGCGCTATTTTCGAGATTTATAGAATAGTATCAGGCTGTATCGAAATATCGCGATCAGATCCCCCAACAGGGGATCAATCGGTGAATTCGATAAATCGGAAAGTGTATTGGTCTTGTTACGTCATTTACTTTTTAAATATGGGATAAAAGGTTAAGTTGACGCCACGTTACTTTGACTTATCTCGTCGAAGTCGACGATTATCGGATTCCCCGATTGAACTACTGAGTTTCTGAGTGTATTGTGACCGGTCACCGGTCGCGATCAACTCTCAAAAAGCCATTAATGTCGATTCCTGGCGAGCGCGCTACAATTTACTTAACTAGTGGAGCCCGTAAGGTAAGACGCATACCTACACCAAATGCCCTCAAACTAGTAGGAAATAGATCGCACACTTTAACATTTTTTTTTTCTGTTACGTGTCTTAACAATCAAATCAAGTTTAAATTCAGCCCGAGTTTTAAGATAATGCATGCCTAGTGGTAAGATACTTTTGAACAAATATTTAATATTACACCCGAATGGCCCCAGTCGAATCCTTTTGCCGGTGTCGAAGTATTTTTTGCACGTCTACACACCCTTTTCACAGCAACGATGGGACATGTGACGTTAAATCACCAAATTTAAGATTTTGCTTTTTATGAAACGTCGTAAATATAATATTTGACCCGATGCTAATTATATTTACGACATGGCTCAAGTTACACGCTCAGCCCTGACACTAGTTTTATACTAAATCTACCACTGTAAACGCAGCCATGTATTTGGCAACTCGATTTTTTTCCAATGGAAAATTAACTCTTAACTTGCAAAAACATTCAGACACCACGAGAATCACGCTAAACTAAGCCAACCTTTAAACAAGAATAGTACTCGTCACTTAGACGTAGCGGTGAGCAAGGACCTGAATAAGCGTATGCTGACAAACCAACTTATGCGATCACCCAGTCCGTCGCAAGAAAAATTAGCAATACACCGAAAGTAAGGATGAAAATTTCACAATTAAATAAACGCAAAGACGCATTCATTATAGATACGGGAGCTGACGTCAATTCCAAAAACATTATTTTTATTGCTATTAAATGTTACTATACATACGGATACAAAAATTCCTCTAATTAGGTTAACCTCTAAAAATATAATAACATTAAAAACAGCGACATCAAACATATTTAATTAAAACCACTTTTTTATGTTTATCAAAAGAAACATCATTTAGTGAGACAGGAATATTTGGAAATTTATTTCCAGCTAAAGATCAAACCAGGCTTTGTTATGACATAAGAACCTTGATATTGAAAAAAAAAACCAAGAAGTCCCATCCCATTTCTATCCTAAAAGAATCAGTATCACGTGACTTTCGACAGAATACCCCGTGATCCGATTGGTCGTGAGGGACGAAAAAAGGTACATTAAAATGTACATATGAGATTAAGTAGACAAGCGCTGGCTACATCTACCGCACTACAGGCTAATTGAGGTCGTTTCATTCGATTGAGCTTAGATTTACTTTTAAAATTTAATCATTCGATTTTGATTAAATAATTATTAGAAATGTGTTTACTTAAAAAAGTTTGGGGGGTTGGCACGCGGAGCGCGCAGAGGGCAAAGCCCCTTAGTATAGTAAGAATTGCATTAACAAACAACGAAGAGCGTGGACGGTCATGGCTCGATACAACAACAGAATGTTTGAGTAATCAAGAAAATTTTCACAAAATTATAGATAATGTTGGTCTAAATAAAGAAAACTCGAAACTTTTGTAATTTTCTAAACATTATAAGTCTACAGAAGTAACTTTTAGTGCAAATTGCGTATATAAAATAAAAGCCAGATTATTCTGAGTTTATTCTTATGAGTTCGAATAAAAATTCCTGTAACGTAAGCTATCAGTCACGGCCAAGCATACATGCACTTAATAAAAACCACTCATGGTATATTAATAGGCAAAGCAGCCGTAACGTATGATAAAGGTCACTGTCTTACGACGGCTATAACCACTATGTAACACTACAGGAGAGCCAGTAAAAATCAAAATTCCTTTTCAAAATCTCGTACCTTTAAATTTAGATGATTCGGGTCATTTGTGTCAGCCTCATTAGGATACATAATTAAAAACATGATAAGAGATCTGATCAAACTAAATAAAATTTAAGATATAAATTATTACCACAGGTACGCGATAATTCGTAAGTATATTAACTAATCCATCCCCTGTCAAACTATCGACTGACAATAAATTATACACCACGCCAGCGCTTATATTAGCGAAGCAACAAAGGTAGACAGTCAAGGGCGACGATGTCGATTTTCTAAAAATATTTTTCTTGTCAACTTTAACTTTTGATCTCAACATCAGTGTATTTTTTTTGAGTAAATAAACCAGCAGTTCCAGCACATACGATTGACTGTGGCCTGTTAACTTAAAAAGCAAGATTATCTATAATATCTGCTATTATGCTTTGCGAAGCATATGGCTTTTTTTTCATGAGTTTAGTATGTAAAAAATGAGACATTTCACAATTCACTCACCTTTGTATTTGTCTAAACAACCAGTTGTACGTATAGAGGATAGCAAACACAATTTTTTTTAAAGTGAATCCGAGGTTTTTAGGAATGAATCGAATTTATCTCTAAAAAAGCTTGACAATCATTTAAGAGCTGTAACATAATGTTGGAAATTATGTACTTTATTTATTTTGTATTTTATGTGCATTAAAAAATCATAGGAGCACAAAAAAGATAAAATTATCTTAAAAAATTTCAAAATAGTATAATTTAATGATATAGGATTGGTAAGTAAAATTGAGCAAAGATAGGAGTCATTGAGCATAGTCATCGCGTGAAGTATTGGCAATAAATAGTATAAATAAATGTATATTTTAATCATCAAAAACATGCATAATCCATGAAATGTTATGTTAATATTGATCTTTCAGTACCCGGAAGATGTTTGCAAACAAGTACATTTTTTTATGACACTACTTTAACGTGAGAATATTAAAAAGCATGAGTGCATGTAAGTTACAATAAATCGTTGTTTAAGTATTGAAGTATTAAGTAAGTTTAATTTTTTTACTCATATTAAGCACCATGAGTGAAAGTACTGTGAATAATTTTCAATTCGATACACTTTGATCGTTCATATTTATAAGCGTAGTATAAATGTCTAGTTACACTTACGTGCCCAATAATCGGAGAAAACCATTTTTCTTTAATTTGGCCAGGAAAAGTTTCACAGAGTAAGTCTCTGAATACAAAAAACTGTTACCTACTTATTCTGAAAAATTACCAAATTTACACTTGGTTTCTCTGGGTTATCTTTATTTAACTGAAAGGCAGCCAAAACTTTTTTCTCTTCGCTACATGCTTGCAGCAAATTTAGCAGCGCAGTTTGATGGACCCGATCTGGAGTGGGTACTGTAACTAAATATTTGTAAATCAGCGTTAAAATAATCCATATTAACAAAAAAAAAAGCCATTTAGGAGAACATGCAAATTAAACACTTTAAATAAAAACAACTTTCAGAAACAGTCACGCTACTCTCGATAACTGGTAATCCATTCAGTCTCAAACACTTTCCGTAATTATTTCGATAAAAATCAGTGGAACACTGTAAGGGCCCATCAATCCTCCTTTGAGCGGAGTAATTATTGGCATCAGAATTATTATACTCTGAGACACATGATTGCATTTGTTTGAATCGGAATGATTCTATGTTAATGCGATTTGATGCATAGGGCTTGAGTGGAAAGTTACTTTGATGTGCACTCATATCACCTACACTTTTTTTGCCACATCAAAAGTGTTTGGGTTACAGTATAATGATCAGTTATCAGGTGGGTAGATGGAGAAATACTCTAGCATAGTTGGAGTAGTTTGGTCTGCAAAGTAATGCATAGTCAGAGAATCGACATGTCTTGATACTGACACATATGTGCTTAATTCGTTGCAATCTAGTAAAATAAAAGACCATGATAAAACTGTACAAGTAAGCTTATTGTAGAAAATGAAAATTAAAAGCAATAATAAAATTTACCACGCTCACTATAACTGTGAGCAGAAGAACCACCATTATAGTTACTTTACTGTAGGTATACGTTATGTACTTTAGCTACGTTACATTACTGCTGTGTGCCACTGATAAATTCATAGCATGTGAAACCTTATTGTAAGTAAAAAATAACATGCAAAGCTGTGTGGCTGATAAAAAAAAAGTGTTTTGAAGAGTACACGTGCGCAAAAAATTTTAATGAAACCCGTTTAACGGCTCAGACGTTACCATCATAGTAAAAACATAAACAAATTTTTTAATATCTTAGGAAACCAACTATAGTTACAAAAGCACTGTATTGAAAAAAAGTTCGGGGTCCTAACTTCCCAAAATCAGCATGAGCTGAGGTATCAAATTATTAATATCCTTTAATTTGAAAATCAAAAAATGAATTTATCGATGATTATTACTCCTACTTTATTTCCCAGCTTCTATTTAAGCTAGAGGGCTATAATTTATCGTATAGGCAAACATTTATTAAATATTAAATGTTAACTAATGAAATCCTCTTAATAATAAACAACCAACCATAAATGTTACTAAATGCCTATTTTGCAACAACTGTAACTAAGCAAAGACCACAATATTCATGTAGAAAACGGCAGGTTACCTTACAATTATGTACACTGAAGAAAATTGTAACGTATAGAACAATTTACTCGTACACAAGTCGAATCGGCAAAAGCATGAGCATTATACTGTGTTCTCAATTTATACTTATTTGAGTAAGTTAAATATTAGAGCAATTCTTAGAATACACAAAAAATTAAACAGTATTGTACGATTGAGAAAAGACAAAACTTAAAAAATAAATAATACTAATGTATTGTATGAGATCTTTTGTGGTAACTGCCCCATAAAATATGTGGGAGAAACAAAGACAATATTGAAAGAAAGAACAAGAGAGCACAAATATAATTACAAAGTGAAAATGCCATATTTATACATCAAATAAATAGCAGTCATACTTTGAAGTGGTATGGGATCAAAATTATTGAAAAAGAATCAAATTAAAAGAAACGGTGGATATTTAAAATGCTTCATATAGTTTGTAACAGTCACAATATTAATAAGAGAGAGGACATCTACGACTTAAGCTATACATAGGCACATTAGCTACACAAGTTTTTTTCAAATTTGTACATTTGTAGTTACGCGTATGTACTTCTATGAGTAGTGTCATTCGCGTCATTGTACTGCGCTTAAAATGTGTGTATGTGCGTGTGTTCGACAACACTTTGACAACAGAGCACAATGCTGACGCCCTTGCCGATTCGACTTACGCACGAAAAAGTCGTTTACTACGTTTATAGTTTTACCTGTATAATATCAACACATTTAAGTTTTAAAAGATACGTAAAAAATCTCTCCATGTAGGATGATGTTATAAAAGCAGCTTGAAAATTACTTCCAAGATAAAGTCGATTAAATATAACTGGAAAGTACTAGAGGAAATATAAATAGAATTCTGAACGGTATATACATACGTTTAAGCTATAGTTATTAATGTTTAAGTGATAGGTCTAATGAAAAATTGATCATGAGTAAAATAATTGTGTCAAGCAATAACGAAATGTATAAGCTTTGCGATATCATTGTGATTGATACTTAAACTAAAGTTAATTCTGAAGGAACAACATAAGTTCAAAATATGTATTTGTTGTGCATTGAACTTACAAACTTAGTCATGAGCCTCAGAATAAAAGAATTATTATCGCACACTGGCTGTTGAGTGCGAGAGATAAATATTATATTTTATAAAATTTTGTAAAATATGACAAGGCCAACTCTAAATACACACAGGAGCACGGTACATAGGTAACAAGGTGAAGTTGTTTACAACAATACATAGTAAAACCAAACAAAACACAAAGACACATACACTTATACTTTGCATGTTCTTATCAATGTAGTATAGTATGCCAAATAATGGCAATTAAAATTATTTGTATAATATATTTCAAGAACTATTTACTTACTTTGTTACTTTTCTTCGATATCGACAGTCGTATACGCAGTTACGTTACTCAACTGTATTAAAAGAAAGACTGAGAACCTTCGAAAACCTTTGAACTTCAACGGTTCGAACGTTCGACGTCCGGGACGCCCACAGTCGAGCTAGAGCGCTTAAAGCTTTAAAGTATCATAGTCAGTGCTGCTTCAAATTCGGATGCTTCGTAGTTAGAGTTGTGGGACTTCTATATTCAATGAAACGCAGTTCAAATATTTTAAAACTGAAGTACGTCTGCATTCGAAGTCTCACAATTTGATTTTAGAGTTGTGAGAGCTCCATGATGTCAAGCTACTTCAATTCCAAAACATCTGAATTATTTTAGTTGAATCCTTCTTTCAATGTACTTATAGTTCTATGAAAGACTTATTTGCATCCTAGGCGGTGTAAAAGTATGTATAAACATATGTATTCAGAGGTAAATATTCAAGCAGGTATGAGGTTGGTGGTGAATATACGGCAAAATAACGGAAAAGATGCACAGTGGGAAATAAATGACTTATGTTTGAAAAAAAATTAAAGCTATTTTTTTTGGTATTTAAAAAAATTCAAAACATGAAAATTTCAGAAAATGCCTAACAGCTTTTAAAAAAATAGTATTTTAAAATATTTGATTATTGTACAAGCTTTGATTACTTTTTACCACTAACTTTTTACTAACATGATATATTATTATTTTATTGTTAAACCATGAAACTTAAAAAAATATTGTGTTGTGATAGGCGTGGAGTTTACTAAAAAACGAGTGCTAAGAATGTGTTCTTGTATATAACCAAGATTCCTGTAGAATGAGTCAATGTAACCTTAAAAAAACAAAAATTTTTGATGCAGTTGAAAGTTACGACCTTAGCTTAAGAAGCAAATTCAATAACATGAATGTTTAATTGATAAGACCTAATTTTTTTACTCTCACATTTATTAAGACTTTACTAGGAGTAGAATATGGTGTACTTCTTACCTCAATAAGACTAAGACTATTTACTAACATTGTTTTCAAGGTATACAAATATGAGAAAATTCTCAACATTTGTAGATTCTTTCTAATTTTTCGATCATTTTTTTTAACATCCACCCTGTAATTTTAAAACACATGAGAAATTTTAAAAATTTCTAATAGATCGAATAAAAATTGTAGCTGAAATATATAACCTTAAAAATAGCTGTATCAAAATAATAATTTTTAGAAAAATACTTTATCTTTATTATAATAAGAGCAAAACGTTGTTTTAATTTTCAATGTTTACATTTTCACTTTATGTCTACATTATATCTACAATGATTTTGACTTTTTTAAAAAAAAAAAAAAAAAAAAAAATTAGGAATCAGACCTGTGTCATAAAACTTTTCAGTTTCTTAATCGTTAAATTTTCACAATTAATATCTTTAATTTTAAGTAAATTTAGCTTTTGTAGTAAGGTCACGTTTCTTTTTTTTCTTCTACACGCCAGGAAGTAATAAGAGGATCTCATGATATTAACATGTAATGCATAAGATCTGTATTTGTTTATCTCTAGTCAATCATTTTACTGGGCAACAATCGTGCTTTTCAAAAAATTTTGTTGTATCATTCATGTGGCTTTTTCAAATAGTAATCCATTGGTAATTAAAAGTATTCCATAATATTGTGACGTAGGGAAGATATTGGTAAGAAGGTGCGTCGCGAGAATGATCAGTATATATATATTTTCTTGAACACTTTTATTCTAAATACCCATCTGTAAGGCAAAGTTGCGCGTGTGGTTCCGTTCTAGGCTCGTTATATCATTCTGTAAATATTGCTCGACGTCTTGATTCGGTAACGCTCGAGTCCCTTGGTAACGCCAGACCCTCTTAACAGAGATTAGTAGGGAGATTGCTGACTGCCATGCTACGGAGTGTGCCCACTTTTTTCCAGTGGTTCGAGCGCCCCGCCGCGGCCAAGCGGCCAAACCAGGCACACGTTTTTTTTTTATTTGCGAAGCACGGTAGGGATATGAGAAGAGTGGATTCGCGTGGAAATGTCCATATTGGCGCACATTTTGAAGACGCGTGGAAGGGGTATACCGAATGTGCGCGTACGAGGAGAGGAGTGGAAATGTCGGCTATATAGCTGTATATATCTGAACGCACAGCCAAAGCAAGCGACGATACGAGTTTTTCTTTTTTGAGAGTCTTTTGACTCTGCAACCGAGTACTATGAATATATTTAACTGACTTGCTCTCGCTCTGGCTTTAATGTTATCTATAAATCTTATTTAATTAAATCGTGGAACTAAATGCTCATTAATTATATACACAGAATTTTGATTTCAATACATTATTTTTTAACTTTTCCGTACTCTTAAAATTCCCAAATCCATTTATGTTTTCAAAAAATTCACCACTAATTTATTATATTAATTTCACACATCCTAACTGCTGTAAACTGTAGGACAAGCTCTGGAGGGTATCCATGAGCATATGTGACTTTGAAAGAGTCACCTTCCGTTCTTCGGATAGGTAAGATGATTAAGGCTTATGCCCCTTTATAGATTGTTTTGCACTTAAGGGTTCAAATCCACTTCATGGTAGATGTTTTTATTTTTTTTTTATTTTTTTATTCAATGTATCATTTTGTCTTCATTTCTTTTATTTATGTTTCGTTAAAAATATAAATTTATATATATGTAGTCAACATTCTTTTTCGGATACATCAAAACAAATTAAATTAATATTGTTACTTTGATACAAGGCAATTCAATAATTTTATGATACTAAAATAACTTTTAAGGATTTTAACATAATTTGTGTATTCTAAAACTCCAAAAAGAAATTGTGAACATCCTATTTACGACAAAAAAAAAGCCGAAGGCAGAAGAAAACTCATACTTTTACTACGATTATATCAAATATGATCATTATCAGTAAAGTTCAACTGACATCCAATTATACGTGAATATTTAACTACGTACATATATTATATTTTTGTGCTTATATTTACATTCCTTATCAATACCTTGTGGTTATTGCGTTGACAAAATTCGTACTACATATATATGTACAAACATGAAAGTAGATTCTTTAGTTTTATAAATAGACCGTATTTTAAATTAAAGAGTCATACAGAGACTGAACAAAGCTTTTTTTATTCAACACATACTAGTTTCAACCACTTGTAAATCTAGAGTATGGTTTAAAAAAAAAATTTGTATTCTAAGTAAACAATTATTCTTTTTACCTATAATCAATTGTAATTGTAATTTTTCAGAAATAGTTACCAACATTTTTGACAGTGCGTAAATCATATACAGTTAACAAAAATTTTTTTTCCTTTGTTTGGAAGGTGGCACTATATATATTTTTATAGATGAATAACTTTACAAAATATTAAAATTTTACACTTAAAATTGCTCTTTTAACTATCGCAATCGATCAATTAATTTTACATCGTATGCAACACACAATGATTCACATAAATTTATTCGATTGTTTGTAGTTGATAAGATAAACCATCAAAAAACGGTGAAGCTAGGCTTCCCCAATTTTAGTATACTTATTTCAACTATAATAAACCCTAACAATTTAATTTTTTAAAAGAATCTTAAGAAAATCTCAAAAGTTATGAGTAAAAATGTGCATTTTCCGACAAGTCCATCTAAAAGCATGTGTATAAGTGGCCAACTTCGCGATTTTATTTCTCAAAAATGGTGTATCTAGGCTCTTTGAAATTTTAACATGTTATTAATGATACTGAAACATACCTATACAAATTTTTTCAGAAATTTCTTAAAACAATGAAATATCACAACATCCCCAGTAACTTAATCGAAGTTTTTGCTAGCAGAAATAGACCCAGACTCAGTTTCTACTAATATAGAAATTTGTAGTTAAAAAATTTTTTTAGTTCTCACAATTCCTGATTCTAAATAATTTATTACGTTAGCATAATAAAGAGTCTTCTCAGAGTAATAGGCGTAAAAGAGCCTTTTCAAACTGAATATAAGAAAGAGCCTTTAATTTTTATTTCTCCAATTTTAAGTTGGTACTACATTTATGTGTGTATACGTATAATTGATCTATAAAAATAAATACATTACTACCTTAAAATAGAAGTAAACAAATTAGTTAAAAAGGCATTGATATCTTTTTGTTGAACTCCTCGTTTTGCTCTCCAGTATGGAATGAATGTGTGGATTCGTACAGAGGTACGAGACCAACCGAGAGCTGGGTGAGGAGCAAATAAGAACTTAAAAATGTTGAAGAATAATCTTGAGCGACGTTTCGTTGGGCTTAATTATACCAATCGACGCCGACACCTAAGTGCGAGTGTACCTCCGTATAAAAAGGCTTTTTCTTTTAGTTTAAAAGGACTTTATTCTGCCTGAAAATTCAAAAAGGCTCTTTCTTGACTTTTACTCTAAAAAGACTCTTTCTTGCACTCACCCGATGGTATCATTGTTAAAAGTATTACGATGCTTTTCCTGCATTCAATATAAATGATTTAACTTCCTTTATAATCTACAGCCTAAAAATATGTTTATTACAATCATCACCCTTAAAGGTAATTCATTTTTTTTTGTTTTTAACAAAATACTGCGGTATTGTAAAAAATGTTTAGTCTCAGAATCTTGCCAAATAAATTTTATTACTTATTCATCCAACTGTTTCATTCATTATTGTTCTTCTGGCTGTCTAAAAATAGATAAAAGTAGCACACCTTATTCAAAATTTGCAAACAATTTTAAAATATTTACAAAACTATTTTGTATTGTGTTCATCAAATTTAATTACTGATTAAAATTTCAACATTAAGTAAATAGCAGTAAACGGGCAGCTTTTTTTGTCGTAAATAGGATGTTCACAATTTCTTTTAGGAGTTTTAGAATACACAAATTATGTTAAAATCCTTAAAAGTTATTTTAGTATCATAAAATTATTGAATTGCCTTGTATCAAAGTAACAATATTAATTTAATTTGTTTTGATGTATCCGAAAAAGAATGTTGACTACATATATATAAATTTATATTTTTAACGAAACATAAATAAAAGAAATGAAGAAAAAATGATACACTGAATAAAAAAATAAAAAAAAATAAAAACATCTACCATGAAGTGGATTTGAACCCTTAAGTGCAAAACAATCTATAAAGGGGCATAAGCCTTAATCATCTTACCTATCCGAAGAACGGAAGGTGACTCTTTCAAAGTCACATATGCTCATGGATACCCTCCGGAGCTTGTCCTACAGTTTACAGCAGTTAGGATGTGTGAAATTAATAAATTAGTGGTGAATTTTTTGAAAACATAAATGGATTTGGGAATTTTAAGAGTACGGGAAAGTTAAAAAATAATGTATTGAAATCAAAATTCTGTGTATATAATTAATGAGCATTTAGTTCCACGATTTAATTAAATAAGATTTATAGATAACATTGAAGCCAGAGCGAGAGCAAGTCAGTTAAATATATTCATAGTACTCGGTTGCAGAGTCAAAAGACTCTCAAAAAAGAAAAACTCGTATCGTCGCTTGCTTTGGCTGTGCGTTTAGATATATACAGCTATATAGCCGACATTTCCACTCCTCTCCTCGTACGCGCACATTCGGTATACCCCTTCCACGCGTCTCCAAAATGTGCGCCTATATGGACATTTCCACGCGAATCCACTCTTCTCATACCCCTACCGTGCTTCGCAAATAAAAAAAAAATGTGCGCCTGGTTCGGCCGCTTGGCCGCGGCGGGGCGCTCGAACCACTGGAAAAAAGTGGGCACACTCCGTAGCATGGCAGTCAGCAATCTCTTTACTAATCTCTGCCTCTTAATAGCGATCGACTACCAAAGACCAAGAGCACGGATCAATTCCCGAATGCGCGAATGCCCGACTGTCGTGATTTAAGGCTCGCTGGGCCTTATATTACCTTGTTCCCCACCTGTTGATGCCTTCTTGATAAAGTAGCCTCGCTGTTACTAGAGAGAGGCAGTATGATATGCCGCGACGTCGTCGCCCTCGATGACGCTGACCTTTCAATTTATCCAGAGTTGAACCTGTAGACTTGCTTACGATTGTGCGTGTGTGTGCTGTGCTGTATTCTGTTGTCTGGGTTATTTATGTAGATTAGTATTTCCCACTTATCCTTCCGTTTAATAGTAGAGAACTACTGTTCCTATCACATTAATACTTTCGCTCTTCTAATCATTCAGTCTTCTCTCATTGTGTGTTTAGTGTATAAGAATATTGATTTTGTATGCGTTTTACCTTATATTACTATTATAACTAAAATTGCCGCGAATTAGGCATCTGCTTAAGACTACATTCTATGAAGTGTTGTTTCACATACAAAATAATAAATTTGGAACTATACAGTACGTTATTTTACATGGAGTTCCTATTTTGTCATTTCCCATACATCTATTTATTTTTTGTTTATTTTGCAAAAAAAATTCCCATACAAATTTCTTACCATTAGCATAAACGAGAAAAAGAAATTCTTCCTTGTCTTTGTCCTACGGAGTGTGCTCCCCGATACAGTCAAGCAAATACCGGCGCTCATTTTCGTCTGCTTAGTCTTATAATTATAATAGCTACAATTACCATGTATTGTAATTGACAATAGGCAGTTTTATTTATTTTTTTTAATTTTTTTATTACATTAAACTTTGACATCAGTTTCTTGACATTACGTATTTTGGAAAAAAAAAAAATTCTTTCTGAGTCTTCTTCTACGGTTTGCGCCCCCCGATACAGTTGAGCCACTCCCGGCGCTCATTCTCGTTTTTTTCATTAAATGTTATTGTCATTATTACTCTCATAATATTAATACCTTATTATTTATATTATCACTACGGAATTGTTGTTAAAATAAAGTTTTAAATGTCATTGCAATATGCTCGTTATTTTACTTTTGTATTACTTATTATTTTGTATTCCTTAATTTTATTTATTTTTCCTCCGAAAATGAGGATCGCACTATTACGTCACGTGTTTTATGCGGACTCGCGACCCTTGAAGGATGTTTTCGTGCTGATTACTGGGATGTTAATTAGGCGTCTTGGAGTCTACTTCTGCATTCCAATGGATGTTGACTGAGGCGCTGACGAGTTTACTGCTATAGTCCCATCTCTTTCAAAGTTGTTTCCACGCTGACTACGTGCGAGCATTCTATAACATATTAGTAGTAGGGCCCTATGATAGAAAAGGTACTTATACATAAGAAAAATAAATCCCGTTTCCGCGATTATCAGTCCTGCCATTAGGTAAACGAGCCATTTAAAATTTGTAACTTCTCTTCATGTTTGTTGAATTTCCGCGAGCCCGCGGGCTTTTTTAATAATCTCCCCTAAGGGTGTCCCATCAGCTAGAGGGTTGGTCCTGGAGTGCCCTTGTTTATTAATTAACTTAAGTTCTCCTTGTGCTAATAGTGTGTTAACATCATCTGAAACTCCCTTATTTTTCACTGTTCCATCTAGTTTTTCTAATATTTTATTGATGTTCATGTTTGCCATCCCAAAGTAGGTGGTATTAAGCCTTTCCTCTATATTTAACGTAGCTGCTATGAGCGCATTCTTGTTGTGAGCAGCACAGCCTTTATTAAGTCTTAGAATGCCAGTGCCTTAAAGTGAAATTGTCCTATGGTTTGAGCCATAGCACTCTATAAACAGTGGCTCCTCTTGTACCGTTGTAAAAGCCCAAAGGTTTGGTGCATGGAATCGGGCCCAGTATGTATCTTGTAGTTTCACAATTTTAACCGAACATTCTTTCCAATCGCTTATGCTGTGATGTACTATAAACCGTGCTTTGCACAAATGATGTTGCCCTATCTCTCTTATTGGTTCCGTATGGTCGCAGATAAATAACTCGAACAATTTCTTACAGCTGAAGACTTTGAGAGCTGTTATTGCCATGTATGTGTTGATTTTCTTATTTATGGCCATCTATTCGTGCTCCGGCCATATATAGGAATAAGTACTTGAACTGACGAGGCCTTTCTACTTTATCGGTAGAGGCGAAATTCTGCATAAATCAGCGTAGTCTTTATCTAACAGCAGGATGCTTATGTGGTACATTAACTAATTGTTCTGCATCAAAATTGTTAACCTAGATATATCTGTTATCTCAAGCGGACTTATCTGAGATCCCGCTCCCGGAAAAATCAGCTCAGATCTAGATAGTTCTGCCTGTATTCTGGAGTTATGAAAAATTGCAGGTGATATGAGCCTCGGATGTACTAGTCCTTTTGTTGCAAAGAGACTGCATTTATTATGGAATCACAGTCTGTCATGTACTGCTTCACGCTTCTATCCAGTGTATTTAAAGCTGCAATTGTTAAACTACGTTTTTTCTATAAGCCGTTCATATTTTCCATTTTCTTTATATCTGCTTCTATTTTCTGCACCCTGTCCTCTACATCACTTACTCTGTTAGACATTAATTCTGTCTGTGTGGTCAGGAGGTTTGCTATATTATGTGTACTGTTTTTATTTAAGTCAAGCGCACCTGTTAATGCTTTATGATCGTCACTTCTCAACGTTCCAAATAGAAATTTTAGAATAGTTTCCTCCCAGGGCATCATTGCTCTTTTATGGCGGTTGTCTATTCCCTGTAGCAGGTTTATTATTCGCTTGTAGGACTCCATTGCTTGCGTTATTTCATCTCCTATTGTTTGTAGTCTGGACTACTGAGCGGCTTTAGGCAATAGTTGTTCACTTTTTTCCACAATTGTCTGCATATCAATTTCAATTTGGGTCTCAGCGAGAGATAGAATGATAAGTCCATTTTTTGTACGATTTTCCAATTCGTGCTGGTTATAGCCAACAGGGAAATCTATTCCGCGATTAATTCTGAACTATTTTGTATTTGTGTTATCAACCACTGTAGCTGTTCTGGTACCTCCAATTGTGCCCTGCAATACATAAAGCTGTTAGCTATACATTGCACACTACGGGCCCGCGCTTAAGGGGGCTCCATCGCCTACTGCGGTAGTCAATTCAGTGACTATTGATGCGATGTCACTAGATGAAAGCTTCCTTTTATACTAGTAGTATGTTGGTAATCAAGTTTGTTTTATTTTCCACTGAATCCACCTGCTATTATATATAGTTTACTACATATTTATACAGTCAGCTGTCAAATAATTTAATATTGATAATTACTATAATTTACTGCGTTATTACCCAACAAATGAAAATTGAAAAATCATAAAAAATTTCATGTTATTTTACAAATTCAAACTTTTTTTATTGCGCGCGCTCCCTAAACCAATATGGTCGGCAGTATTTGTCATTGCACTCACCGAACGTAACTGCAGACCAAAATAGTATTTTAGCTATTTTATCAATTTTTTTTATCGCCAACGCCTATAAAGTCACCCAGTTTCTTAAAGATGAGAGTGTCAGGGTTAAGATAAGTGTATTTTTTTGCTTGTACATTCCATTTAAGTAGTTTAATTGATCGTCAAAGGTTTGCTTCAGGTCTTCGGCCATAAGAGTTTGTGTTAAGCAAGCTCGAAAAGTGCTAACTTTGTATTGAATTATCTCCAGATTTTAATCGCCTACCCATAAAAATAAAGATACCATTGGAGTCAGCGCAATCTCAACTTTAATAATATACCTGTCAAAGTTCTTGTACATTCCGTGATGGAGACTCCTTAAGTCTCTGTGTTTAATACTTGTCCTAACACTATTGATACCCCATCGATAAATATTTATTTGAGTGTATTACCGTATGTCCCTTACCCTTTCTTTCATATTTCCCCCTGATTCGGTCAGCGTTAAGCTGCAAGTGTGGCTCTCTCACTACATGAAGAGTATACAATAATAAACGTATTTTTTAATTATCTTGCTTTTCTTTTTGTACTAATATTATTGCCTATTTATTATTTTTATTTATATAAGTATTTATGTAATTTTTTTTTTTTTTTGTTCCCGTGCGGCTTCTACCCTAAAACATACAACAATAAGAAATGGATACTTCTCTTTATGATTCTTACGTTCCATCTCTTTGCAAACTACTTCATAAACCACTTGAAAAGACAGGTGAGAGAAAAAAAATTCACCCGTGAGCGTGCTCGATGCGCGACACCTAATTACCTTTTTGAAGCCTAATATTTCGTACAGGCAATGACAATAGCCCAAGCAATATTTTTACTACACGAGAAAGTTGTACATCGCATGTCAAGTCGGGAGTATAGCTCTACCCTTACATATCGCGGTGCGTATGTGCTGCTTAAAAACTATGTACTCTATCATGAAATATTTATTACATTATTGTGCTGCTAAAAACAAAGAACAAATAAGTGCTAGTTGATTACGATCATACAAAGCTGTTTACATTCGACATTCTTACAAAACTATTGCGAAGAAAGAAAAAAAAAGAAGAGAAAAGAATTCCTTTTTGTTCGTTCTTTCGAGAAAACATCGTGAATACTGCTTTCTTCTCTCTTAAACAGCTACGGTTCGTAGTAAATACTTAAAATACTAGCCTAGTTGTCATTCCCTTATGCACGCTGTTCAACATCCATGCAAACGTGTTCACTTCATTCTGTCATATCGTATGACGCTGTGTATTACTCATAAAAGAAAGGCACATGTCGTGCTGCGGGATTTTGTCGTCTTATCCCCCTTTCCTCCTTAGTTTCTTTATTATTTCTCGCCCTGGTCCTGTCGAGTTGCGTTCCCTGGATTTCTCTCCAGTGCTCTTTGATTCTTTTGCTTGTCAAGTATTCGGCGTCCGTTGGTTTTGGCCCTTGCTTATTCGATT
Organism: Copidosoma floridanum; assembly: GCF_036245765.1. Classification (NCBI taxonomy): domain Eukaryota; kingdom Metazoa; phylum Arthropoda; class Insecta; order Hymenoptera; family Encyrtidae; genus Copidosoma; species Copidosoma floridanum. The sequence goes on along the minus strand of NW_028321892.1, from coordinate 4,030,323 downwards.
CAACACACTTTTTTCTTTAAACATTACCTCCCTTTCATTATTTCTTTTTTTTATATATCATGTCATCCTTCTTTGAAAACGCGTCCCGTTTTGTGAGCTGACTCCGAGACTTCGTGAGCTTGCCTCACAATAATACGCGCAATCCGAAGTTCGTGGCTGGAGATGGCAGCGTATGCACTGTCTTGGACGGGGCCGTGATGGAGGAGGCCTTGGTGTGCCGCGAATGTACCCATGTAAGTACAGCTGAACTTTCTTTGTATCAATTATTTCGTATATGTAACCGTTTGTAAATCCCTTGCCTTTCTTCTTTAGTCTATTGTTCTGTATATTTATCGGCAAGTGCCATTCGTCGGACGTTTTTAAGGGGCCCAGCTCGTGATCATGGAGAAGCAGACGGCGATGGCACCAATTGTCTGCCCAACTCACGAAGCGGTAGGTATCCTGTTAGATACATCTACTTATTCAGTTATCCCTCTTTTTCTTTATGTGTGCATTTCATGATCTTCCTGGTTTTTGTATAACAGTTAGGGACGCGGTTGGTCGTCGATCCCTACGAGTTTTTCGGCCTCCCTTGACCCCTGCGTTAGCCTGGATAACCATCCGATGCCTTGTCTCTGCCGGTGCAAAGGTATAAGTATCGTGGGGGCGTCGCGTACTGCAACATCTACTGCCCGTTCAAGCAGTTGTTTGTGGTGATATTCCAGGACTGCCCCTGGGGTCCTCCTCTGCCTTCCTCGGGCCGGGGCATCCGAACCCGATGTGACGACTTGGAGCCCAGGACGTCCTATGCCGTCGTATTTTCTGTCAGCTAACGTTGATTTTACTGTTTGTTCTTGGATTTTCCATTTTTTTTTTTTTTGTAGGTCCAGCCCGCTGATGGTGGGCTATTCGTTGTAAACAGAAAGGCTACGGCGCCCATATCTTGCGTGAGCTGCCACGGTGTCTTTGGTGCCCAGTCGACTTTGCTCGAACTGGGCTATGTCCAGCCTATATGAGGAATACCGGGGGCAGCTATCGAGCGTCGGTCCCAGGGGCGGGGACAAGGACGGGAGGATGCTTAAATGGGTCAATATAAAAAAGAGAGAAGAAAATAAAATGAAAAAATTTAACGACAGAACTCGCGTATACATGAAAAAAAATAAATAAAATAAGCCCCTTTTTTTAAATAATATTTTTTAAAAGTTTACCGAAACGAACGGTTCTCAAGTTTTATTGTACCGGTCCTCAATTTTTTTTGTGCGCCGTTCTGTTATACAACTTTTCTTCCAGTTTCCAGAAAAGAACACTTAGTTCTATTTAAATTACGATAACTTACACACTAATTTTAATAAGACCCTCGCATTAGTTTGTTACCATTCGTCTTCTTTTAAGTTGTACGTGTCTTAATAATAATATTTTTATAAGAGTATATAATGCAACCTTTACTTCGAAAGGTCGTCGGTCTGCAATAATGTGCGTATTTGTTATATAATTCTTTTTGCTACTTTATTGAAATGCTTGCATTAATTTGATACAATCTATTATTTGTTGTATATAATACCGCACTAATGTGTGTCCAGCGAAAAAAAGCAGTTAAAAAGAATTCTCTTTTATTCTGTACGTGGATGCAGAGTGATCTACTATGCAGATTACTCTCTAAATATATCAGAAAATACACAGCTCTTTGGTGTCAACGTGTTTTTTTTTTTTTTTTTTTTTTTTTCTTTCTTTTCCTACGCTAGTCTCCGTATTTATTATCCTAGAGACCGTTTTTTCCCATTTTTGATTAACAAATTACTTAAATAAGGTGGCGCTGTATACGCCCCAATTTTGTGAAGCTTTAGTAATTTGACATATTAAAGTCCTATTTTATTCGTTTATCATATCCCCCACAATATTTCTCTTATCATTGCCTGTACTATTTGCTGGTCTTACCCCTGCCTCTCCTTTTCTATAGTTCTTTCAATCTCTTCCTCATTTTCTACTTGTATTTTCACACGCGTCTAAAAGCCACGAAAATTTTGTTCTAAGCCTACTTAATCCCTTCTTTCTGTCATATTTTCCCGCCACGTCCAGGGGCCGCAAAAATTGTAAGCAGAGTCGAATGTTCAAGTCTGTACCTTCGTGGCCTTTATCCTGTTTGCATCCTCTGGCAGTGACTTTACCATAAAATTTTTTTTGATTTTATCTACGTGGAAAACTCTTATTTCGTGACTTTTCTGTAGTTTTACGTTTTTGTTTGTATAATCAATAGCTGTTATTTTATATAGGCCCTCGTATTGCGAATCATATTTACACTTTCATGGCTCTTTGAGCACGTAAACCATTTCTCCCTCTAAGAAATATCTTGTATTCAGTTGGCAGTCACTGTAATACTTCGATCGGTATTTCGAGTGAACTTGGTTCATTGCTGCGATGGTTCTCATTTCTGTCAGGGTTTGAACTAACTCTTTGAAATATTCATCCGAAGTTTGGCCCTTAGGTGGCAGTTCGATACTAGATGGTGTTCTTGCTCTTTGTCCGAAAAATAGATCGTGCGGTAGATATTCTGTACTATAATGGTCCGTGGTAATATATGAGTGCATGCACATAGATAAATGTTCGTCCTACTAATTATTTTGTTCTACGTAGGCCTTGATGTACCCCATGAGAATATGATGCATACGTTCGATGGTACCGTTCGTTTGTAGGTGGAATGCAGTGCTGCCCATTTTGTCTATTTTGAACAGCCTTGCAAGTTCATTCATACTTTTGCTCATGAAATGACTGCCTCGGTCCGATAATAAATGTTCCGGCGGCCCAAAGTACTCTATAGACTTATTTGTTATCGCTCTTACCGTTTCTTCGGCCGTTGCTCTCTTCACAGGTGCAAGAACTATAAATTTTGTTAGCCAGTCTTGTATAGATAAAATATGTGTATACTAATTTGCTAAAGGTTTACTGATGGGCCCGTAAAAATCCATAGAAATTTTTTCGAACGGTCTTCTCGGTGTAACCGTGATAAGCATGGCATGTTTCGTTTTAATTCGGATGAGTTTTTTCATTCGGCATGATGTGCATCCCAGGATGACTTGTCTCACATCTGGGAGCATATTTCTCCAGTAGTAGTCTTTGGCAATTCAGTTATATGTCTTATTAATTCCCTTATATCCACCTATTGCCGCTTCGTGGTATTCTATAATAATTTTGAATCTTTCATATGCTCGTGGGATTACCAGAGAGTTCGTGTAGAGTACTGCTGCCAGTCTTATATCTTTGAATATTTCCCTAAAGGTATCGACAAAGCAGCCCCACAGAGTCTGATTGAGGATCGCTAAGTCCCGAACGATACACGTGGTTTTTATTTTATTTGCTACTATTACCTCTTTAAGGAGCTTAATACATTTTTTAATGTTTGATTTAAGCGCGGTTTCTTTAAAATGCTGCTCTACATACATGTGCATGATTTTTATTCTCCTTGCGTTTATTTTTTTAGTTTCTTCTACGCTTCTTTCTTCGTTGTTCATACGTGTCGGATTAATGTATCCCCTCTCATGCAGCGCTTCCCCCAAGCTTTCAGCATTGTCCCCTTTAACGTCTTTTGAATGCACCCGGTAAATTTCTTCGTAATCTACACGGAGAGATCTCTGGTACTACGGTAGTATGTATAGCCGCGTGCAACAGTAGTATAGTGCGTCGTATACGACTGTAGCGCCCGCGCGCCACAACGAAAGTATATGGCTTCTGCTACCGTAGTATACAGGCCTCCGTGCAACTGTAGTGCGTGAACTATACTACCGTTGCTTCTGCCTTATACTACAGTTGCAACGCTGATATACTGAATTGGTATATTACTCCGCTTACCAACTTTGCTCGGGAGCCATACCAAATCGGTATTGACCCCAAGCAAATGTGCACACACACACATACACACATATAAGTGTATATATATGTATATGTACGTCGTTTGATGCGGCGGCGGCGGTGCTGCACTATACATATATATCTATAACCTCGTGTTTGCCGCTCGTTGGAATGTATACGTACATATATATATATTTTTTTTTTACAAATTATTGCAAAATACGTACTGCTATTTATACAAGATTAATTTCATTGTAATTGACAAAAATAAATAGTTAAAATATATACGTTGCTATTTGTAAATAAAATTAATTTTCAAATGATTTATTGTTAAAATACATGTTTTTCATTATGACTATCCTTTATTCAATTGCCTAATACAATACAAGTCCTTTTTTGCGAAACAGAGGCTATCAGCATGAACCTTATTTTTGCAATATACTATTGAGGGCTATTTTAGAACGCGTAGAGCTGTTGAAAACGATGTATGTGTATTTAATTACTATTTCAATTCAGATAAAATTACCTATTGTATACATTATTTTCAGCAGCGCATATATATGCGTTTATTAGATCCCATCCAGTGTATAGTAGTATGCTATACTGTATGAAGCTCGAGAAAATATTATATTGTTTGTTGTATGTATATATATGTATATACATCCCAACGAGCGGCAAACACGAGGTTATAGATATATATGTATAGTGCAGCGCCGCCGCCAACGCCGCCACCGCATCAAACGACGTACATATACATATATATACACTTATATGTGTGTATGTGTGTGTGTGCACATTTGCTTGGGGTCAATACCGATTTGGTATGGCTCCCGAGCAAAGTTGGTAAGCGGGGTAATATACCAATTCAGTATATCAGCGTCGCAACTGTAGTATAAGGCAGAAGCAACGGTAGTATAGTTCACGCACTACAGTTGCACGGAGGCCTGTATACTACGGTAGCAGAAGCCATATACTTTCGTTGTGGCGCGCAGGCGCTACAGTCGTATACGACGCACTATACTACTGTTGCACGCGGCTATACATACTACCGTAGTACCAGAGATCTCTCCGTGTAGCAGCTTTACTTCCGGAACAGGCACGTATTCTATCTCGTTACTCATATTAATGCATTCTGCAACTCAATACCCTTGAAAATTTCTGGCTATAAAGTTTCCAAATAATAATCCTTTCTCCATCTCTTGGAGGGGTATCCAGCCATATTTTGCTTTATTCTTGCTTTTTATTATTCAGGCATAAATTATTTGTCTCGATATTGCAGGTATTTTGAAACACCCAAGCTTTAACAGTGGTATCTCTACATCATACAATCTAATCATTTTCTCGGCGGCTCTTATGTGGCCCAAGTATCGCTTAAAAGTATCCCACCCTATCATTCCTTCCACGTCAATAGGGAAGTGATGGGGGACGACATGTGATATGCACTCCAATCCGTGCAACTGAGCCTGTACTGTGCCCAGTGTTTTGCGTGCTCCGTGAGTCACGCCGATAATAGCCACTCGATACTTACTGTCTATAAGCATGTCTGTGCTAAGACAATTTTCCTTTATAATCAAAATCTCTGCGCCTGTATCCGCATAAAAAGTCGCCTTTCCATTCTTTAACTGTGGTTCCCGTAACTGGACCGACGGTGGCATATGCCCTGTTCCCGAAAGTTTTATAGTTATTTTGGGAAGCTGCTCTATTTTATTGTCACACTCTGAAAGCTTGGGATCGTCATCCTCTACACGTGTGTTCAGCGTCTTTATCCGATTACTCTTTCTGCGGGCCCCATTGCCTTTCCTCGTGCGTCTTCCCTACTGTTGTGTAGGAGTGACTTCGCACTGTGCAGTATTGCATTCTATACTTCCCCACATTGCATAAGTACTCGGGCCGTTGATGCGCGATTCTGCCTCCACTGTTTTTTGCTCCACCTCTTGCGGCCTCTCTCTCACACATTCTCTTTCACTGGACACGCTTCCCTCCGTCTCTTTCTCTAATTCATGTTCGACGCCGAACATCTTGCGAGTTTAAAGCTGCGGGTGCGTCACTCCTGTTGTCAGGGCCGTATACACAATTTTGTTGCTGCTCTGAGTCCCATCCTGTGGTGTCCCGTTCCTAACTGGGTCTCTGTTTTAGCCACTTAAAAAAAAAAGTTTATTAAAAATTCTCCATCGTAAATATGTTTTATTACATTTTATCTTATTTTGCCTCAGCTTCAAGTGCGCACATGAGTCGGTTATCGGGTTTGTGAATAGTCGGTTATCATGTTGTGCGCCCCATCTTGCATACGGGGTTATATAGCATATTTGAGAATACTGTGATAGAGATAAAGTAACAGAGTCAGATAGTTTGACGATCGGTCATCTTACATTTCACTTGGGTTTTGATTGAGACGAGCTTGGAGGTATGAACAAAATAAATCATTTTACGTTGGTATATTTCGCATTTACAATTGACCTGTATCTTTATATTTTTCTAGTGGTCTTCATCTCAACGTTTTCCAAAATTGTGTTTTCCTCCTACTTCTCTTTCTTTTCTTATTTGATGAGGTTTAGGATAGGAATTATATGAGTACTTTTTGTTTGCTTCTACTCTTAACGCCGTAGACGCATTTGCTGATTCCGTTAGCTGCTTTTTTGCTGTTTTTCCCCTAAAACAACGAAACTTCTATTTTTCTTTATGACGCATGGAGAGAGTGCGCCTCCTGAGGTGTTCCCGCCACTGAGTTTTTAAAGATGAGCTTCGACATAGCTCTGGTGACAACGTGGTTCCTCGCACCAGCAGGATTTCTGTGTGTGGCCCTCTCGATAGTCAACCAGTGATCCGGGTGCGTTATTGTTAGTTTTTTTCATATCAACGATTAAGTACTGGTCCATGTAGATTTTGCGAAATTATGCTTTCTTTGAGGTGGACGGCCCGATGAATGGTCTGTTCATTGTCCTGGACGTGGCAGCCGATAGATATCTCATGACGACTGTATGTCGTCTCAGGCGTTGTGGTTGTCAGTGGATTATGACGGGAAAAATAGAGTTATTTCTGATGGAGGAAGACAGAAGGGGAGAAGAAAAGAAGGTTCGACCTTTTGCACTTTACGTGAGCTCATGGACTTTTTATAAAATAAATTAATGTGATTGCTTTATTTATTTCACTTTCATTCCTCCATGTTCCTTTCTACCTAAAAACAATTGCTACAAATTGTTTTTTCTCAAACAGTCGTAATGTCAATGGGTTACAAAAAAAAATGGTACAGACTTTTCATTCATTATAATGTTATTTGTTCATACTCTTTTTGTTTTCTAATCTCACATTAGCTTTTTTTTGTAAATTCCTCACATGTCCTTATTAAAATTTACATGTTTATCCTAGCCTATATGTATAATTTTTTCTTTCTTATTTATTGGTATCTCTTACCATTTATAATATGTGAATTTGGCTTGTGAGTTAATTCTATGCGTAATGGATTATGTCTCCTCACTAAAAAGTGCCACACGCGTCCCTCATTCGCTTTGTTTTTTTTCACTCATATTATGCAAATTCTACAATTGATTGATGTTATTATGGATTTGTTTATGCGTATCTCCCCATTTGATTTTTTCCTGTAAGCTTTTGTATCTGAGTCTAACATATGTATATATCTAGCTCGCAGCACATCTGGGGACCGCAAAAAATTATGTCGTAAACATTATTGACCCCACTTTTCTGTTATATTTTTGTGCTGCGTCCAAGGGCCGTGGAAATTTTAAGCTACGTCAAATGTTTAAGTTTGTACCTCTGTTTCGTTTACCCTGTTTGCATTCTCTGGCGGGGCCTTTACCATACATGCTTTTTTTATTTTATCTACTGACGAAACCTTTACTTCGTTGATTCTGTATAATTTTACATTCTTGTTAATATAATCGGTACCTGTTATTTCATATCAGCCCTCGTATTGTGAATTGTATTTATTTTTTGACAGTTCATTTAGCATATACACAATTTCTACTTCGAAGAAATATTTTGTATTTAGTTTGCGGTCATAGTAACACTCCGATCAATATTTGGCTTAAATTTGGTTAGTTGCTGCGATAGCTCTCATTTCTGTCAGGGTCCTAACTAACTTTTTGAAAAATTCGTCTAAAGTTTGGCCCTTGGGTGGCAGTTTGATACTAGATGGTGTTCTTGCTCTTTGTCCGAAAAATAGATCGTGCGGTAGATATCCTGTACTATAATGGTCCGTGGTAATATATAAGTGCATGCACATAGATAAATGTTCGTCCTACTAATTATTTTGTTCTACGTAGGCCTTGATGTACCCCGTGAGAGTATGATGCATACGTTTAATGGTGCTGTTCGTTTGAGGGTGGAACGCTGTGCTGCCCATTTTGTCTACCTTAAACAGCCTTGCAAGTTCATTCATACTTTTGCTCATGAAATGACTGCCTCGGTCCGATAATAAATGTTCCGGCGGCCCGAAGTCACTATAAATTTATCCGTTATCACTCTTACCGTTTCTTCGGCTGTTGCTCTCTTCACAGGTGCAAGAACTATAAATTTTGTTTGCCAGTCTTGTATTGATAAAATATGTGCATACTAATTTACTGAGAATTGACTGATGGGCCCGAAGAAGTATATAGAAATTTTTTCGAACGGTCTACTCGGTGTGTCGGTGATGAGCATGGCTTGTTTGTTTCAATTCGGACGAGTTTTTTCATTTGGCATGATGTGCATCCCAGGATGACTTGTCTCACATCTGGGAGCATATTTCTCCAGTAGTAGTCTTTGGCAATTCAGTTATATGTCTTATTAATTCCCTTATATCCACCTATTGCCGCTTCGTGGTATTCTTTGATAATTTTGAATCTTTGATCTGCTGATAGGGTATTAGTGTAGAGTACCACTGATAGTCTAATATCTTTGAATATTTCCTCAAAGGTATCGACAAAGTACTCCCACTGGCTTAGATTGAGGATTGCTAGGTCCTTAAAAATCCCAATGGTTCTTATTTGATTTGCTACTATTACAATTTTAAGGGCCTTAAAACATTTTTAATGTTAGATTTCAGCGCCGTTTCTCCGAAACACTCCTTTACATACATGTGCATGATTTTTACTCTTCTTGCAGTTATCATTTCAGCTTCTCCTACGGTTCTCTCTTCGTCGTTCATGAGAGATGGGTTGATGTTACCCCATTTATGTAGGACATCTATGACCTACGTGTTGGGTCCTACTTTTGTTATTGACATAAAAGCTAGATTGTCTCAGTACTTAAATGGGTGGCTCTCGAACTTGTTCAGTTTTTGTAGTAGGGATGGATCATCCCTTCTTCTTGGTGCCCACGGTGGAATATTGGTTGGCAACTGCGTCCTACATACTCTATACTTTACTATCGATGGTTGGTGTGAGACTGTCTTATTCTCCTATCTTTCATTTTTGCTGTCCGTTTGACGAAGCGCTTGATTTAAATCATTGGCCTCCTTCTCGTCCTCTTCTTCGACGTGGTTAAAGCCGTCTTCTTCCTCTGTCATCGGTCGTATATTTTTCTCTGTTAGTTCTTTAATGTGCTCGTCTGCGCTTGTTTCTTCTTTTCTTAGTTCCCGCTCCGCTCCAATTAGCATTTCGAAATTTTTGCCTCGCTTTACCCGGTCTACCCTTTTACTTTTTATTTTACTTTCCCGGTCTTCCTTACTGTTGCTTTAGTAATTTTCTAATAATCCTTCTTCTGGCTCATGATTAGGGTTTAGTGAGTGAGGGACTTTTATTAGAGGAGTATGGTGTGCGTTTTCTCTAATGCCTTCTAGATGTAAGTGATAAAACTTACTATCGTTTGTTGTAATGTAATGTGCGTAAATATAACTCCCATTCGTCAGTGCCAGGTGAACACAAATATTTTCTGAGCACTCTTGGGAAAATAGATATATACAATCATCACTTCCATATACTATTTGCAATTTTAATATTTCTGTTGTCTCGTTTAGCTCTCTGCACTTTGGTAAAGGATTTGAATTGCGTAGCATTGCTCGCAGATCACTGGTTGATAAATTGAGACCAAATAAAAATATAAAGCTGTGAAACACACAATTTTCGGATGGGCCGGATGGTATTTCTGACATTTTCACCAGGATACTACCAGGTTGTGCGCATTCACAAGTTTCCCTTCGCGTTTTTTCTCTTAGACACTCCAACCATATATCCATTAATATGACAGTCTCCAATGGCGCACTAGGTTTATTTCTTGCTTGATTTTCACACTCATCCGACTTGTTCTCTTTGTTTTAACTGTGTATGATGTCATTAACCTCTTTTCTCATTTGTGGTACCACATCTTCTAGGGGTTTGGTTTCGTTAGGCTTCCGTACGTCAATTCTCACTACTGGCCTGCCTTCTGCGTCGCGTTTTTTGATATTGATTATAACTTGGGCCCAAAGTTCATAGGATTTGCTTTCCAATAGATCATGTTGTCCGGTTTCTTTTGTGCTCCTATGTCCACTGAAGGGTTAGTATTCTTTTCCGTGTATCTTTTCCTTTCTCCGTTAGTTTTTGTTTTTCATTGATAGATTCTGAATGTGCCCCTGTGTCTGCCTCTTGTGATGTGTCGCAATTCACTATTATTATTTCTTTTGACGGTTCCGCTGTCATTTACGTGCTTTCCGTAATTCAACTCGTCTCTCCAGTGCTGCGGGTGTACTCGTAGCCTGTATTTCCCTTTTAAATCCTGACTCTTTTATTATGTAGCCCAACTTTCCATCTGTTGGCCCTTGTGAAATGGGCTTTTCTCTCCTTGTAATTTTTGGTGCCGCTACGCCGTTCTTACCTCTTGACATTTTCCGACCCTGTCAGTTTCACTTGTCTGGCTCCTATAAATTCCACATCAGCACCCCCCTTCGAGACTACGTAATCATGCATACTGTCCTGGTTATCTCTCGATCATTTTTCTTCTCTTCTTTCATCATAATCAGATCCATCTAGGCTTGTACATTCGATTCTTACCTTTTTGGGCTTTCCTTAAATTTTTTCTTTTTCTATTGCTCAAACTTTAAAAATTCTAGCCAAGGGTCCGTCGCTGTTAACTTTTTCTGAGTTTTCTTGTTGATCAGCTAGTTTATACAGCTCTTGTCTAAAACGCTCTGGGTTTGTTTTGCCTTCGTGTATTAGTGGGTTTCGTGAAAGAGCGTCGGGTGGCATGTTTTTAATACCCAGGCGATGTGTAACTTTCGATTCATAGCCTCAAGTTCTACTTTAAGTCTATTAAACTAGATATCTGGTTTTCTTGATGAATGGAAATGTTTCAGGAGTTCGTGATCCATGATCACTGTCAACTTGCGTTCATATAAATAAGGTCTGAATTACTCGTTAGCAAATATAATTGCCAGTAGCTCCTTATCATACGTAGGGCAACGAACCTCGATTCCTTTTCAACAACACAACACGTATTCACTCAACAACACAACACGTATTCACATGGCCTGTTCTCTCTTATCTCACCTTCACTAAGGATTACGCACAGCGCATAGTCCGATGCATCTGTCGTCACGATGAAGGGTTTCTCCAAATCTGGAGCGATGAGCACAGGTCCCCTGCATAGTGTATCCACAAAGGTTTTGAACGGCTTCTCCTCTTAATCGCTCTATTCAACAGCAGTACCCGCTTTCAAAAGCCTTGATAGAGGTTAGACAATTTATGTATAATTTTTGATAAACCGCCTATAGTAGCCTACGAATCCTAGAAACTTTTTAACTTTTTTACGTTTGTCGGTCGAGGGTAATTTTTGGCCACTTCAAGTTTTTTTGGGTCGGTCATTATCCACCCATTGCCTACAATGTGGCCCAGTACTTTCACTTCTTTTTTCAGAAAATGATATTTTTTGGGTTCAATCGTAAGATTCGCAGCTGCCAGCCAGCAGATTGATTGGGAATGGGTTGAAGAACGGGATGTTGCTCGTCATATGGCTGAGCATGGGCAGAATGTTTTGCTGCGGGTTCTGCGGTCTGTGTAAGTGGTCGTGTTTTCGTGTAGTTTGTGTATTCTCTGTAGATGGGGCCATGATCGGTGCTCTATTATTCCGTAGTCTAATCCCTTCTCGCATCAGAATCGGCCCAATTTGTGTAATTATTAGTTGGCGGTGGTATCGTTGCTATAAACGCGGCTTCCTTCATTCTTTCAACTTCATATCTTTAATTCTGTCCCATAGTTGTTGATTATGTGCAACTTCTACCCCATCACTTTTGAACTCTTTATAGTTATTGTTTGATGTAGTAGCCATTATGGTTTCCCCGACATGTTTCATTGTGTCAGCAGTAAGTTAGCCCCTCCTATTCGAGCCCCGTATGTTTCTCCAGCTCCTATGGTATTTCCCCCGATAACTCGTTTACTAAAACTGCCCAATTCTCTATTTGTAGGAACTATGTTCGGTTGAGTATTGCGAAATTGGGCTTTGGGCTCTTTACTTATTGGCAGAAAATTCTGGATGATTCCTGTAGGCACGTTACATGACGTGTGTCCTCTCTCTGCATGTTTTAGTTTAGCTTTCATTGTATAGAACAGGTACATTACCTTCGCTTTTGTTTCTTCGTCTAGGACGTCAAGTATCTCACACCCTTCTGGTTCTATTTCTAATTCAAGCATTTGTTGTCTTGTATTTATTTGTTTTCCTCTTTAAACTAAATTGCCTATCTCTATTTTTTCGTCATTTATTTCTTCCCCACTATTCGCAACGTTATAGTTAGTACCCCCGGAGAGTGTTATGTTTGCTGTGTGTGTAGCTTGGGTTTCCTCAAATATCTTCGTTTTACTCACACGAACCACTCGGGCCATATTTGAAAAATTCAGCTCGCCCTGAGTCAGTATACAAAGTATAGTGTGAACGCGTGGGTTTACTGTATCAGAAAAGATTTTTTTGAAGAGTAAAATGAAAGAAAAAAAATTCCGACTCTTACCGTACCTTACACTAAGTACCCAATCTCTTGTGTGGAAAAAAGATTGGTAAGGAGATGCGCCGGCGGAATGATTAACACTTATTACCACAGAGACTTTTATTCAAGATGCCACATTTATAAGGCAAAGTCATACGTGTGTTTTCTTTCAGGCTCGTCATGTACTCCCCTGAAAGACTCTTTCCTTGCTTGATCTTCTATATTACGTATCCAAATATAATATTCTCCGATAACTGAGTCCGATAATTTTTTAGTTGGATACACATTACCTTCTCTCCCGCTACCATGATGCTTAAAATCATCTAAACACCCTCTTCCCACAAGAAATCTTGCTCCTTATCTGTTTAGCTAAACATAAACATTATAACTTAATAAAAATCTTTACTTCCTTTATCATTAATCAGCCTGTATTGTTTTCTGATTTTTAATCCAATACAATTTCGGTGAAACTCACTTTTCCCCATATCTGATTAGCTAACACAACATTGTAATTTAATGTTGATAAAACAGTATTTCTAGAAAAAATGAATTATTTATTTTAATATTACGTATAAAAATTAATTTTTTAAGAGAGTGTTTGGAGTATTCATAAATAACTAATTTATGTGTGAAAAACTGTCAAAATATATAACGGAATTTATATCAAGAACAAATTTTTACAAAGACTATATACCAAAAATTGCTACCATCGTTGAACACTGTAGCTGTTAAACGTTTTTCGACGTACTGGCAAGCATAATTTTCCATTGGATTTAATTAGTCAGAACAGACAAAATTCTGTGCAATACTTTTTCCCATCTTTAAAAGACTTGCACCTCAGCTCTATCATTGGAATATAATAAGTATAAGATGCGATTAATATTATTTTATCTAGTTTTTACTAACCTGCATCATTCACCCTATTTAAAATATAAGAACTAAATAGCAGGCGAAGAACCTATAGTAAATATCTAATTTAATAATATGAAATCGGAATTTATTTTTAATCTACTAGAAATCAAAACTTTCTTTCATATATTTGTTATAGTTACTAAGTTTAATTAGTAATTATTTTTATCTTCGTTTTGTATATTTATTTTTATATTATATAGAAGTCGAAATTTCTCTTTAGACTTGAAATTAGATGTCAGAATTATTTTCATATTAAATTTGTAGATTTGTAGAGAAAATTTCATCTTTATTTTAGTATCTAGATAATACCACATACAGTGGACCATGAGCAAATTAATGTTTCAAGTATAAACATACGTTGTCAAAACTTTGAGCTGAGATCTATTGATAGTCATTAAAAAGATTTAAAAAGCTAAAACTAAAAAGAAATGCTTTTTTTATAAATTAAACGGTTATGATAATGCATTTCCTGTAATAAAAGTCATTTTTAGAATCAAAACCTTACGTACAATTTTTCTCCTGTTGTAATTTTTATTCTAATATCTTAGTTACTTTCGACCTTGTACCGTTGCATTAACAGTCAGCTATACTTTAATATCTTATCAACATAACTATTGCTTCAATTTTTGAACACAGTAACTGAGGTTAAAGGTCTACACGAATACAAATTAGAACATCAATAGAAAAATTTATTGTATCAGACTTATCAATACTTCCAAGTGTTGCATAAACTATGTTGTAATGAGTTCTTACATCTCCTTTTAAATAGTTTAATATTTTATTATTGAAAAAGTAAGTTTATTTACTGTAAGAAATGACAATAACAATTAAGTTGGGCGGTTATTATTTCTTCTAAAAATTTATTAAACAAACAATCCTTCTAAAGCTTGTATATAATTAAAAAAGCTTTGTTCTAAATTGTCAAATCCACTTCTCTGTATCTTTTCTGATGCCAAAAAAAAATATTTGACATTGTTTAAATCCAAAGGTAAACAAAAAGTTTCATGTCCAATCATTTTTTTTGAAAGTAATACAATGAAAAACAGATCTTATATATCAAGTTAACTGTTACGTTACTTAAAATTTTTACCTGGTAGTTACAACCACTTGTCACTTACATTATGAATTTCAAAAAAGTAAAAGTTTAAAGCTTGAACATAATTTTCGATAATTTATAAGATCTGTTTTTCATTACTGTTCAGATTTTTGTTGCATAATTTCAAAGGTATTAAGTTTTGATATTTACATAAACTAATTAAAAGTTTGGTCTAGAACCAACATTATGTAATTGACATTGAAATTACATATTTAATCAACACAATAAGTATAGCTGCTATACCTAAAATTTTTTTACAACAAAAGACGGAATATAAATGTTTAGGGAGTTTTATGTAAGTTTTCTTGTGCCTTCGAAGATTATGATTATTATATAGATAGATATAATATCGATCAGAACAGCTTTATTATTTCTTGGAAAAAAAAAACTAAAAATTAATGAAAATTATGTATAAGGATTTTTTGTCTCTTACTTTGGATGTTAATAATTTCTTGGGAGTTTTAAATATAAGAATTATACTCATATCCTAAGAAATTATTTTATTATTATGAAATTCCGAAATGGCCATGCTAACGATAAGTATCAGCTTATGAAATTATTTAATATAATTAGTATTAAAAAAATGTATTTCGATGTATAGGAAAAAAAGGGTTTGTTAATATTATTTATAAATTTCAACAAAACATAAATAAAAATAAAATGAACTAGAATGATGAATCACGTTAAAAAAAAAAATTTGCCGACAGTTGGAATCGATCCTCAGATAGCAAAACAAGAACAGTAGTGGCATAAGCCCTTACTACCTTAGCTATCGAAACTTCGAGGGAACAAGTTCTTAAAGTCACATATGTTCATTGATAACCTCTGGGGCTTGTCCTACAGTTCATAACAATTATGATGAGGAAAAATAATTAACCAGTGGTTATAGCTGAACTGTTATCCTTAAAAAAATTAGCTGAACATTTTTTCAAAATAATACTAGATTTCAAATTAAGTATTAACGTACGGAAAAAAAAAAATGTTTTGACATCAAATTCTGTGCATATAATTATGAGCATTTAGTTTTACGATTTAATCGAATGTAAGATTGATAGATAACATTCAAGCAAGAGCGAGAGAGCAAGAGTCAGTTAAATATATATAGCATATACTCGGTTACAGTCAAAAGAGAAAAACTCGCGTGTCGTCGCTTGCTTTGGCTGTGCGTTCAGATATATAGCTATAGTCAACATTTTCACTCCTCTCCTCGTAGGCACACATTCGGTATACCCCTTCTACGTGTCGCCAAAATGTGCGCCTATATGCTCATTTCCACGCGAATCCACTTCTCTTTTTGTAGGCGCACGCTCTTCGATACGAGTCTCGCACTCTCGAAAAATGTGCGCCTTGGTTCGACGGCTGGCCGCGGCGGGTCGCCCCGATCAGTGGAAAAAGGTTGTCTCACGCCGTAGCATTGGCGTTAGCAATCTCTCTACTCATCTCTGCCCTCCCACAAATTAAGGAATCATTCGTCTTAGTTCCACGTTCTTTTAACTCAATAAATAATGGATTAAGACCGACCATCGCCCCTCCACTGCCACCCCATCGTCTCACCACACAGTTTATCTTGATCCTTACTTCCCCACACGATTTTTCTACTGCTTCAATGCACTTCTACTGTCAGCGTACAATGGAAAAGAAACAAACCTATACTCAATGTATATACTAAAGATAGTTTCAGTAACAATACAGAGGCGTTCGCTGTAACGAGATTGATATGTTAAATATTTTCTTATGATATGAAATATTAGACTAAAGAAGTTAAAAATTAAGGCTATTTATTTAATGATTTCAAGTCAATAAGCTTACATAAGTGTGAATATTGCTTATACGTAATTAGAACTAAGAAAGAAAGAAAAGTAAAGTTACTAAAGTATGCAATAAAGTTATAAAAAAAACGTTACGTGCGCCACGCAAGAAAGCAGACGTACTGTAAAATAATACGTTGGCTAATCTGTCACCAAAAATTTAAAAGAGCAATGCATTCACGGCATCATTTACGTGTACACTACCTGGACCACAATGGAATTTGTAAATGTAGCGAAAGAAAATTTTTAAGATTAAGAAATTGTGCATCTTTTTTAACCATACAACTCTTTTATCCGACCCTCCAGTTTTTTTCTAGACGCAAAAAACCATTTTTGGCCACTATTACCATTTTTGGGTCGTTAGCTGACACTATTTGGAGTCGAAGACTATTAAGATTGGTTCTCAAACTGCTTAACTACCACCCAGATTTTTCGCGTCAGAAGCAATTTTTCAAATCAAAAAGCTAATTCTATCCTACTAAAATTGTTAGGAAATTTTCGCTGTACACAATGATGATGGTGTTGTCATTTTCGTTCGATCTCTTACTGTTTGAAAAAAGGAATATAATTTCTACATGCTCTTTTGACGGTATTTAAAAAAGCTTTCAATTTTTCTTCCTGTTTTTCGAATGTTGGGGTTGAGACGATTGACTAGCCTTATCTTTGAACAGCTGTCAATACTCGCTTATAAGGACTTATTAAATAAATCGTGTAGTAAGCATTGTTTTTATGATTTCTCTCAAGTAATTTCGAATATATAATACCTGTCTCTACTATTTGCGGTGGACGACATCTTAAGAGGTTAGTATGAAAAATTTACTGGCGTGTAATTGTGTTTTGTCAATTATTTTAACGGCTGATAATTTATTTTATACAAGGAATACATTAAGCATGCAACTTAACATAATATTTATTAATATTTATCATGTCCGTTATTTTAAATAAACAAGTAATAAGAGCTTGAGGTAAAGTACCTTTTTATGTCATGGATTCTAGCGACTTTTTTTTGTAATAATTTTTTGGTTACATCTATGATAAAAGTACTAGTATCATTGGATTCGATGGATTCGAAGTTCTCATTTAATATTTACAGTAATAAACATTCTAACGCAATTTGTTAAAGAAATTCTACGATTGAAGAAGCTAGAAGACTTAAGGCTACTATTATAAAAAGCTGTTTTGAAAGGGACTCCTAAACTGCATGGTCCTATCATAAACAGTCTTAGAAAAACTTTTAAGTAACTTGTGTAATATTAAAATTATACTAAATTATTTTATTGTAATTTCAATCAATATCAATATTTTACCTAAATTACTGTAAGTTTACATTTTCTACATCATACAATCAATGATTAGATTTTTTTATCGATCGAATAAAAAAATTATTTGGCTCTATTATCGAGCCCCAAGACAGTCAATGTATCTATTATTGAGTGCCTATTACCAAGCCCGTTTGAGCTGAATATTTACTTACTTAAACTGTTAGTATATTAAGTTATGTACATATTTACGAAAATTGATAAGTTTCCTCTAAAGTAGTATATACGTACATCGATTTATCACACCAAAAATAAATTCATATAAAACTTCATTGAAAGAAATATTGAGGTTAGATACGCTGCTAAATATTGCGAATCAAGGGCCTCGATATATGATACGCTTACAGAGATTAGTAGAGAGATTGCTGATTGCAATGTTACGAGGTAAGTTCGCTTCTTCTCACTGATTTAAGCGGTCCATCACGGCTAAGCGGCTGAATTATGCGATTATACATTTTTTTTCATTTGATAAGCAGGAAAGGGGTATGCCAAGTGTGTGCCTAAAGTATTTTGCAGACCGTTGCTTGCTTTCGCTATTTACGCTCATAGCTATGTAGCTATAGTCAGCATTTCTACTTCTTTTTTCGTAGGCGCACATTTGGTATACCCCTTCCACGCATCTCCAAAGTATGCACTTATATGCACGTTTCCACTCAAATCCGTAGGCACACACTTTGCATACCCTATCCATACTTCTCAAATAAAAAAAAATAAAAAAATATGTGCGTCTGGTTCGAACGCTTGGTCACGACGGGGCACTCAAATTAGTGGAAAAGAGCGAACTCGCTTCGTATCATTGTAGTCAGCACTCTTTATACTAATCTCCAATGCTTAGTAAGTAGCTCATAATTGTGCTGTGAAAATGTGCAAAAGTGAGATTGTCAAGTTACAACGAAACAAACTATCAAATTACATTTTTGCCATAAAAAAACACATGCGCTGATGTTTTTATCAATAATATTTTAATATTTTATATTCAAAGTAAAAAGACAACGATTTACTCCCCATAGTGGCTCTGTCGACGTTACTTACTACACTTCGTGTACGTATTAGGGGCACGATACAAATAGTGCATTTATTACCGACTTTGGTGTTAATAAACAATGAAGAAAAGGAAAATTTGAAAATAAGTTATCGCGTTATGAAAGGTAATACTATATTGCTGTTACATTAATGTGATGTATGTAATCAAGACAGTAAATTATTTTTACAAGACATCGACACCCCCCTCTGAGGCATCATTGTCCATTACTATTATATGCATGGCACGATAAAAGCATTATACCAGATGCCTTCTTATTTGATATTGCAGTGATTAGGTCATATGAAAAACATTATAAAGTTACCCAGAAGGGCCGGGAATTCATCGAGCAGCGTTTTTTGAAATGCTGGGAATTTAATGAGCTCAATTATCCTATTCTTTTCCACGGTTCTACCAAAAGTTTCCGAAACAACTGTTTCTTTTTGTTCTATATAGTACACATTTTTATTCATTACAAAAATTATTTATACTTATTAAAAGTTAAATTAATATTAGGTCACAGAATTCGCAGCATTAAAAAAAACGCCGCTCGACAAATACGCAGCAGTGAGATAAAGTACTGCTGCTGACTGCTCACCAAACTCCCGTACTCTCAGCAGTGAAAGAAAGTACTGCTCACCGAATTTAAAGCACAATATACGTGTTGCGACAAACAGTGCTAGCGCACCAGCAGTCAGGAGGCACATTTACAGGCTTCTGTATTCGGGTGCTTCTGCGTTTAATAAGAAACGTAGGCTTTTATCAGCACCTTATCTTTTATGATCTTACTCGCACGGTCAAGTCACTCATGCATTAGCACAACCGAGCTCAGAAATAACTTATAAACAGAAATATCGAGCTGGCAAGCAATGTATTCTTTACAGCTAAGGTATTAGTAAAGAACAAAATTTAACTTACCGCTGATTCCCAGAATCCTTGCTTCATACCAACGCTTTCTCCATCTAACTATACTTTTAGGTCCATCAAGTTTAATATCCTTCCATACAATCACACTTGTCTTCTTGTTTTCCGACATTACTAATAAAAACATGACGTTAAAGGATGTTTCATACTTGTATATTATTCAACCTTTGATACTTTTACGTATATTACACTGATAATTTGCTATCAATTACACTTTTGCAATATTCCTACACACACAAAAACTTGAGGAAAAATCGTAAAAAGAATTTGGCCTTTACTATAAGAGTAAGTGAGAAGGAGAAAGCAGCCGCCGAACAGCGTGGTGGCGGCGGGGCAGAACCATACCCCATTCATGCTCTACCACATGAAATGCAGGCGTAAGAGTGAAAGTATACATGGGGGCGGGGAGAGAGGCTATAGGAGAGACAGCAGCGTAGTTTAGGCTGATGTTCTTGTAGCTCGGAGGCCTGGTAACACATGCTCACGAGTTTAAAACCTGGTCTTTACTCGCTTCACTCGCACCTCTCAAAATGTAATTTTTATAAGTGGTTATTTTCAACTGTGGTCCAATGATTCTAAAGCCATGTAGAATATCAGTCCTGATTGCTGTACAAGTGATTAATATTACAACACGATCTAAGGCAGTTATTCATTATACTAATGATCATGGCATGCATATGAATAGAACCACAGCAATGCAAAGCCACATAGGACCTGTATAAGATCATAGGTGTCTGTAAAAAAAAATAAATAAAAAAAGGGAAAAAAAAATGAGGCAGCAGCCAAGCATGCACTAGATTAGATTGTACTTTCTTAACTAATTATGAGTGTAGCGCTCATGATTTTTTAAAAGCCCAATAAAACTTAAAAGGTAAAAAGTCTAATAAATTTTTTTTCAGATTTTCTATCAATAAAGGACTCCCTCAAGAAATAATATTTTTTCAACAATAAAATCAGTCTAACGAAATGAATTTCGTCTTTCGGTTAGCTAAAAAGTAATTTTTTTTAAACAGTTTTCAATTCTTCCGACACTTAAAGATAAAGTACAAATATTAATACGTGTTTGTTCATCATAAAATAACAGGGAAAAAAAGCTTAATAACAAAATTTTCAATACGCAAAGTTACTATATATTTGTGTTCATTATTGGTTTATATTGACCTTATACAATACGAACAATAATGTTATACTAACAAACAGTAATACATGGCCTCTAACATACGTGACCTTTAATCATTCGTTTCTTCAACATAAACGTTTCTTTGACAACTAACAACGTTAATTTTATTACTAAGTTTTACTTTAGAGGTCAAATATAAATTTATTTAAAACATTTTTCATCGTATTAAAATTTTTACTTCTAAAATAATACTAAATAAAAAAAAAAAATTTAAGCTGTCACAGGTACATGAATTTGAAAAAAAAATTAATAAAAGGTCATGGTTTATTAAAGACCATGTATTACTGTTAGTTATGAAGATTTTTCCTTCTGTAGATGGCGCCGTTTCAAATTACTGTATGAAGATAATAAATGACTTGTCGACTTTAACGAACAATACTGTAATAACTAATTATCAACCAATTTGCAATCTGATGTATCTTTTTATTAAAACGTTTGGCTTACTCAATTTTTCTCCTAAAAGGGATTATTATGTAAGCAGTTCCAGCGATTAATTGGCCTAATATCCTCATCTGGTTGACAGAGAAAATGAGCGAAGTGTTTAATTGTGGCAAAGCTGTTTCAATTATGGTTTGATAAATACAAGCATTTCAGAAGTGGTAAGAATGCATTGAAGCTCTAGAAAAGATCCACTGATACCTTCCTTAAATCATTAAGATTCAAAATAACTTTTCATTAAATAAATAGTGTTGTTTTCTTTTGCTATAGTATCTTGTCATTTAATTTAACTTAATGCCTTAATAGTAGTCACTGCAAGAGATGTTACATTATTATATTAATATCAATTACAGTGTCTGAAACTGCTAAAATTATGTTTTTTGAGATTCAAATCTGAAAAGCAGAATACTCGAAAACGCTTGTACCAAGTCTACAATCAAAACATCAAAAATTGGAGGGTTACCATTTTACTTGTTCAATTTGACAACTTATTTATAATTAAGACATATTCAAGTATCATAATCTACATAACTTCTCGCTCTAGGATTTTTCAAGTTACATTGCGAATGACTTATCGACTAAAAGGACAAGTGTTGCATCAAACAGTTACCAAACAACTTGTGAGTCTATGTTTCTTTCTAAAGATAAAGCTCTATAAATGACAAAATACTGAAGCAAAAATAAAACATTAATAATATAATAAGAATATTAATGTAATTTAATGTGAAAGTTATTTTTAACCATGTTGATTTAAGAAAGGTATTAGTACTGGCTCTCTTTTTATGCTCCAATTTATCTTTACCACTTCTAAAATGCCTTTATTAATGACACTAGAACGAGAAAAGCTTGGTCACAATAAAATCCTTTAGTTGTTGCCTCTGTAAATCAGATAAGGATGTTAGACTATAAGTGGTTGGATGTGGAAGACAAATTTGACAGGCTGATATTTTAAAAATTACTTACAACAAATCTACAATAAACAGATACATTACAAATATTTTGGTAGCTATTTACTGTTATATTTGTTGTTTCAGATTACAAGTCATTTATAATAATCATAATGTAGACTCATAAAATCATGACTAATGTACATCATTTAAAACATAATGAGCTCAAAGGGATTCTATGTGCAGATTCCGCACTCTATATAACCGCAGCCTAACCTTTGCATCATTTAACCCTACAGCTTACAGCAGTTATAGCAGACGCAATTACGCGCACGCATGGGTCCGGTATACCTGCGAACGATATCATCGATATCTTGCAACTTACCAACTCAGCTGAATGACAATATGGCAACGCCGTGCGTTTAAGCAGTCACACCATTGCCTTTTGGCCCCTATAGAGGTAGTTTGGAACGTATTTTTTATCACCTCCCATTTAAAAGCTATTTGCCCTAAAAAAAGAACGGAGTCGTTTCAGAATAAGTTGCTCTTTACGGAAATTTCCGGAAATTCCTCTGTTGCATATTAGCCTACTCAATTTTTATGAGGTCAAATCTGATTTCTGAAAAAGGAACTAGCTCTCTTTAAGTATGGTAAATTTTTTTTTACCCATGAAATTTAACCTAATAAAAATTGAGTTTATTAACTTCTGCATAAGTGGCAACACTTGCACCATTAACTAAGCCAATTACTTCTGGTAGTTTGTTGTGATGCAAGAATCCGATTTAAATTGCAAGTAAAACTGTAAAAAAAATATACGCACAGACCTTATAAACAAATTATTATCCTTTATTATTGAAGGTGTTGGATACAGTGCAAAAATTAATTTAGATACATACATGTACGCACTTTGTTAAATTTTATGTCTGTATACTAAATACGCTATGGCCGCAGTCACGTAAATATTTTGTAACATAGTTTAACCAACGTACAGCTAAGAACCACGGTTTATATAAAACATGGTATGCGTTCTTAATAAATACGTTTGAAGAATGTTTATAGATAAGTACTGCTTATTACAAGCAGGAAGTCCATGGAGCTAAATTACGTTAAGAAACAAAGAGAAGTTAAAGGTGAATAGACAATAAGTTGTTCTCTCTAGTACTCTTGGAAAGCAAAGGCATTAAAGAGACCGGCATAGAAAGTACTTCGAAAAAGCTGCCAGCTGTGAATTTTATAGCCCCAAGGATGTAAAAAAAGTACCAGTTCTAACTCTCACAGAAATTAAAAAACATTACGGTTTGCCGAGATCCAAAGTGTTTTCCTTATATTTTGTTTCCACAAAAAGTTTTGTTAGTATATAAAAACTGCTACCAGCAGTAAAATTCTTCTGTATTCATAATTACAAGAGTATTATTGTTATTTTCATCTGCTTATTTATATAAGTTAAACCTAGCTATAGTTGTGAAAGTTAACACCAGCACTTATAACTACACTGAAAAAAAACTCCGTTTAGATTGAGCACACCTATGACAATTTAGTGGTTTCGACACTAGCAGTTGATACACTGCCGAAACAGCAGGACACACTGCAACGGACAGTTAGCAGAATTACTAAAAGTGCAGAAGTTGCGCAAGACTTCTTCAATAGTTTATATTTATTTATTCTCATAAAATAATAAATTTGTTGGTCCAAGAACTATTACAAAAGTGAAATTTGGTGGACTTTAGAAGAAGTATTTGTAACTTTGTGTATAACAACATTTTTTAAGGTTGGTAAAGTAGTACAAATTAATATGGCAGTGTATATTACCTGCAGTATGAGTGTACATTGAATTCGTATTAAAAAAAGGATAAAAGATCCACGCAGTGACGGCTCAGCTGCTCGGTGAAGAGTTATACTTACGTACACTACATAGTTGTACCTTTGCATCTATACACTGCTACAAAATAATGTAGGTACAGATATTTCTAAAGTAGTGTATGTAAGAAAATTTACTTGCTGAATATATGGTCATATATGATGGATTATCGTTGTATTTTACAGCTGCTGACATCGATGATGGAATTTTTAAGGATTTAGATACATGCATAATGGATAATTTTTCGACAAAAAAGAAATTGAGTACAAAAAAGCCTCATTTAACCGTACAAACCAATTCATCGCTGCCCTCCTCTCTTTACAAATAATACATAAGATCCTGATATTACTAATGAGAGTGGCAGTATTGATGCACATGAGCAAAGTATCGCATCTATGTCTATTCTTGAAAGTAGTGAAATAGAAAATACTTAGTGGGCTTTAGTGGACTGAAATGGGAGCGGGTCTGCCAGTCTGCAGAAAGCCAGACTCCATGTAATCTTGCCCTAATTGTTCACTTTTCCTTTTTCGCAAGCACCACATTTAAATTTTTTTGTAATTCAAGCGTTTTATAAATTTGTCCTCCATGATTATAATTTATTTCATACATCGATAAAGATTAACAACATACACAACGCGACGTGTTTATACTTCTTCGGAGCAATCTAACCACTACCTACGTATGAAATAATAATTACAGGCCATATTCAGTCAGTTTATAGGCACTATATAGTCGTTAGACTATAAGTTTCGCATATACTGGCCGGAAAGGTACCTGGTAACACGACCCATACGGCCCGTGAATATTCTTTCCGGTGAACATAAACGGGCCGTACACTACCTTCCAGCTTACGGAATCTTTTTCGGATCGGGAATCCAATTCTTTCTCACTCCCCCACCTCTCTCAGCCATCACTCATAATTTTGAGGTCCCCCCACGGGTTTCGAACCCATGACCTCCTAAGTATCTCTGGCTATGAGGATAACACGTCAACCACGAAGCCGTTAAAGCTTTAAGAAAAATCATGTTAAGATTATAGATTACCATAACCAATTAAAACAATAAAATCTGAAGATCTTAAGAAAATGAGACTGCACTTGAGCTAGAAAAAAAATTTCAAGGATCTTTTTGTTAAACTAAATACTTATCAAAATTAATTTTTGAATGAAATAATGAATAATTTTATAAATAATTTAGTAGGTTCTGGAAAAACATATTTATATAAGACGTTTATTTTTCAATCTTTGTTCAAAAAGAAATAATTTATATATATGGCGTTGACAGACATCATTTCAATTTTATGACTTAAAGGGATGACAAGTCATACAACATTTTAATTACTATCTTATATTCAATAATTATTCATTTCCATGGAAACACTTGAAAGTTTTGAAATTGAAAAATAATATTCAGTGTACAGATTTACAATTTTCATTACTATTAATAGACATAGAAAACGGAACCATACATTCTTTTAAAAATCCTCAGAGATGGAAAACTTATCACGTTTGTTACCAAATTTATACGGAGGGTATAAATAGCTGTCTAAACAAAGTAATTCTAACAACTCATATATTTTCTTATACAACGAACTTTCATATATTTTAAGTGATAAAATTTTAAATTTCATAGAAGGGACAGAACATACTTCTTACAGTGTAGATTATGCAAAATATAAAGGTTAAGATGGCACTAATATAAATATAAACATAAATTTTCTAATAAAAACTCTAGATAATGTACACGAAGGATTACCGCCACATGTTTTAAACTTAAAAGTAGATGCTATTGATATGTTGATAAAAAACTCAAGTATATCCGATGGCTTGTGCAATGTCAACAGACTACGTGATATAAAATTATTCAAACATCATTTAGAAGTAGAAATAATAACAGGTCAAAAATTTGATGATAAAGTTTTCATACCAAGAATCACTTTGAATAGTGGTAATAATTAATCCTTACCGTTTATTATAAACAAAAAATATTTTTCAGTAGTTTGAGCTTTTTCTATAACAACCAATAAATCACAAGGTCAAAGTTTCGGTAAATTAGGATTTTGGTACAAAAGACCTTAGAGTTTTCTCATGGTCAACTGTACGTAGTGGTATCAAGATTTAAAAATCTTAAAAATATATTAACACAAAATGAATTAGAGAATCAAGCAAACATTAGAAACATTGTATGGCAAGAAATTTTTAATCGTAACAAATTTGTTTTTTTTTCTGTCTAAGTTTATTCCCTATAATTAATTTTTTTTTCTTTAAGGAACTCAGTTTCAAAATATATAAAATGCATCTTCAAAATTAGACTTTTCACAAGGAAAAACACAGAAAAAAGGCACTAATTCATTACGACACTGGTTTTTTCTTTTTTTTTTTTCAAATTATTACAAAACATTGAACAAAAAATAGAAATGCTCACGTTACAAAATTTTTCATGTATATTATAACCTTGACCTTCATCTTAAGAATCTTGAAGTTTGTTAAAAAATAATTTTCAAAAATTTAAGAATAGGATGGCCTTCCATTTCATACTTGAAATTTTAATATTGCAAAAACCGTCGTTAATTTTTATACTTAAACTTTATAATAATATAAATTTCATAATTCCATTCCCTGTGCCAAGTACTATATTCTTTCAAGTACTTTAATTCCAAGTATGTGTCGAAGTTATCTTCTACAAAACTATATATTGTATGTATATTTTGGGTTTACCGAGATATTAGAAATATCATTCAGAGAAGTAGAACTAACTGAGTTACACTTATTAATTATACGCAATTATACAACTAACAAATCCATCATTTTACAGAAATTGAGTTCTTAAATTTTCAAGTTTCAGAGATATAAAATAATTCTCTGAGGGTTAGCGTGCAGAGCACGCAGGGAGCGAAACCCCACCAGTGTATGTATACACATATATAAACTCTTAAATAATATTAAAAATTATGTTTATGTTACAAAATTTAATCTTGAACTTAATGCTGCAGCAAGCTGGAATCTTCACATTGGCGAAAAAAATAAAAGCATTTAGTTAGCCAAATTTTAACACTTAATTTATAAAAATAAAACATTTCATATATATTGTAACGGGCGGTCAATACTCAAACGCCGTTTACACTCATCTAGACTGCGCGAGAAAGAAAGGCCAGAGAGAGAGCAAGAGGGAAATGGATCGCGATAATGCGTGCGAAAGAGAGAGAGAAAGGAGAGACAAGCGTCTTGATATGAGTATTAGCGAGGCACGCTCTTGGCCATCAGGCCAGAAGGTATTAGGTATAGGTAGTGAAAACACGTGTGCGTCTCTCGCCCGCTACGTTTGTCAAGCCACGAGAGGACAACCTCGCCATCGCCTCGCCCGCTCCTGCAGCTACGTACCGTCGACGAGAAGGCTTACCGAATAGACACCAGGTCGAATATTCCTGCTGAGAGGCCAACTGCTAGGCGAGCAGGTGCAAATAAGAGGCTGCGAAAAGCCAGGTAAGCGCAGTGCGTGCGCGAGAACCATAATAGCCGCGTAATCTCTCTCTGTGCCCGGTCGAATTATCGCTGGCCGTCGGCCCCGAGAGGAAAGCCTTCCTCGACCGTACAGGCTTTGCCGTCAACGCGATCGAACGAAATACACACACACACACACACACGCGTATGCTTTTGTACTAGTGCAGACAATATAGTTTCCGTTCTTTTGATCAGTAAATGTTTGTTTTGCTTTGCGTGAGCCTTCCTTTGTACGAAGCCCTTCCGGCTACTCTTTCCTTACAGGTTTTATCCATGGCAATCTTGGCGTCCAGAAGGGAGCTGTAAGCCGGGCATCGGCCTTATCCTGCCGCCTCCGCGGGCTCGCGCGTAAACACCAACGCGCGAGCGTCCTGAGCTGAGCCAGAGCTGAGCTGGCCCCACAGCAAGCAGACGTGAACGAGGAAAAGCGGACTCGCTGTCCGCGTTGTAACGCGAGTGGGTCTCCGTGGGTGCCCGGGAAACACAGTCCCGGTCAGAGTATCCCTCGTATTAATTTGTGGCTATCAAGGCCATAAGTGAATACGGACACCCCGTTACAATATGTACATGTATATATTTATATTTCTTTGTCGTTTTATTATTATTATATAAAAATAAAAATGGTCAATTTAGAGAAGGAACCGGTGCTTTTAACAATTAACTTTTACAATACTCGGGTTATACCACGTAAGGTTAAACAAATCTTCGTATTTTTTTCAATTTAGTTTACCACTGTCACTTATGCTTAACATATAAAAAAATTTATTTAAAAAATATTTCCAGACACTAAAAATATTTCTAGAAATATTGAAAAAAAATTTTTATTTTTTTTCTTTATGTTTTAAAACGTTTCTAATTATTTGAGATTTTTAGAATACAAAGATAAAAATTTCATGATTTTGCGAACTAAGTTGAAAATATGTGCTTAAGTTCATCGAGTTATGATTAAGAACTTGAAAAATTTCTTAATTAGAACATGTACACGTGTTATACATTTCACTCAAATGGTATTTCAAAATATACTTAAAAATACCCGGTACGTTACAAGGTATATAAGACTACATGAACAAACTTTCATATGAAACTGACTTCATTTTTAACACTAGTGAATTAAAAATACAACATTAGTGAAGTGGCGCAGGCATGCTCAGTCTTAACAGTAAAATTCGTTTTCTGAAGTAAGAAACTTACTGCTACTACCGTTTGAAAATGTAAAAATTCAATTTTAATTACAAGACTTAACAAATCGAACTTAGTATAGTAAAGACCTTATAAATTTATTCTTTTCCTAAAACATTAGATACTTATATAATAAAACCTAGAAATAAATTATCATACGTAAAGAGATACATTTAACTAAAATTTATTTTTATGTACAACACACACTAATGCAACATACTTTGACTCACAGACAGTAGGTAAACCACGGTCGAAAGATCTAAGGCATGCTCACCTTATAAATATATTTTAGGATTGTCCATCAACATACAAAGGATATACTGCTAATTCCAAGCAGCAGACCCCGAGCATTGGAGCTTA
The DNA here is from genome assembly GCF_036245765.1 of Copidosoma floridanum. Lineage (NCBI taxonomy): Eukaryota > Metazoa > Arthropoda > Insecta > Hymenoptera > Encyrtidae > Copidosoma > Copidosoma floridanum. The sequence goes on along the minus strand of NW_028321892.1, from coordinate 4,001,133 downwards.
TCTGAAAAAAAGAGATGTTTAGCACAGATCGCTTTTCCTACGTGAGTTTTACCACCTTTATTAGAAATAACAAGACTATTTTCCAAACCTCCTATAAAGCAGCCCCGTAATCATTACTCAACTTCCTTTGCAGAACATCTCTTTATATTATTTTCAAGATATTTATCGAAAACCTTCCAGATGTGGTAAGATACAATTAAACATATTTTTTTCCTAATTTACGATAAATCAAACAGTTTTTTAAGGCTTGGTAAAATTAAAACGCAAAACTTATTCAGACTAAATTATACTTATGCATAATCTATTTGTAGGGGGGTTGCATGTGGAGCACACAAGGGGAGAAGAGCCTTACTATTATACATATAAAATAACCAATGTCACTTTCATCCCCATTATCTCCAAAAGACGCACAAGAGATGGAAGTTTTTGGTATAACATGCACCTTAAGTGCTGAGTGAGGAAAAGTAGTTATTTAATGTGGCGGCTACATATCATGCCATATTGTCAAAAAACCTTGAAATATATTTTTTTTACGTAATGATCTATGAAGCCCTCCCGTCTACAAATTGTAGACACGTTTTAAGTCACGCGATAACTTAACATCTTTAGTTTGCTTTCAAATACTGAGCTGCAAATAGTTATCAGTAGTTCATCAAGTTTTTGCAGCTAATATTACAAATTTGATAATTTATTTGTACGTAGCATACATGCACCTATAGCCTCAATTATCTAGAAACTAAGTAAATTCTTATTATACCCTAATGAAACGGTTTAATGTCATTCTCAGCCACTTAAAGCGTTACTGGGACCTAGTTGTAAATGATTATTTATTATTTTTCATGTCTTGACAAAGCCTGATCTAAAATACTGTTTGTTATCACACTGAAAAAAAATGTCAAAATAAAATCGTGTGTATCGTTGCCTCATTGAAAATATGGTACAGAATTGTTTCTGAATACTTTTTTAGTGATTTATCAGGAGTATAAGCTTTTCTTATACCTAACAAAAAGCTGCTTGTACCTAACCCTAAGAAAAGCCCCTTCGCAGTGCAGTATCATCTTTTTTTTACCACTGTAAGTATTTTAATGTGTGTGTGGATTATAATGATTTTATAGAACCTTACTAGCTCTCATCACGAATGATTTAAATTGATAATTTTATAACGAAGAAATGACAAGTCTTATGAATCAAGCTATTCAGTGCTTGAAACTGCCATGATGTGTGACTGTGAAAAACTAATACTAAATATACATTTATGGACAGATTTATATGTATAAATAACTAATTTGTATTGGAGCTGTTGTACCTTGAAATCAGCTACATGATAACTTATGTGTACGCGTTATAAATATTACTTGTAATCTAAAATTGTACGCTTTAAGAATGACTATCCAATTTACATAGCTGTGCGTCGAAATAGTATTAATCCAAAATTGCACCTCATTACACAGCTGACACCACCATCAAGGATCAAGATCTTCAAGGGCTAAAAGGCCCCTGCCAGGCAATGTGAAATCACTCAGTCTTTAGCTACGAGTCCGACACTTTGGCTAGAGAGCTCAGATCTTTAAAGTGTCATTAAAATAGCTTTATAATAAATGTTTACACATATACTTATATAAATTACATATATATTATTTCTTATCTTCATATTCTATATAATTATCCAGCAAGGTGGGCGGCGATGAGGCTAATACAGTTTCCTTTTTATTAAATTTTTATTAAACAAATACTGAAAAGCGACTCGGTTTTTTTTCATTCTCTTCATTATAACTTTTTTCCTTGCGGTCGAATTTGAAAAACAGCCAGAGATAATTTGTTCCTTATTTGATTATCCATCGATCTGCGTTGGATTGATAATCGCAAACCGTTTATAACGGAAAATTCCGTTCAGACAATACTAAAACTAAAATTCCCCCACTTTATAGAAGAAGGAGAAGCATTGTACCAGGTGGGAGAGAACCAAGGCGATGAGCGAGCAAGGATTAGTGTAGAGCGGCAGTTCCAGCAAGGAGTTGATGGTAAGTGGTAGGCTCGTACCCTATCGCTCACTATCCTTCTCTGTAACTCTACCAAAAACAAGCAAATATTGATATCATATAAGGCGAGCGTTAGTTATTATCGTAAAAGATAAAGTTACTTGTAATAAATTAATATTCTTAAATTTTAATAAATTAAATAATTAACCCTAATTTGGGAGTTTGTTTATTGTACGTTTGCTTTTGGCAAAAATACGTACATATGAATGTAGTAGAGATAACTTTCAGGCTCGTACCCTGAATGTTTTTCTCCTACCCATATGTTTGTATCTCCTTATTGTCCTTTTGAACAGAAATTATACATCACTATATTGTGATTAAAATCAGTATACTATACTGACGAGAAAGGACAACATCGGGAGTAGCCAATCATCCGGAGGAGGAATCAATTCAAAAAACAGAAGATAAGTACCGCTGATAGGAATACCAAAATACCCACGAAACTGTTCACGTTAAAGTACTAGCATTACTGACACTAAGAACGTTTCACTCCTCTCCTTATCACTTCTTAATCATTTCATAGAAATTATGATATACATTAATTATTTGTAGTATAAGTCATGCTCCGTGTTTGATACCAAGATAATTTATATTTATGTACTTCATCTCATATTTAAATGAGATAGTATAAATACGTCAAATTTAAATTTGTACATTTCCATGTAAAGTTTCTTCTATACAACACACACACATAAGTATCAATCCACATCTCGGTATAATAGTTAACAAGGCCAAGGCCGTTTCAATTCCAAGAAGCTCATCAGCAAGGTATGCCGTTGAACTAAATTAATACAACAGTAAATAAATCTCCAAGGTGTGCAACAACCTTGAAGAAGCTATAAAAGCTTATACGTTTTTCCGCAAAGTTACAGTGCAAAAATGCGCGAAAATCTTCATTTTTAATTTTAATTTTTAATCACTCATAACTTCAACATTTTTCAACCAAACTGATTCAAATTTTGTGATTTGATAGCTTTTGTATAGGTGTCAAGCTATGCACAAGGCTTTTGTTGTCAAGTTAAAAATGACGTCACAAAACCATAATCAATTTTTAAGCGTAAAAAGCTCTCCTGATCGAAAAAAAAAAATAGACCAAAAATTTTGAACGGATGTTGTTAAGAATAATAAAACCTTTTATATATATAAAAAAAAAATTTTTTTCTCAATTTTGACCCTTTTTAAAAAAAAAACGATTTTACCATATCAACAATTGAAAATTACTCGGTCGGTTTCAACGTTAGGATAACGAAACTAATTACATCTAAAAGAGCTTAGTTTTATACAAATTGAAAAAAAAAAATTAGTGTGATACGTTGTTTTTACAAATTGTTATCAACAAATTAGCGTTTTTTTTAACAATTTTGTTCTCGTGCGTCATTTTAGCTGGAAAAATTTTTTTACTACTTTTTACAGTGTTCTTTTATGACTATCTACTACTCATTAATTTTTCAACCAACAATATTTCCTGTGAAAATAATTTTTCTTTGCACTACTTTACCCATGATACTGAAGGCCGTACGGCATCTGGGCGTGAACGCATATTCTGCGCGCCCTTTCTTCTTAATACCGTGTTCATTGATCCTGCTGCAATTTTTCAACGAATTACATTAACAATACCCAACGAAAATGATGTAAGAGAATGCCTTCAATATAAATTAAGTAACTACCCACTATCGTTGTTTGACGACACCGGAAAGAGAAAAACGACCAAATCCAAATTATATTATTACTTAACACCAGTCCCATTTACTCCAGAAAATGAAAATAGCATTTATGTTATCGACGGAGGTTTTCTATTGCACAGAGTCGTATGGCAGAAGAAAAAAACGTATGCTGAAATCTAATCTCAATATAAGCAATATATGAAGAAATATTACACAACTCGATCTATTACAATATTTAATGGTTATCCCTATCATGGTTCAAAACACACAAAAACGGCAGAACGTATCAAAAGAATGCAATCAACAGCATGTCCAGATTATAAGTTTGATGCTTTTATGGTACCTCCTGTTGATCAATCGGAATTTTTATCAAATGAACACAAAGAAAAATCGTTTATTTCCATGTTAATTGATAAATTAAACAAAGCAGATTTTGTAGCGCGCCAAGCGCCCGGTGATGCAGATTCATTAATAGTCCATACAGCGATGCAAGAAAGTATACATTATAATTCCGTAACAATTGTCGGCAAAGATATCAATCTGCTTATTATTTTTACTCAAATCGCTAATTTAAATAGCAAAGTATTTTTTTAAAAACCTGGAAAAACATCAACAGAGCCGCAATTGTATGATAGCAATAGCTTTAAGTATCCGCACTAACGCAATTTGATAGCCCTTATTCACGTATTTTGCGGTTGCGACACTACATCTGCATTGTTTAAAATTGGAAAAGGAAAAATTATTAATGTTTTAGACAAAGACAAAGATCTACGAATTGTGTGTCAAGTGTTTTATAACGACAAAGCATTCCCTAATTACATTAATTAGGCGGGACAAAAACTTATTCAAGCATTATATGGTGGCTCGCTGCAAAAAGAAACTAAATGAATTCCGATTTTAGATATTCAAAAAAATTTCTTCAAACAAAAATGTTCACATAGCTTTATTGCCACCCACAGAAGGTGCAGCCCGCGAACACTCTTGCAGGATATACTACCAAATAAGAGAGTGGCTTCAAACCAACTCGGGACTCGACGTTGAAAAATGGGGTTGGAATATAACCAAAAACGGACTTCTTCCTGTGAAAACACTGCAACTACTGATACCTGATAAAATGTTAAAACAAGTTGCGTGCAAATGTAAAAAAGGATACAGTGAGAGATGTAGTTGTAAGAAAAATGGTATGCACTGCACAACAGTATGCAAATATTGCGAAGGAAAAAACTGTGCAAATATAAAAGAAGCAGTCACATCATTGACTGATGATGAGGGAGTTGTAGAGCAAAGCACACTTGAATCTGAGAACAATGAAAATGCCAGCTTAGTAGAAACAATAATTGACGATGACTCAGATGAGGTATTATTTGCAAATATTGACGACGTAACAGATAGCAACAGCGACGATAGTCCAGCTACGAAAATACGAGAAACATAAGTTAAAGTATGTACACGTATCTACGTCAGCCGATAATCATAAAAGCACGTTATAATTTTTTTGTAAAAATGACAAAAATGTGAATAAATAACATTATGCAAAGTCATATGATAATAGAACATGTCTTTATGGTACCTTTATGTGCAACTGGACGTATGGCCTCCGGTATCATGGGTAAAGTAGTGCAAGGAAAAATTTTTTTTACAGGAAATATTGTTGATTGAAAAATTAATGAGTAGTAGATAGTCATAAAAGTACACTGTAGAAAGTAGTAAAAAAATTTTTCCAGCTAAAATGACGCACGAGAACAAAATTGTTAAAAAAAACGCTAATTTCTTAATAACAATTTGTAAAAACAACATATCCCATTAATTTTTTTTTTTAATTTGTATAAAATTAAGCTTTTTCAGGTGTAATTAGTTTCGTTATTCTAACGTCAAGACCGACCAAGTAATTTCCAATTGTTTATATGGCAAAATCGTTTTTTTAAAAAAAAGGGTCAAAATTGAAAAAAAAAAAAATTATTTTTCGGATGTAAAAGCTTTTATTATACTTAACAACATCTATCTCAAGTTTTTGGTCTATTTTATTTTGTTATCAGGAGAGCTTTTTACATTTTAAAATTGACTACGGTTTTGTGACGTCATTTTCAACTTGATAACCAAAGCCTTGTGCGTGGCTTGACACCTATACAAAAGCTATTAAATCCTAAAATTTGAAGCAGTTTAGTTGAAAAATGTTGAAGTTATGAGAGATTGAAAATTAAAATTAAAAATGAAGATTTTCGCGCATTTTTGCACTATAACTTTGCGGAAAAACGGTTTGCGATTATCAATCCAACGTAGATCGATGGATAATCAAATAAGGAACAAATTATCTTTGGCTGTTTTTCAAATTTGATCGCAAGGAAAAAAGTTACAATAAAGAAAATGAAAAAAAAACCGAGTCGATTTTCAGTATTTGTTTAATAAAAATTCAAGCACACACTTTGGGTGGACAAAACTGTTTTTTTCATTAATAATTTGATATTTCAAGACGATTAAAACAGGTTCCGCGTTATTATCCGATTTTGACCTGATTGACTATTTAATGATGCCTCGCCTACCGGGTTGAAGAGTTTCTTATAATATACACTTATTTTGGTACCTTATGCTTTGTCTTGCCAAATTAAAAAAATTGGTTTCGATACGTTTTGACATTATTTTTAACGTCTGGCCCTATCGCATCCACGCTAAAACTTAATGTATGATGTGATGTTATTTTCTGATACAATAAATTGTATTGATAATTTTCTCATTCGGATTTGTTAACTCTTTTACCAGAGGAACAGAAAAAACTTATGATCACTAAACTTTTTAATAAATGGTAAGAGATCACGTCAACAATGAACGCTTCTGTAAGATTCTCAGATTCTTAGTAATGCAATATTTTTAACACTTTAAACAACATCCAACATCATTATTCCGTGATAATAGATACTTAAGTATTTTTTGTTGTTTAACTATAGACAGAACTGTACTGCAAAAAAAATTATAAATACCTGGAATCACTGCCCCAATGCATGGCATATATTTTAGCTAAATGGCCACGAAGAGTGCGTCTTGTACGCATTTGTATCCGTCCAATCGGTTCCATGCTAGTGGTTGCTTGAACCAAATTTGTATCACAAGCATTTTTTCTAGCATCCTGAAATGATACCACAGGATTAAATTATAGAAATTGTGTTATAAAAAAATACATTGAGGCTTCCGTACTATAAAATAATACTTGACTCAATTCAATTCGAGGAAAAATAAACAACAAAATTCAAGAATAAAATTTGTAACCCGAAGAACACACCTTGAGGCAGATAATATTGTATTAAACTAAAGTATTGAGATTTTTAGCACCAACTCAACATATTCAAATGAAAATTACTGTCTGCAAGTATAAGAAATGCTCACGGGTTGGCTCATATCTTTATTGTTTGATAAAGGACGACCTAAAGCATAATTGTTTCAACACTCTAAAAGAGTTTTAGGAGAAAAGAACAATTTTTTTTTTCCGTTACTAAAAATATCTTGATAGCATCGTTAAACTTTCCATCCTACGCGATTTTCCGTCCTCCAAACGATCGTTAATTGAAGTTATACTTCTATAGGCACGTTTAGCGTGAAAACTTTCTACGTAATTTAAAACGGCAACCTCCTGCACGCTAGCCAGGTATCGTGTCAACTATGTTACGAGCTATTCCGATAAGAAAAAATCTCTTACTTATTACTATGCTATGTTTTAATACTCGATTGTAATTAAAATGTTTATTTACTGTTTATTGACCAATATGATAAACTTATAAATTACATGTATTAAGAAGTTAATAATTAAATTTGATGGTTTTTTTCAAACTTAGTAGCAGGTATAATACATAAATATATTTTTGTACAATACTTGTTTATAGTTTTAGTTTCTTAATTAATCATTTTAAATTGGAAAAGTTGGGTATATTTATTTAAGGAGGCTTGGGCGTTTGGTGTCGTATCTATTGAGGGGTCCCTGTGGGGTACTTGTCATACAAATGATTCTTTGTAATAGCTTTTTTATCATCATTTTGATTATACACATGTGTGAACAAAAAAGCAATTATACGCGGAAAAGTCATTGGGAAAATCGATATTGAAAAATTTATTAGTTTTCCCGAGGTACCTTGTGTAAAGATGACGGCCCTGCCACGATAAAGCTGACAACACTGTACTCTCTTGCTCTCATCTGCTATTATATACCTATACTAGAGTTAGACTTAAATTTTCATGCTTGTATGTTTATGAATGTACAGCGCATGCGCACTTACAGTACCTGAAAAAAACAATTCTCATGTTCGATGTTTTCCTCGCTATTTTCTCAAAATTTAACGTGTTGATCCTATTATTTTTCTCAAATAATAGATTCTTTATACTTTCAAGTACATGTACCAATTTGATGTGTGGGCCCACAGCTTTTTAATGCGGTACGGTAGTCTATTGAATTTCGGGTTCCGTAAGGTTTCGTGTTAAAATGACAAATTTTCACAAGCGATTTTCTCGAAAATAAATGAGTTGACCTACCTACTTTGTTTTCCTAAAAAGATCTACCAAACTTTATTTATATAATCTCTGAATTTCACACCTAGCCAGCATTTCATTCAAAATCGCCCAAGCCTCCTTAAACGCTCAGACTGTGACGCTATGCATGAAGGGCAAACGAGGCATGCCTTGTCAATACGTATTGATGAATATGTTGAATCTACTTACAATAATAAGAGCTCGACTGGTTTTAGTGAAGCTCACATGCACATTTTACAGATTTAAAGTTATATTTATTAGAAACAATAGAGATTGTAACAACACAGAGACAAAACAAATTCGTAACTAATAATTAACTCAATTTTCCTCTTTCAGCAGTAATAGATAATGCCGTTAGTAACTATATTTAATAAGACGCTTCTTATATTTACATTCTTCATCTTACCGTTCGATAGAGATAATTTATCTATATTCACCTTATCAATTTTATATGTGAATATTGTTGATCCTACCGTTTTTTTATTCACTGTACATCGAACCCCTGACAATAGCGTAACTGCCGAAACAGCTGTCAGCCTTACTTATAGCAAGAAATAAATTGTGAGACAAAGTAAAAGTTTTTAATTATTATTAATAAACCCAGTTAATAATAATTTTTTAATTTAAAACGTTTCACTGAAGTCTAAGCGAGAACTCAGTTGAACATTTTTCTACCACTACGCTAATAACATTGCGAACATCACGCTCGCATCTGTCACATATACTCACACACGCATTTTCAGTCTCATAAATAATACCTACAATTTATGAAACACATATAAAAGTCTAAGAAAAAATATCGTGCAGTACCGCTTTACCTTAAAAAAGGTAGTATTACATACTAATATAATATATGTAGCTTAACTCAAAAAATCACGTCATTGAAGAATAAAAAAAAAATTTTTTTAATGAGACACAATAAAAATGTCATAATTGATCGATAGAAGCCTGTAAGAATGAACCAATAGTGAAAAAAACATGTAAGCTTTTGAAAAATCTAATAAAAAAATAGTTTACTTACAAACTAAAACTGAAAATAAATATAATACAAAAATTTATTTATGTATTATATCTGCTACTTTAAAAAAGTTTGTAAAGTTAAAAAAAACTATTAAGTTTAATTAATAACTGTTTAATTAATGTTATTTATATTTAAATCATATTAATAAATAAACAGTAAACAAATATTTAAATTAAAGAGCTGCCGAGGCAATCAGAGGTGTGCAGACGTGTTTTTCTGGTGCTCCCATTCTCGCGTGTACAAAACCCTGCAAATGCTTCCTGCTGCGGATCCACACGCAGTAGTACTACTCCAGTATTCACAGGTAGGCTCTCAATCGCCAGCAAGGCGTTACTCGCTTCCTGGAACCTAGTGAAATGGTATAATTTCCCGCTCCTCCTCATAAACTCAATTACGACTGCCAAGTTAAATCTCTTGAAGTATCTACTTTGGTTGTTACCACCTTATCGCGTCCTGCAACATCCTGCCTCTGAGAACCTACCGTCGACTGTGACATCCAGGCCTACCCCTGAGGAAGCCATTAATTAGTGTTGACGCCATCACTATCTGGGAGAGAAATCTGTATATAGTTAGGCCTCTCTGCCATATAGTCTGCCGCATATCCGCTGCTTTACTAACGCCTGGAAGAGCACTACCTTTTAAAGGATCGATTGCTCACACTACTTTCGCTGCACAAACTACTCTCAACGCCCTGGGAACAGCCCCTGCACCCGACTTTCCTGAGTACCAGCATTGAGGGACGAAGGCCTCTTACTCTGGCTCCATAGAGTGACAGCGCCGTGGGACGGAACATAGAATTTTTGGCTCTTTTGAGCAAAGGCACTGAGGGACACGAGCTGCAGTATCCAGCTCCTTTAAGCGACGGAACCGAAGAACAGCATCTACTACACACAGCTCTTTTGGGCGACACCATCGCAAGAGAAGTACCGCATGCCCTGATTTAGTCTACGCCCAACCACTCTGTCTACCTATTAACTTAAAATAGGCAAGAATGCCGACACAATTTACACACGTCAAGGAGGAAAAAATCAACCTAATGCAACAGGTGCTTAAGTTACCAGCACAAACAGCAATATTAAAGATGCCCTCAAAGCTATGAGAGACAAAAAAAAAGAGGATCGTAACAAAAGTGACAGCCCCCTAATGGACAAAAACTAACGGCCAAGACAAATTAGACAGAGTTTAAAGCCAACTAGATGCTCTATCCACCAATGTATGTAACTTAAAGTCTGATGTCATAAACATACGGAGGTAGTTGTAGAAGAACTGAGTAGCAGAGAAATCTAATGGGATACAGAAAAAGCTGTCGTTTGCGACCATCTAAAGGAGCTTGAAAAATTTAAGGAGGCATGTTGCAGGCGGGAAATCAAAAACAACCTGGTTCTCAGGTGACTTAAAACCAATTTAAAAGAATATAAAGTGGTTATTTATAATCTCGTCCTACAGAAAATCTCACTAAACGTAAACATAGCTGACGTCACTTGCATCTCACTCAGAAATGGTGATATCTTCACTATCAGGCTCGCTACGCAGGAAGAGAAGCAGCGAATCCTATCCAAGAAGAATATGTTGGCTGACAGTGCTCTGTCCATCTCTGGTGAACTGACTAAGAGAGAGCGGGAAATAAAGAAAAAACTCACCAACCTTGCTATGGAGAAGAAATCCAAGGGAAGAGAAGTAAAAATCGTCTATCTAAAGATTTGTATTGATGGTATAGGTAAAATATGGAAGGAAGGTCAAGGTCTCATAGACGCTACACACATACAACACAATGGTTTGAATTCGCCCTTTCATGAAAGGCAACGAGCTTAAAGCGGTACAACACGTAGAGCAGAACACCGCAAGATCTAAAACACTGTATGCAGAGGTTGTAAGTCCCAGATCCACTACAATTAAAACATCAACCTTTCAGTCACTTAACTGGGAACCCCTTCACTGACTGTTGCCTCTACTTAAGCCAAAAAAAATTCACATCAGCATATGAGCACCCCTTACACCTCTACAACCAGCTACAGCTTCGTTATATTTTGGATTATCCACGACTTTTCTGATATTTCTGACGTAAAAAACAAGGAAAACATATTACACTTACACAATAGTGTTCTTTAAAATATCTTAGAAACTTGAATAACCAGCACTATTTTAACCACCCTTTTGTTTTTACCCAGCAGTACTATTCTTAACTGCCCAGTGCAAAAAGTCAAATCCCTGGGCAGAGCAAGAGGCGGCTTATGTACATTTATAAGCAATCTACTAGTATCATCTTGAACACCAACGCTAACTAGAAATTTCATAGCAACCGAGTGCAGACCTTAGCGGCAGCTTCGAATCTAGTCTCGAGAACCCACTTCTTTTCTAGAAATAAAACCAAACAACTCTGACGGTATAGTTTTCATGAGAGGAGCTTTTAATACCCGCTTGGGCCCATAAATCAAATAGATGAAGATCTGCTACGCGACTCATGCTTTATGAGCCCTAGACGCTCTTTCAACATCATTGAAATGAAGCAGGGCCAGCTCCTTAACAAGATGGAGAATCAGGTATTAACATTATGAAACATCAGAAGCAGATTCAACCCTCAGGGTGCTCCTACTTTTATCGACCACAATGGAACAAGTGTGGTTGACATGATCTGGACAAATAGCGCAGGACTGTATTTTTTCATTGACTTCAAAGTACTTAACATTGGTCAGCCCAACCATCTACCTGTCAAAGTCATACTCAACTCGGCTAATCTTTTCCACCCACAGTTACATACACCAATCAACACAATTCGAAAGCTCATATGGGAAGACTTCTTGAGTAGTACAGAATTTCTAGAAATTATGGAGAGTATCCCCCCACCTCACGATGTAGAGTTACCTTTGACATGTGACGAGCTCTTTAAGACAATCAACTCTGCAGTCAAAACATTAAACATGAAAAGTACTGTTGTGATATCTAATTCTAGCTCTATCAAGCGTAAAGACAAACCATGGTACGACAAGGACGGCCATGAAGCTAACCGTGAGCAAAGACACCAACAAAAAAGATGGGCAGTCCGAGGCAGAGTCCAGCTAAGAGACACTTTCTTAAAAGCAAGTAATAATTATTATAGTCTATATGAGTCCAAAAAAACAAATAATACAGCCCTTTAAAAGGTCTCTTAAGCAGCGTAAATAATCCTAACCTCTTCTCTGATGCTGTAAGAAAACTTGGAGTAAAGAAACATACACGATGCATTCTTTTTTCACGAGAAATTTTAATCATCCATGTACCCAGTGAAAATCCTTTCAAAAACACCTTACATAGACTGTGAAAATCCTGCCCTGTATGGAGAGATCGACTACACCAAAGTCATGTATAAAATCAATAAACTGAAAAAAAATAAGTCCCCCAGACCAGATGAAATATCCAACTCTTTCTACAAAAATCTACCTATGAACTGGATTCTACAACTGAAAAAACTTTTTAATGCGGTTCTTGGAAAAGACATACCGAAAAGCTGGTGCTCATGCCTGGTAATTCTTCTGCATAAAAAAATGCGACCAATTAGACCCCGCCAACTATAGAGGAATCTCACTCACAAATGATATATGTAAAATCTTCACGTCTATAATAGCTACTCACCTTTCCAAACGGTGCAAAAAAATTTATATATATATATATATTTATATATATATATATATATATATTAAGAATGTCAATCAGGATTTAAAAACAGATGCGGTGAAGACAGCATCTTCACTTTCCAATCTAGAGTTTGCGTAGAACTCTCCAAACCAAAAGAGAAATTTTTTGCAGCCTTTATTGACTTTCGAAGAGCCTTCGACTCAGTCATACACTCTGTTTTGTGGAGTTCCCTTTTTGCTGCAGAAGTAAGTGGAAAAATTATAAGATTACTAAAAAGCCTGTATCATCGCGCGAAGTGATCAGACAACAGAAAGCATGGAGATAACCAAAGATGTCCTTTGACATGACTCTTTAAGCCCTCTACTCTTTTCTCTACTTCTCCACGATATAAATTCATACTTCAAACAAGAAAGCCACAGAAACATAAACTCATCCACCGGTACACTACTCTTCATCGACAACCTCACATTGCTTTCTAACAACCCAATAGATGTGCAAAGCAAACTCGACACGCTAACCAAGTACTGCGATAATAAGGTGCTGGACGTCTAGAAAGGGAAGTCAGCTATACTTTAATTTAATAACTCTGGGCGTGCTCGCAAATGCAGAAGTATTTAGTATAAAGGTACCTCTTATTAGTTGGTAAATAAATATACTTATTTAGGCACTACTTTTACTACTTCTGGATTTTTCAAGAAAAACTGTGACAGGGTATTAACTAAAGGTAAATCAGCTCTAGGTGCCATCTGGTAAATTCTCTGCTCTGTACGTAGTTATGAGCTGCAATCAGCCAAAAAATTCTTCTCGTGAGTTATTGCTTAAACAGTTTTGTACGGAGTTGAAATCTGGGCAATGAACTATGCACAGATGCTCGAACAAATTTAAACGACCTTCCTAAAAAGATACCTGCAATTACCTACGAGCACTCTTGGCTACTTGCTAAGGCTGGAAACAGACAGCACATAATGATGAATGAAGTTGCCTCAAAAATGCTTAACTATTGGCGTAAGATTTTAAAGATGGACAAGACACGATACCTAAACAGAATGATATAGGCACTAACTAAAATAGAAGAACAATCTGGCAACAAATTTAAGCTCAATACATCACTTTATCAACTACTACAGTTAGCTAGGCCACGAGTACCTACTGAAAACATCCGATGCTAACATGATATAGCTAGCACGTTTAACGACCATGAGTAGACTAGCAAGAATTAGTTTTGAAGAGGACACCGAACGCGCACACAACTCTACTCTCCATCATTTCGACACTTGGAAAACCTGGCCAAATGGACTCATGAAAAATATCCAGCGATGCACATGTCTCTTTCACATACTTAACTACTTGCCGCTTGCCGCATGGCTGGTATACCTTGTACATCACAATAAACAAAATATTGTACAAAATCAAGGAGACGGAACGTTGTCCACTTTGTAATCTTAACTCAACCGAAACGTTGTACCACATTATGTTTATTTGCTCATTGTATAAAGACATAAGAAAACATTTCCTTCACTCTAGTAGTCTGTTAAATACTCTAAACAATGAGGATGTTGAAAGCGTCTGTTAAATTGGCATCTCGACCGATTTTAATGGTGAAGGAAAAAAGGTCACTGAGATGTTGCACTAAATTCAATCATGCTTAACTGTGAAATGAGCAGTGAAAGCAACTTTTAGCAACAATGTGAATATAATTGACAACAGTTTATTAAAGTAACGGCTGTTTACATATTTACAGAGCACAATAATAAATTAATAATTACTTTAATGAACTAAGTGACTCGACTTGCGACTAATTTTAACGAGCCGTGCGTACAACAAAAATTCGTTTAGCAAGCGAGATTAAATTAATTAACAACTAAATTCGACTATGATACCTGCTGAACCAACGGGAGCCAGCAAAGCGATAGGCGATCCAAGTATGGAGTGAGCTTGATCAGCACAACAATAATACAATGATCAAAACTAATTTCTTGTGCGACAATTCAATACGATTCTTCAAACAATCTTAGCTATTCGAGTGCCTCGAGGCAAGCGAGCGAGAGCAGGCGCTCCGTAAGAGCCAAAGAAGCAGCGGTCTAGCCACCTCAAAAGAAGAAGAGGCTTCTCCTAGTTACAATGGGCAATAAACCATTCAAAACAAAACTATATAATGACCTCTTTCTTCGTACGCGACAGGGCAGCCCTGACGGCGCGAACTTCGAATCCCAATAAATTCAACTCAAATCCGAACAACGTCAAAGGAATGCACTATTTCTTATCCAGCGCAATGAAAATACGTTCCCTTATCTTATCGGATTAACATAAACGACAACCATTAAACTAGTTATATTACCCCAACTTCCTATGAGTTACGCTTATTTAAACGATCTTATCTTTATATACTTTTTTCAAAGACCCTCTATTTTACAAATTATTTAACCTGTTTTATATATTTTTTGTTTCTTATACGTATAGTGACTTATGCTTAAATTGTACATCTGACGTATGCCTTGTAATACTATTGCACTTCTACTAGATATGTATACAACAAAAATGTTATTAACTACACCTTGTTTGAAATGGGTGCAACGATCGACAATATATATTATAAATAAAAAAAATAAAAAATTAAAATATTTAAATTGAAGTCAAGTAACAAATCATAGTATAATAATATGCAAGAGGTTTTTCCTTATCAGAATAGCTTATAGCAAAATGAACACGATACTTGGCTAGCGTGCAAGAGGTCGCCGTTTTGAATTACGTAGAAAGTGTTCACGCAAAATGTGTCTGTAGAAGTATAACTTCAATAAATGACCGTTTGGAGGACAGCGAGTTGTGTACGCAGGGAGGTTTAACGGTGCTATTAAGATATTTTAAGTAACGGAAAAAAAATTGTACTTTTATCCTTTTTTATCCTTTATTGCACACATCATAGTACATTGCAATCATTTTACACAAACTATTTTGTACACAATTACAATTAGCAAATAAACATATTGTATGCATATTGTTCGTACATATATGAATATTACATGATTTTTACAACTTAAACAGAAAAAACAATTTTAAGAACTACCCTAGTTGCAAACGAACTTTTGGTACACCATTTAAATATATACCACACTTAAGTACTAATTATATGAAAAATTAAAAAAGGTTAGTTTACAGTAACAAAAGAAGAAAAAATAAACTATTTTCCATGATAACCGAATAAGTGATTGGGTCAGCCCACTGATCGATATTCTTAAGTATTCTTATGCTCACTTGTTCATGCTCGAGCGAGTGTGCATTTACCAAAAAAGAGTTGCGAGAGGACTGGCTATTTGTTTATTATCTCTGTACTGTTTTTCTTTTTTTTCTCTTCAGTGAAAGAAATTCATACCATATACAAGAAATATGTTTATATATACATATACAGGGCGATAAAAGGTACTCTAATAGTGGAAGTACTATCGAATTGCCTTGCGTGTATGAGTGAATCCAACAAACATGACCGGTTTTTATTTCTCATTCTATAACAAAAACAGCTAAGCATTTTTAATACTAATGAGAAACAATATGATTGCTATTAAAATATAGAAACTATAAGCTTACGTATGTATACGAACTTGCAATCTTCTATCTGAATGTTAAGAGCTCGTATTATTAAAAAATTTTCCTTTCATCAAACTTTATTAAGAAATTAAAAAAAAACACATACCATGTGACGAGTAGGGCACTTTCTTTGCGTTTGTTAAACAATGTAAAAAGAAAGAATTTTTGTTACGATTTTAAATTTGTACGTCAACTCTGGATTTAATAATCGCGCAACAAATAAATTTTTAACATTTATTGCAACTATAGTACATAAAGTTATATTATAAAAAAAGCAATAGAAAATCTCTTTTTTCTACTAACAACCACATACTTGAAATGACAACAAGCTAGTAGAGTATATTTATGCTCCAAGGCCTTAGGCTGCGTCTATTAGTATGGTCGTGAAACTTCCATTCCTATACTTTACGATTTTTTATTTCATTCACATGTTATAAAGTTGTTTCCTTTTAAAATAAAAAACAGCAATATTAGTAAGTATATTTTTAAATAGAATACTGTACACTACTAGCTATAGTGTGGTTATGCAAGTGGTAACACATAATGTTTTGAATTTTCCAATCAAAAACCTATCTAAGGTGAGAAAATATTGCTTCCTATATAAAACAGCCATACGTTAATCTTTTTTGAAAGAAAAAATTATTTGATAGTGTTGGACACCTTAGATTTGCATTTCAACATTACAAACAAATATATACAGTTAATATTTAGAGTTATTTAACATGCTTATATTGTTAAAATTTGTTTTTTAAATACTTATAAACATTACGTTACAAGAATAGTATTCAAAAGTTTTTAATGGCTTGAAAATTGTTAAAGTGATATTCTTTCATTGTAAAAACGTTTTTTAAATGTTATAAATCACTAGAATAAGTGCTAAAATGTTTTAGTTTTTTTTATAATTTCTAAAAAAATTTAATTTTAATTACACTAGAAATAAGCTTCAAGTTTTTCTTTTGTATAATTTTAAATTTTCTAGAATAAAAAAGCATTATTTCCGACAAAATTTCTTATGATTTTTGCTTTTCAGACTTAAAATAGAATATAAATTCTACAACACATTATTTTTTATCAACGGATAGCGAAAAAAAACGTAAATAAAGTAACTTCCGCTATAAATTTTCTAAAAATAACATAAAAATTACTATAATTTTACCTTTTTTAAGGTTACATTAGCAGAAATAATCTTTTATCAGGGTCATGAGACTCTGACAAGTATAAACACATAATTCAATACAAAGTTATCGATCGTATGTAAGCATACAATTTTTGGTTGCGAACTCTAACCATATTTAATGTAGACTTAAAAAAATTTGTTTTACCTTGAAATTTCTGGCCAGGTTGTTGCTGAATGGCATTATGTTATAGTTTTCTTATGTTCTACAACTCTTTTCCTACGCTGTTGATAACGTTTTATCTGTATATATTTTTCCTATCAGTAGCTGTGACTTTTTGGAAAAAAAAACATAAAAAAGACACATCGTGCTTCGTGTTGGAAATTTCGTGCTTTCCTTCCATACTTCTCTTTCTTGTGATTGACTGAAATGCTGTTTTCTTTTCATGATTAAACCTTAAATCTTATAATTTGAAAATTACTTTTGTTACAACCTTTTATTACTTTTCAACACTGTATTACCTTTAATCATATTTTAATGTTTAATCAATGTCTTTTCAAATTTTCTAATCCAAAGTGTACTAGTAGGTGCAATGATAAGCGTTAAAATTTAAGTTAAAATCAAGTTAAATTTAGTTTCTATTATTTTAAGATTTATGACTGTTACTTCATAAATTTTTGTAATTAATATGAAATTGTGAATTGATTACATTAAAAAAAACTAGTATTCTACAAATGTATAGTGTTAATAGTATTAAGTTATTATATACATATACTTAGTAAATTTCTATTTTTAGATTTTTTTGGGATAATTACATGACAATGTCTTCCACTATACAATATAATAATATTTATTCAATTGGTGATGATGTGCCACAAATTATTAGTAATAAGTTACCAACAAACGAATAAATGCTGTAAGCTTTTTTGTTACCAGACATATAAATTTTACTCTTAAGGATAGTATAGCATTAGCGGTCAAAAAAGCTTTGATATTCTGAAGAAACGCCAATATACTTACGCAAAAATTTTAAAGATGCTTTATTGTTAGTTAGTTAATTTAAATAAAGAGTACAGAAGGATACAAAAAAATACGGGTGTATCTAGTAATGTGAATCGCGAAAAAAATTTTACTACTAACTCGAGCTTGTTATTTGATGTAGCATACGGTGATGTTTTTAATATTATAACTGATAAAGAAGAAATTTTTCTCATAGAACAGAGATCGATGAAACCATAACTATATTTAGGAGTTGTTCATAAAATGACGTTTTCTGCACTCGGGTGGTTTTGGGAGGCTGGTACTTCCTCGGGCGAAAAAGCAGTTTTCGCCTTCGGCTCGGGCCGCAAACCTCTCGGTTCGCAAACAGAGACTTTTCAAACTCGTAGGAAAACTACTATTGACACTTTTTAAGGTATAGCCAAGTTTTCGAATAAAGTTTTTTTTATAAAGATTTGTAATGAAAATTTTATTTTAAATTGAATGATTTTTCAGTTAAAAGAAATACTGAAATTTCTTCAGGTGAAATTCCTTCAAAGCAAAACATATTAAATTTGAAGGTAGTGCTAGTAAGGCTGATTTTTTATGAGATGGCTGATGAACGTAGTATGGTACATTACGTCACTAGGGCATAAAGTAAAAATATGAGCGCCCGAGTCACGTTCAATGTTTTTATTACCAAGGGCGCAAAGTGCAATTTTTCGCCCATAGGCACACTTTGCACCCAGTAAATCACTTTAGGCCAAAGAGCAAAAAAGTACTTTTCCGCCTTCGGGTGGTTTGGGGAGGCTGGTACTTCCTCGGGCAAAAAAGCAGTTTTCCGAAACTCGTTCGAAAAGTCTCCTTTACGACCCTCGTTACGGACCTCGCCTTCGGCTCGGGCGGCAAACCTTTCGGTTCGCAAACAAAGACTTTTCAAACTCGTAGGAAAACTACCATTGGAGCCGGAGAGCGCAAAACACTTTTCTGCCTGTGGGCTCAAAGTGATTACTAGGACGCAAAGTGTGGACTGAGGGCGTAAAGCGGTAATAGCACTTTGTGCCCATGGTAAGAAATAGTACTGGGCGGAAATGGTAGTTTTCCTACGAGTTTAAACAGTCTCTGTTTGCGAACCGAGAGGTTTGCGGCCCGAGCCGAAGGCGAGGTTCGTCACGAGGTTCGTAAAGGAGACTTTTCGAACGAGTTTCGGAAAACTGCTTTTTCGCCCGAGGAAGTACCAGCCTCCCAAAACCACCCGAGGGCGGAAAAATAATTTTTAGAGCCATCTGCAAGTGATTTAAGCTTACAGCAAAGCTATGTACCCTTATGTAGCTTACGAGGTCGTTATTACCAACCAAAAAGATCTCGAGGCAACATAAACATCATAATAGAAAATGTAAAGGCAGTTTAAGATTCTTGTGAGATACCGTAAAGAAATGTGGTATTACTAATTGGTATCGTCGCTTATACTCTTGTGTCACGATATTGAAAATCTTATTTTAAAGAAATGTTTATTTATTAGAGCCCATTTCATGGTTCAACAAAGAAAAGCTAAGAATTTTAAAAATATGTTTCATTTAAATTTGAAAGCAGCTGTTACCATTGAGATGGTGAAATCATACCAGAAGCTTGGACTTTTAAAAAAGTTGTTCGATTACCTATTCTCATTAGCGTAGATAAATATTTAAAAAAATTTTAAATACAGCGACACTTCTTGATAGAAAAGTTATCACGCAAGCTTATATTATTTTCGAGGCTACAGATGATTTGGGTCTAAAAAACAAAGTAAGAGCTTGATGTTGTGATACAACGAATTCGAATTTGGAAAATATAAATGATGCTTCGACTATTTTTGAGCACTTTCTTGATACAAGTTTATTGTATTTACTTTGCCGTCACCATATTTAAGAACTTACTTTGGCGTCCGTCTTTAAATGAAAATTTTCTGGAACTTACGGACCAGATAATCCATTATTTAAGAGGTTTGGTGATGAGTGGCTTAAATTAGATCTAGAAAAATATGATGTTGAACTGAAAGATCTGCATTCATAGTTATTTCGGCTAAAAAAGGAAGTCATTAATTTTGAAAAAACATGTTTGAAATAACAGCAACCTCGTGGTGACGGCAAGGAACTAATTAAATTACGCTTAGTTTTTTTAGAATTATCTCCGGAATATTTTAAGATCCGTAAGCCTGGAACATATTATCATGCCAGATGGATGTCTAAAGCTATCTACTCGATAAAAATATATTTATGTCATAGATTCTTTTTATATCAGTGCTATCGAACTAAAAAAACTCTTTAATCTTTGTTTATTCATTGTTTTTGTGTACGCGGAAACCTGGTTCCTAGCTCCAAGCACTCTGCAATCTCCAAATAACGACTTGAAATTTATTAAAAAGCTTTATGATTATGCTAACATCGATGCTTTGGTATATAACGCTGCTTTAGAAAAGATAAAAAGGTATTTATGGTACTTGTCCCCCGAGGCAAGTGCAACGTCATTCTTTGATAATGATTTATTTCTTATAGTCAAGTATCAGATGGTTTAATCGTTAAAAAAAAAACAGAGATAACAATCATGCACTTAAAAAAGAATCATAATTAATAATAATACCGATTTACAAAATTTCAACAAGGTAGAATGAGATTATCTTATAAAATCTTAATCACTCTTCTATTTTAACAGATTTGATATTAACAAAAAATTTTTATACACTCATTGTAAGATTTTGTTTACTAATAACGATTATTTGAACGGCTTAGAGATCGTAAAAAATCTCCGTGTGGTAAGAGATGCAGATGAAAAAGCTGTGCAACTTGCTGAAGAATATATAAAGAGGACTAAAAATGAAAATCAAAAATTATTTTTAGTACAAAACGTAAGTCAATTTCAAAGAGAGTTTGAAGATTTGAGTAAACAAACAATGGTAAAAAAATTGAAAAAAATTAGAAAAAATGAACATCATGAACATTAAATGTTCTACAGAAGTTTGAATTAAAATTTTACTGTTTCTTATTTATATGTTTTTATTTGGTTCCACTTATTTTCTTTCATTAATAAAATGTTTTTTTATAATGAAGTACTATAAAGTAATAAGAACCGTTAATAATAGAAAATAGTATAAAAATCTATGAATCACATTAATTATATATTTTTTATTGTTTCTCTCCCTACTGCAAGGCAGCATTCTAGAAATTTATAATATTCCATTTTTATTCCTAGTGTTTGTTTTACTTTTCCTAAAATAATTAATTAAAATACGTTAAATTCGCCAAGTTGAAATTTAAAGAGTCGGCGAGAAGCATATAATGTGCACTTTGAAGTACGCACCAGAAGTTAGATAAGGCAAGAATTATCAGCGATTATGTATAATTTATAGTACTCAGAGAAATAGCACAGATTACAGCGGCGAATTATCTTCAAGTCGATTATAAAAGGCGCTGACGCACGAGGAAATAGGTTCCTCCTCCAGTAAACCTATGACGCGGAGATTCGCTGCCTACTTAAACCTGGAACTCTCCCATGCACCAGTACTAACCACGACGAGCCCGAGGCGAGAGAGAGAGAGAGAGCGAGCACGTAGTAGAGATACTAGGGATAGCGGCGGCGCCTCTTAGGCAAAGTACTTGGGCGAGTCTGGCAAAATTTAAAGTTAAAAGTATAATTCATTTTGTATTTAGGCGCAAACTTCAACTCCTCACAAAGTGATTCACATCCTTTGAAATAAAATAGAAATTTTTTGGTTGTTAATTTAAAAATTGTGCTACTTATTAAAATCAATATAAGTCAAAAGCCTAGTGATTAAAAACATAATTTCCTTATTCAAATGAAAGTGAATAAATTGAAATAAGAGAATATATAACTGTACTTATTTATTTAAACCTACCTTTCCATAGATGATTGTGAGTCCTAATTGGAAATTTTCATTGTTTCGTCTATCGCTAAGTTTACAAGTTGATAAGATATTGAGTAATATAAAATAAAAGTAAGTTTAAGGGTGAAATTACATGGAGTCTGCCAGTCTGCAAACTGCTAGACTCCATGTAACCTCAGCCTTAACGTATAAGAATTTTATCGTTGCCCAAAGAGATATAAATAAATTTACTTAGAATAAGAAAGAATCACCAAAGAAAAAATCAATATTAAGCCAATAATCAAAAATAATCGCGATGTATTGCAGGGATTTATAGATTATTCGACACTTAATTTAAATTGAGATAAAAGCTACTTAAAAATGTTTTTCTTCATGGAACTGGCAATCCGAGCAACTTCGCTCTTTTACACTGGGCAACGAACCCGCCCTCCAACGTATGATTACTGATATTGATTGTTAGTTGGTTCCTAATCTTAGAGTTTCCCCGGCACAGATGAAATCCTTATCCGTTCATTAACTACCGCCAACTAGTCGGGGTTTCACCCGAAGAAAGGAAGGTCGTACTACTAAATGTAAATTTCGGTGCAAAATAAGTACAGATTCGAATTCCACGTCAGATTTTAGTGTAGGATTGCTATTTTCATTTCGTTGCAAGAGTCTAAGATTGCTTAGAAAAATTAATAATAATAACGCAAAAAATCATTGTAAAAAATCAGATGACAGTAGATGCTTGAATACCTAAGTAAACAGTTATACTTCTATAAAATTACATGGCGGATAATATAACTATAAATACAAATATACCTTTCATGACACGATAATATGTACAATTATTTATTATACCGTTGCAATTATCGTTGGAATGAGTACACCTACGTTAGTTGGGTGTGGTTTTAATAAATATTTTAATATTTAATAACCGAACAATTATAAACAATATATTATGGCACAATACGATATAAGCAATTTAAAGGCTGGCCAGTACAAGACTGTGCACTTTCATCGAATCTTCCGATAGTTTCAAAACAACTTTCTACTGCCTACACTGTTTACATCGGTGACGTGACGCTCACATTTATCACATACGCTTACACACTTGTTCCTAGTCCATATTTAATATCCAAAATGTAATTGTATCTCAAAAATTAAGACAAAATATCCTGCAGTACCGTTTTCGTCAATAGCGTAGTAGAACATACTAGTAAGAGTCCCTTCAGGACATTCATCACACATAGGATTTTTTGACAGATATTATTAAAACATTAAAGGTATACTAAATACCATAAGAAATAGCCAAAAAAATTGTAGATCATGTAACTGTACTCTCTTTCATATGTATGATTTAAAAAATTTCCCATTTGACATGTAACCTTATAAAAAAATCACTTAAAATTGCATTTACAAGATCGATATAAACGACCCAATTTTTCTTTGTATGAAAGACTACGTCTAGATAAACCTGTTTGAGTTTTAAATAGATCTCTAGTTTCGTTTTTTTTTTTTTTTTTTTTTTCTTTTTTTTTCAGTAACACAAGAAAGAAGGGGTCAAGTATGCGTAAAAGCGTATATGTAAGTTTATCCACAAGGAAAAATCAATTTCCAGCGTTGCTGCATAAATTTGCACTCCTTCTACCTCTCTGAATTTTGAGCTAAACTTTTCTTCCACTATCTATGTGATAAACGTCCTTAAGTCAAAAAATCACCTCAATCACAAAGGAAAAATTGTCAAAAAAGAAGACGCAATAAAAATCAATTATTGTCTAGTAATGTTCTGAAAATTATCAAAAAATATGAAAAATTGTATAAACAATTATTTACTTATTTTAAAAGTAACAAGTAATGATAATTCAATAAATGTTTATTAATACATATAAAAGCTGCTCTGCTTATATATACTTACTTTCAAATTAAAAAAAAAATTTGTACCAGAAAATTGTATTTTATTAAATTAATTATTTATTGATTAAATGTTTAATTCAACCAAATAAATTAATACACAGTGAATAAAAATTAACATTAAAAATAAGTTACGAACTGTAAGATAACATGAAGCAATTGACTTTCCATTGTCGGGCCTGCTCATAGCAGAGTGGGTGAGGTCTCGGCCAATCGGCAAGAGGTCGGGGGTTTAATTCTCTTTTACTTAGAAATCGGTAAAAAGAAAAAAGAAGTAGAATTAAAAATGTGTGCTGTAGTGTGGTGGGACGATGTTGTGTGGTGTAGTGTAGTGAGATCGGAAGTACGTCAAGAGGGGCGGGGCAAAGGGGGAGAATCAAGCAAAATCCACTTCCGTTACATGTTTTTTCAAGGTCACTAATCTGAAATCGTTGATTTACTCTGTAGGGCAGAACGAACTTATAAAAGTATAATTTCAAAAACAATCTTTAATTGACGTCAAGTGCCTTTTTCATTATCAGATGTGAGTTTTGGCTAAAAGTGTGTAAAGATTCGGATTTTACGTCAAATTTTACATGACAAAAATGTCATATATAAACTCTTTCAGGTTAACTTCAAATATAGTCGAGCATTAAAGTGCAATGAATCAAGTATAAAATGTGGACTTGAACTAAAAATACGTTGTTGTTTTGGCACGGCTTAAAAAATTTTGTTCTTGATTTTTTCAAGCGCGATCTTTATTTTTCAACACAAAAAAATGTAGGGGGTGGTCCAGTGAAAAAAAATTTTTTTTGGTAAATAAGGGATACCCTTATATATGTATACATTTGGTATTTAAATAAATCGTCGTACTCTTGTTCAAAAAGCTTTGAAGCAAGATCAAGTTACTAGCAAGCACCTGAGCACAAATAATTCTAAAAAAATTTTACTTCTCTTTCATAGTTGACACCCAAAACACATTTTTCCTCCTACATTAAAAATCCTTGATAACTTTGATTACAGTTTATTTATCATTATTTTCATTTATACTGTATTAAAATGAATCTCTTGTAGTTTGAGCATTTGTTATTACAATTAATAAATTTCAAGGATAAAGTTCTGACAGTGACAGTTCGTAATTAAAAAAAAATCTTTATGTTCCCACAAACGATTTCATGTAGCGTTGTCACAACACTTAACAAAAATTACATATTTATATAAATTGAAAGTCATTGTAGTTATATATTAGAAATGTTGTATGAAAAGGAATTTTTTAATTAAACATAATAAAGAAATATTTCTTACTGGTTATTGGTTGGTCATATTATTATCTTATATTATTATATTATCAATAAACAATGGTAAGACCGTCAAATGAATTCAATAACAAAAACATAAATTAATATCTTTGTTTACTACGAACTGCGTACAGAAAAGTTGAATTTCTTTGTACCTGCTCAAGGCTACTAGCAATGACCACAAAGGTTATTATCAATTTATTAAAATATAAACATTTTAACATTACATGGGATTATAACATGTCATATAAGACATGTATGTACAAATTTGACGTATTTATGTAATAGTATTGACGAAAACAATATACCACACTTATAATCTTAATATTAAAAACAGCAAAAAATGTATTTTTAAAACAATTTACACAGTTATTACACTCTGTACATTTGTTATTTAAGAACTTTATAATCATCATGTAAGACTATAAAGCTGATCTGTTTACCTTACGGGCAGTGTAGAAATCATACATGTAATATCAGTGGCTGTGGGGGTCGTAAGAGACTACAAAAAATCAATTGAGGTAACCATAGCGGGTATTGGCGGGCTGTGGGGGGCTGATCAAAAGATCAAGCCTACAAAAATAAGGATGAAATCTAGCGAAATTTTTCTTATTTTGTGGGACGACTGTAGGAGGATATTTGGGAGGATGAGAGGGGATATTGCAGTAAGCTCTATCTGTATCACTATATATGGTTGTGTATGTGTGTGTGTGTGGGCGCGCGCGCGCGCGTGTGTGTATGAGGGGGTGGATATGCGTGTGTGAGTGCATTTGTGCGCACGCATGACAATTTTTTTCATATTATTTAACTGTCAACAAAACATTTTGATAATATTAACTATCACTATAACTTTTGAAAAGTAAAAGTTAGCAAAGAATATAACATTCACATATGCACGGAGAGAACCCACGTGCTTTTGACGTGTCTTTAACGTAACATGCGTTTTAGTAAGTTCACAGGCCTTGCCTTGCATTCGTAGCACAGCGTGCATGCATTAAACACACATACTATACGTGTCTTCTACACGTCAGCTTCCTCTGGAATAACTGTACGGCATGCTATAGAGCAACCGCACAGCGCAGGTGCAATAAGAGCAAGGCTAGCGGTGGTATAAACACATGACTTCTATCCACAGATAAAACTATACAGCTAAGCTTTTTGACCGTTGCCTTTTGCATTTGGCCAGACAGGAGTGGGGGCAGGGAGCGGGGAGCAGTCATTAGTCACGCAACGGACAGCATTACAATCCCGCTTTTTGTCATTTTCGATGTGCGCTCAACATTTTTTCAAGTTTCACAATTGTCATACTTACCGTAATTGCGTACATCTTCCAATAATTACAACGAAGTAACAAGTGAGATATATTTTTACTACTACATAATACAATATCTCTTAGCACACACCACAAGAGGTACAGGCATCGACGCAAATAAGAAACAACTAGACTAAGTACATATCTGGCTAAGTTTTTTTTTTTATAAATAAATACCTAATAATGTAGTGTATTTATTTTTAGGCTTTATTGTAAACGAGTACATATAGCCTTGGTACAGTAAGGCACATTGTTACATTGTATTTGTTACATATTACAAGTAAATGGTTTACATGTTACATTATTGGTTACATCTTTAAATTTCTACAGTTGTAGTTGCGCTGGTACGTTGATGATGTCACATAGACTACCTTGAGAGCGAAGGTTATATGTGGTAGGCAATTTTTGCTGGAAGAAGGTCGCCCATCCCTTCACGAGGAGCATTGTGTGGTGAAAAAGCACATGTAAAAATTCACAGAGGTACTTGCTCGGGAGACTTGCACTAGCCGGAAAACGAACCCGCAGTTTCCCGCGTGCCGTCCCACAAACCAGCCGACCGAGCCACCGCGCGCTCGTACGTGGCTAAGTTTTATTAGCTATTTTTACTAACTGTACTCTTGTATTATAGTTTGCCTTTAAGTCATCTCAACTTTTCAGTAAATGTGATCAAGTTTATTCAAGTACTGTCAGTAGAGAAATTCATCAAGCCTATCTGCTTCGATAACCATCCAGTGAGATCACACACATGGCTTAGTATTAATGGCTATTTTTGCTAATTGTGTTCCTGCAGGATACTGTGCATAGCAGGGTACTGTGTATAGTTTTTATCTTGAAAAAATAAATAACAATAGCAATAAGTAAGCTCAAGGTTTTGCAAAAATACGCTAGCTTTTCAAGTTATTTCAATAGGATCCGATAGGTGGCGTGAATGTAAAATCGAAGCTAGACGAGACATTCTTTGGTCAGTGGCATACCTTCCTCCAACATGGTCTCCATACGCAGATACTCCAGAGGTTAGAGTCAAGCTACCCACACAGCTAGCTCTCCGAATAATAATAAGCAATGGCTAGAAGTCTCACTACTGGTCCTTTTCAAATCCATCATAAATATTTGCGTTCCCTACTTAACCATCCATCTTATCGGTTCTGTTTTTTAGGTCACCTAACGTTAAACTACTTTGCCAATAAATACGTGTTTACTACCATTTCTAGCAACGATTCGTCAAATAAGAAACCATACAAAGTCGGCCCCTGTTTAACCAAGTTAGTCATTTACTGGCAGTCGTCACGAGCGGAGTTATTCGTCGCAAGGCTGGGAACCCCAGTGACCGACGACCTTACTTTACCCTCTCGACTCTAAGCATTTAACTAGGAATTACCGATCATTTCTGCGAACTTAACAGCTACGAAGGAAAAATACTTGAGCCAACGAGAAAGTGTCCGATAGGCAAGCATCACGAACCAATATCCCCACCTTAGATTACCAAAACAACTGAGTCTGCAAAAAAAAGTGCTTCAGGCACCAATGTCTTCGGCGTAATACCAGGAGATGTTAGGAAGGGCTCTACAACTAGCTCCAAAGCTTTAAACGTGGTAGTTTTCTTCCCAATAAGTGTGGTGCCACAACAACACGCCAGAAAAGATTACCCTAAAGTATAGAGGCAATCACGTTTGCTGGGAACTTCAGTCAAAAAAGAGTTTAGCTCAGGGTCTTTCTCAGGGCAATTAGACGTAGCGAATTACCTTGCCAATAAATACATTACAACGTAACAAAGTTGACAAAAAACGGCCTTTAGGGTTCACAAAATTCTTAACCTTGCCAAAAGTCGCCAGAAGGACGATTAGAAGGAAAACTTTAAATGCATCTAATGAATACAATTTTAGGAGTTAAGAAACTGACGCAGAAAATTCATCGAGATTGAAACAGTAGCGTCAAAATCAAGAATCCATGGCGTGAGAGATCAGCTATTTATTGTACCCTCACAGTACTCGCTTAAATCTTCCAAATTTTTAAATAGGTAGAATATATATTTGTGTTTTTGTGGCGACAAAAGGTGTAGATATTCAGCTCTAGGACTCTGTTACTGTGGCGATAAAGTTGTAAGGCAAGAGAAAACAAATTTTTTTTAAGTATACGTTTCTTGTAAGTTTTAAATCTTCATAAATTTAACAAATAGCCCTTTTCATCTATTATAATTTGAGAAAGTGCAAATCAACGGCCCTTTAGGGTCAACAGTTATTTTATGGCTTAAGGAACGCATGATATTTTCCAGCATTATTATATTTTTTTTTACTTTTTACAGCTTATTATTTGATCAAATAAATTGTATGGGTTTCAAACAATTATCTTTTTTAATAATAAAATTTTTATTCTGAGAAGTGTCAGGAACGGATGTAAAATTTTTAAATGAAAACGTTTTACATTACATGTCAATGATACGGTGTTCCATTTAGTAAATTTTGGGCGAAGCCAAGATGGGGGACTGCTAGTAATTTATATATGATACAAACTTGTTTGTGTTAATTTTTTTATTTTTTATTTTTATTCTTTTAGAAAATAATAAAATTTTAGCTTTTGATTACTACCCAATTTCTTTCAAAAAATCGATAAATTAACAGGGGTCGCAGTCAATTTCGTAAAAATTGGTCGCCTCATCAGTCATTTGCAACTAAGGTTTTTTTACAATATCTTGAGGTAAAATATGTGTATCAGATACAGTTTTGGAGATTGATGAATTAAATTCAATTGCATGATTACGTTGTTTTGTTTACTAAAAACTGACAATGTCTTTTTCTTTTATTTATAAATTAATTGTTTTTTTTATTTTTGTAGCTAACACTGTTATAACAAGGCTTTTAAGTAACTCGGTATTTTTTTAAACTTTTTATTTTTTGTTATTCGTAAGAAGCAGAAAATGATATAACAGTATGTCTAAAGAGATTGACGACCGAATCGCCAGATCCGCATACACGAGACTTTTCGTCATTTAATCACGTGCACTTTGTTATGGTCGAAAAATCTTTATTAAGTATCGAGTGCGTCTATTCAATAATGGGTGATTGTCATTATTAGTTTTTATGTGTGCTGAACGTGATTGATGCGTGTTTCAGAATCAATAAAATCCTAGAAGTACAGTTCCTGCTACAAGCGAATCAAATATACTGTTTTCTACAGTCAGAATTTCATCAAAATCGTTTACATAAAAAAATAATGTATACTAATGAGTTTAAAAATTCATACGTTTCTTATAAGCATTTCGTGATTTTCTAATTATAATACATAACGAAACTATTTTATAAACATGCTGTTCAAGTGACAAAAAAAGTGTATTATCTTTGATACTACTATCATGTAATTTCAAGTAAGATTTTTTATTATCCCCTAAAATACAGTTTGGTAGCAAAATTATTAATAAATCTTACAATAGCGTGCATGCACTTTGTGTGTATATTTTATCCAATAATGAAAAGTAGTATTAATTATAAGTTTACAGGAACTGATTTTTTTAAAGTATGTATCTTAAAATATGTTTAAATCTTTAATTAATTTTATTTATTTTTATTTATGATACTTTATTTTTTATATTGGAGATAGAAGCGACAGAAAAAATATTTGTATAACGAATTGCGTTAACTAACCCTTCGTTTCAAATTTCATTTTTTAATAATTATAACAGTCTTATTCTTTAGAAGTTTGCAACTGTCGACAAATTAATTTGGATTACTAAAACTGTTCATTTGTTAATAATAAGGTTTTATTTCTAAACATTTTTTATTGTAACTGAAGTACACAAAACTTTATCCCAAAAAGAGGTGATTTAAATGAGTAGAGATTAAAAAAAACTAAAAACAAAATGTTATATGCTTAAGGTATAAATAAAATAAGCCTAGATTGAAACGCTGGATCATTATTTACGGAGATCACTTGGGCAGACACCCGGAAGTTGATGCTGTAAATTCATCCCGTGTGGCATACACAACTTTATACTGTCCCTCGTCGAAACTTGCATGCCCGAAGGGCGTAGTTGTTAAACGTTTGTGCTCGACTCGCGCATAACATTTATCTTACCGAGGTGCGCGAAGTGCAATTTTTGCCCCTTCAGTCCCAAAGTACTTTTTTGCCCTAGGGCTTAAAGTGATTTACCGGGCGTCAAGTGTGCCCATGGGCGCAAAGCGGCAGTTGCACTTTGTGCCCATGGTAAGAAATGGTAGTTTTCTTCAGAGAAGTGCCATGGTCTCTGTGGCTATTTTGAGGTAAGGACGTAAGGAAGTCCCGGAGACGATAGCACTTATCCAACGAAAACTGCTATTATTCAAAGGTCATTCGTTCAATTTTTTTGAGTTATGAAATACAAAATAACTAAATAATGTAACGTGCAATGTAAAAAGCATGTTGCATGGCTGAGATGAAAGATTGTTTACTTTGGTTCGATTGTTAACAACAAATATCCCTATGCTTTATGATAATAATAAAAGTAGGTAATCTTCGTGAAAGTCAAAAAATTATTTAAAATAAAAAAGTTTCAGATCACTCATGCAACGTTGTCAAATTTGCGTTATAATACCAGAAAGATTGATGGGTCTGTACTTTTGGCTACAATATGAATACAATTTTATATGCCACTGCACCAGAAATTGCTTTGATTTTTTTCCTAACATAAATTAATCGATTTTTTATCGCAGTTATATAAAAAATTGTATGTTATTACTCAGAAGTACTGTATGGTTCAGATATTTTCCCAATTACGCTGTTGACATATTTATTTGTTAAAATGCATTTTCCCCAAAACAAAGACATGGAAGTGACCTTACATTAACTTCGTACACAAATTTTGAGAATTACACTAAGGTTGTGTAATGACCCACATAGAATCCGAAAATCAGTTGACGGCATTATGGATTTCTTCAACGTCTACATTAATTTATTGTTTATTCCATTCTTAAAGCAACCAATTGATAAAAAATTAAGATCCATTGTGACAACTGATACCGTATACAAAGCAAAATATATTTTAGATTGCAATAAAAATTTATTCGATCAGTTTACATCAGAATATTAAAGATTAAAATTGCACCAAGGAGATCGTCTATATACACATCCAAAACAAGTCAAATTAAGTACCATCAAAACCTGTAATAAAGATAATGATGGGAAGTTTAAAATTTCTCGTAAGCTAGCGTATGCTACTGAAATTCCTTTAGGAGAAAGTTTGAAAGTCATGCAGTTATAAAATATTTAGATAAAGTATCTAAGGATGATGGCATTATCTAAAACATTACTTAAGGAGAGTTATGCCTTAAAAATATAAAAACAGCCAACAAAGTTTACTTCCAATCTTTTTAAACGAGGATGAAATTAAAATCAGAGATTCATTAGGAAGCCCGACAGGACATCAAAAAATGATTGGAGTTTAAACAGCTCTTGCATGTCTACCTCCTACAATTAGTGGAAAAAAAGATAACGTGATTTTCACAAATATTTTATATTTAAAAAATTGGGAATTAGCAAATTTTTTCTAGTTTGATTCAAAAACTAAGTTTTTGACACAAAAGGTAATACTATAAGCGTAGGTAGTAAGGATTCCGAAATTTTTTTTGAATGCGTAGTTGTCTTAAGAGATAACTTAGGTTTGAATTCCATTAGTGAGTTTTCCAAAAGCTTTATGACAAAGAACTTTTGTCGCATTTGTTTAGCAGATAATGGGCAGTGCAAAGTTATTAGTAACAAGAAGGAGGCCTTACTAAGAACTATTAATATGTATAAGGATACTAGTAAAAATAACACATTAGACTGTATTGGAATGAAAGAAGAAGATTGTGTATTTGATAGTATTAATAATTTTTATATAATGAAGAATTGTACGGTGGAAATGATGCATGATATTGCAGTGAGACTGGCATCCTATGCAGTCAGTAAGGTTTTGGAAGACTTGATTCTTAAAAACGTATTATCTTTGGACGTTATAAGCCAAGGAATAAAAAACTTTGAGTTTGGGAAGATCGAGATAAAAAATGAACGTTAACCCCCTTCTTTTTCTAAAACTGAAAAAGGTGCTGAAAAATTAAAAATAAAACAGTCAGCTGCAGAGTTACTGTATCCAACAAGGTATTTAGGATTGATACTAGGTGATTTTATAACCAATTTGAATAACGAATCATGGAAGACATATTTACACCTCAGAAGAATTGTTGGGCTTATAACGTCTCCAACATTAACAAAAGAAAAAATAGAAACACTAAATAGATATGTAGAATAGCATAACTCTCTGTACTCAAAAAAATTCGACAAACTTAAACCAAAAATGCACTTATTATTGCACTACTGCCGCATTATACGCATGGACGGTTGATCATTTTATTTTTTAGCCTTCAAGATTAAAAAAAAATAGAAAACTAACAGAATTGGTAGTTAGCACTACTTTAAACTTTAATATTCATACTACTGTAGCTATAAAACATCAACTTTAGTTAGACTAAAAGTTTCAACAAAAGATTATGAACTTGGTCCTGTACATCTTCCCAAAGCATCCTCTGAATGACAGCAGGTTTTGTGGAACATAAAAGATGAAGTTGAAATCAAAACTTTGAAGAATGTCACGATTTTATGAAAAATTTTCTTGGTAGGCAGTATTTTTGTTATTGTATTTTCCCAATGGGGGCCAAGATTTGAAATAATACAAAATGTATTCGTTTAAAAAAAAAGCTTTATTTTGAATCAACTTCGTGTTACTCATTTTCAGAAATATCTGTATCCTTATTGCCTAAAATACAAAGATGATCCAAGTTTGATGATTAATGTAGAATTTGTTTGTAGATCTCTGTGTATGGAAATAATGCTAAACCATAAGCAGTACATTGCCTCAAAGTACGACTTGTAAATTTAAGCAACTTATTTAATTGTATTGTATTGTAGCTTTATCATTTAGTAGGGTACTACCAACAAATCAATAAAAGTAAAAGATTTTATTTTCGTAAACTCTCTAATATCCAATTTTTTCCGTTCTTCATTTATTTTGTACATTTTTTATACAGGAAATAATTATTTATTTATGTATGTTGAGATACATGTTATGAAAGGTCCTTGATAAATATACTTAAATAAACAGCAATACAATAATACGTGTGATAGGCACGTTAAATTTTTGTATAAGATAAAATAAAAGCTCAGAAACACAATCAAAGTAATGTAGTTAGGTTTTTATTCATACTTTAACATTGATACTGATGCCACCTAGCGCAAATAATCACAACTTTAAAATTTTCTATTGGCTTCAACTAAATTATATGTGAAAATGACATTGTGTTACTTATATCTATACCAAAAAAAAATTGTAATTCGGAAAAAGTTAAGTATTTAACTGTTAATGTGTATTGTGCGAAATATAAAATCACTTATCGAAATACGTGTAATAAGAATATATTACAAGGTATTACGTAAAACACACCTAATTTGTCTGCTTCTGAACTGACAATACGAAAATGCCGATTAAAAAGAAGAAAGAGACAAAATGAGCAGGACTGTGGTGCTGTTTACTGCGCGACTGATGACTGCTCCCCACTCCCCCGCCCGCCAACCTGTTCAGCCAAATCCAAAAGGCAACGGTCAAAAAGCCACGGCCATCTTGCGTTTTATCTGTGGTTAGAAATCATGCATTTATACCAGAGCCAGTCTTGCACTTAGTACACTTGCGTTGTGCAGTTGCTCCGTAGCACGCCGTGCTGTTATTCCAGAGAAAGATGACATGCAAAAGAAGCACGGAGTGCGTGTATTTAATGCACACATGCTGTGTTACGAACGCGAGGTAAGGCCTATGGACTTATTGCAACGCACGTTGCCATGCATTTAAGGCACGTTTGTTCTCTTCATGTAGCAGCACCTTAAGTTATTGGGAAGATTGGGTATGAATTTCATTCTTAAGAAGTGTACTCTTAATAATTGACGACAAACAGTTTGTAACTAATTATTTATTGTAGACAAAGATAAATAATAACGTTCAAAAACAAGGTTAGTCCACGCATTCAGCGTTCATATTTTGTTAGAAAATAGATTGTACACAAATATTGTTTGTGCTCAGCATAAATATAAAAATTTTTTGTATGGAAATGAACAAAAACAATCCATGTAACTACACTTGTTGCACAAAATTATTTTGTATGCCATTTTGATGTATATCACACCTACCTTCGTATATAACGTTCTTATAGGCTATTCCGTAGACATTTAATTTCTCTGCAATATTCATACATATATATATATATATATATATATATAAATGAAGTATCAACTCGATGCATATGTATTAAATAAAGGAATTACCATTTTTTAGACAGAAATTTTGTCAATAACGACGGACATAAATGTGTCATCTATACACTACGCGTCTCAATGGGCCACTCATAACAATTTGGCGCTCGACATGGGGCCATCTTCAAATAAATTTCTGCTGCTGAAGGGAGGTATCCACGAGCCTCAGAGTCAATCATCACCATCGACTGACGTACACTTAATTAGCAACCAACAACACCCCTTCTAGGTGAAGAGAAATACCTAGTGGCGCTTGACATCCTTAACCTACAAAACTCAACAAAAAGCACGAGATGCATATTGACCTGAAGAACCAACCTTCGAAACTTGTGAGCACCAGTTACACAGCAGGTTCTTGCACCATGCAACGACTCTCCAAAGAAAATTGGAACAGGTATCATCAGCCTCCGCAATAATTATTGGTAGTATTGCCACTCAAGCCCCTCGAGTCAAGCTACTGTTGTAATGCAATTTCTTTACTTAAAAAGCAGAGAGTCATTGTCATCTTTTAAGAAACATGCAGAAGCCGCCATGCACCCAGTTCAACCAACTTGTGAGGCACTTAGGTCCACAGGCCAAACTGCCTCAAAACTACACTGACATTATCTAAGCTCGTCCGCATAGAGAGGACTAATCGCTATTCATGCTCGAACGCCCGCTTTAACACACCGGCATCAGTACTTCGCATCACACCAATGCTCCTCTTCGGAACTCACGCTCCAAGTCAACATTTATGATAATGCAGTTGTCATAAAATATCTTAGAGTATAATGTGAAATCATTTTTGCCCACCTTCACTCCGTAAAATGAGACATATCCATTGAAATAAATGTGTTTTTTTAGCAGGTTTTGCTCATTTTTAACATTTAAGGTTAGGTCAATCAAATGTAAAGACGGAAATTAAAAATTGGCCTCGACAGATGTCTTGTAAATCATCTCACCTTAAAAATAAGAGAAAAAGTCATCCAAATAGGACAAAAATTGTGGTCTCTAGATAACTTTGAACAAAAATGTTAGTTTAGGCTCACTGTGCAGCGGGCCAACTTCCTAGATGCCAATAAATAAGTTTTAATGTTAACTTCATGAAATACATGAAATCTATTCAGACAATTTACATTTTATTTGGCTTTGTTATTATTAACCTGCTTATTATTTTTATTTCCATTATTAAATTTGAACTCGTTATATCCAATAGATATAAATATGAAGTACTTGAGAAAAAAATACATAAGAATGATATGTAAGATAAATAACTAGATACTATCAGTTGGCGATGGCTGTAACATTCCAGATTTTAGACAAAATTGTTTCCTTTAAAAGTATAGAGAAGAAAAAAAAATTCTGCATATACAAACGGAAAAAAAATATTATTTATATGACACGTTGATATTGAAAAATGGAATTTGTATTGTTTTATAATATACTATTCTCTCAGAATGCAATCCTGTTTCGATAAAAAAAGTTAGCTTAATTTTGGAAAAAACCTTAGTAATAATAGGCAACGTCTAAGAAAACCACAAAAATGATATTTTTTTCGATTATTTTTTTTTTCGTCGTTTTGTTTTCTAAGGTAGTCTATTATCACTTTAAAAAATAAGCCATTGTAAGCCAAAATACTTGTTTTCAAGATTTACATACTGTTTATGTGGCATTTAAAATTCTGTCTCGAAAGTTATATCATTTTAATGGCTTTTTTCGCGCCAATTTTAAAAATAGTTAAAAATAAACAGTTACATATATTTTATTTTTAATGAAATTTTAAGAGTCAAAGGGTCTTCTGCCAGTAAGATAAAAAGTGTTAAAATTCCAGGTTCATTCTATTTTTTAGTAGCTAACTACGAAATCAATGTCAAGTCGATGGTTGGCAACCTCGAATATTAATTACAATGTATATATATATATATATATATATATATATATATGTTTTATCTACATTCGAAGTTGTCTGATTCTGCTATTAGTTAAGTGTCTCGTGTACCTATAGCGTATATCCGAGTTGTAGCTTCTGCTGGCTGTGAATGCAACGTTGCCACTTATTTTTGATTCAAGTTGTTTTTGTTATTCTGTCACAAATAGTTATGTAACATCAATTATAACAACAGCTGAATTTTTTCACAATTGTTTCTCAACTTCATTTTCTCTACACCTTAAATTTTGTCGTCCAGTAGGATTTCCATCACATTTTTTAATGAAAAATTTATAGCTGTCCCATAAGAGCACTGTTAACCGATAGATTTTCATTGTCACATTTCTCAATAATTAGTGTTATAACGTATGTTTAAAAAAACGTGTGTATTCTTAATGCTCTTCATATTCATACAATCGATTTTTATCGATTACTGCGATTATTTTCAATAAGTAGGCAATGTGCTTAAAAGATGAAAAGGTCAAAAACAAATTATCTTCAACACCTAATATATGCAACTTATTTTGCTCATGCATGATGGATAAGACGTAATATTGAACACCAACAACATTTTTATTCTTATATATATCATAAATCTTAGACTTATGGAATTTTTGTGTAGTGCCTCTGCTTGACACAGCCACGACGCCGTAGCACCATTTATCTTTTCCCCTCTTTGCTCCCACATTACACTCGAATGAATATCCCTTTTCTGTTTGGGCATCTTCATAAAGCAATGTGCAATTAATTAAGAACGATAAAAAGGTATCTTCAAGTGTAAGCCTACATTATCAAAAAAATGACTTTGAAATTTACTGATAGTCACAGCAAATGTCAGAATTATTGAAAACTGTGAACGATAACGTGTAGTTCAAAATATTTCGTAGAGTTGTATTCAAATTTAAAGAGTGTAATTGTAACAACACATAATTACTTAAAAAATAAAATTTCGAGTTATATTCGAGGTTAGACTGTCACTCATTATAGTGTAGTTAGAGAGACACATAAAGAGATAATTGAATCTGATGATGGCGTTTGAATTCTGCATAAGGTTTAAAAATTATTCGCAAAGACTTCCACGTAATAAATTAAGTTTGAAAATTGGAGCCGTATTAGTGTTAATTAAAATCTTAACACTATTTAACTATATAATAATGTAATAAACTTATTTAATAATGTAATTAAACTTGTATTTTTAATGTACATATAAGGTACTATTACAAAACATAAAATTTAAATTGCAGTGGCAAAAATTTTACATTGTGACATGAGATTGAAGTAATTATTACTAAATGTTAGATTTTCAAAGTAATCATTTCAAAAAATGTAGTTTTTAGGATGTAGTCACTCATTGACAATATGTTTTACTATAATTGATCTTATTCTTATGTGATAATAATCAGAATCAAACAGAAATATTGAAAACATTTTTGATAATTAATTTCCATCACTAACAATTACTTTTTAATTGAAATAACTTAAATATTTTATTTTTATTGTTATTGTCATTAAAAGTATTGCTGTTTTTTTTTTTATTTCAATTTGTTGATTGGCTTGTTATTCTATTTAAATTATTGTAAGTATTAAAATTTTACAACTCTAGTATGTTATGATGACCTGAATCAAGGTTTCTTATAAAAAGTAAAGCCAATTTCACATTATTTTTAAGAGTTCCAATGTATAAACGGTTATTTTTTGTATTATTCAAAAATACGTTTACTTCAATTTGGTAAAGTTCAAGAAAATAATTTTGATTTTGACATTTTATTTTATTTTTTATTTTCAAAGGCAAAGTGAAAAAATAAAGTATTTAAATAATGTTCGAAAATTGGGGGGTTCGCACGGGGGTCAAGCCCTCATAGTGTGGGTGTGTATATATACACTAGTAGAACTCCGCCCCCAATGCGCAACCTGCATGCTGACTTGCCGGAAGAAACGAAGTACCGATTAATGTAATCTTTCATTAAATTCTTTAGCTATAGCATTTATTTATTATAATAACAAATAAGCATAATCGTGTTTTTTAACATTAGAAAGTAAGTCTTGTAAATTGACTGGCTTGGCGATTCCCGTAAATATTAAATTAGAAGAAAATACAAGTATTAAGAAAATTGCATTTTCTACAAAAACATTCAAATATATTAACGGTAAATTAAATCCAGATCCAATAAAATTTCTAAAATGATATGTAAAGGAAAAAATAGAATTATCTTTTTATGGTCCTCGTGGTTCAGGAAAAACGTTCATATATAAAAACTTAGTATATTGCATTATTTCTCTTTTAAAATAAATTATAACGATGGCATGGACACATGGTTCTTGAATATTACTTTCTAAGGGAACGACCAGTGACATAACTTTTTATTTACCATTAGATTTAAATAATGTCAACCATTAATTTCTCGAGTCAAAATTGACAAGAAAAAAATTAAAGAAAGTGGATTTAATGATTTAGAATAAGGCTTCAATATCCCAAAAAAATCATAAGAAGTAATCGTCAGAACAGATCTTGATTAATGTAATACAGACATACATTTTGGGAACAAATAATTAATTTAGGGTAGGATATTTCCGTTAAACTCTGACATTTCTTAAAAAAAGGAATAAGAAAATATTTAACTCTTAAATAAAAAAAATTCTTAATTATTTATCAAAAGAAACACTAACTATAGCATTGATCACCAAACTAATACAGGGGTTGATAAGTCTGACGACGATATTACTATGGATTTTTTAGTTGAAGTTTGAAATAATATTTGTAAAGGTTTGGCACGTTGTGAGCAAAATTTAATCATTAAAGCGATTGTATAACGCTGAGCAGAAATTTGAAAATTGCTGACAGCTTATGTAATGGCATAAAATTACAAGTTACATAATTATTTAAATAAATCATTGCAACTGAAATTATAACTTGTAAAAAAATTGAAAAAAAAATTTTTTATTCTAAAGATAACTTTAAATACTGAAAAAACATATTTACTACCCTCCGTTCCATACCAAATGCAATTTACTTTAATATTAGCATTTTAAACGACTATGAATAATATGTTAACTAATTTTAAGGCCAAAGTTTTAGCAAAGCTAAATTATATATAAAAAAAAGGAAATTATTTCCGCATAGTCAACTATATCTTGCTTTATCAAGATGCAAGCGTAAAAAAATAGATCATCCATTTGAACTTATGGTAATGATAAGTTAGAAATAGGTAATATAGTTTCAAAAATTTTTTTTTTCATTTGATTCAACACAATTTAATAACTATATTTTACTGAATAGTTTCTTCTTCAGGTTTTTCTAGCAATACTACTAAGATTAAAATGTAAAACTAAAAATTTTCTTCTGAAAGCAAAAATTTTCTGGTCATAATTGACTAATTAATGACAAATTTTTTGGTTAAGTATATGAACTGCTTGGAAAAAACAAAACAACCAAAAGAATTTAGTAAACTTTTCTGAAATATTTGAACTGCGTTTTTGTCACAAGTAGGACTAACATCAAGAACTAGAATTTAGATATTTAAATAGTTTATTATTTGCAGATTTCATTAATATAAGTTTATATGTAGTAGAATTATACATTATCAATAATATAATAAATATACTTATTAAAAATCTAATAAAAATTCACCAGCAGGCCATTGCCAATACTCCATAGGCGGTGTAGAAAATTTGCTAAAAATTTTATTTATGTAAATTGTACATGATAATTTTATTTAAGATAACAGAAAAACGTAACAAATTTTTTAACGAAAGTTTTACTTACGTAGGGCATTAAAAAGTTTTTAAAAATAGATACTTTATTCTAATAAGGAAAAATATTATCTGTGTATGTAGGGGGCCAGTGGGGGGCCTATAAATGGGTTTTTCTAAAAGTTGTGAAAGGCAGTAGGAGGCTTGTGGATTTTCCGGAAAATTATGGTAGACGGTGAGGCCCTCCAGGATTTTTTTAAAACTTTGAGGAGGTCAGTGGGAAATTGCATTTATTTTGTTACGAAGAGATATGACAAGTCACAAAATTTTTAGATTACCTTTAGATTTAAATAACATTGAAACAGCATTTTTAGAACGTTAGTCTGAAAAAAAAAGTTAAAAGAAGTAGCTATAATAATATGGAACAAAGCGTTAACAATTCTAAAGAAAACTTAAAAAAAGTGGACTGAACGGGAAAGATTTTTGTGATTATTATTTATATTTTGGAGGAAAACTAAAAATAATAGGCAGAGATTTGGACAAATTTTATTAGTTTTAAAAAATAACTTCAAATTAGCTATTATAGAAGAAACAATAAAGTACTCTTATCTATAAAAACACTTTAATGTTTTTGAATTAAAAAAAAATCAAAGATCACTGAATAAAAAATTTTCTTGTTTCTATTACATACAGGAAAAGGTAAAATTAATTCGTTGACAATACGATATTAATAAAAAATGAAAAACTCTTGCACTCAAATTTTTTAAAAACAAAATTTTTTTTTACAAACCAAGTTTTTGTACATCACATAACGAATACACATAATTATCCAACAGTA
Source organism: Copidosoma floridanum (assembly GCF_036245765.1). Taxonomy (NCBI): domain Eukaryota; kingdom Metazoa; phylum Arthropoda; class Insecta; order Hymenoptera; family Encyrtidae; genus Copidosoma; species Copidosoma floridanum. The sequence goes on along the minus strand of NW_028321892.1, from coordinate 3,959,507 downwards.
AAATACTTAGCAGTTTCGAAGGACTCACTACATTCCACTACAGTATTAATGATGCAATAGCACAGGAAACAAATGGATCTGACAAAAATATGAAGTAAATTTTCCAAATTAAAGTTTTAAATGCGATCGATGGAGGATTACCACTTCATGAGATAAATTTAAAAATAAATTTAGTAGTAATGTGAATAAAAAATGAAAGTATAATAGACAAATTATGTAATGGAATTCGTTTACGCATAATTAAATTATCTAAGTATGATATTACAGCCACCGTTTATTTAATTTTTGAAATTCTACAATATTCGTAATAAATTTCAACGTTGTCATCATATCTTAGTATAAAACATCGATGTGTTCAAAGGAATAATCATGACATAAAAATATTTTTTAGATAACGAATATTACAGCTCTAAAATGTTTTAAGCTATTTTATTTATGGGAATAAAAAATTTAAATATAACAATTGCAGTTCAAGATTCAAAGATTACTCTTGAGAAACCAAACATAAGAAAATTAATTAAAAAAAAGGTGTGAAAAAAAATCAAACAAACAAAAAAAAATGAACGAAACACTTGAAGGGGCACAAATTTGAAAAAATCTATACAGGTGTCACCTGCAACACCAGTGACAAAAAAATTTATCATTTAAAAAGACACCACTTAACGCACGAATAAGTCGTGAACAAAAATGTTTGTCCATAGTGTGGAAGAGGATTTTTAAGAAGAGATGTTTTTTAAAGACATTTAAAAATACAAGAAATTAAATATGTGATTTTTTAACAATACACTTTGACAATTTAATGAATGCCTTTAAATGAATGCGTTCAACTGTTTTGAAATACGAATGTACATGTAATATTCGAGAACTTATAGGTTTCAACACTGTTATATTTTCAGTTCATATTGTTCAGAAGGATATTTAATATTATTAATTTAAAATAGTATGTTAAAATAAATAATAATTTATAACGTATTACAAAAATTTTTTTTTCTCAAAGTATGTGCGTAGTGTATAAGATAATGAAAGGGTGGATAAGAAATTGATCAAGGGGTAAAATGTGGTGCACCGTGGGAAATGAGTAAGGAAGGGGTTGAACAGCGTAAGGAAAGTGAACGGCAGCATGGGAAAAGTTGGGAAAGCGTGGAATAGGGTGAAGCAGCTTGGGGTAGTTTTGCATAGTCAAATCAAGCTAAAAAATAAAAAAAATAACGTCAATCGTGGGGAAGGAAGGGGAAGGGTGGAGGCAGCAGATAGTTTAAAAAATTTTGAAAATCATCATCACTACAGTGTTACGTCAGCGCAACGTATTATTTGAGTCTAAGCTTTCGCTTAATAACTCGGGACTCGCACTGGGCGCGTAGGTGGGACGCGGGGCTAATGGGTAGTTATTTTTCTTGTCTGAGTATTTAAAAGGGGGCGAAGACGACCATTTTGATTAAATCGATGCGGTTGTGAAGCAAAAATGCGATGCACTCGTTCGCGGCGAACCTCGAATTTTTCGAGGATACTTGGTGTAATGTGTCGAACCGTATCCCGTTCGCGATCTAGAAATTACCAGTATCGTAACGAACAAAGGTAGTTACAATCTAGAGGTTAAACAAGGGGGTAAAATGGTTTAAGTTCGCGACCAGTCTAGGATCCACCAGTACCATCCGGAATAAATGTGATTGCTCTAGACTTTACGTGAGGAGTAATTCGTCTATTTAATTTCGTAACGTGATATTTACTGATACCAAATTTCGAACTCTAACAAAAACACGTCCACGTTTGAAACCGAGAGGAAAAAAAAGAAAAGAACTTGTCACTTTAGTATTCAAATTTGACTTACTTGTATTTTCGGTATAAACGTAAAGCGGAGTGAACTAGCGCGAGGTGTTCGAGATCGAAGATTTGAAACCGCACTCGTGGAGGACTGTGAGATAGCAGAGGCGGACTCTAGCTACCTAGTCAACCGTTCAAGGGTGAAATTAAACTGTAACTGAGCCTCGCTTCGCAGTAGACTGGGTTAAAGCAGAGGCAGACTCTGACTACTCAGTCTACTTTGAAGGGCTACTGTAAAGTCGAGTCGAGTGCTTCTCTCGGGGCCTCTGGGCCTTTTAATGAGGAGTAGCGGACCTTGACCTCGCGCTGGCTGGAAAACGACGCAGGAAAGCTTGCCACCGAAAATTTTTGGAGGAAAAGACAATAGCTAAAGGTCTCATTGACTGGAGTTGCTCTAGTTTAGCCACTCAAAATTGGCACTTCCCATCTCTGGCTAGCTTTCTTACATGCGTCAAGAGAGGGTTAAGTAATTTACTCACTTGCACCCTTCCTTTCTCTTTTACATTAAGATTTTACAGATTTTCCATGTCATTTAATATTAACGTTAGGATGACACATTGCTAAAATTTACTTAGACTAAGCATTGTTCGTTTATTTAATCAAATTTGTTGCAACAAAAGCGGTGAAAATCGCCCAATATTTCATGTAGGTGTTGACTAAATAATCGTTCACTGCGTTGCTATATTACTAATAGGGTTAGTAATAGTAATTTTTACACATTATTAACTATAATAGTTGCTAGAGTTGCCAGATACATTAATCAAACAAGATGATAGTCGGAAAGAGTAATTGTTAACAGCGGTCCAACCACTTATCTCTGAAGTAGCTTAGTTGTGGTCTAAATACAAATCAGGTGTCCGTCGTGACCCATTGTTTGTTAACTTAACTAAGCTTGTCGGTCATTTTAATTAAATGTTAGCTACGAGTATATTTTAAAATGTTAGTAGTGGGATCAATTCTCATTTCCCCTTTCACGTACTCTTTGGAGAGGAAGTCGGCACGTGGTGCCCGGGGGATTTCAAAATTTCGTTACTTATATTGGCTCGGTCGTACAACCTCTCTCTCGACATATCTGAATCAGGAAAAGCGGAAGGAGTTATTGTTGACTGTTAGCTTAACTTTCCCGCTTTCCTTTACGTATTTTTTTTAATTTTATACCGGCTTACCACGACAGCCTACTTGGCCTAGTCGCGAGGGCCACCCACTCACCACCTATGTGTGGGGGTGTATTGCCACACCCATCTCTAAATCTTTTTCCTCGCATCCTACCTGAATCCATGGGCACAGTGTGAGTATCTCCGGAGGAACACCTTGCCAGTTAAGGTGGCTCCAGTGGCCTCAATGTTAAAATTATAAATAACCCAACCGAGGTTAATAAAATTGAATTATATTCTTTGAATTTCTATCTTTCTATTCGTATAAAAAAAAATTGAGGTTGACGATGAAAATTGTAAGAAATCATGCTTACAAAATCGTAGTTTTAAGACGGGTTGGATAGGAAATGCAAGCTTACGCGATATACGACCTACTGCTGCACTTATATAAATAACTCGTAAGGTGTAAAAAATATACTATCTTGTATATATTATTACGTAGTTTTCGATGACATGAGAAAAGTGTCTTGTTATCGAACAAAATCTTTAAATAAACGGAGACTAAGTATACAGTTGCGAGTGCAAGTCAGCTCTTAGCTGTCTGCATTCTGCAGAGTACATATATATGGGTATGACTACAGCTGAGCAATGTTGCCACATTCTTGAACTTAGAAGCATACCGTAACAGTTCATCAATTAGGACAGCATAAAACTTTTTTGTTTTTTTATATTTACTTACTAAAGTGACAGATAAAATGTAGAATATGGCTTACAACAGTCTCTACGATAATTTTATACCATATTTTAAAGAAAATAATGATTAATTTTTAGTCTCCCCATTTTGATACGGCACTAGGCGCTGGAGCCACCTTAAGCTGACACTCTCTGCACCGATGGTGCATCGGGTCCACTCACTACTGTGTAGCCTTTCCCCGGAGAAGACTCCATTAATCCAGAACGTCCACTCCTCGCCGGTTAAGCTGGCGCTCTCTGCCAAAGCATCGGACCCAGGCTAACCAGCATCCCCGGAGAAGCCCTGTGTTTCAGGGGCCACTCCTCGCCGGTAAGGCTGGCGATCCCGGCTCGACGCCTGTCATCGGGTCCACTAATCCCTACCTATAGTCCTAACACTGTTTCGCATTCACCCAGGCCCGAAAACCTGTGGGGCAAGGAAAAAATCCTGGAAGTACTCTGAAGGAAAATTCCACGAAAAAACCCGCCCCGAAACAGTCGGGGTTACATAGGAACTTTTCCTGATGAAAACAGTTTTTGAAAAAATCTGCATTCACCGGGAATCGAACCCATGACCCCTAGAACTGCGTTGTATCAGTAACAAGCACGCTTACCACTGAGCCAACGCCGCTCCTGCTTTCCTTTACATATTGCAAAGTAGCAACATTTGTCCAGATTACAAAAATTAGGTTTTTGCAAATGGTATAAAAATTCTATAGTGCAAGAGGGTGGCTTGGCAACTCATGTATCAAAAACGAGTGAAAACTAATAATGTCGCTATGTTAGGTTTACAGTAGTTAACATAATTATTTATATTGTGGTTGCTCATCAACTATACATTAACTCTATCTTAGTCTATTTGTCTTAGTTCTTATCTACCGGTGCAACTGTTCCTAGCTAGCCTTTTGCATCTGTTAGTTCTTTAAAGTTATTTTATTATTTTACGCTTTGAAAAGTATTTCATTTGATTTCTTTTCCAGTCAGCATGGGTCAGCGTGTATGTATGTGAGTCATGGATGGTCGTAGTACCTTAGCTACGAGCAATCTTGTAGGTGATTCACCTCTTTTTAGATGCACATTGGCCCCTGCGTTTAGTGTTCTAAAATCGGCACGTAAGGTTTTGAAGCAAGGGGAAAAAAAATTAATGTGGATACACCGATGTTACAACAGATATTGACAACTATAATTCGGCAGTAATTTCACCTAATTCGTTCAAGATTATTTATACTAGAGTGTCCTTTATAAATCATACTTTTGTATGAAATATACAATTATTTATAAAAATCGTAAAAAAAATTACTAACACTAATGTAAATTTCTAGAATTAACACAAATGTATCATGTTAATAAAGTAATTACCTTAATGATAATTTTACTGTGTACCGTTTTGTTCTTTTATCATTAAACGAGGCGTATGCGTTAGCACACACTAGGCTCGGATAGGGTGATTGGGAAAACACAATAAAACACAATAAAATTAAACAGCATAAAAATAACAACTTTTAATGTCACTCACAGGCCAAAAAAACACAGTTAATATACACAAAAATTGTAAAGGTTAAATTTATACCGGAGAAAATAAATACTGTCTATATTCTTAAAGCAACGAACTATTGAAATATATAAAGGTGAAAAATGTAGAAAGAAAATAGTCAAGTTGAATAACACGATATGTAAACACGCACTGGCCTTGAGCTCGCAAGAGATTTTAAAAGTTACTCGAAATAAATGTGAAACTGAAAGCACTGATAGAGTATAACTGATTGAAATATTGAATAACTATAAACCACCGTCTGTAAAAAATGCACAATTACTGTCTGTGAAAATACACAAGAGTTTCACTGAGTCTTGCTGTTGATAATCACTGGTAGTTCGATGAGATTAACTATTTGAGCTGGTCTGCAAATTATGAAATGAGCAACTTAAACAAAGCACTAAGTGCACTGCACTGCACAACTGAGTTTTGTCCACTGTATAGCGAGAGTTAATCAGAAGTTTTACACAAGCATTTAAGGCGATGTATGCACCTTTGAATGCTAGAGTTTGGCAACGTAACTTAAGAGAGTCTTTCTTCGACAAGAGCTGAGTATAATCTGGCGCTTACAGTATACAAAGCTTGCCGCGTGAATACGCACACACACACCTGCAGCGCGCCAAGTCGACCAAGCACACACGCACAGAGCGTTGAACCGACAGAGACTACAAGTGTACACAGTGTACACAAAAGCCGGGCTTACTGTCGGTCGCTCTCATTTCCAACAATCATATAGTCATAAATTATGATTAATAATTTGCTTTTAACCGGTACCGAAAAGAATATCGGAGGAGGGACAGAGGAGGGCTTGAGGGGGACCACTTAAAACGTGAGGGGGGCCTGAGGAGGGCGAAGAGGGTCTTTATTTTCGTAGGATACTTATTATTAGGTCAAAGTAATATTTTGAGAGGGTACTTCAGGAAACATTTAGAATTTTGACACGGGACGAAAGGGGTTAGTAACTGAATTTGGTCTAACAACTAAATAATATAAGGTGTACAAATATAGACACGACCCCTAAAACATCGTTGTATCAGTAACTAGCACGATTACCACTCAGCCGACGACACAAGGTTTGAATAAGTTCAATATAAAAGTAATTTTCAGATATGTTTGTAAATTTAATTTTTTAAATAATTTAGGAAAAGATAGCGTTGACACCATCGACAAAGTGTGTTCCGTTTATGGTTTCAAGTGTAAAAATTGTGATAAAAATTATGTGGGACAAACTTGTAGAACTGTTGATACTCGAACGAAAGAACATGAACGCAATTGTATAAACGAGAAAAATTCGTCTGTAGTGTATACACATATGAGAGATTATGACTACACTTTCGACTTCGATTCAGTACAAGTACTCGACCAAGATATTTATTATTACAGACGTTTTATATCAGAAATGATATATATCACTAAGTTAAATACTGTAAATAAGATTACTGACACAAATAATTTAAGTACAGTACTCAAATATTATATCAAACATTGTTTAAAATAATTAAAAATACAAACAGAGTCTTATCGTGTGTTTGAATTCGCGCCGTTTTATACATGTATACAATCTTTTGATATTCATGTGTGTCGTTACTTACATGTACCTAATTCTACTTTAGATTATATTCAGACAGCTTAAAAGCCAGTCGGTTATATTCGAGCAGATATAGATATTATTTAATATTAAGTAGACGTTGCTCTACATAATTTGTAAGTTCATTTATTTTATTTAATTGTTTACACCTGTAGTTTATGGTAGCTGTTGTAATATTTATTTTTATTATAATTATTTCAACTCAGAGACTTGAAAAGGACTGCCTTAAGTGCAGTCGAAACGTTGTTTACTGAATAAATGACTGAACAGTAAGCCCTTAGAGTTTATTAATTCTTCTAGATTATAATTATTTCTAGACCTAAGCTTGCGCTTCATAGCCTTGGAAGTTCTTCGGGGTTTGAGGAATACAATTGGAATCGGGCGATAAGGTGCTGTGGCTGGCACTTATGTTTAATCAGAAGAGTGTGTCCTGGCTCCACTGCTTGTGTCGCGTATACACTGTCTGGCTTCCCGCTAGGTCTGTCCTCCAGCTGGGGTTGAGCTATCGCAGCAATAATGTATACAGGAAGGTGCTGCTAATGTCAAAACAGTCGTAGTAAGCAAAGAGGTGAGCTCCTTCCTTGCTACGCCCGCTATATATGTACGTCCGAGCTTCGCACCAGTTTGTCGTCGGTTGGGGCTAAGTTGCCTAGGAGTTTAGTCGTACATACATCGTAAGGTGAACTTGGAGTGTGGGGTTCCGTCGCCTGTCACTCCAGTTTGCTAGTGCGAGTAATTTTACAAACGGTATTGTAAGATCACGGGATCGTGCCTACTTTTGTGGATAGAATAAAAAGAAATGGATAGATAGAAAGAAAAGAGACCTTTAGAATAACTTACTTTTATTAAAATTTTAAGTTATTGATTGTGAGGGGATACTGAACGCGCGTGGGCAAGTCTAGACGTCGAGTATACATCTCAATAGATTTTAAAACGCTCGCTGACGACGGTCGCTGGGTAAACGGGTCGGGGTTGTCCTTCGATGTGAACGTCCAGCGAGAGAGTTGTCTCCGGGTTAGTCCTCCAGATGAAAGCTCTGATTTTTGACCAAATGCTTGGCCTTTTATATATTTCCAATACCTTGTTGTGCAGTTTGGCAAGGGATCACTAATGACTTGTTTTCCAATCAGGGTTTTTTTGAGTCCCCCTGCTTCACTTGCATTGTTAGAAAACGGAGCGTCTTTTTGCGTTCAGCGTTTCCGTACAAAGTTTTGGTGGGTATAATTATTATGCAGGAGTTTGTAAATTTTACAATAAAATAACTTATACAGCCGAGTTGGGCGAATCAAGCTGCTGAAAAAGAAGGAATAATAAAAATCTTACTGTTTCAGCTTGGTTGGCTCAGATCGGGCGATTCTATAGTTTTTATAAATTTGTATCGCATTACATATGTATTTGTACATATTTATAGGTTCCCATAGTCGGCGTCACAGTTTTGGGAGGATGGCAACTTGTGGTGCAATTGCATAAGATTACAACATTGTTGAAATCATGTAAAACACTTCTCGTTTATAAATCAGTGCTTGGTTGCTATCATTTTTTTGTTATGCTGTTGGGAGTGCACAATCTATCGTAACGATGGATTATCTATTGTTTTTGTACCTAGTTGATGGAGCTGCGTAGTTAAAAGCGTTTGGTATATATTTAATTTTTAATGAGTGTGAAATATGAGTCATTGCACTAATGAACTTAACTGAAATTTCAGCATGCGTCTCTGACGTTACACTTGCATAAACGTAATTAAAAACAGGTAGGCTCTGTTTTGAATAACAACAATAATACATTTTGATGAATAAACTTGACTGTTATTCTCCTAAAAATTTAGATGTCAAAAAGTTAAATTTTTTTGTGGTTCGTAGGGCTTATTAAAAGCCTTTTCATCGAAATTTTTACTACAAACACTGAATTATTAATTTGATTTTTATAAAAAGTGCAAAAAATCTCATGTTTATAATAAAGTTTTTGGTTTGCTAAAAGATAAATTGAAAAGCACCTCAAAATTTTAGTAAATGGATTCCACGGATATTGTTTGCCGAGTTTTTACGTATCCTGTGTCCGTAATCTTCACCTTCTTTGTTCTTTTACTTTCTCTGTTTATATCAACTAAACAAAATTAAATGTAGTATATAGAGTAATGTAAACAAAAAAAAAGGTGTCTTCGGCTGAGTGGTAATCGTGCTAGTTACTGATACAACGATGTTTTAGGGGTCGTGTCTATATTTGTACACCTTATATTATCTAGTTGTTAGACCAAATTCAGTTACTAACCCCTCTCGTCCCGTGTCAAAATTCTAAATGTTTCCTGAAGTACCCTCTCAAAATATTACTTTGACCTAATAATAAGTATCCTACGAAAATAAAGACCCTCTTCGCCCTCCTCAGGCCCCCCTCACGTTTTAAGTGGTCCCCCTCAAGCCCTCCTCTGTCCCTCCTCCGATATTCTTTTCGGTACCGGTTAAAAGCAAATTATTAATCATAATTTATGACTATATGATTGTTGGAAATGAGAGCGACCGACAGTAAGCCCGGCTTTTGTGTACACTGTGTACACTTGTAGTCTCTGTCGGTTCAACGCTCTGTGCGTGTGTGCTTGGTCGACTTGGCGCGCTGCAGGTGTGTGTGTGCGTATTCACGCGGCAAGCTTTGTATACTGTAAGCGCCAGATTATACTCAGCTCTTGTCGAAGAAAGACTCTCTTAAGTTACGTTGCCAAACTCTAGCATTCAAAGGTGCATACATCGCCTTAAATGCTTGTGTAAAACTTCTGATTAACTCTCGCTATACAGTGGACAAAACTCAGTTGTGCAGTGCAGTGCACTTAGTGCTTTGTTTAAGTTGCTCATTTCATAATTTGCAGACCAGCTCAAATAGTTAATCTCATCGAACTACCAGTGATTATCAACAGCAAGACTCAGTGAAACTCTTGTGTATTTTCACAGACAGTAATTGTGCATTTTTTACAGACGGTGGTTTATAGTTATTCAATATTTCAATCAGTTATACTCTATCAGTGCTTTCAGTTTCACATTTATTTCGAGTAACTTTTAAAATCTCTTGCGAGCTCAAGGCCAGTGCGTGTTTACATATCGTGTTATTCAACTTGACTATTTTCTTTCTACATTTTTCACCTTTATATATTTCAATAGTTCGTTGCTTTAAGAATATAGACAGTATTTATTTTCTCCGGTATAAATTTAACCTTTACAATTTTTGTGTATATTAACTGTGTTTTTTTGGCCTGTGAGTGACATTAAAAGTTGTTATTTTTATGCTGTTTAATTTTATTGTGTTTTATTGTGTTTTCCCAATCACCCTATCCGAGCCTAGTGTGTGCTAACGCATACGCCTCGTTTAATGATAAAAGAACAAAACGGTACACAGTAAAATTATCATTAAGGTAATTACTTTATTAACATGATACATTTGTGTTAATTCTAGAAATTTACATTAGTGTTAGTAATTTTTTTTACGATTTTTATAAATAATTGTATATTTCATACAAAAGTATGATTTATAAAGGACACTCTAGTATAAATAATCTTGAACGAATTAGGTGAAATTACTGCCGAATTATAGTTGTCAATATCTGTTGTAACATCGGTGTATCCACATTAATTTTTTTTCCCCTTGCTTCAAAACCTTACGTGCCGATTTTAGAACACTAAACGCAGGGGCCAATGTGCATCTAAAAAGAGGTGAATCACCTACAAGATTGCTCGTAGCTAAGGTACTACGACCATCCATGACTCACATACATACACGCTGACCCATGCTGACTGGAAAAGAAATCAAATGAAATACTTTTCAAAGCGTAAAATAATAAAATAACTTTAAAGAACTAACAGATGCAAAAGGCTAGCTAGGAACAGTTGCACCGGTAGATAAGAACTAAGACAAATAGACTAAGATAGAGTTAATGTATAGTTGATGAGCAACCACAATATAAATAATTATGTTAACTACTGTAAACCTAACATAGCGACATTATTAGTTTTCACTCGTTTTTGATACATGAGTTGCCAAGCCACCCTCTTGCACTATAGAATTTTTATACCATTTGCAAAAACCTAATTTTTGTAATCTGGACAAATGTTGCTACTTTGCAATATGTAAAGGAAAGCAGGAGCGGCGTTGGCTCAGTGGTAAGCGTGCTTGTTACTGATACAACGCAGTTCTAGGGGTCATGGGTTCGATTCCCGGTGAATGCAGATTTTTTCAAAAACTGTTTTCATCAGGAAAAGTTCCTATGTAACCCCGACTGTTTCGGGGCGGGTTTTTTCGTGGAATTTTCCTTCAGAGTACTTCCAGGATTTTTTCCTTGCCCCACAGGTTTTCGGGCCTGGGTGAATGCGAAACAGTGTTAGGACTATAGGTAGGGATTAGTGGACCCGATGACAGGCGTCGAGCCGGGATCGCCAGCCTTACCGGCGAGGAGTGGCCCCTGAAACACAGGGCTTCTCCGGGGATGCTGGTTAGCCTGGGTCCGATGCTTTGGCAGAGAGCGCCAGCTTAACCGGCGAGGAGTGGACGTTCTGGATTAATGGAGTCTTCTCCGGGGAAAGGCTACACAGTAGTGAGTGGACCCGATGCACCATCGGTGCAGAGAGTGTCAGCTTAAGGTGGCTCCAGCGCCTAGTGCCGTATCAAAATGGGGAGACTAAAAATTAATCATTATTTTCTTTAAAATATGGTATAAAATTATCGTAGAGACTGTTGTAAGCCATATTCTACATTTTATCTGTCACTTTAGTAAGTAAATATAAAAAAACAAAAAAGTTTTATGCTGTCCTAATTGATGAACTGTTACGGTATGCTTCTAAGTTCAAGAATGTGGCAACATTGCTCAGCTGTAGTCATACCCATATATATGTACTCTGCAGAATGCAGACAGCTAAGAGCTGACTTGCACTCGCAACTGTATACTTAGTCTCCGTTTATTTAAAGATTTTGTTCGATAACAAGACACTTTTCTCATGTCATCGAAAACTACGTAATAATATATACAAGATAGTATATTTTTTACACCTTACGAGTTATTTATATAAGTGCAGCAGTAGGTCGTATATCGCGTAAGCTTGCATTTCCTATCCAACCCGTCTTAAAACTACGATTTTGTAAGCATGATTTCTTACAATTTTCATCGTCAACCTCAATTTTTTTTTATACGAATAGAAAGATAGAAATTCAAAGAATATAATTCAATTTTATTAACCTCGGTTGGGTTATTTATAATTTTAACATTGAGGCCACTGGAGCCACCTTAACTGGCAAGGTGTTCCTCCGGAGATACTCACACTGTGCCCATGGATTCAGGTAGGATGCGAGGAAAAAGATTTAGAGATGGGTGTGGCAATACACCCCCACACATAGGTGGTGAGTGGGTGGCCCTCGCGACTAGGCCAAGTAGGCTGTCGTGGTAAGCCGGTATAAAATTAAAAAAAATACGTAAAGGAAAGCGGGAAAGTTAAGCTAACAGTCAACAATAACTCCTTCCGCTTTTCCTGATTCAGATATGTCGAGAGAGAGGTTGTACGACCGAGCCAATATAAGTAACGAAATTTTGAAATCCCCCGGGCACCACGTGCCGACTTCCTCTCCAAAGAGTACGTGAAAGGGGAAATGAGAATTGATCCCACTACTAACATTTTAAAATATACTCGTAGCTAACATTAAATTAAAATGACCGACAAGCTTAGTTAAGTTAACAAACAATGGGTCACGACGGACACCTGATTTGTATTTAGACCACAACTAAGCTACTTCAGAGATAAGTGGTTGGACCGCTGTTAACAATTACTCTTTCCGACTATCATCTTGTTTGATTAATGTATCTATTAATGTAATCTATTATTAATATAGCAACGCAGTGAACGATTTTTCAGTCAAAAATTGATGTTAATATTTTAATTAGTGCGATCACTACCTCTATATTTCGCATAATCTATACTGTAAAAAGTATGATCTTTTCCTTTAATAAAATTCTAAGTTTCATAATTTACAATGTAGGAAAGTTCGTTATAAGTTGTTAGACTTACTTTGTTTAGGCAGCTATTTGTACCATCTCCATAAATTTGTTTACAAATGTCATCAGTTTTTTATCCCTGTGGAATTTCAAAACACTTTATGGTCCCATTTCTAGTGTCCATTAACATTGATGAAAACTTTAAATCTGTACATTGCATATTAATTTTTCATGTTATAATTTTGACGTGTTTTCATAGAAATAAATACTTTATAGTTTCACTAATTATAGAACTTTTACACTCATGCTTCATCACTGGAAGTACTTGTCTAAAATTGCGTCCTAAAATAAATAATTTTCTACAAAATGGAATATTATTATCACATAAATTTTTTAAAGTTTTATACACTATTCTTAAAGCTTTATTAGGGATCATTGAAGCTTTGTCCTAAATGATTACATGTACTTCTTTACATTTTTCATTAGTTTTGTAATTAAAAAAACAAATTTTAACGTTATTTAAATCTAATGGTAATCGAAATGTTCTATGACTAAAATTCCTTTAGGTAATAAAATTGAAGCAATTCCTGTCCAAACCATGGATATAATTGGTTTTTTTTTTAACCAACTCTCGATTTTTAATTTCTCAACTTTTGCAACATTTTTCTTCTTCAACAAAAAACGAAAAGTTAATGTTTTATATAAAAATGTTTCTCCAGAACCTCTTAGACCATCAATTAAATATAATTTTGTATCACTACTAATAATTTCATTAAAAATTGTTTTTCGATCCCTATTTAGTTTAACAAATAAATCCTTAAAATTTGTTTTTAAATCAATAACAGTTTCATTGTCGTCAATATTCTTAGATTTTACTGTTTTACATAGTTCTGGTAATCTATAATCTTTGCATGATTTTTCTTCAAATTTGCAGATTTTATTTAAATGTGATAAAGCATTATTTTGCTTATCGTCTTTAAAATCATCAATTAACGTTTTCTAATATGATGAGGCCTCTTGAGTCGATCTCGAATCTCGATGCCTGTTTTATTATTCGCAGTTGGTAGCTCCGAAGTAGTCCACTTTCCCTCCCATTCCAAAATGAGAAGAAAAGTTTCTGTTAGCAGGTTAGTGACAACGTCGCACGGAACCATGACGGATTTCTACTAGTGAGCTTCGAGGGAGTAAGCGGACAATCTTGGGACCGCTCGTGATTGGTCGACCACCATCTGAGGCTCCAGGGGACTTTGGTCATATATTTGTATATATATATATATATATACAAATATATATATATACATACATATGTATATCGCGACGTATATATATGCTAAATAATGCGTATTCAAGCTAACGCCTTTCCCTATGAGCCTCAAATGGCGGACATTATCACCTCACTCCCTCGATGCTCACTAGATTTCTACTATACTACTGGTCAAGTCATAGCAGGTTGATTGCTTTTAGCATGTGTAACGTTGCCACATTTCATAAGAGATCCTGCTAGCAGGCATTCTGCTACTATTTTAGAACGCGCCCTTTGTTTTCTTCAGTGGTTGTGTCCGTTGTGTGTTGTTGTATTTGCTGCATTACTGGCGCAGTCGTGTCAAAAAATTAAATTGTCTTTTTACCTGTTGTTTATTGTTAGTAGTATTATTAGTAGTATAAAACTAAATATTAATGGCACCTAGTTCCCTCTGGACGTACTTCAGTCTTTTCTCCCATGCGGGCTTGATTGCAAATCAGCTACGGACTCGGCTGTCAGGAAAGTTACTAGAAAGATAGTATTTTTAAGATCATGTGACGACGACTTGTGGTTTAAATGATGAGGTTTTCATGTGATTTTCTAAGCCGAATAACTATGTACCTATAATTTATGTCTCAAGACTGTTTAAGAAATACTTTCTATTATTTTATTCACTAGTTCCTTATTTTTGTCTTGATGTAAAATGTGCGGATAATTTATATTCTGTTTAAATATTTAAAATATGTTAAAATGTGCTTAAATGTATATGAATGATAAAATTAAAAAAAAAATGTTTAAACTACGAAAATCGAAAGTGCAATCTGTTTCTATATATTTTGCTTATTTTTTTGATGAAAATTAAACTACTCTACATGCAATTACGGCATGCTAACCGTAACAAGTGGTCTAATTTACACATTTAATTTCATTTGACCATAACAACGAATTTTGTTACAATTATCTTACTTACGATGTTTATTATGATTACATACTCTAAAATGTCTTTTTAGGTGCTCTGCTTTTAGGGGTAAACGCACCATCTACCGTACACCCGTAAATTCACTTTATTTTGTTACCATGATTGTAAGACAGTTTCATACAAAATATTGACTCAGTAAATTTTAAATTGTTTTTTAGGATCTCAAAAGAGCAGCGAAATTCTTCTGAGGTGTTAGAGCTTGTAAAAATAATTTTATAATAAAAATAAAAAATTAAGTTAACCCTACATAACCTTTTCCACAATTTTGACAAATATTCTTTTAAACGTTTTTTTCATGACTTTTCAAACGTCTCTGTAAGTGATGATTTCTTTTTAAATTTTTTTCGCATTCAATATTCTTAAAAATTTTTTCAATGTTTTGGCATTCTTTTGTGTGACGCAAAATAGTTTTTCTTGTTTAATATTATAATGCTACACAGATCACATACAAAAGATTTTTTTTTGTGAATTTTTTCGTGCGATGATAGACACTCTTGATTTGAAAATTTTGAGTTACATTTATCACACTGATAAAATTTTGCATCCATGATGGTGTATCTGAAAACATGTAACAAAAAACGGATTGTTAATGATTATATAAATCTGGGTACTAGACGGTACTAAAATTTGCTTTTTTGATGAAAGATAAAATTTGCAAGAAAGTATAAAAATAGTAATGAACTATAGAATAGTTTTTTTGTTACTCTAAAATTTCATTCCAAACAATATTTTTAATTTCAAATTTGTTTTCTGATTCAATTGGAATAAAAATTTTTTTTTGGTTCCAACATCTAGACAGTGCAACATATAATTGCCTATTAGAAAATAATGTTTTCTAAAGTACAACCCTAAGGCATCGAAACTTTGACCTTAAGATTTATTGATAGCCATAGGAAGAGTTAAGATAAATGGAAATCGATTTCTGTACCATATAAATGGTAGTGAAGAAGAATTCTTTGTATTGAGTGTTATACTTAGACTAAAGACTTGATTTCCTTTTTTTTCACCTAAGATTATTCCAGCTTCGATGTTGTATTTAAATAATTTTGTAATTCATAATCTTGTACCACTGCAAAGTACTTCAGATATGTTTAAGTTTCGTATTAACATAACAATAGCGTTGATTTTTAAATCTAATTCGTGTAAAAAAAGACTTTCTTTACTACTATTTAAATATTCTGTACAAAAATTAGTATAAATATTATCGTCTAATTTATCTACTCCGTTGTGATTTGCTTTATCAATACTATAGTACGTTACTAATATTCCTACCATATTATTTAAAATTTTTTTGTTCAAAAAGTGAGTGTATTTAGTGTGAGATGTTAATATAGCTTTACTTATAAAAGAATCATTATCATTATTAAAAATTTAAGAACATATATCATTTGTTTTCAATGTATGAGGAATTATAAAAGTTTTAATTTTGCCTTCTCCTATATCCAGTAGCAATGAAGACAATTTTTTATCAATTGAACGTATATTATTTTTTAAATAGAAAATATTAAATAAAGGCCAAAAATTGGAAAATTTTATGGTTTCTTGAACAATAGTAATTTTGTTTCCGATTCTTACTACTGGGAGAATTTGACGAAAGTCTCCACCTAAAATTATTATTTTATTTTCAAAAGGTTTATTACCACTAGATAAATCTTTTTAAGTCCTATCAGCGATTTCTAACGATTTTTTCGGTACCATAAAAGCTTTATCCCAACTAATTACTTTTACATTACGTAATTTTTGTTTATCTGGCTCAAACTGAAAGAATGCACTTTCTATAGTACTTAATTCCAAAGGAAGTCTGAAAGTTCTGTAAGTGGTCATCCCCTTTGGAAGCAGAATAGAAGCAATACCTATCCAAGCCATTGTAAGAATTTTTTTTCAATTGATATGAAATAATAAATTAATCTTCTGTATAGAAAAGTTTTTCTAGTTCCACCAGGACCATCGATGAAAACAATTTTTTTTTTTAAATTTTATTATTTCTTGAAAAATTCGACGTTGATCATGACTAAGTTGTGAAAACATTTAATGCAATTTATGTTTACAAAATATCCTTTCATCATTGTCAGTATCAATATTTTTTTTCATCGTTTCTGTTGGTTCTGGTAAACTGAAATCTCTACAAGACATATTTTCAGAATTAAAAATTTCGTTTCAATGTAAAAGAGCTTTATTTTGATAATCTTTACAATTTTTAATGAAAAATTTTTTGTATTTGTTCTAAATAATATTACCAAAAAAATTATAAGACATAATAAACCATGCGAAAAATTTTCGTAGTTGAAAAGGTAGCATAACGTTACATGCTTCTTTAAAAATTATATTGTTTTAAAAATCGTGTTCTACTAATCCCATAGAAATAGCTGTTATTGGTGAGGGAAAATAAAAATTGATAGTTAATAATTTATGTAATTAATTATGATCAATATACATTTATTGCATATATAAATTTTAAGTAACAATTAATATAATTCGGGTATTTTTCCATACTTCGTAAATCTAATTTGCAATTACGGGGGTTGGTGCGCAGAGCGCGCAGGGGGCATATATAGTTATAAGAGCTTAGAAATATCTATTGACACATACAGGATAGACAGCTCATTTAAAAAAGGGAGCCACTAGAAGAAATAATAAAGCTCACCAACAGAAATTCAAGGGCACATCTCTCTGTCTACATAAACTTTACCACTTTTATTTGAAATTAGCAGCTTGTTCTTCATATTTATTAAAAAACAGACCAGTAATCATACCCCAGCGTAGAAAATTTATTCCTGAGTATTTTCCAAAAAAGCCATAGTCTTCCGAATTCTGTAAAATGTACTTTAACACATTATTTTCATACTAACAACTAATTTTATCATTTTTTAAGGCCTCAAAAAATATTAATACAAATCTTATTTTGAAAAAATTACACTTATAACACAATAAAAGGGGGGGTTGGCGCGCGGAGCGCGCAGGGGGGCAGAGGCTCACTAATACATATATCGAATATATACCAATATTTGGCACGAATATTCTATTTCATTCGAATATGTAGTGTACTATATCAAATATTCGAAAATCGATTTCAAATTGACATCCCTACACCACTTGGCTACGGAGGTTGGCAGCAGCACCACCGTTTTTGCATTTATGTAGCGAAAAAGGACCAATTGAACGAAACCCTGAGACATATGTCTTGTCTTTTATGCCAACAGTGATGAAAAAAAAGTTTGGCTAGGATTAATTGGCATTTTATTTGTTTTTAAATTACTGAGTTAATTTACATGAATTTTAAATCGATAAAATTTGTTATTGGGTTGCTACGACGGCCTCAATGCTGGTCATCAGGGACACCTACTTGCCACCTATATTTGGGGGTGGATTGTTACAGTCACTATCAAAACATCACTTTTTACGTATTTTTACCTGCAAAATTTATTCCACGAATTCAGAGGAAAATTTGTCAGTGGAATACACTGCTATTATTAGACCTTTTCAGTTAAGCTGACACTTTGCACCAGCAATAAATCATGCAAACTCGTCTTTATGTTAGAGATAAGCGATTTTGATCGATCTTATAAAGATCGATCGATTTCTTAGATAAAAAATCAGTTTTTTGTAGATTTTTTTAATAACATTTTTCGGCATAATGCTAAATTTATCTGGGTTCTAATTCACTAACTTTGTCAGCCCTCTCACTTAGAGAGAATATGCTTCCTTACATCTTAGATTTCCAAATCAGAAAGTTTCGACTAATCAGAGGATTCCCTTAGCCCTATGTATATGCCTTAATTAGTCAGAATTTTCTCATAAAACATCTTATTACGTAAGAAGGCTGACAAGATTAGTGAATTGGGCCCCTAGGAGGCCTAAAAATTTTGCTAACAAAATATTGTAGTTATAAAATAAACATAACTTTTTTCAGTTTTGGAGCATTCCAGTAATTAAATGGATGTAGTAATACTTCTGAAATGGTATTTAAAAGCACGCCTTATTCTTAAAATGAACAAATTTTTTAACCCCATTGTAATTATATAGAATAATTAATAGATTTTTAAGAAAAAAAAAAAAAAAATCGATTTTTCCATCTTCGATTTTTTAATTAATCATTTTTGTTTTGATCAATTTTAGACGATCCAATTTTTTCTAAATCACCCATCCCTACTCTATGTGGCTTTTTTCCGGAGAAAACTAAGTCAGCGCTATCAGCCAAATCATCGAATCCAGATTAATTAGCATTCTCAAAGAAGCCTCATGATTCCAGGACAACTAATAGTATTGAATATGCTTATCTCCACTTAAACCCTACCACTGGTTTGCATTTAAATAGACCTGAAGTCCTGTGGGGCAAGAAAAAATCTGAAACTATACTTAAGGTAGATTTGAGGAAAAAAAATCGCCCTAAATAGTCAGAGTTCAAAGAAAATTTCTGTTAAGGAATACAGCATCATAAAAATCTGTATTTAACGGATCTGCATCTGACCCACGACGAGTGGAACAGATTTGCTTCGATACTTAACATGCCCACCACAGAGCCAACACCACTTTTCTTTTACTTTAATCATCTAAAAAACTTCATTCAATGACGAGTTGTGCGATGTACTATATGTGTGTTATGTATGAGTTGATCATTTTGAAAACTATCCTTGATATATTGCTTTGGTCCTGGTTAAAACATTTATCAGATGATACAAGGATTTTTTTGGGGCATACTATTGATATTGCTAATGAACAAAAAAGGTCAGTTATTTTTCAATTGTACATTATCAATGTAATAGAGACTAGAGAATTATAAAAATAGATATACAATAATTAATTATTCAAATTACTTACTCTAATAGAATTCTTCAAAGTTTCAGCCTCTTGGCGCAAAGCATCCAACTCATTCATGACAAAGCCGCTAATGTTAATGAAAACTAGTACCGTTATAAAGCTTTGCGTTAATTATGCTTTTTAGTTCGGTTTACTGATTTCTAAGAGATGACCAGTGTGGGCAGTGTTTATTTATTTTCGTAAAAAAAGGTACTTCTAACACAGTACTTGACTTAATTGCACCTGAAAAACAATATCACGATATAAATTATCATATTTATTCAAAATTGATGTTTATTTGCTCATAAAATTCATTTATAGACAACAATTAGTAATTAATAATTCGATTCATCTTAAAAATTAATAATGCTGTCACATACAGTAAGTTATGCGCCGGTCTAAATTAAGTAATGCTAAAAAATATGAGAAAAGTACTTAACAGGAGAAGATCCAAAAGAATGTGAAAAAACCAGTAAACAGTGGGTACTTGGCTACATAAGTACTAAGTTATGATATTCTATAGAACACACCGTATACATACATATATATATATATATATATATACTATAGTGCTTTACGTCCGGCTTCAATTAAGGGCACTAATATGGGCACTTAGCACTTGGGAGAGGAAAGGGAAGAGGGATGGGAGGCCACCCAATGTAGAGAGGGGGGTAGAGATCAGTAGGCAATTTTGCTGTGAGAAGCTCGCCCATTCCTTCCACGAGGAACACTGCGTGGTGAAAAAACACATGAGAAAATTCAGAGGTACTTGCTCGTATACGTCACACTGGCCAACTATGGTCTCCAAATGCTATCCCACGATCCAGCCAACCGGGCCATCACTCACTCCAATATATAAATATACCTTTTACAAAACGATATCAATACAACAATTTTACGTAAAAGAGACAACTTTGATCTATCCAATACCGTTTTTACTTCATTTGATGACATTTGGTGTATATAGGTGTATTACTAGTGCTTAAACTATCCTCTATTACTACAGGTTTTTATTAATCGTAATTGCAATGTGCTTAACGTCAAATGTACTAGTGAATACGCTTTGTGAGTACACATTGTACTCTCTGGTAAAATATGTCAGTTTTTGCACAACTATTGTTTATCGCAAAAACAACTATTTTTTGTAATACACATTATTCTAACAGTTTATGAACATTACTATGAAATTATCGATCAAGTCATTATAATGAATCTTCCAACTTTTTTAACAAATAAGTGATTTATCATAATACAATAACAAAACATATTACAGTCTGTAAAATATGAACCTGCAACAAAATTACAATTATTTTTTCTGTTAAACGTATGGTAAAAGAGCAACATAAATTAACAGTCATAGGAATGAAGTAATGTTGCTTTTGTTAATGTTTTAGTTCATAAAAATATTACTCTCTCTTTTCAGTTACTTGTGGTACATCAATAAAATGACAAACAATATTAATCTAGAACTAGAATTCTTATTTCATCGGCCTTTAGACAAGTTAATTACAAACTTAACAATTTAACAGAATCATTTATTCATGAAATATGTCCTCAGGCAATCAAACTTCAACGTTTAGAAATTTATTATTATTTATCAATGAAATGTGTTCTTATGTAGGCAAATAAGCGACTTATCTCTTCGTTTGTTTTATTTATTATAAAATTTTACCCTTATGCGAGCAAGCATCGGCGATTAGAAACTGGACTAATTGTTAGTATTATGTGTCAAAAAAGTGTATTCGTAAGAAAGCAAGCATCGGCAATTAGCAGCCCGACACTTCAATAGCATTGTCAACAAACAAAATATATTTTTGAACGAGTAAGCATCAACGATTATTAACCTAACTTTTAACTATTTTTAAGTACTATTTATAAATGCAACGTTCCCTTAGCCGAGCAAGCATTATCTTTTCAAAACCATACTGTTTTTTAGTATTATGTTATGATAAAATATACTGCTAAGCGAGCAAGCATCGGCAATAAGAAACTTCTTGAAAAACTTAGCTGTGTTTCAATCAGTATAGTTAATTAACAAAATATATCCTCAGACAAGCAAGTATCGGTGATAACCATTCTAACAGACTTTTAGTATAATTAATTAAGAAAACATATTATTAGGGATACAAGCATCAATGATTATCAACCTGACGGTTGTTTTCGACGAGCAAGCATCGACAATTAGAAACCCAACTGTTTTTAAGTCTAGTAAATAAACAAGTAAGACCTTGGCCTACAGAGAATCAGCGATTAGAAACCCTACTAATTTTAGGTATTATCTACTAAAAAAAGTGCCTTTAGGCAACCAAACATTGACGATCAATAACTGAACTGTTTTTAAGTATTTTTTTTTTTTTTTAATGAAATGTGGTTGGAGGCAAGCAATCATTGGTGATGAGTCACTTAATTTTAGCTGAGTAGACTAACAGAATAATTCCTCAGGCAAATCAGCATTGGCGATAACTAACTCGACTATTTTTTAGTATTATATATCAATAAATGTGATTTTAATTAGGCAGCAAACATTAGCAATTAGTAACCTAACAGATTGTTAATATTATTTTTATTTTTTATTTTAATTACTTATTTCATACTCCAACCCTTTCGGGTTTGGAGGGCTTCCATTACATTTCTTACAACTTTGCATATTCTA
The DNA here is from genome assembly GCF_036245765.1 of Copidosoma floridanum. Lineage (NCBI taxonomy): Eukaryota > Metazoa > Arthropoda > Insecta > Hymenoptera > Encyrtidae > Copidosoma > Copidosoma floridanum. The sequence goes on along the minus strand of NW_028321892.1, from coordinate 3,937,104 downwards.
TACTATGAATACAATTAAATGTTCATCTTTTTTCTTTTATGTTTCTATAAACAAAATAAAATAAAATGTAAATAAATTATAACTACAAAGAAAAACTAAATTGAATTAATCAGTAAAAATTTATAGATTATCATAAACAAATCTAAAAAAAAATTTTTTTTTCCTATAAAAACAGGACTATATTCAGTACCACTATTTATATTGTCTGTTACAGTCATCTTTTACCACCACCTTTTCCCACTTTTCACTTTCTTCTCTCTTCTTTTCTAGCTTCTTTATTCCATTGTTTAAATAATTTTCTGACGTCTTCTTTGAGTTGATTTCATACTTTATCTCAATTCTCTTTGGTATTCGCACTTAAAGCTTCAATTCCTCTCCTTTAGAATTTCTTTTCTTAGCCTAACCACACTTCTTAAAACTTTTATTTCCTTTGCATCTTGGCTTAGAACTTCTTCTATCTCTTTTCCACTCTTTGTTTTTTCATATATCCTCAGTATGAGTTTATGGTCCTCTTTTTCCATCTGACACAGTCTATATATCTTTTCTTTCTCTTCTTTCCAGTATTCTTTCTTTTTACACTCATTTCCGCAACTAAATCTTGCCAACAGCCTCCTATCTTTACTTGTTACATCCTTTTTCAGGTACTCTGATTCTTCCTCTGTTTTTATGTATCTATATGTCTTGTTGTATCTGTTGGTTTTTTACTGGCCATTATTTTTTCTTTTACTTCCTCCGTAAATTCTACTCCTTTCATGTATCTTGTTTCTTTTACACTTTCTTCTTTTAGAATTTGTAGTCTTTTCTTTCATCCTTTCCCAATATTCATTCTTACTTTGTCCTTGTCTTTTTTCTCTTATACCTTCTTTCACTAATTTTATATTTGAGTCACTGGTTTTTTCTTCAAACTTCAGCTCTTTTCTTAATGCTTTTATTTTTAGCTTCTTTATTTTACACTCTTCTTCCACTATGTAATTTGGGGTGTTACTATCTAATACTAGTGTGCACTTTAAGTATCGTTTTGCACACTTTCTAGCCTTTTATCTTCTTCCCAGCCGCATATCTCTGCTCCAAATAGTGCTACACTTTCCACAAGTGCTGTAAAAAGTTTCTTCCTCCTGTTATTACTGTTCTTAAATATCCTCTCACCTCTACATGCACTCTCCATAGCAATTATTGCTTTACTTCTTCTCTCTTCCATGTGTCTTTCACTGGTGCTATTTTTCTGTAGAATGTATCCAAGATATCTTATTTTGTGTTCTTCTTCTAAATCTTTTCCTTCCCACTTCCATACTCTGTTTTTCTTCTTTCTTTTTCCATCACTAGAATTTTTGTTTCTGTATCACTTACGATCATTTTCTTCTTTTCAATATACTTTTAACATCTTTCTAACATTTCCTTTAATTTTACTTTCCTTTCAGCTATTAGCACAATGTCATCTGCATACGAAAGGCACCATACTTTCTCATTTCCTATACTACATCCTCCTACTTGCCCTTTTTTCAGCTCTTCCTCCAGGTCTGCCAAGTATACGTTGAACAGAATTAGGCTCAAGGGACACCCCTGTCTCACTCCTTTTTCAGTCCAAAATTCCTCTGATATTCTTTCTTCTGCTTTAACTACATTCCTTGTTTTTTTTTTACACTCCTTCCTTCTTTATAAATATTCATAATTCTATTTCTCAATTTTTCACTCACCTCCATCTCTACTAGTCTTTCTCCTAGTACATCCCTATCCACCCGATCGAAAGCTTCTCTAAGATCGATAAAGCATGCAGCAACCTTTCTTTTTTGTTTGCTTAGTCTTTTCTCTTCTAAATGATTTAGCGTATAAATTGCTTCTATTACTCCTCTTCCTTCCCTAAATGAATTGACTCTCTGGTAATTTTTTTTCAATTTCTTTCCTAAACAATGCGTTTAGCATACTAGCGTATATTTTATGTGCTGTGCAAGTTAGTGTTACTCCTCTATAATTATCCGGCTTATCCTTATCTCCTTTTTTGTACATTGGATAAATTACTCCAGTTCTCCATTGTTCCAGCATTTCTCCTTTTTCCCATAATTTTTTCATCAACTGCCATACAGCTGTCTTTAACTCTTTTGGCATATATTTCCAGATCTCATTTTCCAGTTTGTAATCTCCTACTGCTTTCCTCAGTTTCAACTTGTTGATTTGTATTCTAAATTCTTCTTGCTCTTCTGTGGTACCACTTGAGATCCCTTCTTTTTTTGTTGATTCTTCTAGTACTATTACTCCTTCAATCTTACCACCCAACTTTTCCATGAAATGTAATCTCCAATCCTGCCATTTTATCTTCTTATTTATTCCGTCTTTCCTTTCTCTGAATCTGTTTGTATACTTCTACATTTCTCCTTTTAATGTTGCTTTCCTCAATATTTCTTTTTCATTTCTTTACAACCTTGTCCTTTTTGCTTCGCACCCATTTCTGTATTCTCTTTTTTTCTTATGAAGTATGATCACTTTCTGTTTCCTCCATAGTTTCATTGCCTTCCTTGACTTTTTTTCTTAGCTTTTCATTCTTTGTCATACCATCTCCTTTCTCCCAATTTCCATGTTTTTATCTTTTTTTTTAACCTTAGGCACTGATCTTTCCACCATTTTTTTTATTTCCCTCCATCTTTCATTTACTTCTTTTTCGTTTATCTTCCAATCCTTATATTTTTCTTGAAACTGATCAATCAGTTCTTGAGACCATTCTAAAGGTGATTCCCTTTCCTCATCCTTCTCCTTTTCTGTTGTTTTTATTTCTTTTTCTAAATATACATCGGTAGGTGATTCAACTCTATTCCGTATCCTATTTTTATCAATTTGATCTGATCAAAAGTCTTTTGATTTCCTATAACATAATCAATTATAGTTTCTCCTCTGCTGCCAACATATGTTAATACTCCTTCCTTCCCTTTTTGTCCATTCACTACTCCACATCCTTCTTCTGTAATTTCGTTAATCAACCTTTTACTTTCCTCATTTATTGTTTCATCCTAAGATTTCCTTATGTCTATTTCTTTACTTTCCCAGCCTGTTTCGTTGATCCATCCTCCTTTTTTTCCTGTTCCCGCATTCCGATCTTCTACTTAGACACACTACCAGCTTATTGCCCTCCTGCATTTTCTTTTATAATTTTTATTATTTCAGTTACCTCTTGACTATACACTCCAATAATTTTCCATTCCTGTTCTCAATATTTTATCTCTTGCATTATTATATTTTCATTTGATTCTTCGAGTTTCTTGCTCTCTATCTTTTTGTTAAGTCCTGTAATTATTCTTCCTTTTTTTCTCCCTTTCTTATGTTCTCTTACCGCTGATACGAAATTCTATTCGAACTTTCTCGATAACTTACTTTCTAGATCCGTCCATTTGTTTCTTTCCGACAACGTTTCCACCAGCACTATCATATCAAAGTCACTTAAATATTTCCACACCTCACTGTCCTTATTTAATACACCTGCTATATTCCAAACACATACACTTATATTACATTTACTTCTTCCCTCCACCTTTTACTCTTCTTGCACCCATCATTCTTGTGACTTATTCGTTTCCTTTTCTTGAATCTTCTTCTTATCTTCTATAAATTTTCCGCTCCACTCGTTATATCTAAGCCATTGCTCATTGATAATTTTTTTCATGTTACCCACTTTTGTGGTTTTTCCTTTGTTTCTCTCCTCTTTGGATTTATCTAGTATCAATTTCTGAATTCCACCTTCTTTTCCAGTCAGATCATTTTCAATATATTTTTAGCTTTTTTTTGTTTGCCATAACGATATCCTTCATTACTTTGTTTTCTAGTTCTACCATCACTAATTTTTTTTCTCCTCTTCCTTTATTAAAAACTATTTCAGTAGCCTTCTGTACTTTAACCTTGATATTTATTTTCTGGGCAATGTATTCTTCCACTTTTTTTTCTAAATTGACTTTTTGAATAGATGCCCCTTTAATCACTATATATTTTTTTTTCTTTCTCTTTCACCTTTTTCTTTTTCCCATTCTAGTCTACTAACTCTCTTTTCTAGAGATTTTCTCTGTTTCGCCCATTCCTGTCTCTCTTTATCCCATTTGGTTCTCTCTTCTCTCCATTCTTCGTCTCTTTCTTCTAATCTTACTAACACTATAAGTATGCTTTCTAATCACTTTTCCATTTTGCTCATACTGTCATCATTCTCTTTACCTTTGCCGTCTTTCTATAAATTTAGGGTAGCCTCAGCATAACTCTTCATGTTTACACTTATTTCCGCCTTTGTTGTCATTTTACGTATTTTCTGCCCTGTTAATGATATATAAATCTTCTTTATCCACGCTACTGTTGATAAAGCAGGGTCCTTTTAACTAGTACCCAGTAATTCAGGTATCTTCCTTACCAATTGTCTACAATAACGGGGCCTACTCTATCAGCTATCTATATTTCTGAGGTTATCTTATTTGTTACACGTTCCCTTTTCATTATCTGTTTTTGACACTCATGTATCTTATTAAATTATCCACTGTTGTCCATGTAGAGATCTTCATTATCCACCACACAGCTTTTTTATACATCTATCCTCGTAACATGACCTTTTTTCTTATTCCTTTTCTTTCTAACCTTACTTTTTCACATGTTCACTGCTTCCTTGGTTTTTTCACTTTTACAGTCACTTTTTCACTTTTTCACTCTTTGACTTTTTGCGTCTTACTTATTTGCTGTTCTTTAAAAGCAAATCTTCTTTTTATACTGCCTCGCTGCAAGCGTTTTCAAACACTTCTGCTCTAACTTTCGATTACTAATCTCACTTAATCCATTTACTTCACTTTAACTTCTCTTCAATTTTGCACTTACCTGACTCTTGCTTACTCTCCACAGCTCTATGCACCTTTATTTTACGACGTAACACTTACTTATTCTTTATTATTTACTTTTCTTCACTGCTCTCGCACGGACACGTCCTCCTCCTACGCATACGAAACAGAAGTCCGATTATTAATATTATTTAGTATTACTATGTGCTCTTAAGAAGATGGGCGATTAGCAACTTAACTGTTTTTTAGTATCGTTTATTTATAAAATATGTCCTTTGGTAAGGAAGCATCAGTGATTAGAAATAAAACTATTTTTAGCTATTATTTATAATTAAAGTGTGTTTTTAGGCAAGCAAGCAAGATCCGGAAATAAGCAACTAAACTGTTTTCTAGTTTAGTTAAATAACAAAATGTATTTTTGGGCAAGTGATCCTCTGCGATTACCAACTCAACGATTTTATAGTACCACCTTACTCTCAATACTTGATTAAGTTAAATCAATACTTGATATAGTTAAATAAGAAAGTACATTATCAGATAAGCAAGCATCGACGTTCAGCTACCAACCATTTTTTTGGTATTATTTATTTTTAAAATAAGCACTTAGAAAAGTAAGCGTTGGCGATTAGCAATACAACTGTGATAAAATCAGTATACTTAAAACTAATAAAATCAATCATTAAGCGAGCAGGCACCGACCAATAGTATTCGAACTGTTGTTTGGTATTATATATTATCAATAATTTTTCATGCAAGCAAGTATTAACGATGAGCAACTTAACTGGTATTCAGTATTATTAACTTAAAATGATACGAATAAAAAGGGATTAAGAATCATGAACATTAAATTACAAGTAGTCTTTTTTATAAGGAATAAGAAATAGTTTGAGTTATTGAGTGTTCAAGTATGATATGACATGTAAATTTTTTCATTTTAACAATAACAGTTAGTTTTAAATAATTATTCCATTATTAATACTGTTGGACTATAAGAAATGACCACACAAAATTTGGCTACGGTGACGCTGACTATACTTAAGCCAAGATGGCATTAAAAATCATGTTCCATATTTGCTCGAACGAGATAAAGTTGATTATCTCATCCATTTGAGAAAAGAGCAGAAGTATAGATTTATAAATAATTTGTGACCATTGCAATATTATAAATAGAGTAGGAAAGCAGCAGGGTATTATGTAAGTAGCACTGTTTGGTGGAGCCGAGAATTTCATTGAAACGAATTGAATTTATTTCATAGACTTAGAATTTAGAGACGAGCTACAAGGTCCTGTATAGTTTGTGTGGCTTACAATAATTGAAACTTATCATACAGATACTGTGGAGGGCTAACGCCAACATAACATACTCTTTATAATGCAATAAAATTGCAATAGAACTAATTTATAAATAAAATGAAACGTAAGAGCATACACTGCAGCTATAGTACACGTGGGCACATAAAATCAATAATATTGTTACGGTCATGGAACGCATGCTTAGTATTATAAAATAGAAGAAAAAAACGGATGGACAAAGTAACGTGAAGCAACAAACAAATTGAAATAATAATCATGTAGTACCTTTTTAAAGCAGTGCTGCCCGTATAATTCACGAACAGCGGTTGTCGGAGCATTCTATTTATCAGCTCTACCGACTTAAGAAGAATCATGCAAATATTTAAAAGTAGAGCCAGGCATGATCAGATCAAGACTGGAGGCTTAGAGCCAAGTCTATCTCGTGGACGTAACAAAAATTAAGAACATAAATATTAAGGCTGGCCACTTCTGAGGACAGATGCAAGAAATAAGACAGTAAAATACTCGGTCTAAAACGAGTAGGGTAAAATATTAAACCAATTTAATCAGATGTAATGTGATTTTACTTACGAGTACCAGTCACAAAACGAATAGCACTATTCATACTTCCACTTAATTTTATCTCAAGTTTTTTACAAAGTGAGAAAAATATGCTTGCACATTAGTCAAAGTATAGCAATACAAGTAACTTGATCAAGTGTTAATTACAGTCTGATTGTGTGGAAGAGCCAAACTTGCGGATGCGATAAAATCGGCCGCATATTTCTTGGCTGTGGTACCACACTGCGCTCTAAGACTCAGTGTTGAGTTTAGGATCACACATAATATCTTCAGCGAGTCAGATACGTCAATCCTAAACCTATCAAGCAAATATTAGGGACATCCGACCTAGACAAGATACGCAAATGGTGTTGAGAAAAGAAAGCAAGACGAAAATCATTAACGAGGCAGAAGTAATCAATAGTAGAAAAAGGATTTCCTACATTATGTTTGATTGAAGGGTATACACTTAAGATTGTAAACAACCAAAGAGTCTGCAAGTGTATTCCTAGACAAAAGAGTAGAAAACCAGTCAATGCTAAAATTTTTAAGAAGAAAAATATTATCATACCACCATTACAGCCAAGCAAAGCGTCCTTAACCGTATCATACCAGCAGCCAGCCTTAGAGTTATAAACTAACACACGAAGAAATTTGCACGAGCCTAGAAGTAACTCTACAAAGAGGTTATCAGGACGTACAACATTTGTTGACCATACAGGGAAAAACGCAATGACAGAGGTTTTAATAGATTTATGCGCATACACCGCCACCCCTACCACGATAGGCTCGATCGTTGCGGATGAGGTGGTAGTGTGGAATGCTGGAAAGAAAGATTCACTTATGCCCATAACATGTACCCCATTTGTTAAAATAAAGTCACGTATATCAATAAAATTAGCATTGAGCGGTTGCGTATTCCAATGGCTAATGCACAAATACTTACTAGCCATAATTTACGAAAAACATAGCAGGCTCAATTTCTTTATTCAGGATCATTCATTTGACCCTATCAAAAGCACAACGATTGACGTTTACAGAGATATTGGATGCCAAAAAACAACGGCAGCTTAAACTATTTTTACTGCTACATGGATTAGATTCATGCGGGCCAGCAGAAAAACCGCAACGCATGTTGCCCGGACACTCCTTAACAAAATGGCCAAACTTAAAAGACTTACAGCAGTGCATTATTCATACATGATTGTTGACTCAATAGGATAACCAATTAAGAATTACAGAACTATTTTCTGTATAAAACACTCTATTAACATTTATTTTCAGTTGTACGGAGTTGATAATTTTGTTGACGGTCTCATGCGTAACTTTCCAGCTGGGGTAACCGGCTTTGGTCTTACCGCGAAAGCTTATAGTAACACGATTAGAACGCTGAACATAGAGCAGATCATTACAATCCAATATGGTCTTATTCTTATTGCCACGTGTGTACCTCAAAACAATCCAAGAAAATAAGCAAAAGGAAAAGCAGACGCAGCAGTAACAACGGAAAACACACGAACCACAGCTCATATTGAGGCACCACCCATTACGGCATTGGTAGCATCGACACTTTTTTTTAATTCTATAACACGCATCATTTATTGCATTTATACAGGGCTCATGCACGCGTTCAACGTAAAGTTTGTTAAGATAGGCGGAAGAAATTATAGTTATAATTTGTTAATAAATTGCTAAAGCTGTTAATTGCATCACGAAGTTGAGCTTTGACACCAGTATTCTTCTCATTTCTAATAGAGCTTCACATAATATCCCAATGTTTGTTTACCTCGCCAAGCAGTTTCGAAACAACATGAAAAAGCAGCAACAAATAAGAGAGAGAGAGAGAGAGAGAGAGAGAGAAAGACGTCATGATATGTTTGTGACACCATGTAGTTGTCAATAAAATTATTACTATTGTAGTCTAATTTTGTAAGGATATTTGTCATGAAGTTAGATTCTTATGTTATCGCAGTAAATCTTTCTTTACCTTAAAAGTTATTCTTTTCATGAACACTAATTCAGCTATTTTTGTCAAACTTCATCTATTAGAGTTAATTATTCCACCATAATAAAAAAGGCGTTAGAAACAAAGAATTTTTACAGTTAGATAAGGAATAGTGTGTCTAATAACCACCAGGTTTGAGTCATTTTCTTTGTAACAAAATACAGTAACTTGCAGTTGGTATGAAACTGTCATATATTGAAGTATGTATCCAGGATTTAATATAGATATATATTACTTTAAAATATAAATTACTCGCTATATTCACTCAGTGTCATTCTTTAATACGGCACGGCTAAATAAGACTGCAGTTCTTTGCTCACCACACTGTTCCTTAAAAATTTAGGGTCACTAAATTATACTAGGAAGTTTTAAAATAATTAGACAAGTCAAAGATTCATATTTATGATTTCTAAGATTTAATGTTCCTCAAATTTAACGTATGTTGACGTTACTCAATGGAAACAAGCGAGGAGGTTATTCCACAAAAATTATATAAGATAGTAAAAATTGTTAATGCAAAACTAATTTTTCTTTTAAATCATTAAACATTATTCATTGTTGCTATTCCTATGAAAAAAAAGTTCAGGAGTTTAATTCGTAAACTTGATCTTTTGTAAAACTAAAACTAGTAGTTTCTGTGTCTACATAAACTATCTTGCGACTAGTTATGTGATTCTAAGCTCTACCAAATAGTTTTATATCATTGTTCGTAAATGATGGACTAATAATGGGCAAGTTTGAAGTACCACTCAAGCCTTTATCACTTTGATAAGTTATGACTTCACGTTTTTTAACTTGACTAGCTTTACATGACTTATTTTTTCTTCAAGTTTATTCAAGATGGCTACAGGCTGAAAGTTTTTTTCTCATCATATGATTCCCTTTAATTTGACAGAACTTAAGCCTAATTTTTCATATATTTTACATATGTGAGTTTGTCTAATATATTTTTAGCGAATAGCTGCTGCAACTCTGAATAAAAACTTCTAAGATTCAGATTGATTGGGCTTTAGAAATTTTCAGGCAACTAGATGGTTAAGCTGGCTAATGCGTTTTATAGTTAGAATTATAAAAATCTCTGCAATTAAGATGTTATCATAAGCTTAGATAAAACATACATATTTAGAAAAGAAAGTTAAAAAAAATTATATTGGCTCAGGGTGCATGTAAGGTATGATACGTTCGTATTGATTTTAAATTCTATATACTATCCAAATAATCAGGAAAAAGTTGCTTTGCATATATCTTCGCTCCAGGCAAAGACTATGCCCTGCTTGGTCCTGGACGAAAACTATGCTTTTTCAACGTGTGGGCCAAAGATTATGCCCTTTTTTGTAGTCTGGACTAAAACTACGACCTTTTTTGCTTCCAGACGAACAATTCGCCCTTTTTTCCGGGTCCGGGTGGAGGCTATGCCTTTTTTTCAAATCCAGACAAAAACTATGCCTTTTTCTCGAGTCTGGACAATGACTATGCCTTTTTTTAGCTTAGACAAAAATTAAATAGTTTTTGCATCCGAGTATAAATTGTTTTTTTCCTGTTCTAAAACAAATACTAGAATATTTTGCAATAGTTCACAGTATTTACTCAGTTTTTTCTGTAAAAATTAGGAATGCATTAATCATACATTAATGACTGGATACGTGAACAGCGTAGAAAAACATTTTTCATAATAATACAAAAAAATATCGATTTTCAATCAATTTCATTTTAAAGTTAGAACAATAGATACATAATCAGTCAAAAGTTTGCAACATAATTGTTTCATTGCTGTGAGCGTATTAATTGAGTGATATTATTATAATGTTTTATTGATGCTTTAAACAGCTAGTTTGTTATTATAATTCACCATGAGTCATATTAGTATTCATTGAAGCTTGAAAAAAAAAGGGATTGTCTTCGTCCGAACTAGGCTAAATGGCACAGTTTTCGTCCAGACATAGGAAAAGGACAAAGCTTTGTCAAGGCTTCAAAGCAAGGCATAGTCTTCGTTGGGGACGTCGATATCTTCTCCAACCTTATGTGACAATTGTTTCATGAAATATTCGAAAAATTTATTTAACACGTTCCAACTTTTTTATAACTATTATCAGGCTTTTAATTAGTCCACAAGTCCTTATGGTATTTAATAGCGTCAATACAAGCTTATAACCATATTTTTTTTGCCGTGAGCATTACTTAAAAGGTTATGAATACACCGCAATCCTTACTGAACTGTAAGTATACATAGTAAGGTTATCATAATGAGTAATAAAATATTGTTCTTTACAAAGTATGAAATTTTTTATTATGTATTTTAACTCCATTAAATGAAGGAAGAGATAGAGTAAGGGCATTTATGACCAAAAAATTCACGCCATCTTCTCCACCTCAAATTCCTTTCACGGTCCCTGTACACTTCTCCATAAAACCGTTTGAATTCGGACATTAAGGTATATTTACATTTTGTTGAAAAATCACAGCATGTCTGGTGATAAAAATCCCACGTTTAAATTTCTGCTACTTTTGACACACAAGTTCTTAATCCCAACACTGCGCAAATCCTGGCTTTGACTCTTTTAAAAAAGCTGCAGAGAGTAAAACCCGAAGTGTTTGGTGTGCGCTTCAGGAGTGTTTTTCTTTAAACGAGTGATAGTAGATACTATTGATTGGCTGAACAGACGCAACTAGAGCTGCACAAATTACGCTATTTATCACATAGAATGTATTCTTCCTATTTAATGTACGAAAATTGTGATCCAAATTGTTAATAATAAAATTCAAAATACAATTCGTTCAATTGTAATTTTGCGGATGCCTCATGATTAATAATAATCGAACAGTACAGTCTCATCGTATGATGCACATAGTCACAGATGGAAAAACACGTTGATTAAAATTCGAAAAGCGTGTTTTTTTGTTATAAAAGCGGAAATACTTATGGTAACAGTGAAATCAACTGCACTAATGATGCAATGAACAAGAGTTAAAATTTCTCAAATCGCATTATTATGCATATTATCCATTTCTTTTTTTTCTGTTTTTTTTTTTTTTTTGGCAAAATAAATGTGTTTGAAAATGTTTTGAAAGTCTGCGACATTTAGAAAGCAGTGTTTTTTGAAAAATCATTCAGTAAAGAATAATTGGCAGTATCATAATATATTGATTTAATTACCTGTTAAATTAAATCAGCCGCTATTAGTACTATTTTTTCGTACTGCAGAAACGTTTTTTTTGTTTTTACTTAATATAGTACCAACTTTTGGTTAAAACTTTATGGCATGCATCCACTATTAGTAGTTGTGATGTAGTAGCTAAAGCTATCCCGTCATTACATAGAAGAAGGTGGGGCAAAGTGAATAGTAAACATGTTTTTCAATGGGTATCAAACGTTTTTTCCAAATGTCTATTAAGAATTACTTCTAGTGGGTAAAGGAGTTACTTAAAAATATTGTGTGTAGCTTTTGATGTATAAGGAACGCACTGTACTTTTTAGTATAATTTTTTTTTTTAGTTTTACAGCTTTTCGATTTGACCAAATAAACTGTATGGATCCCGAACAAATGTGTTCTTAATAAGAAGGCTTTTGTTCTGAAAAGTGTCAGGAATAGATGTAAGATTTCTAACTGAAAATTTTTCACGTAACGTATCGACACACTACGGTGTTCAATGTAGTAAGTCTCGGGCGAAGCCGAGACGGGGGCTGCTAGTGGCTTTATACAGCGCCGCGAACTAGTCAGACGGCGTACAGGTATCCCAGCCTAAGGGCAAACCGTCCGGACCCAAATCTTTACCGTCTAGGGGACTGGTACTCAAGCCGGCAGAGCTAAATAACTCCATGTTCTGCTCATAATCAGTGAGATTGGTGTCAGCAATCATATTCCCCACTGGTAATCTCAGCTCGGGCACCAGCGATGCCACAAGATTCTGGTTCACACGATCCGTGCCAACAACGTCAACGCCACCAACGCTATCAATAAACTGCGCACGCATTCACAACCAAGGCTGTTACGATCCATGACGCGATATTTCCCCTAATCGCAGAACAGTATCGCTAAAATCCTGTGCTCAACAAATATCAATCGTCTTCTTGGTTAAATAGAGCAAAATACAGCCTTTGTAAAAAGACTTTTTACAAGTAGGACAACTTTTACCCCGGTATACGAATGGTCTCGAGCAGTTATGGCAGCTACGCTGAGGGTCGCTCATTGAGTCAAAAATTAAGCTAAAAAAATAACATACAGACACTAAAAGCAGAACAAGCTGAGTAAAATAAAATTTATAATGCTAATACATGACTTTAAACCAAATAGTAACCACGAATAACAGGATGTCAGCACACAAGTATCGAAAATAGTGAGAATCCCGGCTCGTTGTGCGACGATGCAATAAATTGCGGAACCACTTTCGGCGGGCCTCCTTTGCCGAACCTCGCTCCTTAGCGTAGTCCGATACTATTGATGTTCTCGATACGCACTCGAATTGCCTTAGCCAACACGTTATGCCTTAAGTGTATAAGCTACTCACGAGTCGCGTGAGTCAAGAGTTGACTAAAACTTTAGAGGACAGGTGACAGACGTAAAGAGAGCGATTTTTCCTCTTGATGGTGCGTTTTTATAGCATTAGAGCGAGGAAAAGAGGCCTTTACCAGACATAATCAGAATTGAACAATTAATGAGCAAGTAACTATTCATTCATATATACATGCACTTTTACAACGAGGCTGGCCGTATTCTATGTCAGCATATTATGAAGCATTTACCTCAAAGCTAATACACACGCGCACACGTAAGCGACGTAAGAGCTCCTTTTGTCATATTATGAGCTTACTTTATATTCACAATACTTCTTATCTGAATTTTGACAGACGGATAGTTTTTAGTTATAATATAATTCATATTAACTTGGGATGTAACTCAAGCACTAAAAGGCCCAGAGCACCAAAAAAACAGTAGAAGACCCACCCAGGCTCTGAGTCGTGGCGTACCTAATAAGAACTCTAACGGAGGTATAAGAAAATAGGCCAGGCCAAAAAAAAGTAGGAGCTTTAAAATGATCGTATGTCTGCTACAAACTTTGGAGAGAAAATTGAATTAAATTGAAACACAGTTTATTAATGCCAAGGACAAAATATCCGAATGACTCAGAGAGAGAGAGAGAGAGAGAAAGAGAGAGAGGGGGGGAAGTCGTGGCCTCATACTCCTTATCTCTTCCGTCTTTCTTTATAATAGTTTTCAATATTTGCATAAGTTGAATTCGCATGTTAGTCAAGGCAAGGGGTTAACATAGTATTCGTGTGTGCTTTAGCTAATTGAGCTATTTTAGATTAGGATAAAAAATCGATAATAGCCTGAGGGCTTAAATACTTAACAGCTGAATTTACTATGGTTGTGATATAAAAAATATTTAAATAATTTTGTGTCATACTCGTTTCTACTATTTCATAGGTACTTGTCAACGCGTTGATAATGTTCCCACACTTTACAGAAGTACTTGTTCTGCTAAATCGATTTCCTGCACGTAAGTAGCGCCACATACTTCGAATAAGTGCTTTTTATGTTCTCCCACATACCTCAGATTGTATGTTGGCTTATAACTATCTAGAAGAAAATAATAAAAAAAAAGCAAATTCAAACCAGTTCTAAAATTACACATGAAATCGAGTGATTCTAAACTATTTTGAAATGTTATAAAATTAAAACAATTTTATTGTTATTTTTAGTTTTACGCCAGTGTAATACTAGGGCAACGTTTTCTGTACTCAAGTAATATTAAAAAATGTAATTACACAAAATAAAATTGCACCGAATTGATTAACTATGATCTAAGGAATGTTTGAGAGAAGAATTCAAAAATTGATTCACAAACGCGTAACCTTAAGAAGCTAACAAGCCCAACATTTACGTATAAAAGAGCGAGCGAGGCTTTTAACATTTTAATCATTGTCCATGCAAATTTAATATACTTCAAAGACTAAGTTAAAGAAGATAAAACTGTAATTGTAAAATTCTAACTCCTAATACAGAGATGCAAAACCCAAAAACCCAAAAAATACTTATTTTGAAATAATTAACGATTTTCTTTTAAGGTATACTTCTATAGTTGCGTTCTGCCCTACAGAGTAAATCAATCATTTCAGATTGGTGACTTTGAGAAAAAATGTAACAGACGAAGATTTAGCATTTAGCTTTATTCTCCTCCTTCGCCACGCCCCTCTTGAGGTACTTCCGGTCCCACCACACTGCACAGCGTTACAGCACCACACTACAGCACACATTTTAAGTTGTGTTTCTATTAACCAATTTCTACAAAAAAAAAAAAAAAAGATTCTAAAGAGATTTTAACCTTCAATCTCGTGCACACTGGCCGAGGCCTTTACCCACTCTACTATGAGTGGGCCTAACAGTGGAAAACCGATTACTTCATTTTATCGTACAGTTTGTAACTCATTTTAAATGTAGATTTTTAATTACTCTGTATTAATTCAATTGGTTGAATTATACATGAAATGAATAAATCATTTATTTAATGAAATATATTTTGAAATGCATGTTTTTTCAAAAATTTGGAAATAAGTATATATTAGCAGAGGAGATTTTATATATATTATGAATCATTTCTTTACTTATTTTTCATTTTTTACTTTAAAGATAATTTAATAATTGTTTATACAATTTTTTACATTTTTTCATAATTTGTATTATTAAAAAAAAAAAAAAATGCTTTCCGTACTGTATACATACAATAATTGATTTTCATTGCGTTTTTTTCTTTCACAAAATTCAGAAAGGTGGGAGAAGCAAAAATATATGCAGCAACGCTGGAAATTATTTTTCTCATAAGGATAAGCTAGCATACACGCTTTCACGCACACTTTTACGTTACACCTTTTTTTTGTGTTATTAAAAAAAAATTATAGATGTATTTGAAAATGAAACAGGTTTATCTCACAGTGATTTTCCATACAAAAAAAAATTGGGGAGTTAATACAGATCTTATAAACACAAATGTAAGTAATTTTTCCACAAGGTTACATGTTAAATAGCAAATTTTTAAAATACATGTGAAAGAGGGTACAGTTGAATGATCTGCAATTTTTTTTGGTATTGCTTATGGTATTTTGAGTATACTTTTGATGCTTGAATAATGTCTGTCAAAAAAACCGATGTGTGATAAACATCCTAAAGGGACATTCACTGGCATGTACTACTAGGCTATTGAAGAAAGCGGTACTGCAGGATGGTTTGTCTTAATTTTTGAGGTACAATTGTACTTTGGATATTAAAAATGAACTGGGAATAAGTGTGTATGTGTATGTGATAAATGTGAGCGTAAGGTTACAGATGTAATCAGCGTAGGCAGTAGGAAGTTGTTTTGAAACTATAGGAAGATTCGACGAAAGTGCCCAGCCCAGTCTTGTACTGGCCAGCCTCCATATTGTTTATATCGTATTGTGGCATTATATATTGTTTATAACTGTTCAGTTATTTAATATTTAAATATTTATTGAAACCACACTCAACTTAAGTAGGTATACTCATTCCAACGATAAGTGCAACGCCTTGGTACACAGTATCGTTTCATAAAAGGTATATTTATATGTATAATTATATCATCTAATATATAATTTTATAGATGTATAACTTCTTACTTGGGTACCCAAGCACCCATTGTCCACTGGTTCTTTTTTATTAGCGTTTTTACTCTTTAAAAAATAAATAGGATTTTTTTTTTTAACCAAATAATTCATACTTTGCAAATTATAATAAATACCCACTTTCCCCCCAAACCCACTACACCCTACCTTTCCCTAACTATCGACTAGGAAAGATGTTATCAGCAGCTGCCAACTCAATAAATATTGTATGTTTATGTTTTCGGTACTGCGGACGACAAATCAAGAGAAGAGGAAAGGAGACCAGACACTAGCAGACCAAAATTTTGCTGGTAATGTATGGTTTGAATGTATGTATCTGTATTAGATGGACATGGAAGAAGAGAAAACATTTTGGATCTTACAACACAACTCAGGAGAATATAGAGTGTAACGTAGAAGTTTTAACGAAAAAGAGAATTAAAAGAGCAGTACAGGCGCCAAGATACACAGAGTAAACTGTACGAGTAGTACAGTGGAGTTTCTATCAGCGTAGAGTAAAATTGGTGTACGAAAGTGTGGCAGAGGAAAGTTGAATACCGGGAGTGGTTAAGTAAATGGAGGAAAGTGTACGAGTAGAATAGAGCAAAGTAGAGAGTAATCTATTGTACAAAGAAAATAGTGTATAGAGAGAGAGAGAAAGAGAGTAGAACAATAATTGACGATACAGAAAACATAGTGTATAGAAAAGTAAAGTAAAAAGGTCAGGGTGGTCCAACTGCAGAGATCTATTGATTAATAACTGATATTTATTACACCAAAGATTCAAAATTAAAATAGCAAGGCTACAATAAAATAAACATATATATATATACATATATATATATATACGTAGAAACATTTATCATATATATTTTTTTCAAGGCCATAGTACGTAAAGAATATTACAAAAAAAATGTTTATTGCAACTCTGCCATTGCAGTACTATGGGACATACGAATCTGCGCCTATTTTGACTTTCACTTTACTAAGTTTTTTCTTAATTAAATTGAATTCTTTGTCAAGATATGTTTTTTTTTTCATGAACTTAGGTATTCCTAAATATATTTAAAAACAAAGATCAGTACAGCTAACGCAGATTTTTTATTTATAACCATGTCTCAATATACGTACATCTAAAATTTGAAGGTCCCAGTTAATGGTACAGCATAATGCATGTACCGTATTTACGTACACTTCATATTTATGCCTTTGGCCCGATAAATGAGACACAGCAAAGTTATTGTTTTTACTTGCAAATCTTGTATTCTGTTATGTAAAAGTGAATACAGTGTGTTTCAATCAATTGTGAAGTTATTGTAATTGATATCCAACTTCATAGTAAGTTAATTATTGACATACAGTAATAAATCGTACACATAACCTCAAAAGTGAGCAGTCCTAGAACTCTTTATTTTGTAATTACCTACTTAATTAACAAAATTTACTGATTTTAGCTAAAAAATGAAAGAAAAAAGGGAAAAAAGACTGACAGAAAAATAGCCTCTAAAGGTGTAAATAAGCAGCAACTAAAAAAAGAGGAAGAGCAACAAAAAAAGGAAGAGAAAAAATTAAAAAAAAAAAACAATTACAAGAGGAAAAAAAGAAAATAGAAGAGGCTAAGAAAAAAATACAAGAACAAATTTAAGATATTTAAAAACAAATTAAACAAGAAAAGTAGATATAATAAGATTAATAGATTTTGTTCTCTTAATATTTTGTTGTTTGTCAAAATTTGAAGTTTATTGTCTTGCATAATACTATTTATTTATTTAAATTAGAATGTAAATTAATGAATACATTAAGTTGAAGTATAAATAGCAATTATTATTATTTCCGACAATTTTTTTAAATCTCTATTTTTATCTTCATTTGAGCTTATTTTGTTATTTTACAAAATTGTGATTTTGTGGGGTGAACTTTTTTATATTATTATACTTATTATTCATTTTCACGAGCTACCAAATTTTTTTTTTTTTTATCGCGGTAGGTTCAATCTAACAGTTTCTGTATGTCCCATAAACCGGGACTGACTGAGTGGGACAACTGGGCCATCCTGTTTTTTGATGTGCCATTAATTGGGACCTCATATTTTTCTCTATTATTTCAAATTAAATTATTATTGCGATCATATTTATACACTAAAATAAATTTTTTATTGCTAGAACACATAATTTTACATTATAATACGAAAAATTTTCTGGTTACATGTATTTTTCAGCTTCGAATAGCTTATTTCACTTATAAGTTCTCTTAACCCTGTCTCACA
Source organism: Copidosoma floridanum (assembly GCF_036245765.1). Classification (NCBI taxonomy): domain Eukaryota; kingdom Metazoa; phylum Arthropoda; class Insecta; order Hymenoptera; family Encyrtidae; genus Copidosoma; species Copidosoma floridanum. The sequence continues at coordinate 3,918,571 of NW_028321892.1, read as the reverse complement.
ATCGGGACATTTACCTTATATAGAGAGCAATATGACGTATGAAGACAGAAAAAAGTAAGAGGCTATTGTAAAATGGGTGAAAGAAAAAAAAGCAGAAGGGCGTGAAGTGAGATACGAGCTTGAAAAAGTACAGGTACAGAAAGTACGGAAAATGTAGAAGGATGTTATGTTGGAGGACAAGAAGGCAAAAAAACGCATTCCATCGCAAAGATGTAAAAATAAAAGTGATAAGGGCGACAAACGAGAGCAAGTTGCGAGTTGCAAAAACTGTGAATGTGAATGATAATGAAATAGAGATAAACAAGACAGAAGACGGGTTTGATAACATGGATGATCTATCAGATGGGGAAGCTAAGGAGCTTTTTGGGTGAGCCAGAAGCAGAGAAAAGTACAGAGGTTACAGTGGTATGAAGAGAATCACAGCTCTGTATTGTGAATTTTTGAAAGATAATTTATCCACTGATTTCACATCAAGCACAATGCTTGCTGTTATAACTAAACAAAAAGGGAGGGCTAAAGGGGATTTTCTGATTGGCGTGAAAAAAATTTTTTGTGGCGCAGGCAGTCTTTTAATTACAAAAATAGGGTTTAGTTGGTAATCAAAACTAGAATATATTAGGAGAATAATATTTGCATTTTATCTGTGTATAATTTTAGAAATTTAAACAAAGTATTAAATTTGCTGAAAGACTTTGAGTTCTCAAAGGAAAAAAAAGCGATGTTAGTAGAAGATATCAATACAAAAATAGGTAATATGAATTGCGGGGCGAAACTTAATGTAAATGTTTGGAAAAACGAAAAAATATAAAATGTAAGGTTGTAAGTAACGAGGGGCACAGGCTGGCAGCATTATTAGATAACAAGGAATAGTTTATTTTGAATGGTTTATGTAAGGGAGATGAGAAAGGAGAATTTACTTATATCAAGGCACGTAGCAATTCGGTTATAGACAACATTTTTATGATCTATGAAGGTATAGATATTTTAAAGAATTTTTGGATATATAGCACGATAGATTTAAACTATACGCCTCTGAGTGCGAACTTGAAAGTAAGGGGCATGAACGTCAATAAAATGCCAAGTAGAGATAAGCCAGTAAAAAAAAAGAAAAAAAAATTTACGTTCGAAACGAAGAAAGTGTCAAGTTTTATAAAAAAAAAAATTAGAAACCTAAATGATAATGGGAGTGCAGAAGTAAGTACATCAGAAAAATGGGGTTTGTTAAGAAATACAATTATTCAGGCTTTTATAAAAAAAAAATTAAACTAAAGAAGTGTATTCGGATACAAAGTCCTGGTAGGATCAGCGTATTTAAAGAAAAAATTTTGTGTAAAAAAAGAATATTTAAAGTAGAAGAAGGAAAAGAAAAGCAAACTAACGTCCATAAAAAAAAAGAAAGCAATAGAAAACTAGGAAAAACATTTTAGACAACTGTTGTATGGATACAATTTTCACAATGCCGGGAACTAATGAAGACATAATATTATTATTATTATTATTTAAGTTCTCATTGCAGGATTTTTACATACCCTACGCCCCTAATCTCTACGTATTTGTGTTTTTCTTTTTTTAATTACCATCCTATCTCCCCAAATATGTGAGTCTTTAATGCGAGCCCCTTTTAAAATTTTCCACAGCTCATCCATTTCACCGGATACTATTAACAGTAAGCAGCGATTGCCTCAATCACACCCCAGCAACTAGCAAGTTTATGGGAAGATATTTTCCAATAAAACATCTTAACCTGCTGTATCAACCTTTTTATAACTAACAGTGACTTTACCCGATGACCTAGCCAGGTATTGGCTTTCGTTGAGAAAAGAAGCCTCTTGGAGGTCCAAACATTACTGGAAAAATCGATTATTCGATTATTTGCTAAAAAATCAGAGAAGTAGTGTTTCGGCATCCTAGGTACTCATCTCATCAAAAAAGCCTGAGAAAAAAATCTCAATAATTTTCAACGGGATTCGAACTCACAACCCTTCGAGTATCTCCAGCTAGGAAGCTAGCACGCTTACCACTAAACCATCCAAGCTCTTGACACTGAATATATATATTCAAGGCCCAAATGGATATAATCAATAGTAAATTGAAAAAAAGCAGTAGGAGTCGATGGGATAACTAATGAGGCATGGCTACACGCACGTAATGAAAAATGACCACTCATTTGCATTATTAGAGTTGGTCTAGGAGAGGGATGAAATGCCAAATGATTGGAAGACTGCAGTGGTTGTACCTTTGTACAAAAAAAGAGATATAAACTGTACGAATAATTACAGGGGAATTTCCTCACTGTCCACGGCATACAAGATTCATACGAAAATTATCAAAGGTAGGCTAGAAATAGAAATTAAGGAAAAAAACATGTTACCAGATAGGCAAGCAGGCTTTGGAAATGAAAGATCAACAATGAACAATGTGTTTATTTTAAATCACGTGATTAAGAAAGCTAAGAATTTAAAAGAAGAGGGATTGGAGGTATTGCGGTAGGTAAAAATAGAATTTGGTCTTTAGCCTACATGAATGATATTATATTAGTGGCTCTGAACAGGAAGGCTTTGAAAAACATGATAGACACACTCACATCATTTATAAGAAGTAAAAAATTCATTCTAAGCTGAGAAAAGACAAAGGTACTAGTTGTAAATAAAGCTAGCAAATGTAAAAATAAGTTTGGGTTTCGGGGAAAGAAAGAATTAAAAAGTTAGTTAAATTTACGTATTTAGATTTTAATTTCAATAGTAAAGGCAAATCTGTATATATATATATATATATATATATATATATATATATATATGTATACTTCAGATGATTTCTTAAATTAGACTTTCATACACCTAGATGTATAATAATAACAGAAGCGGGTTTTGCCAAAATGTTTTGTCAGTGAATTAAACGAACTTAAAATTTTGAGTTAGTGTTGGAAAGAATCATGCGAAATGGATAAACTCAATCTCAAGTTTCGAAGAGTAAATTGTATAATGAACTTGATTTGAGTACGGCCAAAGTGGATTTAATTAGAGAAAAAGGAGACGATATTATTGTTTGTTTACTTCAGAGATTGAAAGATATTAATGAGCACACCCAGATAAGTATTAAAAACTTTAGTTATAATAAAAGGTACATATCACTTATGCCATAGGTACCGTATGTTATACCAAAATATTTGATGCCTTGTATTAAGAATAGAAAAATAAGTTGTATAGCGAGAACGAAGTGTGGAAATTTAGAGGAAGAGAATAAGTATTGGCTGCACACAGAAGAAAGAAAGTGCCTTACATGTTAAAAAGAAAACGAAAACTTCTATTATATATTAAATAAATGCGAAACTTTTAAAGCAGCCAAGGGAGGTAGCGGTACGTGTAGCGAGAAACTTAAGTGAATTAAATATAACAAAGCTATCAAGCAAGAACCCAGATAACAATACATTTAATACAATTAAAAGAATTATTCTAGCAATAAATCTAGCAATCTAAGGGCAAAAAGAGTATGAAAGGTGTACCATGGAGGGTCATTTTTTATTATTTATACTTATACATTTCTTGCTTTTTGTTTTTAGATTTTTCCTTTTTTTCTACTATTCTGTTCTATTGATGTATCTGATTGTATTAATTAATTAATGAATTAATTATTTTTTCAACTAGTAACTTTAACTTTAAGACTAATGTATTAGTCCCCAAAAATGTACGTTGACAGTATACGCTCTCAGTGTGATATATGTCGAAGGTATAAATGTTAAACCCAGACGGGGTAAATGTAGGGGATATGCGTAGGTTATTTTACAAATTTTGCCAGTCACTACTGTAAGTAGTGTGGACGCCTAAGCTTAAGTATTTGAAACAACCTTAGATGTGTAATTAAGTCGAATTAAATGCACAGAATTAAAATAATATACAGACTATATAATGGATTTCGTTTTATAACTTCAGGTGCACAATGCAAGGGTCGTATACTTTACATTCTGTATTATTATATTATTGTATTATTTGTGTGTTTATTTTATTGTATTTTGGTTTTATGAACATATTTCTGGACAAAATAGCTGAAAACTAAATAAATTATCACTAAGTAAGATTAAATATTTTTTTTTTACAAGGGTTCTTACAATAACTTTTATAATTATAATATTTCAATGCAGGCTATGTACACCATTATAAATGTAACATCCTAAAATTTTTTATCGTTTCTTAAAAATTCAAGGTACGCAGTATTGTCAACAGTACATCAACACAAATATTTGACAATATTGATCCATGCACATATTTAGGAACATTTATAGAAAAACATAGTAACATCTTATTTTTGAGCAAAAAGGTATTTGTAAAAAAAATTCTTGAATGATAAAAGAGTTTTTAACAATGCAATATGAAATAGTAATTTGCCCTAAGGCACTATCGCCAAAACAGTGAAATAACCTTTATAAGCTAAAGTAGATGGCATCGGCCTGAGAAACCCTGATGCAACATTACGTTCTGATCTGCGCAGGTCACACCAGTCAAGGTAAAAAAATTCTTTAAATATTTAGGTTTAACGGTAGTCCGAGTGCGATACATAGCGATAGCTCTAAAATAATTTCTACACTACTATAGAGTTAATTAACTAAGGCGATGGTAGAACGGTTTTAGCTGTGAATGCCGTCTCAAAAAGAAAATATATTCAACTACCAAAATAAGCAAGCGCTACAATTATACATGGAGATATCTCCGCAGGTTGGCATAAAGGAACAACAATAGTCAAAGTGGGGCACTACCCACGCAGAAGCCAACAACCTACGCAAGGAAGTAGTTAATTTACCACCCTTTAAACGCAATCGGTGTAGTATTCCATGTACCCTAGAGCAAATGCCGAATATATGGCAATTCCAACATAAGTCCTCAGAGAAAACCGACCCCAAACTCTTTACTATTTCAGACAGTGGAATCACACAATATCCTATCATGAGTGGTAGAAAGTCCTCCCTGTTCAGACGTCGATGTTGCTGTATTAACAAAAAAAACAAGCAGATTTTCTCATCATTTAGTAAAAGATCCCATATCCACGACCAGCCATCCACTGAAGCAATATCAAAATTAGTTTGACTAATGCCTCTATTTTAATCAGCAGGTCTGCATTATGAACATTTATATTTGTAAGTCATTGGCAAAAAGCATAGCCTTAGAAAAAAGCAAAATGAACTGCACCAAATTCACAAGTACAAGGAACAGTATTAGGCCAGAAGAGGAGCCCTGAAGCACTCCTGATTTTATTGAACGCGGCTTGGACAAAGTTTTATTCAAACATAAAACTACCTGTGAGCGGCCACTCAAATAGAAGTGAATCTATGTAATCGTATCCACCAAGAACTTAGACCTTGAAAGAGAACAAAGCAAAGCCGCGTGGCTAGTAATATCAAACGACCGTGAGAAGTCAAAATATACTGATAACATCACTAGTCCCTAGTCCATACTAGAATGTATATTATCTGTGACCTTAATCACAGCCAACTAAGTTCAAAAACCACATCTTAAATTAGATTGCAGTAGCGAGAGTAAAGATTTCGCCTCTAAATAATATTACATGTTTGGTGGTGATGTATTTGAAAGCTTTAGATGGGCACTATGGTTGATAACGTATACGAAGAAAGATAAAAGCATTCTGACAGGAATAAATTGAAAACATACTTAAGGTACACTCAAAGAATTAAGAAGTCATTTGCAAAAAATCCCAGAGACAAACCATCGTTGCTGCGAGCTTTTAATAAGCATGCACAATGTATAAGTGATCGGCACATCTGCACTATATCCATCGACCTAAACTTAAAAACATCTGGCGAATCTACAAACAGGAGAAAAATCTCTTCAAGCTCTTCTGAAGAGCACAAGGGAATGATGCATGCTACAGATGAATAATAATCCAACAGTTATACAGTGTTACCAATGGAGATTGTGGCTAACACTCAGATATGCCAGTACGGCTTATAACACGCCAGCACTTAGACTTGTTTTTTACTTCATCTGGTTTTGTAAGTAGACATCCCAAGTATTTCTGATATCAATTTTAATCCTCTTGCAGAACTTATACTCTACCAAATGAACAATATTTCTTCCTCCGGTACACCTGATCGCGAGGGTAATGGCGTCAAGCAACATATGCGAGTTACCCTTATGATAAGTCACTCTAAAGGCACTATGTGAAGCGAACGCTGAGCTATCAGGCGTCAAAGTAGTAGTCGTATGCAAGAAGATCGCTATTCAAATCCCCAGCTACAATATAACCTGCAACAGAGTGCAAGGGGGCACTTCTATCATCTAGAATTTATAATACGCGCTTTACATTTATATTTATATTCTTCTATTTATTACATTTTCTTGTAATAAAAAATCCGTCTCATAGACAATTCAACAGTACACATTTTTTTTTTACATATATTTCATTTCTATTTGAAGCACGAAAATTCAAATTTGAACGCCGCGCGCGGGGAATGTGCGTCTAGTACGTTAAGAAAACGCTAGAGCGCGGGAAAACCTGCTACTCAAAAGGAAATAACGTTAGCATAAAAGGCACCAGTGCGCAATGCAAAAGAGTTTATCTTCAAAAGTTGTTATATTGTAGAAATGATCTCCCAATGAGTTACTCTAAGAGTATTGAGTACACTATTCAGAGTACACACATATTTTTACCCTGTTTTTTCGACTCTGTCTTTGGTTCATAAAAATATAGTGTGATCGAATTAGCTGAAATGTCGATAATTTTTCGAAAAATTCAGACTACCTCGAAAAAATATGTCGTAGAGGATTAAACAATGCCAATTGATTGTAATGAAATCAAACAAAAAGTATTTTCCACTAAACCTTAAAAGAAGAGGCAAAAATGGTAAAACACGGTTTTTAGCGGCAGAAAAAAAAGTAAGACCTAAAAAAAATCTCAATTGGTCAGCGGTTTTTTACACAAAAAGCAAAAAAACCTCGTTTTTTGAGGCAACATTCAATAACTCTCTTTTGCATGAACATTGAGGGCTAAAATTTGGCAGAGTTGTAACTTTAGTAATCTTCAATAACTACACCAAATTTCAGCAAAATCGGATGGATAAATTTCGGAAACCGCAGCTAAATACAAATAAAAGTTCTTTCGGCTAAATTTTTTAAAATTTTTTTATTTTTGGCTAAAAAAATAGCTGAAATTTAAAACACTTATACCTCTGTAAATAATAGAGATATCGGAAAATAAGCAATGAATTTGAATCATTCAAATTCTAGAAAATTTCACTTTTTGCTAAATGTTAAGTAGCCTCTGGGTGACGCTTAGGAAGTAATTTCGACAGCTAAAATAACCTTTTGAAAAGTCACATATGTTTTTACAAATGACACATTAGCCATGGATTCATTTAAAATAAAAAATCATTTCATAGAGAAATTTTTAAAACTTTAAACACTAGCAACTTCGGAAAGAATAGAGTAATCACAAAATAAACAATAAATTTGATTCAGTACGATTGAAAAAAAAAATTTTTTGGTCAGCGTTTACTGGACTCTATTGTCTAGACAACGCATGGACAATAATTTTGATAACTTGAATAACCTTCTACATTGTCTCTTGTATTTTTACAAACGACAGCTTACCCATAGATGTATCCCAAATTTGAAATATTTGGATACAGAAATAGCCAAAACTTTAAATGCCCGTATCTTTGATAATAATGTAGAAATAGAAAAATATGTAATTAAAACTAATATCAGTAAGAGCTATATAATTATTTTTTTGAATTTGTGCCTACTGGGTTTCAGCAGACGTTAAAATAACAAATTCATCAACTAAAGAGACCTTCCAGACAACTTATTCTGTCGCTAGAAACGTTTCCAGAGCCATGGCATCACTTAAAATGTGATATTTTTAGCTAAAGAAATAGTCTGACTTTTAAACGCTCGTATTTTCGTAATTATTAACGACAATAAAGAATTTATTTTATTTTAAAATTTATTAGGCTATAGCCATCGTTATAAACATGATTTTTTGCAACTAATAATAATTTTCCAGACTGTCCACTATATGACTACAAAAGATTAAAAAGCTATGGCATAACTTAAAATTCGAAATTTTAGAGTAAATATATAGCCTCAAGGTTAATCGCTTGTATCTTCATAAATAGTTGGAATACCACAAGATAAGCAATAAATATGGTTCTTAAAAATTTGGGGAAAAAAAATCTTTTAATTCTCGTCTACTGTAGCTGGGCTACAGTTAGTAAAATCATTTGAACAACTAAAATAAGCTTTTAGGTAGTCACCTGTACTTCTACAATAAACTATAAAGCCACGGCATTACTAGAAATAAACTAAACTTCAAACGCCAGTTACTCCATAAGTAATAGACGAATTGCGAAATGTGCCAGGATTTTAAGTCATCACCATTCATTAAACATTTTTTTTTTTTTTTTCAATTTTTATTTACTAGGCTAGCCAAAGCTTAGAGAAGAAATTTATTAACTAAATAAACCTTTCAGATAGTTTACTCCATCACTACGAACGACTACAAAGCCATGGCATAACTTGTGAGGGTCGTAATTATAGATGGACTCATTCATTGAAATTTAATGTGTGCTATTACAATCGAAATCTTATACATGACGTCATATATTCATAAGTGTTGGTATTTTTGAGATTTACCTTTAAGGAGCATGAAAGGCATTAACGATTTGTAGGTACGATGCTGGATTTAAAGAGATTTACATGTATTACAAGATACCTCAGTTGAAGCGTGTAGGCACGTAGTCAGATTCACAACACCCTTGACTCGCGATACACACTGCCCCGGGATTATTGATATTACTAGGTATTAATTTATTTACTCTCTTATGATACCCTCGGGTGCAATAATTCACCAATGCCTCGGGATCGCTCCAGTTCGTACTGCCTGAAGATCCACCGGTTCACTAACTATCTTACCTAGAGCGCGCGGTGGCTCAGTCAGCTAGGTCGTGGATTGGGGCGCGGGAGACCGTGGTTCGATTCCCGGCCAGTGCGACTTTACGGGCAAGTACCTCTGTGATTTTTCACATGTGCTTTTTCACCACGCAATTCTCTTAGGGGAGAGTTTAGGCGACCTTCTTGCAGCAAAATTGCCTAATTCCTCCTACCCCCCTCCCAGTAATGGGAGGCCTCCCATCCCTCTTCCCTTCCTTCTCCAAAGTGCTAAGTGCCCTGTGTAGTGCCCTTTATAGGAGCCGGACGTAAAGCACTATAATATAAAAAAAAAAAAACTATCTTACCTAGAGAATTATCTTACCTTAGAGAACCCAGTTCGCACTGCCCGAAAATCTACTTTTTACCCACCTAACATAAGAGGGTAGCTACCGATGAACGAATAAAACTAGGAGGCTACAATAGCCTCTTGGTCGCTCATCTTGCCAAAGTAGTGTACTATTTGTAAGATATAATATAAAAAGTAGTAATCAAATATACGGATTTTTTATATTTTATAGCCATTTCTGAGAACTGTGCCCCATAGGCTCTACAATACTGTGTTACTATGCATATATATATACACAGAAAAGGGGACCTAATTTCCCATGGCTTCCAAACCATCAAACTACAGTTGGAATAAGCACATAAGGAAGTAGATTAGCCAAATGAGAAAAGGTCGGGTCTCGAACTCGTGAGCATGCAGGCTACAAGAACTGCTACGCAGCCTAAACCACTGTGCTACTGTAGCCGTCAAATATATAAATATAATTTCGCCATTTATTGCGGTATCAAATAAATGTACAACAGCCTTTAAGAGCAAAGCTCAATAGACGGAGTACCAGACTCGTTGCAGAAGGCAAAAGTGATTAACATGAGCCTTTTATACCCTTCACAGGTGCAGCGGTGTCGACGACTTTTATTTGGTGGCTCAGATACAATAGTTGCGAGCTCTAGTACAAGGTGTATCTCCATGTGATACGTTTGAGTACTAAGTCGCTTTTGCATTACTTAACAGCATGCGGGTTCAAATTTACGATAGCTTCAGTTAAGTGGTGTATTTTAATATTTTAATCAGAAACTTACTAAAATATGTTTGTGACCTCACAAACTTACAATAACCAATAATTTTTTTTGAATGAAATGCAAAGATGTATATTTTTTTTTTTTTTTATTCACGCATACTAGGTCTCAGCCATTGGTCTAGAAATACAATTAAGAAACAATTTAACCTTCTAAATACTTCCCTATATAACGAGGTTAAAGTACAATGCCATGGCATCACTAAAAATTCAAAATAGTAGGCTAAAGGAATAGCTTAAGCTGTATACGTCTGTATCTCTGTAAATACTGGTAATACCGCGAAATAAGCTGCAATTACATATTATTAAAGATAATAAGAACTTCATTTTTTATTTTACATTTACTGGCCCCTTGCAAACGCTTAGAAAAATATTTTTATACCTGTAATAACTCTCTAAATAGGATTTATAATTATAAAAAAAGAAATTAAAGCCATGGCTTTACTAGAAATTCTAATTTTTTGACACACATATTGTCAAAACTTCAAACACACGTACCTTCCCAATGAATACAGTTTTCACCGGATGAGCAGAAATTTAGAATCATAAAAAAATTATAAAAAAAATTTTCTTTATTTTGCATATACTAAGCCTTAACAGTTGATATATTTTGTCAACTAAATATGTTCCCTAAAAAGTCCCTTATATTTCTACAATTGACAACAAAACCATGGCAGTACTTGAAAAGGCCTAGCCAGATAAGGGGGACAAACTTGCCTTGACTCTGAAAAATCTGAAAAAATTCATGTATGTAGTGAACTGTAAAAAAAAGTTGTGAAAATTTTTCCAGACCCCAATCCACTCATCGGTTTGCTATGGGCACCAAATGGTAAAATTCAGTTTTTTGAAATATTTCGACTATTTCTCAACCGATCTCAAGAATTCTTATAGAACGTTGAAGACAAAAATAATTTATGTTAAATGAAATTTTTTCAAAATTTTTGATGCCGAATTTAAATTTTAGAAAGCGTTCAAAATTTTCTAAATGACAATCTCCTGAGAATTTCATCAGTGCAGACTCGAAAAAAAATCTAAAAATTTTACTTCATTATATTCTATTGCTACAAATTTTCCATATATTTTGACACTTGGCAACCTGGATAAAAAAGCATGAACCGTTTTTTCACCCGTTTTTCCGCTGTGATGGCTTTAATACGCCTTAAATAAACTATAGAATAGACTAATATATTCTTTTTTGGCACTTTACTCAAATTATTCATACTTTAAAATACTTTATCAAAATGTATACTTTTTAGATACTTTCGTAGAAAAGTGAAAAAAAATTAGTACCATTCATAAAAACAAAAATAATGCAGAAACATTATCACAAACAAAATTTGTTTAACTTGTGACGCTTTGGCAAATAGTAATATGTAATTTAATTAAAGTTTTTTACTTTTAAGAACGCTTTAACTTTTAAACTTTTTAGAAATTTCACAGTAGCAAATAATAGTACAAAAAAGTTAAAAAAATTAATTATATCGTTTTTTTAAATAAAAACAAACATTAAATATGTCTTACATAAATTGAAAAAAAAGAGTTTTATTGATCATTGAAATGACGACTAATTACATCTAATATCACACTTTTGTTTAACAAGTTATACATCTAATTTTCTGAATGAAAAAGTACTTAAAATATAGATGTAAATAATTAAAGAACATATTCTAATCTTTGTCACTGTCGTCGTTAATAACAGGTATTCCATCATGTTGAAGGAAAATTTGTAACAGTTTTTCAGCTGGTCTAATTATTTTAGACTGATATCTCGCATATGCTAAGTAGTAGATAATTGATGCCACGTGAGAACAATAGCCAATTGTTCTCATGCCGTTTGCACACTTACAGCAGTATCTCTGTATTACAATGTACTCAATAGTACTGGGTATGTAGTCAATAAAGTAATTGTATGTCTTCTTGAAGATGTGTCGCAATCGAAATTTAAACTTGACAATTGTAGGTGTCTCTTAAGTATTCTATAATTATTTCATTATTTTTATCTATGATTTCTGCCGGATATAATACTATTGGTGTAACTGGTGAGTTCCTGTAAATAATATTTTTGAATCTCTTTCGATCATTTCTGGAAAATCTTCAAAGTCACGAAACTGCAATTTTAAAAATTTACTTTTTCTACGTCTCTGTCTTCCTGATTCTGCTTCTTCAGCTAACGTATTTTCTTTGTTTTTGTGACATTTTACTTACAATAACACTTTACTTGTAATTGATGTACTTTCATCAAATCTCTGACAGAATAAGTTATTTAAAAAACCCACTATTTGACAGTAAGTTTTTACATCAGGTAGCATTTTATTATCAAATTGGTGATGGAAAAACTTCCACTTCTGACTGATAACACCATGTACTGCTTCTACTACCTATCAAAACATGGTTACTAATCAAGAATAATTTGCTTCAGCTGTCGTAAGATTTTTTCTTTGGCCTTTTAGCGATGGCATTAATACGTTCAAGCCTTTTGATTGTAAATGATTTACAACATCTCGAAAGCCGCGGTCTATAATTAAAATATCACCTTTTTGCAATAAGTTCTTAAGACTTTTATTGTTTTCCATTTCACTTCTAAGAATATCAGCATCAATTTTTGTTCACTAAAAAAAGTCCAAGCGCGTCAACAATACATCTATCTGTCGTGCAGATTGTAAAAGGCTTGACAAGATGAGTTTTTTTTTTTTTTACTAGAATACGATTTTCTTTGATATTCGTTGTTACTGCTTTCTCATGTCTAAGGTAAGTACCACCTGCGATTGAATTGAGTTTATCACTACCGATATCATGCCCTTTTCTAACATTAATAACAGTGTTATTCTTAATGAGATCGCTTCTACAAACAGATTTTAGCCCAAAATTTTTCGCTAATATATTTTTTTCAAAAGCTTTTAAAATAGAAGCACAGAAGTCGGAAACGTGTGGTCGTTCAAGCCCAAAAATAGATGAAATAAGATTGTTCGAGTTGCCATTTCTTAATTTGAATAAAGAAGCGACCAAAGCTTGAGCAACGTTTCGGCATTCAAAGTCTCTCATATTAACCAACATGCCGCGCCATTGAATCACATTTTTTCAACTAAGACCAGTGAATTCTTTAATCCGCTCTTCAAAAAGTGTGAAATCGCCAATCTTATCTGTGAGTTCTTAGTCAACTGACACGCACATTGACTCTAACATCGTAAATAAATCATGTACTGCAACTGAACATGTACTCGATACAACTCTTATTTTATAAATTTCATACTTACAAAACTTTTTGTATCAATAACTTCAAAATTCCAAATGATTGTTAAATAAAATGATCTAACTAAAAGACAAAATTTATTAAATGATTAAGTGTTTACTTTACTGAAACCAAACTTGTTGAGTAATATACTAATAAACAACTATCAAGTGCAAGTTTATTCAGAAAGAAAAAATTTTCACGCTGGAGTACGCTTATTTTTTACCGTAACTCACTGTACTGGACCTTTCGTATATTTTTACTTATATTCTCAGAACAAAGAAATATATTTATTTTTTGTTTTTATTAAAAGTTTCACTAATGGAATCGGTTGTATAAAAAAAATTGGATGAGCAAAAGGGAAAAAAAATGTAGAAACCCATATATTTAACATTATATCTCTCGAAACCAATAATTTATCAACTAATCATACTTATTAATATAAGTTATTAAAAATATTAATATAAATTACATATGTTACAGTATCAAATTGATTGTATTAATTGAAAGTTTTTATAAAACTTATTTAGCATACTTTGTAATAGTTTCAAGAAAAAAGTTTTTAACAAGGGTTTTAAGGTTAGAAAACTACGTAACGTAATTGTTTATACTCGAACTACTTTAGGTTAAAAAAAATTCAAACTACAAATCCAGATAAAATGAATCCTTAATATTTCATTTCACAAGGTTATGTTTAGTTTATGAGATTGTTGAATAGTTACGAATTGATTATTAAGATCTCACCAAATCAATTTTATTACTGCAACAGTCAATATTTATATCTGTTTCGGTATAAACAAAATCCTATTACACTATACTCTTCTCTCTCTAGTCTTTTCCGTAAGCGTAGGTGAGTGCAGACGGTGGCCTGGCACTAATCACCCTTGGACAGTGCTCAAGGCTTCAAAACCATGCACAACGAATTTATTTTTAAAAAGGTCGCTATTATACCTCTACAAGAAAATGCTACACCGTCAGTTTTTGTCTTTAAGCCCCCATATTCTTGGGCACAGCTCTTACCTAAGAACAAATGTGAAAATCGATGGTTGGAGTTTAATTACCACGGTCTTCGTTGGAGCTCAGGAGAAGTTCCCTACGAGGATCTGCTACAACCTTTCGAGCCATAATTAAAGAAGATGATGTTATTTACGTAAAAGTTCTTGAAAAAATCGAATGGTTGCGCCGTGTGCTATTTAATAGGTACATTACTCATAGTATGATTATACGCTTTACTAAATATTTGCATAATATTATTATTTTTATAGGTACATCTATGATATTAAGCAATGTCCAGCTTTAAAAAAAATAAGTATGGATGATATCGAATGCATCAATTACGAATTTAATTCAGCTCATTGTGCTGTAAACATTGCTACAGCTTTAAAAAAATGGATTTTAAAAGAGCAGCAACGACAAAACGATTCTTTTTAATCAATGTACACCTGATACACAATACTTATGCAATAAATTAGTTCTTCATGAATCTATGTCGATTTTTTTCATTCACGCCTCCTTATTACTGCGCCGATTAAAATTACTTTATCGTATTAACTGACTCTATTCGTTGGCGAGGTACTGCGGTGAAGAGAAGTAAGCCAAGCAATGTTGGGATACGCTTTCGGTTATGAAATGGTATACATGTTCTTTGGCAACACGCATCACTCGATACGCCTGCTCTAGAGAGAAAAATATGATGCTGGTACATTATACGCCTAAATAAGAAGCGAAGAGTTATCGGCCACGGCTTACACATACGTGTATCCTAGCATGACTCGTTGCACCCGCTCTTGCTAAGAAAAAAATATTACACTGGTACATTATACGCCTAAATAAGAAGCGTAAAGTCATCGGCCACGGCTAACACGTATAGATAAGAAATAATAGCTCCATTACTTGGCAAGGTACTGCGTCGAGTAACCCAACGTTGGTCGCAGCTAAACGGGATACGCGATCTGCTACATCCACTGATAAGAAATACACGTTCATGCTTGATCATCTTCCTCTCGCGCTGTACGTTGGGCTTGTCACCTACACCTTTCAGACCCATCCTGATGACGTCGGAGCTCGATTCGCGGTCGGAAAGGAAGGGAGCCGTCAGTACCATCCGACGTCACAGCATCCGGAAGAGGCCCCCTTCCCCTGACGTTACCATCCGAGTAGTCCGCACCACCCACCGCCCCTACTATCTGTACCGCCCGTGCCCCTCCTCCCACCGCCCGATCAGCCTCTCCCCCACTACCGCCTCTCCTCTACCGCCCGATCAGCCTCTCCCCCTACCACCACCTTTCCTCCACCCACAGCTATAGCTAGAGCCTCTCCCCCCATCACTACCTCAGGGGGGAGAGCTGGGGGGCTGCCAGAACCGCCATGGTTTACCTACTTAAGTATAACTGCTGCTGCTGCTTAATTTTTTAAATAAGTAGCAAAACATGTGTACCTAGCTCTTGAGCTTTTTCTTAATCCATACAATCCTTTTTCTAATTTTAATACCTTATTAGAGCCATCATCATAGCCTTGTGGCTATTTTCCATATACTTAAGAATTTACCTTTCCATTTAAGAACGCTGTTTTAACATCCATCTGTTTAGTAATTAAACTTCTTCGACAATATTAAGGAAGTAAAATTTTTTAAGTTTGCATTTTTGCAACTGGTGAATCCATTTCAAACCTAAAGCTTTTTTATCGTTTGGTTTATTTACAGAAATCCAAATTTTATTTTTGTTAAAACAATACATCTCCTTATTCATTGCTGTATTCCACTTTTAAGACTCATTGCCATTTATTGAATCATTATTGGAAACAATGTCGCAGCATTTGTAATATAATCTACATAAATAATAATTTATGTAAATTATATTGCGATGTACAAAATTTTCATCTTTGTATCTATCAGGCTTTTTTTTTTACCTAGTTGACCGTCTTAATTTCAAACTTTTTTTTGTTTTACTTTCAATTAAATTTACATGGTCAACAAAACAATTACATACTTGATGTTTTGATTTAGTGCAATAAACTTTTGCTACTTTACTATGGTCGTCAATAAAACTTAAAAAATATTTCTCGCCATTAAAACCAGAAGTACTATAAGGTTCATTTAAATTGGTATGTACAATTTCTAAAATATCTTTGGCCCTTGACCTTTTATTATTGAATGGTAAATTATGCATTTCATTTTCCAAACAAATTCCACATTTCAAAAAAATAGTTTCTAATTTCCTGAGTAAACTATCAAGCATTTGTTAATCACACATTATTTTTAAATAATTAAAATTTACATGACCCAGTGTTGTATGTTATTTTTTCTTTCCTGTTAACTTCTTCTTTGTCATTGAATTTGACTTGCTTTACATTATTTTACTTGGCATACAATAAATATCATTATTTTTAATATCTAACGCAATTAAGGGGGATCCAGCGAGCACTGGTACCAACCCGAAAATAATTGGGTCAGTTGGTATCACTGCTGTAAGTACAATGTCGAGTACCATCATGTATGCTTTCAAGTATATGGTAAACAAACATCAGCTGTTGTCACGCACATACATACTTATAATTTAAAATTAGGTTTTTGTTGTAATAAATGAAAGAAAGTGCCATTGAAAAGTAAAAAACGTGGAGGAATACCTCTCGAATAACGATTGGGCTTCGCTAAGGACAGTTTAAAAAGAAATGCGTATCCATCGCGAAACAAAATAGAAAAGTTATAAAAAGATTGTGTGAGATGTATACTTTTATTAATTATTCTCAAAAAAAAGAAAAGAAAAAGTTTATTTTTATACTAGTGATTTATATTGTTTACAGGAAAAAGGTACGGGTAAGGGGAAAAGAATTATTTACTGACTGGAAGAAAGTTGCACGAGCCGAGCGTTTTAGCTGATGAAAAGTAATGTCCCGATTGTTGCATTCCTCTGTCGTTTCAATCCACAAAAATGAAAAATAAACAAGGCTGGGGCTTCATTTACGACATTCAGTGTTGCAGCAAGTGCTCGAGAATTTTTGGTAACCATTGTTGGTAAACATTGAAAGCAGTAAATTTGGCTTTACAAAAATTCTTTGATTCATAATGATAAATATATTTTGTAGGTATCATATTCTCAGGCAACTATTAGGATTGTTTTCATACTTCTCAGATAATGTTTTAGAAGTATATATTATAATATGTATAAGAAACAAATTTTTACCACGGAATTCAAAAAGTAATTAGAAATGGACGCACGCAAAATTTTATCACCTTCTTTTAAAGACAAATAGCTTTTTATTGAGTTGATTTTATGAGATGTAAGTACATCTACATCGCTATAATTGATTGTTACTTATTTTTTTGTAGTAGATTTTTTATGCGCTTCTTATTTGATATTGTATGTTATCGAAATGAACGTTATACATTCATTATTAAATATTAAGGACAAGTTTTTTTTACAGTCCAGTTTATCAGAATGAAGTTTAATTTTCACACTAAAATACTATTCTTTACATCCAAATTCTCAATTGATTTATTTGTAGTATTGCACATAATTTCTCTTTATTTATCTAAACGCATTGATTTTAGAAGCATTTTTTTACTTGTACGGTTCTTACTTTTTCCCAAAGTTTTTGTGACAATAATATGTAAAATAGCATGTATAATTATTTAAAGAATCAATCTATGTCCATGTAAGAATATACTATAAATAAAAATAGAATCACTGATTAATTACTGTCGATCTGTTCACTACGCACTGTCATCTGAATCTACATATGTGTATTGAAAGACAGGAACAAAGCAAAGATGGACTCACCTTCAGTTTTGACGTTGGGTGACAAAAACGAGTAACGGGTAGAGCGTACAATAGTTTGTCAGGTAATGATGACACAAACACGTTAGAGTCCAAGCATTAATTATTGTCAACGAAAAAAATAACGCAATCACGCTCGTGGGCTTAAAGTGTTTTTAGGTTGCAAAGAGCTCGCCACACTTTGCACCCTTGATAAAAAAAGTATCATTGCAAATACTAATGAAGTGTGTCGTGACTATTCCTTTGTATTGTTATTTTTTGTATAGGGCATGGAGTGTTGATCGGCCATTATTCCAAAATAATCTATTCTTACGGAATCCGCTGCCAGAGCTGTCGAAAATGTATGTCCAGCGGCGGCAAGACACCATGATTGTAGATTAAACTATGAAGGCTCTTTAAAAGGAATGGAAGCTAATATAGCTATTGAGTTACATACCAAAAATTAGTTGTTTGAAAAATATTCTATTCTTGGCACTAGATTGATAATGAATAACGATTCCAGTACCATTGCGGGATTACGTCGAGTGTCTCCACGCAGCATTGAACTGTGGACTGACAAAAACCACTCCATCAAAGCTTTTTTCAATTCGCTATATGGATTGTCTTTACCGAAAGCTACTATCGAGTATTTTACAAGTACTCTAAGTAGTGTTATTGTCGAAAGCGAAGAGTAGCCCAGTGTTTTGAAAGCAAAGATGGAAGCAATAATTCCACATGCTTTTAGGAACCAAAGTCTTTGTACTTTTAACGATGAAAAAGTCAATTACGAGTGTAAAAGAATACCGGGTAAAAAACTACTGGAAAACACAAATCTTATTATACCTTTGAAAGAAATTATAGGTCGTTATGTGAATAATATGAAAAAAATAGCTTGAGCAGCTTCAACACAAGCTAATGAATCATTCAACCATGTCGTTGCCTCGAAATATCCTAAATCAAAACACTTTTCTGGATCTGAATCTTTATCTTATCGCGTTACAGCAGCAGTTAGTCAAAGAAACATAGGACACAATTACATTCGAAAGGTTTATAAGAAAATAAATTTATGTCCAGTCACAGTGGGATCTAGATTTCGAGAAGTTAAACAGAAGAAAATGATTTTTTTTTTAATTATTGGCTAATCATGCAGGAAAAATTCGTAAAAAAAGTCTGAAAATGGCTCGATTATCTAAAACAAACAGTATTCGAAGGAGAGAGGGAGTAACTTATGCTAGTGACATAGGTCTCAGTGGCATCATTGATATTCCAATCAACTGTGTCGTACCTTTGAGTATTTCGTCAGGAGTCAAGAATACCAATGCCAGCAAACCTACTAGCGTCAAAATTGTGTTCGTAGATACGGAAACCATAGGCTTCAGTACCGCCAACGATCAAATATGCCAGGTAAAATAGTATTTATTTACCAAAATCATATTCTTACTCAAAATTATCGATTTTAGTACCTAGATTGCAGCTTTTGACGAAGTAACGTATTATAAAGTTCGTGTAGTTCCAACAGTACCAATCAAACCGGCAGCATCTATGATCACTGGACTGACTGTAAAGAAAGAAGAATTATTTCATAGAGGAAAAAATTGCAGAGTTTTGAGAGAATCGGTGAAACTTAGGTTTCATGCAATATAATAAAAATTTTTTCAAACAAAATGAGACAGATGTTATATTAGTGGGACATAATGTTATAAAGTAATTAATTTTCAATTCGATACCTTGAATACCAGTGTACATACATACATAAGTACAACATATTCCATGTTTGTCTTGCAGATTTGACGCTGTACGAATAAAAAAGTTGAATTTCAGTTGCACGATGGATTTGTGAAATCTGTGTTTGGATATTCAGACACATTAAAAGTTTTCAAGAAAAAATTACCAGAAAGGATAAAAGCAAAGCTGTCTTTTTCAGAAGAATCTTTAGTCAAAGAATTAGACTAACAGAAAGCATTGATAATTTACACGATGCTTTGCAAGATGTAACAACTTTGAAATCTCTAATCGATTTTCTACATATGTCCGAAAAAGAAATTATAGATCACTACAAGAGTCACGAACACTTGCAGAAAGCTGAAACGATTTTGCAACAGTTGAAAGTAACTAAAAGAATAATTAATGAGAAAAAAATCCAATTGAGTGCATTAAAAGGTGTCATTAATGATAAAATAATTTATAAAATGGCTAAAGAATCAATAACATCAAAAATATTAGTAGATGCATTTAAAGTAGACCCTAAAAATGGTATTTAATTGTTATTGTCTATAAGTGTAAATAACAAAGTCAGAGTTACTTCTCATGTTAAAATTATTGACACAATTTGTGTTGAAATAAAAAATAATTGCAATTACAATCTTTCAATATTCCGTTTTACTTCCTAAAAAATCAAGTGCAAGTTATCTCATAAGAGTACACAATTAAAAAAGACTTACTAATAACATACGATTCTTTTGTAAATACTTTCAGTGCAACTTTGAAATATTCAAGAGCGCGCACCTTATGTCCTACGTAAAACAAGATGGCTTCCCTTCATGACTTTGCTAACACGACGACTTCATCAATACTTTCTAAAATATTTTGAATTTTTCCACGTATTCCTACATTTTGCAAGGTACCATCTGGAAGCTGAGATTTTTTTTTATAAAACAGTTACTATCCTGATATGTAACTCCTACACTATGGTTAGAAAATTGAGATACATTCATGTAGCTCAATAACAGATTGCGTTAATTTTTAAACTTTGAGAGCAAATATTTCGAAATTTTCCAGGGATAGACTACCTACGACGTTTCAACTCCTCCCACTGGAGCCCCTTTAAATATCTATTTTGATAAAAAATCTTCGACATATTTCCTACCGATACAATTTTATTTGCTTTTGTTACTTCACCATAACTTATTAAATTTCTATCCATATCTTTAACAAAAAAAACATTTTATATTATATTAATTTTACTTTGACCATGAACATTAAACTTGTGCCTAAGACTACCAACTTTTGTTACTTTTAGAGACCTTCCACCTCCTACTTTTACATTTATAGGCTCTATCAATTCGACAGATTCATAAGAATATCGATTATCATTTATAACGTGATCTGAGCAACCACTATAGAATAACCATTCAACTTTACTATCACAACTGTTTACTTCAATACGCGACTTATTAGGTATTTCTTCAAATTCCGGATTGAAACTACTAACATTACCGTCTTCGTTTTGATATCTTTGATTATTTTGCTGCCAACCACCGCTTCCTCGACGATGTTAACTCAAGCCTCTACCAGCTCTACGCCCTCGGCCTCAGCCACTGTGATGTTGCCACTGCTGTTGTTGTTGTTGGCGCCCGCCTTGTTACTGCTGCGCACCACCTTGCTCCCATAAATTATCACTTTGTCTTGTTCTTGTAATTGTGCCTTGAAGTGTCCATATTTTCCGCACTTAAAACATGCTTCATCTTTTTTTCTTTCACTTTTAAACGCACTAAAACTGTTTTTGCATTCATTTTCCTTTTCTTTTGATTCAAACATTCTTACTCTACATTTCACGTATTCAACTGTTTGATCAGACTCTTGACACTTCAATAAAACCCCTTATATAACCAAATGAGCTTGGAAGCATTGTTATTATGTAGCTTAATTTTTCTATTTCAGTCACATTTGTACCACCACTTTTCAATTCATTAATTTATACTTGAAACTCAGTGAAAAACGCATTTGAATATTTTAAGGTGGCTCCAGTGGCCTCAATGTTAAAATTATAAATAACCCAACCGAGGTTAATAAAATTGAATTATATTCTTTGAATTCCCATCTTTCTATTCGTATAAAAAAAAATTAAGGTTGACGATGAAAATTGTAAGAAATCATGCTTACAAAATCGTAGTTTTAAGACGGGTAAGATAGAAAATGCAAGCTTACGCGATATACAACCTACTGCTGCACTTATATAAATAACCCGTAAGGTGTAAAAAATATACTATCTTGTATATATTATTACGCAGTTTTCGATGACATGAGAAAAGTGTCTTGTTATCGAACAAAATCTTTAAATAATCGGAGACTAAGTATACAGTTACGAGTGCAAGTCAGCTCTCAGCTGTCTGCATTCTGCAGAGTACATATATATAGGTATAACTACTCTTGAACTTAGGAGCGTACCGTAACAGTTCATCAATTAGGGCACCATAAAACTTTTTTGTTTTTTTATATTAACTCACTAAAGTAACAGATAAAATGTAGAATATGGCTAACAACAGTCTCTACGATAATTTTATACCATATTTTAAAGAAAACAATGATTAATTTTTAGTCTCCCCATTTTGATACGGCACTAGGCGCTGGAGCCACCTTAAGTCTTATAAGGTATAAGTACCGATGCTGGGACGCACTTTTTGATTCTGTCCCAATAGTGGAACAGTCAATAACTAATAAACTTTTAAGAATTTTGCCATAAAATAAATTAATTTCAGATGTTAAAAGTGGTGTCTTATTATACTAATAAAACTTATCAATTGCATTACAATAAAAAAAAAGTTTTTAAAAATTGCTGTTTCATTATACGTACAATTCAAAACATAACCTATAATTTCGGATGTCCCATTGGTAAAACACTTAGATTCCATTGAAATAACATGTACGTTTCACCACTGGGACATCGCGTACCACTATTGGGACATGCATTTTCAATGGTGTTTCGCGTTAGGCACAACATGACGTAGTAAGTTTTTATTAATTACAATTATTTCTTGCTAAGACAGAATTATAAAAAATTTTTGTGATAAGTAGAAACACAAAATATATAAATAATAATTTAAATGTTCATGTTATCTCCTAAATAAGAGTTTTTATGAATTTTCAAACGAAATTTTACCAAAAATCGTCCCAGCATAGGTACTTCTACCGTAACTTTGATTTTTCAAATTTATTTTTTTCATAAATTTGCAATTCAGTAGACTCTTTTATACATACTTCATTGAATTTCTTCATTATTTCGTACGCCAATTCTTTTTCCTTCACGAACTGTAACTGGTCATTAAAAATCCCACTATAGATTACAATGATCGCTTTTAAGTCCTTTTCAATCCACTTTTTTTCTTTATCTGTGCTTGTAATGGCTCTCGTTCCTACTACGTCATATTGCTTCAGTTTTCAAGTCACCACGATACTCCGTTTCCAACATTCAAAATCTTTTCTATCAAACACCGGAATTTTTACTTCATCCCCAATTATGGCGTCTTCTTCTTTGTTCGACTCTTTTGAAATTTTTTTTACTGAGTGTCATTTTCTTTTTATTTTGACGAAACTTTTTTTTAAACTCTTAATTAGTGTTGAATCAACACTATCATTGAATTTCATAAGTGTTGGATTGACACTTTTACTTGGATCCATAGTTGTAAATTATTACGAGCCACCGAAGCAACACGTGAAAATAAAAAAAAAATAAAAAAATTCAATACTAACCGTCCTCGGCTGCCGTGTTAAATAAATATACTAGGAGGTAGTGGATCAATAATATTATACTTGTTAACACTTAAATTACCATATTGAATAACAGAAATAAAGATAAATCAAGATTACAAATTCTCCTTTCTCACTGTACCGAGAGACCCGACGAAAACGTGATTGCGCGACAATGGCCATGTTCTGTCTTTCTTAACTGTATCACGGTACAAAGAACTAGTTATAAAATAATAACTACAAAAACGCGTAAGAATCTTACTCCAGTAACCCAATACGTACGACCCGCACATTTTTAAGTATACTTATTATTCTAAATTTGAATCAATTCATTGCTAGCTCCCAATTCACTCTACTGCCTGCACTTTTGTCTTTCAAGTATTTTAAATTCTAAAAGCTTAATACTGTAACTTGAAGCACTCGCATTTATTCACTTTTTATTTGTTTTCCATTTCGAGAGCCTTACCTTGGGTGATTTGAAGCGCTTGCTTCTGCGCCCTTTTAATTTAATATCAAATATTTTACAATTCAACAACTTATTTTAATGTCAAGTAATCCGAAACGCTCGCTTGGTCACACCTTAAGTATCTATTAAGTATAATACATTTTGAGAGCCTCATCCTAGGCATCTTGAAGTGCTTTCTTGTGTGCGTTTTTATTTTATTTTCAAGTATTCCACAACTTAAAATCGTATTTTAATGTTAAGTGCTCTGATGGGCTTCCTTGGCCTCGCTTTAATTGATTTATCAAATATTCATTATTTTGAGAGCATAATACCGAGTAATTGAAAGAATTGGCTTGTTTACGATTTTTGTTAATTTATTAAGTATTTTAAAGCATGAGAGCCAAATGTTAAGCAACTTAAAGTTTATCAAGTACTCAGTCATTTAAGAACCTTATCCTATGTCACTGATAGCGCTCGCTTCGCCACACTTTTATCTATTATTTGCTTCGTGCAGCAATTCAAAACAACGCCATTTGCAGGGAAAAATATGTCGATACCAACTTACAGGAATACACAGTATCTCATAGACAATGATATTTAACAAGTGTTTATTTCATTAATAATACATATTTAAAAACTAAAATAAATTTTTCAAGTCACAAGTGGCATATTAATAGCAATTAATGCTTTTTTATATACTTTCATAAAAAAACCTATGGGTTACGATACCCATGAAAGAAGCGAAGCTTCATTCAAGTTGTTTGTAAAAAAACTCGTTCTTTAAATAATGTAATTTTTTTGTGATTGATTATCGACATTATTTTGCTTAAAAAATAAAAAATTTATTGATAAGCATTCATCATATTCCGAGGGGCTGCCTACTAAGTTCTCTCACCGTAGATAATAAAAGATCGAACGGAAAAACTCGAAGAAAACTTAAGAGAACTTGAGAGAATTTATAGAACGAAGAGTGCAAATGAAAATTCATGGTAATGGAAGAGTACATGCAATAAAACTTGAGAACAAGAGAGAATGCACAAGAGAACTATTGAGAACATAAGAGAACTTGATAGAACCTGAGAGTATTTATGAAATTAAGCGCGACCATCGAGTAAATGAGTTGAGTGGTGGAGGTAAACAAAAACTATAGTTGCTCTTGCTTTACCATCCCTGTGCTCCCATATTCTCCCATACTATCCCTTGTTCTCTTGAGTTCTCTTTACTTATCTGAAGTCTTTTCTCTCGTTCTCTAAAATTTTCCTATGCACTTTTAGGTGTATATGTACAAAGTTCGTAATACACTTGTATTATTTAATCAGTATTACGTAGCATTATTTTAAGACTTGTGTAAAATTCATTTTGAAAATGCAATTTTCCTTCAGAGTAATTCCAGGATTTTTTCCTTGCCCCACAGGTCTTCGGGCCTAGGTGAATGCGAAACAGTGTTAGGGTTATAGGTAGGGGTTAGCAAATCCGATGCGCCAGGCAGGGATCGCCGGCCTTACCGGCGAGGAGTGGTCCCTGAAACGTGGAGCTTCTCCGGGGATGATAATTAGCCTGGATCCGATGCTTCGGCAGAGAGCGTCGGCTTAACTAACGAGGAGTGGACGTCCTGAAATATGGAGTCCTCTCCAGAGAAAGGCGACACAGTGGCGAGTGGACCCGATGCACCAATGGTGCAGAGAGTGTTAGCTTATTTGGCAAGGTGTTCTACCGGAGATACTCGCACTGTGCCCATAGACTAGGTATAATATCAGTAAAAAAGGGTTGGAAATGGGTGCGGCAATACTCCCCCACACATAGGTGGTGAGTGGATGGGCCCGGCGACTTGGCCAAGAGCTGTCGCGGTAACTTGAAGAAAAAAAAAAAAAAAAAAAAAAAAAAAAAAGTACAAGTAACACGGTTGTTTAGTTTTTTTAAGTAACAATAACAATTTCGATAATAAAATCGATAAAAGTTATTATGTCCTGTTTATGAAATTTTATTTATGTAAGTGACTTCAACACCCTTTTTACTGTTTTTAGGATACTGAAGATAATTCTAAGGAAAATTTTAACCATTATAATTATTTGTTATTTAGCTACTGTTTACAAACATTACTGCAAAATTGAGTTTGCAGAATCGTATGTGTGCTTTTTTAGTATTTCTGGATATTAATAACAATTACAAAAACAATCCAATAAAGTTTCAATTTTGTTAAACTTAATGTTTTTTTATTTGTGTCCAATATCGCGCTAAACGATAGAAAATGGTACGACAAAGTACGTATGGTTTGTAGTATTTAATTTTACGTTTATTTTAACAGTATAAAAAATACTTTAAAAAATGCGTGAGAAGTACTGATATAATCATGTAAATTTGTCATGTAATATACTTAAGTTACATAAAAATTATGCACCATCTGTACATGATGCAGTTCGTTTTTCACTTGGGTTAAAAATAAATACTTGGAAATTCTTCCAGAGTAGGAAAAGGGCAGTTCGTACTCCGTAAGTAGTAATCCTAGTTATTTACGTAACAAGTGCAGAAAAGACGATTTCCCGCACTCGTGTGCTCAACTGGCACTCGTTCCTGTTAACTCCGGCCACTCGTGCGAGTCTATCACACGAGTGCGGGAAATCGTCCCGCACGAGTTGCGTACAAGTTTTTACGCAATAAGTGTAAGGAAAATAGGTGTTCTCCACACTAATATTCGTGTGGAAAATCGATTTTCCACACTAATATCAGTGCGGAAAACACCCATTTTCCGCACACTACTGCAAAATAGTAGTTTTCCTACGAGTTTGAAAAGTCTTTGTTTGCGAACCGAGAGGTTTGCGGCCCGAGCCGAAGGCGAGGTCCGTAACGAGGTTTGTAAAGGAGACTTTTTGAACAAGTATCGGAAAACTGCTTTTTTGCCCGAGGAAGTACCAGCCTTCCAAAACCACCCGAGGGCGGAAAAATATATTATGTCGACAAAAACAAAGTGTCATAATGTGTTTTGGTACATTTCTTCGTACACTATTAGAGAAGTACTATTGGATCTTGTTTTTATCCTTGTCTAGTATTTTTTATTATACGTGAGTTTCAATGAGCAAGCTTATTGCTATAACTCAATATGATTAAAGCATTTATTATATCCAAAACCTAAATACCTTAGAATAATGCCTTTAAAGTAATGTTCTGTAATATTGATTAAATAAAACACGTGTATTACGAACTTTGTACATATGCACCTAAAAGTGCATGGGAAAATTTTAGAGAACGAGAGAGAAGACTTCAAATAAGTAAAGAGAACTCAAGAGAACAAGGGATAGTATGGGAGAATGTGGGAGCGCAGGAATGGTAAAGCAAGAGCAACTATAGTTTTTGTTTACCTCCACCACTCAACCTATTTACTCGATAATTGCGCTTAATTTCATAAATACTCTCAGGTTCTCTCTAGTTCTCTTATGTTCTCCCAAGTTTTCTTTGTCTGTCTTGTAAAAGCTCCCGACAACTCCTCAAGTTTTCTTATATGCTCTATATTTTTATTTTATATGCTGAGCTAATAAGAGCGTTGAGAGAACTTAGGAGCAGCAAAGAGAATTCAAAAGAGTATTTCGGGAGAGTTTACGGGATGTTTGAAGTCGGCAGCTCCTCGTCATATCCTGTCATTGACACCAAAAAATCATTTTGGCTTTTAACAGCAGTAACTATGGGCTTGTGGTACGAAAAGTATGAAATATAAATCAATGATTTGACTTCATCTAAATAACGAGCAAAGATAGCATCGATGATACTTTCACATTTAGTGGTCGATTACAGTAGATTAATAATCATATTTAAGTTTATCTTTTCTTTCAATCATATAATTAATGGTTTTCGTTGTGAGTGTAAAGACAGCCAGCGCTCGAGTCAGCGATTTTTTACAAGGCTGGCTGGATAGCGGACAACTTCCACAAATTTAAGTCTCGATAAAATATTCATTACAGTTAATGTAATTTCTGTACGGTTGAGCAAGTACTATTAAAAGATAATGTGAACAATCAGCTGGACGTAAAAAAATGTGTGAAGTGATTTTAGTGCATGCGTAACTCACACGCCTGTAACGATTTCGAGAAAAATAGCTCGATACGGCTACCAGAAGAAAACGTGACGTCAAATTTGATATATCTGACAGTCCAAACAACAGAAAAAGGTTAGTCTGCTCGACTTTGTTATAGGCGTATGAGTTATGCACGCACTAAAATCACTTCACACATTTTTTGTAGTCAAGCTGATTATTCACATCATCTTTTAATAGTGCTTGCTCAACCGTACAGAAATTACATAAACTGTAATGAATATTTTTTCGAGACTTGACATTGCGGAAGTCTTCCGCTATTCAACTAGCGTTGCAAAGAATTGCCAACTCGAGCGCTGGCTGTCTTTACTCACACAGCGAATAATGGCTTCGGAAAAAAGTTAACATTAAAATCTCTGCTTACCTGCATAAGTGTTGTAGAACCCTCGTATGTATATATTGATAGTTGTTCGTAAATAAATTCAATTATTTTTCTAACAGAAGTATTAGGTGATATATAAATAGCTACAACAATTATCTCTGTCTCTTTGCACAAGGCATTTACATCGACAAACTTCTCGTATTATGAAACTCTCACGACCATTAGAACTTATTATACTTGCAAAGCGTAAATTTTTCAACTGTTCAAATTTTTGTACCGTTTTGTCACTTAGTTACATATGTTTTTGAATATTTTATTTTTAAAACTTCTACTTGATCTGTTTGATTTTAGAGTTTGTTAAGTCTAATTTCACTTTCAAATTATGGCGCCCGTTCACTAACGTCACTCGATTTATAATAATTTTTTTTATGTTCCATATAAATCACATATTATCATCTACTAATGATTAAGAAACGATAATATTAGTCATCTTAAGGAAGAAATTTTGGTACATCGTCCCAGATTTAAAATACGGGACCTCCACGTGTCAATCAGATCATCAGTTCACTATACCCCACCACGTCACTCTGTTCTCGTTGAATAAATACAGTATACATAATACCAACTGCCCCTTCACATTATGTATAGGTAACAGAAAGAGAAAAAGAAAGAGGGAGATCGTACGTCCGCCACTACATGCATTATAATTAGCTGTACTATATATACTACTCCCTATCGAGAGAGCATGCGGTGGTGGGGGGGGGGGAGTGAACAGGAAAGAAAGGGGCAAGAAAAAGTTTAATGCTTTTCTCTACTTTCGTCCTACACAAGGAGCTTCGCTTTAACAGTAAATTTCTCGTTAAAATACTTGGGATGATGAAACTCTCAAAATGTATAATACTTAGTAGATACTTAAGGTGTGACCAAGTGAGCGTTTCCGATTACTTGACACTAAAATACGTTGTTGAGTTGTGAAATACTTAGTATTGAATTGAAAGGGCACACAAGCAAGTGCTTCAAATTACAGAGGATAAAGCTCTTAAAATGAAAAACAAATAGAAAATAAATAAATGTGAGCGCTTCAAGTTACGGTATTAAGCTTTTCAAATTTAAAATACTTAATAAATACACAAAATCACACTCAACCGAGTGCTTTGGGTTACTTTGGATTAGGCTCTTGAGTTTTAAAATGTACTTTGTAAATAAATAACAGTGCATACAAACAAGCTCTTAAAAATACTTAAATGAGGCTCTCGAAATTTAAAATACTTAGCAGATAAATAAAATCCGGATTATTCGGGATTACAATACGCTTCTAAAATATTACATATTTAGTAAATAAACAAAAGTGCACACAAGCGTTTGCTTTGGATTACTGGTTACTATATGCATGACATGTTGTTAATTTACTTAATAAAAAACGTGTAAACGAGCGAGCGCATCAGATTACAGTGTATTAGCTGCTAAAATTTTGTTTGTTTATTCAATAGACAAAAGTGCAGGCGATGGAGCGAACGGGGAGCTAGCAATAAATTGCTTTAAATTTAGATTAGTAAGTATGTGTATGTATATATAGATTAGTAAGTATATATATATATATATATATATATATATATTTATACTATAGTGCTTTACGTTCAGCTCCTATAAATGCACTTAGGGATGAAAGGCCTCTCCTTACTGAGAGGGAAGTAGGGAAAATTAGGCAATTTTGCTGCGAGAAGGTTGTTCTATATCTTTCCTCGAGGAGCATTGCGTGGTGAAAAAGCACATGTAAAAATTCACAAATCGAACCACGGTCTCCCGCGTGCCGACCCACGACCTAGCCGACTGAGCCACCGCACGCTCAGTAAGTATATTAAAAAATGTGCAGGCCGTACGCATTGGATTACTGGAGTAAGATTTTTACGCACGAACGCGTTTCTGTAGGAATTAATTTATGAAAAAATAAATAAACACCGAATGAAGTTTAAAAAAAACAAAAAGTGACATCGAGACTTGATAATCTTTGGGTTAAAAACGATGTTGCTATCACACTGAGCTAAGATACGACATGATCTAGTAAACTGAAAAATTAAATATATTTATAGTATTTACCGTAACTTAACTTTTACTTGTGTATCTTTTTGTTGATTAAATTTTAATTCAGCATAAGTTGTAATAATTTGAATGTTTTACTTTTTCTTAATAAATAAAGAAAAGCTTTCAGATGTTGGCATGCAAATACGTCAAGACTCCAGAAATTAACATGTCGAGTTTTTATGTTTTAATTAAGAATAAATCAAGGTATGTGATCGCATTGGGTAATTTGGGAGTAGCTGGGGTCTGATCACGACCCTTCGATACAGCCCGATACATCGAGAAACTTGCACCCTAATTGGTTCGTCCAAGTGATCCTCTACTGTCCTCTAGTTTTTCAAAATAACCCGACCAATCAGAGATCTATATCGAACGGTATCGGGCTGTATCGAAGTATTGCGATCAGACCCCTGCTTGGGATTTTTAGGCAATAAACAAAAGCATAGACCAGCAAGTGCATTGCGTCATTGATAATTAGTGGTTTTGAATTTAGTATACATAGAAATTACACAAAAGAACAGGTATCAAGCGCATTGAACAATAGAGAACTTGCATGTTCTCCGATTTAATTTTTTTTTCGATAGCTGAAAATGCCCCGAGTAAACTTGCCAGACAATTTTTTTTTTTTTTTTAAGGCCTTGAAATACATACAACAATTTATTAAACTTCCTTACTTAATTTAAATCGATGTCACGTGATCATGACGTAGGAACTTCTGAATTATGTAGGTTCTTTCGTTGCGTAACGATGATCTTTGAAATCGAATAAACTACTATAGAAAGCAGACACTAGCTGTGTCGTCTGCTTGTTTATCAGGATGATTTGATACAAGGTATAAATAAGGTTATACGTACAACTGTCAGCTAACAAATAATTGGAAAATGAACGAAAAAGAAGTTAATTATAATTCTGACCGGTACAAGTACTGTTTTGTTCCAAGACGTACAAATACTGCAGCGAAGAATCAATCACAGATTTTTTTATTCGTCTCAACCAACCTGTTAAAAAAAAAAAATTTGGTGCGATGCTGTAAGTAATCAAGAAAATAAATTGAGAGAAATTAGTCACTGTTGTGAGGATCACTTTGATGTATGTATGCATGCACAAGTATTTTGAAAGAATTTTTTGATTTTCTGATGATCCATCGTTACAGTAAAATTCAAGGTAACTTTAGTACTAATACGCCAAGTGTCAACAACTCTCTCAGTAAACAAAAACAGTCTGCTGTCTGCTTCGAATGAAGCGTATTCCAATGAAGAACAATGACGTCTCAAAGCAGAACCTGACGTCATTAATCACAAGTCGAGTAAACCTTGAAAATTCAGAAGTTCTTACGTCACTGTCACGTGATATCGATTTGAATGAGAGCTTGAGTAAAATGCTTGGAAAATATTTAATTTCTTGATCTACGCACTATTTAGTGGTGATTTTATAACTCATACATGTTCAATTGACATTACGCTAGCGATATAAAGTATTAGTTGACGGAATCCTGATGCAAGTTTTCTAATGAGGATCAGTGGTAAGGGATTTTATTGATTAAGTGAGTAAACTAAACTACAGTGAAGGGAGCGCATAAAGTTACTGGAAATAAGCTGCTTGGGATTTAAGCGATTATAGAACATTATTTAAACATCATTAACTTAACTAAATTAGTATTTTTATACTTAGTTTTTTTTCCCCATAATAAAGGTCGTTTGAGATAACATGGAGAAAAAAAGTAAATGGAAGTAACTTTTATTGTTAATTAATACTACTTAATACTTGAGTTTTAAAATTTATAAAAAAAAAAGTAATAGTTATTCTAATCATAGTTTATTAACCAATTATTTTTATTGCATCATAACATAAATCAAATAAAAAAAAATTATAACAAATAAAAATCTTTGCAGTCACTAGTTGTAGCAACCAATCTTGCAAACGAAAAAAATAACTAAGAAGTATTATTAAATTCTTATAATAACATTAATTTTTTTAAATAGCACTATTTTACACACACTACATATCTAGGACTTGAACTTAAAAAAACTTATTAAAAATTTGTATACCCGCTCAAAATTTACATGTTTTCACAGGATTTGGGACACACCACCCCTTCAATAAGTTTCATAACTTAAAAGGGCATTTAAATGATATTCCACAAAAAATACATTTGCTAAATTTTACTTTGATTTATGAAAAAGATGTTAATAAAAGCTGAATTCACTGACTCTGTACGATTACGTTTTCAATACGTCACTGCAAAAACTATCAATCGTATAAATACTGCGATAGGCGTTGGACATGAAAAGACTTCCTCTGGACTTGATATATTTACGATAATAGTAAATTTACTACAGTAACTGTAATGTGCCATGATGGAGTGTTTTACTTTTGCAAGATACTTAAAACTCAAACAACAAATAGTGTTAACATGACTACTATTTCTATTAATGAAGTTTTAAATGATTATAAAGAAACAATTTATACATGTTTATTTTCTGTATTGAAGTTGTAAGTAAATAATCATTTAGTAAATATAAATTCCTACATAAACTTTACAGTCAACATAGCAATATTACTACGAGATTTTAAAAACTGAACAATACAAGTAGTAAATTTACTAAACTTATCATAGTGAATTTACTATGCCGGGCGGTGGAAATAAAAAGACCTACTTCCAATGTAGTATAATTGCAATGGTTGGTATCTATTAATCTTTGGTTGGTATTTGGACAATTTTAGACATTGTAATTTTACTAACAATGTGGTACATATACACAATACTTTTATTTACGGTATACTATAAATCAAAAGGCAAAATAATATATATTCTCCAAATTGTGACAAAAAATCGTAAAATACAAATATGTAACACACATACTTACAAGTCTTGCAACATTTGTAATCCTGTAACCATCATGCCATAGATAATTGATAACTTTACACAGTAAGGGTCTGATCGTATTTTTTACTTTTAATGAATGTGTTTAGTTAAACTGTTCATTCACAGTGAGTCTCAAATGCTGATCTAACAATTTATCAATCGCACAAGATTTTGTCTTGAATACTATTCTAATAATACATGACACTTAACGTCTCATTCTCAGATCTTTCTACAGTTTTTTTATGCACTAATAATGATGAAAGTGAGCCTCAAAGTTAGATCACTTACATTTTACACATAGCACTTATCACGAGGATGCACTAATATGTTTCTTAAACTTAGAATTATTTTTAGTACGTAGAACAATTCAGAAATAAGACTTTAAATGTTATTAACTTAAGAAGTTAACTTGAAAGTAAGCAATTAGTAATAATGAAGGATGAATGATACAGAGATGAAAAAACGAAGCACGTAGACTTAAATACCTAGCATAACTATTTTTCTATACTTATTTACTGTTGTTAATAATATGATTGTATTACTAACTTTGTTATTAATTATTATTAGTTGTAAACAAATGAATTGATTTCCGCAGAAACACTCATTGACCACACCCAGTAAACAGAACAATCCCTACTACTTAACACAGTGACGAGAAGTTGGCTTTGAACACAATAAAAACTTAATAGATAGGGACTACTCTCTGGTGCTGTGCAATTATGACCCGGACCCACATCGATGGGTATCGATACATCGATCTCTTGAGGATATAGCTTGGCAAGGGCCTTTCCGACAAGAATGCGATCCGAACTATCCGAAGGCTAAGACCAGGGCTCAGAGCCTGGCCAGGCGCCAGGCACGTCTTAAATCGGGTGTAATCCGCAATCGCCGCCAGCAGTTGCATGTGTAAGACGTGACAACGTTGCGTGGTTGGGGGCGCTACTGTCGATTTACTGGTGATGTGATCCGCAATCCCGCCAGCAGTAAAGCAGACAACGTTTACTTGCTCTTTTTCGTGACATCTTCTAATTGTAAGCAAAGCATATTGTGCTAGATGTAAAAAAACACGCAGACCAAAAAAAATAGTTTTAAGTGCCAAAAATAAAAATGAAAATAACAGCTTTACTGCTAGCGGGATTGCGCGGGATTACAGCAAAAATGTCACGAAAAAGAGAAAGTATAGACCGACGTTGTCTGCTTTACTGCTAGAGGGATTGCGCATCACATCACCAGTAACTCGACAGTAGCGCCCCCAACCACGCAACGTTGTCACGTCTTGCGTATGTAACTGCTGTCGGTGATTGCGGATTACCCCCATCAATGCCATCAGGGCCTGGACCATAATCAGCGTTGGGTTAGGCGGATTCAATATCGGAACTTCTTTCCTAGATCATATATATAGCTATACGATCTAGGGAGAATGTTCCGTCGAGCAGACAGCACAGTAGTGAAGGGGCATTAAAAAAGACTCACGAAAATTAAAAATTGTAATATTATAACACAAGTGACTATCACCCAATGACCCGGGGTGCTAACTGGCCTCTCTATTAAATAATAAAGTATTAATTATTAACACAAGCGCCTATCACCCAATGACCCGGGGCGCTAACTGGCCTCTCTATTAAATAATAAAGTATTAATTATTAACACAAGCATCTATCACCTGATGACCCGAGGCGCTTACTGGTCGCTTTATTAAACGATATATATTATTAATTTACAGCACAAGCGCCTGTCACCCGATGACCCAGGGCGCTTACTGGCCTCTCTATTAAATAATAAAATATTGATTAACAGCACAAGCACCTATCACCTGATGACCGTTGTGCTATTAATTAATAATATATTTCGTTTAATAAAGCGACCAGTAAGCACCCCGGGTCATCGGGTAATAGGCGCTTGTGTTAATTATTAATATTACAATTTTTAATTTCCGCGTGTCTTTGGCAATGCCCCTTCACTGCTGTGCTGTCTGCTCAACGGAACATTCTCCCTAGATTGTATAGCTATATATACTTTCTAGGGAAAAAGTTCCGATATTGAATCCACCATACCCAACGCTGACCATGATCACCATAATGTAAAAATACAAGGTGTAGCGTTCCGAGGTCTCATTTTCATGCCATTCTGCGCCTTTCATTGCGACGCCATATTTGAGGAAGATGTGACTACTACAGCGCGCCGAAGTGCCAGTACAGTGAAATGAAGTGGCTAAAGTTAAAACGAAAACCTATCCCCCCATCCACCTCGACGTGAGACATATATATAGATATAGTCCGGTGGCTGAAGCAATCAATAAGGAACAAATCGGAGATAGCGTCCAAACTTTGCAGATCGCTTCGTATTATGGTCTGTAAACATGGAAAAATAGTTTTTTCCAACCAAACCACGGGGCTTCAATTGTTATTAAACAATTAGTAATAATTTACCATTTTTTTTCTTAGTTTTTCTCATATAACTTTTTTTGTGGCTGTCGGATTGCAAAAATAGCTAAAGATATTTTGTTCGTTATTTAATTATCTACCGATCTGTGTAGGTTAGATCATTGGAAGACTTTTTTTCGCGAAGTTTTATTGCAAAAAAGTGCAAAAATCGTCGTTATAAATTGTCATTTTGAAACATCCATAACTTTTATAATGTTTGATGAAAATGCTTCAAAATTTGGTATTCGATAGCTATTATAGAGATCTTGAACCATGCTCAAGGCTATTCTTGTATTATAAAAAATAACGTAAATAAACTATAATTAATTAAGAAATTCATTTGATTGTCCTGATCGTTAAAATTGAGCTAGTTTGAAACTTTAAAATGGATTTTATTCAGAATACAAAGGACTTAAGTATTGTAAAAAAAAATTTTTTTTTTTTTTCAATTTTTACCCCGAT
Organism: Copidosoma floridanum; assembly: GCF_036245765.1. Classification (NCBI taxonomy): domain Eukaryota; kingdom Metazoa; phylum Arthropoda; class Insecta; order Hymenoptera; family Encyrtidae; genus Copidosoma; species Copidosoma floridanum. Next base: position 3,882,423 of record NW_028321892.1, on the reverse strand, counting down.
TTTTTACAAAATTTAATTTTGCAATATTAACAAATTAACATTACTCGATAATTTTTTATTGTGGAGAAGTAGAACTAGTTCCATCTAATAGTGTATATTTTTACACAAATTTACAAAAAAAATTTTTACGATACGATGTTTTTAACTATAGTTATTAACAATTTAGTGTTTTTTGCAATTGTTTAATTTCTATCGGTTTTTTCGATTTGAAAAAAATATTATAGTATCTACATAGCATCTGTTGTTGTAATATATGACATACAGATTTTTTAACAAATAATTGACAGTTAGAAAAAAATACTTATTTTTACAGTTTTACGTGCGATAACAACATGCGATAACATAATTTTATTAGGTGATAGGCGCTTGTGTTATTTACTAATAATTATTTATTCAAAAGAGTGGCCAGTAAGCGCCCCGGGTTATTAGGTGATAGGCACTTGTGTTATTAATAATTATTTATTTAACAGAGCGGCCAGTAAGCGCCCTGGGTCATGAGGTGATAGGCGCTTGTGTTGTTTATTAATAATTATTTATTAAACAGAGTGGCCAGTAAGCATACTGGGTTATCAGGTGATGGATGCTCGTGTTATTGGACCTTATTTGAATCTCGCGCGTTACCTTCGGTACTATTTTTTTTTTGATCTAGTGATTTCCCACGTCAGAGAGGTTGGGTCCTAGAGAATTCCAAAGTCTGGCTGGAACTATATCCCATCGCTGTGCATTCGGGATTTCAGGACCCGAGCATGCGCACTTCGCAGCGGCTTCGGCTACAGCGTTGGCAGTAGCGGCTACTTCAAATCTCCAAAACTACGCTATATGCCCAATTCCACAAAAATCTAAGAACGTTAACCCAATAACCCAGTAACCCTTTATCACCACTAGGGCCTTTCCAAAATTATTTAAACACAAGCAATCAATCACCAATGGTTTCAAATTCATTAAAAAATACCGCAAGCGCCAATCACCACACAACCTGGGGCGCTTACCGATCGCTTTATCCATTAATAAAATACATAAATTATTACTGCAAGCACCAATCACCACGCAACCCAGGGCTCTTACTGGACGCTTTATTTCATAATAGAAAAAATAATCAATCACCAATGACCCACTGGGCCTCTCTTTAAGTACTGGGGCGCTTTAAAAATTATTTAAACGCAAGCAATTAATCACCAATGACCCACTCGGCCTCTCTCTAAGTACTGAGGCGTTTTAAAAATTATTTAAACGCAAGCAATCAATCACCAATGACCCACTGGGCCCTTTGTTCTTCTACTTAAATAAAATTGTATTTGTATCGCATTAAAATATTAAGTAAAAAAGCACGTTGAGTACTTACCAGAACTACCTGAAATTTTTTTTTTTATTAAATAATAATTGGACTACTGCTTTGCATAAAGTAGACAACTAATATTTAAACATTCTCTTTATTTCAACGTATAAAATTACATATGTATTTGGAATAATGTGTTACATGTTAATTATCAACTTTTGCAGTCATGAATATTTTAAAGTCGGTTGGAAAAATCTGTTCATGCTTTGAATACTAAAAAAATTGAATGAATTAGTAGAACAACAAAAAAATTTTGGACTCGTTTGTACAGTTAAGGTAAAAGTACTAGTTACTGGCCACTTTTAGTAGCTGTTATCAAAAGAACATCATATATTTTAAACAGCTTTTAAAATTTTAACTTCTGTTAGGTATCATTTGAAAGCTATGAATGTATTTTAAACTATCCCTCCTGAAAATAAACCTCTCGTGAGATCTCATCTAATATCTCATATAATTTCTCACCTGAGATCTCATGCCAAATTCTCATCTGAGATCTCAGGTGAGATTTTGGAAAGAAAAATGAATAAAAAAATTTTGTGCAACTATTATAATTTATACATCAATAGAATGATTACCTAAAATATCAACAGTAATAGGAAAAAAAAAAAAAAATTCGGCTTACATGGCTTACGAACTCGAGCCCCCAGTTTAACAGGGAAGAATCTTACCGCTTGGCCAGAGAGGATGAGATGCCAGTCCAACAATTAACGTCTATATAAAGTGTAAATACCATGTATTATTGTTTTTCTTATTCACAACTGAATCATACAATTATTAATAGATATAATTTTTCCCAATCTTAATTCCGATAGTTAACCAACTAGATAATATTCAGGAACATTATTTTCTACACAAAAAATATTTTCTCTCTTAAAGTTACTCTTAAGGAAGCTTTATATTCAATTAGGGCAGAAGTTTTCAATAATAATTATAAATGTTTATTTAAATGTAATAATAAAGAAAAACGACGATAAAAAACAGGGGGACTTGATGTGTTGTGAATAAATTATTTTAAAAAAATCCAAATTGCTTGCGTGTATATTATTTTATTTTAAAAAAACACTTATAAAAGTTGGAAATCCTTAAGAGGGCTCCTTAGCGAAAGTCCCCAAACAGAGATATATTATTTCTTGTAAATAAAAGTCTACTGAATTTAATGGTGGTCTGAATTATATTTCGAATGGGTCAAAATTTTGAGAAATCCGAGCTCAAAGTTGTAACTATTAGCACGTGTTCCTATGGGGCAGCGTGAAAAACAATTTGTTCTCGTTCATAATAAACCTAAATTAAAAGTCCCAGCAGACTGAATATATACGTTTTGTAGATGAAGTCTTCCTCTGTAATATGCTGTATTAAAAATTGTGGATAAAGGACCATTTTAGCGAGATATTTGTGATGGAAATAAATGAATGGTGTCCGGAAGGTCAGGAGGTCACGTGGGTAGCAGACGTACTTGTTCACGACATATATATACCATATACCTATATATTACATCACTATACAACACCAACACAGGTGGTCTGGTCTGGTGGTGTACCCTCGTATACACTAGACTGGTCAAAACAATAATTAATTTTTCGTACAAAGTTAAACTGCACACATAAATATCATTTTTCTCACTTCATACGTAATTAAAAATATTATAATGATTTTCAGACACATTTGTTTATTGAAAAACAAAACTTTGTTTTTTGTTTGTCTTTGACCTCAGCAGAAGTCGTAGGAGCCCCCTTAAAGCTATTTATGTTATTCCAACTTTTCAAACTTATTATACTCCTTAAAGAATTTCATATAGAGTAATTACTGTAAATTTTATGATACAATACATGTGTAATAAGTTAGGTACCATTGTTTATACCAAACTATAGGTTTTCACTCTTTTTTTGCGTTTTCGGAAAACAATTACATTTGACTCACTAAACATGAATTGCATCAACAAATTTCCAGTGATGACTTTATCTGTAATTTTTCACGGAGTATAATAAGCTTTGAAAAGTTTTTTGAAGATTAAATAATATCTATTAATAATTGTATGATTCAGTTAAGAATAAGAAAAACAATAACACATGGTACTTACACTTCATATAGACGTAAATTGTCGGACTGGTATCTCATTCACTCTGGCCAAGCGGTAAGATGCTTGCCTGAAAATCGGGGGCTCGAGTTCGTGTCCCATATAAGCCGAATTTTTTTTTTTCCTATAACTGTTGATATTTTAGGTAATCATTCTATTGATGTATAAATTATAATTGTTGCACAGAATTTTTTTATTTATTTTTCTTTCCAAAATCTCACCTGAGATCTCAGATGAGAATTTGGCATGAGATCTCAGGTGAGAAATCACATGAGAAATCAGATGAGATCTCAGGTGAGATTTGTCAAAGTTTGAATCGCTGAGGAGTTACATAACGTTTGTAACCCCTTCCTCCGAAGGGAAACCGCTTTAAAAGACCGGCGTATGTTGTACCAGCAGTACTGATCGCAGCTTACTCTCGTTCACGGGTTTCGGCTTTCGGCTCGATCCCATTCAGGGTGTTCTATGAACTTTCTTACTTCACGATGCTGAAGGCTGCTGTTTAGGTTTCTAAGGGTTACCTTGACTGCTCGCGTTGCTTGTCAGCGAACGGTTTGATCTGGAACGACTAATTAAGAGTTGGGGCAGCTGATGGTCGTAACGGAAAAAGTTCGTCCCGGACTCAGGACACAGCGCTCATAGTAGCTTGATAAATTGTAACTTTAGATCTCTATGGCGGATGTGACCTGTGCGGCCAACGGGCGTATAAATTTTTACAAGTTTGACCTAAGGCAGGTTCAGCTGGTTGCAGATGGTATAATTTTCCAGATCCCCCTAGTAATGCCAAAGCGGTTGTTAGGCTCCCGAGTGCTCTTATAAACCAGGAACGGAGAGCAGCGTCAGCCGTCTTAGAGAACATCGCTGTGCACTCCTTCGTGTGTCATTTTCTTCATGCTCGCGTTGCTTGGTGTTTAATGGTGATTTTGGAAATGAATTCGAAATTTTCCATAGTAATACATTTATTACCATATCTTCGATAAAGCTATCCGAGTACCGTTTGTAAAAATTGTCCAATGCACGTATTTGCCTCACGCCGTAGATGTAGAGAGCTGCTCCAAATGAGATTTATCCCCCTTCCAGCTTTTGCGCAATGGTCGATTTCCTGCTTGGATGTATGTGATGGTGGCTGCGTATGGGTTGGTATACGACAAGTGATAATGAGTCACCCCCTCTATTTGAGAAAGTCGTCCTGACTTTCGTACTTTTTTAGCGATGGTTTTTGCGTATCTTCACAACAAATATCTAGCGCTCAGTATTAGTATTATAGTCCACAGGTCCACTGATGCTATGTTAAGTGGATTAAGGTAGGACCTCCGAGTACCGTACAGGTCAAATTACTGCGCGAGTTCGAGTTTGACTTCGTTAACGAATTAGCTAATTAGCAGTGTCGATAATGCAGACGACGTGTGTACCCACATCATTGCATAAACACGTACGTCTCCTAATGTGACAGAGTAGTTATTTTTTAGTAGTAATTTTAAATTTACTGTTCGTTATTTTTGTCGGTAAAGTATTTTTGAAATAATGAATGAGCATCAAAAAGATTCTGCAAACAATCTATCCAGGCACTCGTTACGTCAAATTCTCATCGATGCCTATAATAAGGATATACATATGGAATCAAAATTTTACTATCAACGAGCATTAATCGTAAAGTACGAGTAACGTCTTCCCTTGATGTTGTTAATATTATAAATAATACAATAAAAAATGTAATTACTAGTATGTAACATTTAATCATTCATTATAATTCAACAAACATTAATGTGATTAAAAGCTGTGTCCATGAGATTGTACAAAAAAAATTTTATTCAATAAATTATTATTAATTCATTACTGATATTCATTATTAATTATCAATTTTGTACTAATATTCATTCATATTTATTATTCATCAACCGATATTTTATGTTTAGCGCACAAAAAACAAAAAAAAAATTGACACTACAAGCATTTTCGTTACTACTCGCTTTTGAAAAACCGCGCGCTAACATATACCAATATGGCGGCTTCCCCGACTTCCTCTCGTAATCACAAAACCAGTATTTACCTTCGTTTTTGTTTAATATCTCGAGAAATTGGCCGTCAACCCATATTGTGCTCAACACGATCCGAAAGAAGAGGATTTTTTCTACAAGTTTCATATACTTACTTTACTCAGATTTTTGTTTTTTATTCGTAATATGTGATTACGTCACTTTTTTCTCGTTTTTTTGTATGCACCTGTATAAAACATTCGAACTTTGAGCTTTAATATCTCGAGATTTTGTCCGTCATCGGGCATAACTGAAGGTACCATTGAATTCAGCGGGTCTTCATCTATTTAATTACATAAGTCTTGTACCCCAGATTTAGGCAGAGGTCCTACCTTAAAAAGAATAAGTTAGGTGTCGATGTGTGGATGGTGGGATTTGAAAGTGGTCTACATATTATTACGAAGGGGGGAAGGTTTTAGTGATGGAAAAATGGGCTACATTTATTATTATGCATAAATTATTATTATCCTAGTGCGCTTAACTTGAAATATATGTATATATAAATATATATATATTGTGTGCATTTTTTATCTTACTTTTTTATTTACTTTTATTATTTTTTTTTCATACACACACACACACACACACACACACACACACACACACACACACACACACACACATATAACTACATTTTAATTTGTTTCCTGTAATAGAGAAAGGAGGGTATACATATAAATGATTCATCTAGATCTTCTAATTTGGGTGGATCGTTGATGATTGCACTTAGTTCTGGGGGTCCTCCGCAGCTCCAACAGTATTGTTGGTTCGCCGCAGTTACCTTACGTGGTCTTTTTTGGTGTATTCAAAGATGCACCTTGTTTAAATATCTTCAAACTTATAGCTTATAGTTGATGTGGTGGTGGTGGTGGTAGCACTGCTTACACGATCGCCAGACTGACAATCCGGTTCCACAATCTTGGCAATTGCCAAAATTAGGTGAGTTGGCTAGGCTAGCCTTTCCTCCAAGATTTGTCATTTCAAGGAGTCCACCGTGGGTTATTTTATGATTGTCGGCGGCCACTTGTTGTCGGCAAAGGAGCTCGTAGGCATCGTTTTGGAGGTTACCCGATAACGCGTTTATCTCCCGATGCATGAACTGGCTGTTAAGCCCTCGTTCCATTGCCTTGTTTAGAGCCAGGCTTCGCCTGGTGTCCCGGACTATCTCCCTGAAAGACTCCTGTTCCCACAGGAGCTCGTTCACTACGAAATAGATGTTCTTTTTAATTGCCTCTATCGGCAGTTTTTTTTTGTTTGCGATCGAGTCACCTCGCCATCGAAGCTCCTGGCCCCGATATTTATCTGTGGGTGTCTTTTTGGTGTTGGTCCTTGCAGGTGTCGAATTCTTCTTCCTGTTCACTGTCTTGGCCTTAATCTTTCTTCTTTGCTCGTAGCTCATAGCTTGACGCAGCCATTCGTGCAAAAATCCAAAATGCTATAACATTGTTAGCATGACTGTTACAGAGATTTCAGACGTCAGCGTACCTTCGGTCAGGATCGTAATTGGAGCCATCTTTACGGATAACATAGAACGGAGTTAAAGACTATAGGTATTACAAGTCTGAGAGACTCAAAAAAATAATAAGAAAAATTTTTTGTGCTCACGTTTAAATACCGTTTGGGATTCTCTTATTTGCATGTTGTGCAAAAGAAACGGGCGTGGCAAACTTGGCTTTCTTTACATTAATTGGATCTGCAAAAAGATGGTTTTGACTTCAGAGAAATTTGGGGCGAATGGATTGGCTTCTGGAAAATTTTATTAGACGACAAGAGTATTAGGTGTGCCTTTCGGCCACTCTCGTTTTCTTGGGATTTTTTTGTGAACTTCGAAATCTCAGGTAGCCATCACAGTGGGAGGTGTTGATGTTATCGTCATAGAGTCATTATATTATCTTTGCGAACGTTTTAATAGTGTACCCCCTTTCCTGTGCCTGCTTCTATGACTGTGACTCGTTTCCCATCACTATGTAGAGATCCTATGCTGGGATTGCTGGGTGTAATCCGCAATCGCCACCAGCAGTTACATATGTGTTGTGTGTGTGCAGGAGAGGTATGTATGTGTGCATGTGTGATGTGTGGCGCTGCGTGCGAGTAAAGTCGAGATGTGCGAGCGCGCGTAGACAAATAGAAACGGGCCGCCGTACCGAGCAGTCTCTAACCTCCGCATACTTGCCTATTATATACAGTGATGAAAGAATACATGTATTGTTAAGTTATACAGTGTTTATTCTTTCTATGCGCCTGATATCCTTTCCTCTCTCCACGGACACAACAAATGGCGACGAGGATGGAGCAGAAAGGACCAAAAGAGTAATTTCCAGTGCTGGAAGGGTGTCCAGGCACGAAGCGGCGACGTGGGGCGTTTTTCCGGGAGGGAAAACGTAGCGTCAAGGTTAAGTGTCGAGGGTTTATCGGCAAAGAGAGACGGAAAATGTTCAGAGAAGTACAGTGAAAACGGCGGTGGAAGAGTTTACAGGTGTTTGGTACATTACAGTGGGTGTTTGATTGTTACGTAAGTGTGTAAGTGTACGTTTATAGTGGTGTTCGAGTCACAAGAAAAATGGCTAGTGCGTCGTGTACGAGCATATCGCCTTTCTCCGAGGAGAACTCGACATGGAGTCGGTGGTTACAAAGACTAGAGGGTGCGTTGACTATCCTAAAAGCCGAGGAAAAAGATAAAGTGGCACACCTGCTGCATTATATTGGTGAGCCATCATATGATAAGTTATGTGATGCCTATGGCAGTGAGGACTTGTACAAAAAAACGTTACGAGGAGGATAACGATATATCCAAGGTAGTATTAGCTTTAAGAAGAGGGAATAAATTAAATAATAGCGATACTTGGAAGATTGATCCGCGAGAGTTCTCTTTAGAAATGGGTGTATTGGTGCGTGGACACAGAATTGTAGTGCCAAAAGGGTTACGTCAGCAGATTATGAAAGAGTTGCATTTGGGTCATTTCGGTATTGTAAAAATGAAGGGCTTAGCTCGTGGTTATGTGTGGTGGCCGAATATAGATCAAGAAATCGAGAGAGCGGCGAAAACATGTGTAAAGTGTCAATTAGTTGCGAATAACCCGAAAACTGTTGAAACGCATATTTGGAGTCCACCATCATATCCTTTCCAGCGGGTGCATGTTGATTTTGCGGGACCGTTCATGGGGCATTATTTTTTTATTTTGGTAAATGCTTTTTCTAAATGGCCAGAGATTTACGTAGTTAAGGATATGTTGGCGGACACTACCGTTGAAGTATGCAAGAACATTTTTTCATGTTTTGGAATTCCACAGTGCATTGTATCAGACAATGGGCGTACCTTTGTATCGGAAACGTTTAGGAAGTACGCAAAAGAAGCCGGTATTGTACAAAAATTTATAGCACCATATAAGCCATCGAGTAACGGCCAGGCGGAGAGATATGTGCAAACTTTCTAAAGAGCGTTGGAAAAGATAGATAAAAAAGCAAATGTGAAGACCGAACTGCGAACTATTTTAACCCAGTATCGGAGAATGCCTCACGCGAGTACGGGAATGTCACCTGCGGAGTTAGTGTTTGGAAGAAAGACGCGTTGTGTATTAGACTTATTGCATCCAAAGAAAAACGAAATGATTGTAAGTAATGATAAAGCCACGTGCTCTAATGTATGTAATAAAAATTGTAAAACATTTGCGGAGGGAGAGACGGTGATAGCGCGAAATTATTGTAATAAAGTGAAGTGGAAACACGCAGTAATTGTGAAACGTATAGGACATTTACATTATCTGGTTAGATTGACTGATGGAAGAGAATGGAAAAGACACGTAGATCAATTACGAACGGCACCACAGGAAAAAAGTAAAGTAAGTCAGGAAATTAAGGAATCGTTTAGAGTTGAGGAAACAGAATTTTGTGAATATTATGTACCTTTAGATGAGCAAATACAGGTATTTCCATCACCAGTACAAGAAATCGTGTCAGTACCGCGTAGAACGGGTATAGGCCGAGGACGTGGTAGACGTTCGATAAAATCAGATGAGGTACGTAATCCGGGAATGGAATTGAATGAAAAACCCGAGGAAACATGGCACACGCCCAACGCGAGACCGAGGCGAGAAAAAGTGTTGCCCAAACATTTTCAAAACTTTGTCATGCATTAAGCATAGATGAAGGTGGGTGGCGTTGAACTTTTCTTCGAGGGGAAGTGTTGTGTGTGTGCAGGAGAGGTATGTATGTGTGCATGTGTGATGTGTGGCGCTGCGTGCGAGTAAAGTCGAGATGTGCGAGCGCGCGTAGACAAATAGAAACGGGCCGCCGTACCGAGCAGTCTCTAACCTCCGCATACTTGCCTATTATATACAGTGATGAAAGAATATATGTATTGTTAAGTTATACAGTGTTTATTCTTTCTATGCGCCTGATATTCTTTCCTCTCTCCACGGACACAACAATATGTAAGACGTGACAACGTTGCGTGGTTGGGGGCGCTATTGTCGATTTATTGGTAATGTGATCCGCAATCCCGCCAGCAGTAAAGCAGACAACGTCGGTCTACTTGCTCTTTTTCGTGACATTTTCTGATTGTAAACAAAGCATATTGTGCTAGACGTAAACAAACACGCAGACCAAAAAAAATAGTTTCAAGTGCCAAAAAGAAAAATGGAAATAATAGCTTAACTACTAGCGGGATTGCGCGGGATCACAGCAACAATGTCACGAAAAAGAGCAAGTAGACCGACGTTGTCTGCTTTACTGCTGGCGGGATTGCGGATCACATCACCAGTGAATCCACAGTAGCGCCCCTAACCACACAACGTTGTCACACGTCTTACATATGTAACTGCTGGCGGCGATTGCGGATTACACCCGCTGTGAGCAACTCTTATGGAAGGAAAGCTCGGGACGTCGTAAATTTGCTCTGTCCCTTTGATGGCTACTGGGTTCGCATTATTTTCTGGAGTTCATACCGGCCCTTTAAAGTCGCAGCGTTCGATGTTACCGATAGATGTATACCTAATGCTGTGTTATTAACTTCTCGAAAACTCTTTTAGTGAATACTACGTAACATATAATGAGAATTGATATGGCTAACGTTGTGCTTATCATGAGTATTGTCGCGGCTAGGATGATATTGGTCCGAATCTTTGAATTAACTGTAAAATACATTTGTTGCGGCATATACGTACAAGTATAGTTTAAAATTTTTTCAGGTTTGTGTATCGTGAGAGTGAGAGGCGGGATGATTATATTACTGTTTACGTATCTATTGGTTCCGGAGTCAAAGCGTTCTTCTACGTCTTTTATGGTGCATCCAAAGTCTGCTTTTATGATCCCATATCCATTTGATAGCGGGTGATATTTATTTTCTCCGCAGAGGACGATGATGTGTTAATTTTCTGTCGAATAGAGCCACTGAGAGGGGTTGTACGTTATAATGATGTAAGATGGCCTAGCGATGATTACTTGTATATTACATCTGATCGTGCGATTATCGATCTGAGATAAATATTTTTAGGATTAAGGAATATTTCTATTTCACAAGAGTTCAGTTTTATGTCACGTGATAACGATTGGCTTAAGTACATATCGATGAAAAGACATTTACTTAGTTCTGACTGTTTAATAAAATAAGATTCACGGTGACTGTGTATTTTAGCGCTGAATAATCCACTGTGGGTATGATGCGAGCTGTGATCGTTTTATTGCGGCTATTTGTTTTTTGAAATACTGGCCATGATATGCATTTGTATAGTTTGAAAGTCGTCATTTGTACGGGCGAAAGTATTAATTGTATCATGATTTCGCTATCGAATATCTGAAAAAAGTTGACTGTATTTATATAAAGATTGAGTAGTTATTGCTTCGACTGGAATCGGAATTTCTTATTGAGAAATGGTATTTATAAAGTAACTTACACACTGTATCTTACTTACTTACTAACTACTAATTAGTCATACTGAAAATATAAACTTATTTTGCTGCATTGAGTTGGTAATTTTTTCTATGAGATTTTTCAAGATGACAAAGATGTGATAGGTTAGTTACAAGATGTTTGCTTGCGCTTGTACCTTAGTTGGTGTGCTGATGGCACTCCTTTTAAATTCAGTAAGGTTGCCTGTAAGTTTTTTAGTCGCTCCGTAGCTGCTTTCTCGTTTTGGTTTATATCATTATCTATGTAATAGGTGCATTTAACTTTGTACGATTTTAATAATCTATGGACTATATATATAGAATTGTGGTTGCCTAGTTCTTGAATTTTGACTGCTAATTCTACTATTGAGTAAGACAAGGTGTCATTGTGGATGTTTCTTTCCAGAAGGGTAGTGTTAAGATTGGTTTATATGTTGGTGAGGTCATAATGAGCTTCTTGAAGATGTTTAGTGTCTATGTGAGACACTATGGACCAAAATTCGGTTATTGTCCTCATATCTTGTATTTTTTTAAAAGCGACTCCTCAGTTAAAGTTTGATTGATGAAATTCAGGTATTACCTCGACACTCGTCAGTAGTAAGGGTACCATTTTTCCAGACACTCTCATAGATATATGTCATACGGCTGGTGGCGAGAGCGGGGGCGTGGCCGGGGTCCTATTTTGGCAGGCCACGTGATCCTGCGTGGGTAGCCAGTATGCGCGGAAGAGGGCGCGCGGTGGCCCCACGTAATTTGAATATTATTAGCGACGCTGCCTGGTCGGTAACTTTTTTTTTTATATTTTTGTTTTTTTTTTTTTTTTTTTTTTATATTTTTTTTTTTTTTTTTTTTTATTTATTTTTTTTTTTTATTCATTTTTTTTTTAATTCATTTTTTTTTTTTATTTATTTTTTTTATTTTATTTTATTTTTTTTTATTTTTTTTTTGGAGAAAGAAAAATTAAGGCGTCCAAGTTACAACTGTGCCGATTGTTAAGCGTGACAGAATTTGAAAATTGCAAAATTCAAAAATTTGTTCTAATTCTTGACCGCTCTTCGTAAGGGTTAGTTTAAGGAGCGGGTGGTGGGTGGGGTTTTTTAAATAAATTAAAAAATATATTTCATACATATATTATATTACAATGATACAACATTATTATTCCTATTTAATTTAATATTTATGTCATTTAAAAAAATCTCTAGACAATACGTTGTTAACTCTAAAAATACCATGTCGAAATTATTTTCTAAAAAGAAATTATCGATCGTAGAATAAAGATTTCCTTTGACATTTTTTCGTAAATATGAGAAGTGTTCCTTTATCAGCTTTTCCAAATTTGATACAGTGGTTTTATTCGTTTCAGTCATACTTTCCAATAAAACAATTAACTCGTTCACTATAAATTCCTTATACTTAGTAACTAACGTTGCTACACTTTCGATTTGGCGAAGTCTTTCATCCACACATATGACAGATTGAGCGAGTCCTAAAAATGTACAGTGCTGCATAACAATAGTTGAATCGCACGTTTTTTTTTTTTTCCTATCAGCATCTTCTCCGTCACTGAATTCATTTTTATCAAAAATAACTGATTTCTTTCCGTAAGATGATGTGAATACCAACTCGATATTCCCTATTTGTATGCGATCCATCTGACGGGTGTTTTTATCAGTAAAGTAATCATTTATAAAAGCAAAATGATCTTTAAGTTCGCTCCATATATATGTATTTATAATTACACCTCCTGTAAACTGACATTTTGAAAACTGCAACAAGGGCTCGAAACACTGACGATGTGTTTTATAGTGAAGCCCAACGATGATTTTTTTCGTAGCCATCTTGTTGAGTGGATACGAATGCAGTAATACCTTTGCAGTTGATATGATAGCGCTTTGACTGTCTCTTGTATTTTCATCAAAATTTATGAAACCGGATCCTGGATTGTCACTATCACGCGTTAAAAAATATTTTTGTTTCTGTTTGAATAGATCCATTTTACAGATCGATGTAACGCAGTAAAATTCGAATCACTCGTGTTGTTTTACTTCACTTAAAAATTTTAAGAAATACACGTTTGCGAACAGGGTGAACGTTACCTATGCAACCGTCGTTATCGATACCGTGAAGATGACTGACAGTTTAATAGAAAAGTGATACTTTAATGCTAAAAATTTTTATTTCTGCTGCACTCTCCCTCTCAAATTTTTTGTCGATACATGATTCATAAGAATGTCCTATAGATAGTACACCATTTATGTTCATCACGTACACTGCTACGGAAAAACCTGCTAAAACATGCTTGAACGCGAGCTCAAACCTATATTTTGTCTTTCTTTTAGTCATTTGAGAAGTATTCGCGAACAAATGTAGGGTTTTTCCTCACTCTTTTTCAAAATATAAAAGAGAGGAAGTGACGACGGTGGAAAATATGCAATTGTCCCTCAGTTGCAACATATTTATTGACCCTCAGCTGCAATAATTTTAATCTTTTTCAAAACATGAAGAACCATAAGAAACAGCGGTGAAAGTGCGCGATTGTCCCCCCGGTAGTAATATTTGACGTCATACCTGTAGAGTTTCCCAGGCTATGACTTGAGTGATGGACCTATCTGACTGTGTGTACCTTTTACTTTTATCATAATCTCGCTAAAATTTCCACCAAAGGGGGGAAAGTATAGAAGTAGCTAAGGAAGAGAAGAAAACGTAAAAGAAAATCAGTCCTTATCCGACACTCTTAGCCGAATCACATCTTGCTGATACGTTACAATAACTTTCCGAGTTACAATTCGTTCGAGGTCTTCCTCAATTTACTTGAAAGTTAAATACAGTGTATTTCTTGCATTTATTTAAACTTGTTTCAATTTTTGTAACAGTGTGTTTTTACTGTGGCGTTGCTTTAGTTTTTTTGGTTAGCTACAGAAATTTTTCTTAGTTTTTTTGCGTTGATAAAAAAGTAAAAAAAAAAAAAATGGAAGCATCTATGGTCAGTGCTTTATTCGAGGTTGTCCGTTCGTGTGTGCGATACGCGACCATCGTGTCGGAAGATGCGCGTAAGGTGTACACCGACAAGTGGTTTAGTAACGTGCTACCTACATACTCCGTTAACGAATTAATAGGAGTATTACAGGAGCTTTTTACCATTTACCTGGCGGGGGTGCACGCGGTTGCGTTGTACCCTCTGTATCTAATTTGCAGTCCCATAGCCATCCTAGCGGTGGTAGAGTGTCTACCGTCTAACTCTAGGAACAGCGGGATGTTGAAGGAAATGTATAAGGCGTACGATAAACTTGGTAAGTAATGTATTGTATTGTATTTTTTCAAAGTTTTTTATACTTACAAATTTTGCATGATCAGTAAAATTAAACGAAATCCTGTTTTAGTTGCCAACATATGTTTTGAAGATTCCGAAAATCTTTCAAACGTTGGTGGTGCACTTAAGAGAAAGCAGGAGGACCCTTTGGATGATGGTATGCCTGGACCGTCAGGGGCGGGCCTCTCTTACAAGAAAATAAAAATATCTTCAGGTAAATTAAAATCTTTACGTACACGTCTTTTTTCTATCATTCATTTTAACTTTCAAAATTATATTTATTTCAAAATATTACGTAGAAAGCGAAACTGACCGCCAACAGGAGGAGGTATCCGAACCGATGCCCGGTCCGTCGGGGTTAACTATGATGCGTTACACCCCTGCAGGTAACTAATAAATTTAATATTCGAGTTTCTCAAACACAATGTATAACATTTTAATTATAATTGTCACATATTTTTATTTTACAGATAGAGTTGATGGGATTGATAGTGCTTATATCGAACAACAGCAGGAGCAACCCCCTTATCATCAACAAGGAAGAGGTGTTGCAAGCGTCGCCGTGCAAACAGAAGATGAACCGGACACGTCAATAGGTACAAAATATATTACTTTGGAAAGCGATAAAAAAAAATTTGTAAAATCTTTTAAAACCACTTGTCGCGTGATAAAATTTAAAATTACCAACCCTTCCGATGCAGCGAATACTTTAGATTGGATCAAGAACGCTTTTCAACAACTTATAACTGTTATTTAAAAAAATAACTCTAGTAATTATCTTGTAGGGATAGATTTGCACTCAGACGCGTTGACTGAGGGATCGGCGGGTATCTATTACAAACTTATTGATCAAATAAATTTTCAAGACATCTGGGGTCTATGCGAAAAAATTGAACAAAGCAAACTAATAATCGACATCGCGAAAACTTTAGTAGTTGAGGTTACATACGTCAAACTCCCTCAAGGGTGGGGTGCACAGAAAGATATTATAAATAGTTTGAGTAAAAAAGGCGTCTTAGTGATAAATAATAGAGATAATCTATGTTTAGCTAGGGCTCTTGTATGTGGTAAGGTTTTGACTGCGAAAAATTGTTCGTCAGATTGGTCCCAACAATGGAAAAAAATTAAAACCGAAAATGAACAAAAGTCGGAAGCTATTAAATTAATGCAAGAGTGTGACATTGAAATAAATAACGAACAAGGGTATGGATATGTAGAGTTTTTGAAATTTTAGCGATATTTTGAACAACATAATATATGTATTCGGATATTTGAATATGAGTCTTTTGGTGATGACACAGCTCTTATATACGATGGTGCTAATGACGGAGCAGTATATTGCACATCATTTATAAACATCATGTATTATGAGGACATAGGACATTATAATTTAATTAAAAATTTATTAACCGTAAGATCAATGTATTTTTGTGCAACATGCAATAAAAATTACAAGCGTGTGGGTGAGCATGTTTGTAAATCGGTTTGCCCTGCATGCAATGGGTCGCCAAATTTTAATAACACCTACGATACGTTAAAAAAATCTTGCACTGATTGTAGGAGGGAATTTTACGGAGATCAACGTTATAATAATCATAAGATAAAAGGGTCATTTGCGCGTACAAAAAATCACAAAAGAGCGACAAGAAGCATATGCGATGTAGTTAAAATTTGTAATTCATGTGACAAGCTCATAAACTTAGCTAAAGGTAAGCATGAATGCGGAAAAAAATATTGCAAAGAGTGTAAAAGCGTTCATAAGTTTAACACGCTTTGTAGTATGCAACCTATTACGTTGAAGAATAATTTGAATGCTAAAAAAAATTGTTTCATTTTTTACGACTTTGAAACGCGACAAGATAAAGAATTACATGATACAGCCAACACGTGTGTACACATACCGATCCTTTGCGTGCTGCAAGTACGATGCGATGCGTGCATAGACGAGATAGAAGAAAATCCCCACGCGATTTGTCCCTTCTGCGGTATTAAACAGATTATTTTCGAGGGTGAAGAGTGTCTAAAAAATTTTGTTGATTTTGCAGTAAGATTTGAAAGTAAAACTTTCGCTTTATTTATCTGTATAGCTCATAACTCTAAGGCTTTTGATGGTCAATTTATATTAAAATATATTGTAGATAATAAAAAAGGTACTCCCAAAATTATTCTTAATGGGCGTAATATTATTCTTATGTCGTTAGGAAAAACTAAGTTTATAGATAGTTTAAATTACTTACCCATGAAATTGGCTGATTTACCCAAAACGTTTAGTCTTGCAGGAAATATAAAAAAAGGGTATTTTCCACATTTATTCGTTACGAGCGATAAAAATTATAAAGGTCCTTATCCAGATTCTCGCTCCTACGCGCCAGATTCTATGAACACCGGCGATCGCGCAAAGTTTTTAGAATGGTACCATAAAGTAACTTCAGACGTAAACGCGCAGTTTGACTTTCAAAAAGAACTTGTTGAGTATTGTGTGCAAGATGTTAAAATATTACGTGAAGCTTGCACGGCTTTTCGAAAAATTTTTATACAAGTCGGAAAAGTAGACCCCTTTGTTGAAAGCGTGACAATAGCAAGTGCGTGTTCCGTACTATACAGAAAAAACTTTTTACAAAAAGATACAATTGGGATTATTCCAGCAACTGGGTATACACATGCAGGGCAGTTTTCTAAAAAATGCATCCTCTGGCTTTTGTGGGAAGAAAAAGTAAGGAATGTAGAGATCATCCATGCAGGTAGATCGCGAGAATATCGTTTAATAGAAGGTCTTTTCGTTGATGGTTATTTAAAACCTCAAGTAGAAACAATGAATCCGAAAGGAACCGTGTTTCAGTTTCATGGGTGTTATTCTCATGGTTGTATTCGCTGTTTTCCTAACGATCGATATCAAAAATTGAACAATAATGAAACTTTCACCGAACGATATGAAAATACTATGAAAACAAGTTTTAAAATAAAAGAATACGGTTACGAAGTGATTGAGTTGTGGGAGCATGATTTTGACAAATTTATAAAAAATAATAACGAGTATTTAGACTATATAAAAAATCACCCAATTGCGAAAATCTGCACTATAAACCCTCGAGATGCTTTTTACGGTGGTCGTACAGGGAATATTGTCACACATTATACGATTAAAAATAATGAAGGGATAAAATATTTGGACGTTTGCTCACTATAATTTTCAAAAAAAAGTCGAAGGTTTAGTAAAATTCACAATTTTACCGCCGCGAAATTTATTTCACCCTATACTTCCAACAAAAATGAATAGTCGTTTACTTTTTGGATTGTGTCGCACGTGTATGGTAACATCCTCTCAGGAAGAATGTAAACACGATTCAGTGTCAGATAGGGCTTTATCCGGTACATGGGTATCCGTCGAAATAAAGAAAGCTCTAGAACTAGGGTATAAATTATTAAAAATTAATGTCATTTGGCAATATGAAGTTTGCTAAATACGATCAGACTTCTCAAAGTGGTGGTTTATTTACAGAGTATATAGACACTTTTTTAAAAATTAAGCAAGAAGCAAGTGGGTGGCCCAGTACGGTTAAGACGGAAGAAGATAAATTAGAATATATCAATAATTATGAACATAAAGAAGGTATTAAATTAGACATCTGTAACATTAAAAAAATTCGGGTCTGCGTTCTGTAGCAAAATTATGTTTAAATTCGTTTTGGGGGAAATTCGGTCAAAGGGGAAATTTACCTCAAACTAGTATAGTTAATGATTATAAAGAGTTACTAAAGATATTATGCGATAGTGAGAAGTATGTAGAAAATTGTCTACCGGCGAATGATAGTGTTATGTATGTAACGTGGCGATATAAAGAGGAAGTGGCGCTTTCCTATCCATGTACAAACGTTGCTGTAGCTGCATATACGACAGCTCAAGCACGTTTAAAACTTTACTCATACTTGGAAAAACTCGATAGAAGAGTTTTGTATTATGATACAGACTCAGTAATATTTACAAGTAATAATAATGAAAATGTCAGTGAATATCAACCACCTACCGGTTCGTTATTAGGACAGTTAACAGATGAATTAGAGGTGTATGGTGAGGGATCGTATATATGAGGCTCTTTTACCGTCAAGCTTGAATCAGATGGCGCCAGGGCACGTCGCGGCTGTCATGGCCGTCTCACTCACACAACATTACTTTTCAGTATTGTATGTACATAGGAAATTAAAGTGTAGTGGTAAAGCGCAATATTTGAAATTTTGAAATGAATAAGGAAGACAAGAAAGAATATTATGGGAGCTTAAAAGTTTCAGAATTGAAAAAGCTTTTAAAAGGGAAAGGAGCAAGAGTCAGTGAAAGAAAAGCAGAACTCGTGGACAGGTAAGCCATGACTTGGGAGCGGCAAAAATGTTGGTCTCCCAATTGCTTCGAGCCACTTTTTTTTTATCACACTATCAGAAGGAAATTTAAATTTCACTTTCTTATCGCAGGATATTACACTGCACTTCATTTTTCCTACTATCTTTAAACGTAAATGCAAACAAAAATTGTCTGCAAACAACAGCAATCATTTACAAAGGTTATGTCTTCTGCTTTGCTCATTACACAGATAGGCTCACGAACGCAATACACAACTGTAAATTTGACGGTGTGTAAGTATGACAGCCGCGACGTGCCCTGGCGCCATCTGATTCAAGCTTGACGGTAAAAGAGCCTCATAGAGACCTTTGTTTCAGGAGGTCCTAAATTTTATGCGTACCGTGTGCGTACAGCTGCTGGGGGGTTTCATGATGTATGCAAAGTCAAGGGTATTAAATTAAATTACGAAAATTCATTAAAAATAAATTTCGATTCTATTGTAACTATGGTTGATCGATGGAATGAAAATAATGTCCAATCAGATAACACAATAAAAATTAAAAATACGATGATTAGAAAGTCCGACATACATGAAGTGGTAACGCGTAGTGAAGAAAAAACATGCGCGATAGTTTTAAAAAAGCGGCGGTTTAATTCGGAAACCTTATCGTATCCTTTTGGTTATCAGAAAAAATAAAATAAAATGAATAAATTATTTTTGTTATAGATACAGTACGCGCAATCAAAAAAGTCTGTGCTGACGGAAATTGTGATTGCCATCGGTACTGTTGTCATGTGCCAACATGCAAGTATTATCCACCCTATAAATCCTCTTTAAAAGGATTAGCATGGCACTCCCTTTTACATACGCTTGTTAAACTCAAAGCAGATGGAGAAGTTAAAGCGTATCATGCAATGTACGAAAATCTATTGAAGCTTGATTTTATTGAGATAACCTTTAAATATGTAAGAGTGTTGGGGTATTTTAACGAGTCAAGCGTCATATGGAGGCTTCAAAAACCCGTTGAAAATTTGGAACCCAACGATCAGTTAAATACTGTACCGTACAATAGACTATTAGATGCGCATATTTTTTTTAATATTAAAACAGCAGAACTCTTACATCTAATCGATACAAATCGAATTATAAGAATTCATTTTCATAAAGTTAGACGTTTGGATGAAGAGCAACGTGATGACGGTGTGATTTATAAATGTTGCAACGGTCATTTGATAAAAAGAACATATTATAACCGATGGATTGACGTAGTTAAACATAGACGTAGACTAAGATTATTGGAAAATGAATTCTAAAAAATTGTTTCTATGTATACGAAAATTACTTGATTAAACTAATTTGATACTTTGATTTGTTTGTTATAGATCTCATGCGTACTATTCAAACATACTGCTCTTCATCGAAATGTTCATGTTTTGAAAATGTTTGCAAATTTCCTGAATGTATTCGTTTTCCAACTTTTCGCCAGACGTTGCAAGGCTTATCGTGGCACTCATTATTCCATACGTTGATAGAATTAAAAAATAAAAAGCAGATATCCGCTTATAGACAATTGTATCAAAAAATGTACATCATGAAAACAGTTTCGGATATCATTTTTCATGTAAAATTTATAGGTTATTTTCAAACATCGAGTATTATAAATTATCATGGCTCTACAGAATATAACGACAATATTCAAGAATTTGAGAACATTAAAATTGCTGAAATTTTATTTATAATAAATACAAATAAAATAACAGATATTTATGTAATAGCAATACAAGATGACAATTGTCAAAATGAATGGTGTGCGTCTGTTGGTATGCACTTGTAAAACACAAATACAAAATATATTGTAATAATGATTTTTTTTTAATTTTTAATAAATAGAGTTCTTCCCAACATGAATGTGAAACTTTTGTTATTTTTCCCTAATCATATATTTTCTTATAAAATTTTGATATTCAATATATATTATATACTAACGCTGTGGAAGAAAAATGATGATGGTTATAGTTGCGAAAGGTGAGTCACTTGCTTCTTTCATCTCTTTTACTCATCTCTTTTACTCATAGCATGATCATTTTTATGATATTTTTCAAAGGGGGCTTGTTAAGATAAAGGAGAGAGAGCGAGATAGAGAAAAAAAAAGATGTCGCTACATTCTGTAAAAAATATATTATAAGAGCATGTTATAATATGTTTTTTACTCAGTATTTCATGATGTCTGCAAGTAGTAAGAAGGAAAAGGGTACTATAGAAGAGAAGACCCCTCTACTTTCCAGAAAGAACGAGGAGAAAAAAAAGAAATCGTTATTTTCGTCGGGTAAAAAATTCACGACCGATCGATTCTCCAGCAACCAAAAATCTTGTCCAGAGAATAAATATTATAAGAGAGTGTAGTAGTTCACCATCATGGATTTGGTTGTAGATATACAAGGTTTTTATAACTCTGACAGGCGTTTTATACCAAAAGAAGTTGCCGTGGTATCGATGCAAGCAAATGTCATCGGTCATTGGTTAATTAAACCACCCCGCCCATTCAACGATTTACCTTACGATGTAAAAAAGTATAATAATCACCGCCCGCTAGAAGTTCACGGTATAGAGTGGTTTGACGGAGATACCACAATAAATTATTTAAAATATAGTCTTATTACGCTTACTAAAAATTTCAAGAGAATTTACATGTATGGTAACGATGGAGCTGAGTTTATAAGTTCAATACTAGCACGTGAGGTTCGCGACTTATCGCAAATTCATACCTCATTCAAAATGTATGAAAATAAAAAAATTGGTTTACCAATTTGTCTAACGCATGCGCAAAAACATTTCGAAGACAAGCAGTCATTTTGTGCATTGTATAGAGCGTGCATGTTAAAAGAATGGATCATCAAGACTGAATCTCTAAAAAAAGCATCAGCGTTGGATAGTGATGCATATTATAACGCCTACCAGAAGCTTAAACGTCAAAGATCGCTACGACCATCCCCTGGATGTCCTGACGTCGTGGATTGCGTCGGTGATAATGAAAAATGAAACAATTATTTGTTACTGTACGTTTTTGAAAAAAGTTATTGCAAAATAAAATCGTCAAACTAATATTTTGGCTTTTTTTAGAGTGGTACCCCATCCGAAATTTTATTTTAAAAAATCCCATACTTATAAATATTAGGTGTAATAAAATATATAAATAAAAAAAATAAAAAAATAATATGCAAGCCCTGAAGAGATCAAATTGAATCAACAGTTTCATGTCGATAAAACCATTAACCAACTGAGCTATTCAGGACTTGCATCTTCCAAAATCAGAATAAGGTACTACAACTACTTTTGTAAGTAATAAAAGTATACGAGTCGTTCATTTGCGTAGTTAGATACCAATGCAGGTAATATTTTTCCTGTGCATGCTCCTTCCATCTACCCAAGGGAGTAGTTGAGAGAAGAAGAGAGTAGCGTCTGATGTGTACGTAGAGACAAATCAGCTGACGCTCACACATCGAACCAACCCATGCGTAAGATGCATATATATATATATATATATATATATATATATATATATATATATATATATACATATATGAATATATTTATACACTTAAGTATTAGCTACAAAATCGTACTGTTGCACCCACCACCACAAAGTAGGTATGCTTTTCGGTAAAGTATTTAACGTACTAGCTTTTCAAAATATAATTAGTATAAAAAATATTGTCATAATGGATACCCGTTGGCAACATCCGTGGACAAGCATGATTTGCGGTCCAACTGGTTGTGGAAAAACAGTTTTTGTTAAAAGATTTCTAAATAATATAGAACAAATGGCAAGCGTTACATTTGACCGTATTTTATTTTATTATGCAGAGTGGCAGGATGGCTATAAAAGTGAGAATTTTTTGAAAAACGGACGACAAATTGAATTTTACGAGGGGTTGCCAAAACCTTCTGATTATTCAAACGATCCTCATCTTAAAAAACTTTTAATCATCGACGATCTGATGCGCGAATCGTCGAATCATGTTGTGGTAGATCTTTTTACAAAAGGGAGTCACCATAAAAATATTAGTGTGATGTTTATAACGCAAAATATTTTTCACAAGTCAACTCATTCACGAGCCATAAGTCTGAACGCATCGTATATTGTCGTATTTAAAAATCCTCGCGATCGCGCGCAGATACAACATTTAGCGAGACAGATATATCCTGGAAATCCGAAATTTGTGCAAGAGGCCTATCAAGATGCAACGGTTAAAGGTCATGGTTACCTTATGATTGATTGCAAACAGGACACTTTTGATGAGTTAAGATTTCGTGCGTGTATATTCCCCGACGACGAGTATCAATATGTTTACCTGCCAAAATATGCAACGAGTGCTTTCGCGCATTTGAGTTAAATTAACAGATAAAATAGTTTGTAGTAACACATAGCTCTCAGTTTTCTTTTGACAATGAAGCCATCAACACCGAAAAACGGACGTTTCAAACAACCCCCTCGTCGTGTAGACGAGGCTCGTGAAGCTCCTTTTGAAAGAAAGTACATTGCAATATTAGAAGCTCTCGCTCATCTCAATAGAGAACAGAGAGTTGCATTATTAAAAAAAGGAGACAAAAAATTAATCGACTGCTTGTGCAAGTGTGTTTTAAACATTCTCAAAGGTGTTGTTTCTCTGAAAAACAGTCAAAAAAAAAAATTTTAAAAAGTTTAAAAGTGTTTTAAGACAATTGATTGCGAAAAGTCAAGGTAAAAATTCGTGGAAAAAAAGAGGAAAATTATATAGTTCAAAAAGGTAACGGTTTTTTACCGTTAATATTACAACCTATTCTAAGTAAAATATTATCAAGAATATAGTAAAAATAATAAAATGGAAAGAGGGAAAAAAATGATTTTACTGTCTAAAGACCAACTCGAAAGAATAAAAAGAGAAAGCACTACCGTAGGAGAAAGCCCCGGTCCTTCTACTCCTACACCCGCAAATAATTTTTTCACACATTCTATTTTACAAACCACACAGACAGCCGGAGATAACTTGAGTCGATTAGACGACTCGATGAAAAAAATTCTAGATTCAAATTCGTATAGCAATGAATACGATAAATTGAAGGAATACTTGAGAGTTTTACACAGGTATTTATACTTTATCGATGAAAAGCGTGAGCCAATGCAGATTGCTGAAAACGAAGTTAAGAATATCACTACTAATACAGATGATTATGGAATGAGCGAAGAAAAGATTGTCAGTACTGTACCTAAAGTGTATCAACAAAAATCTATGCTGCTTTTAAAACATTTAAAAGGATACAAAAACAATATTAAGTGGGATAGTACAGGTACAGTAATTTATAAAGGTAAAAAAATTGATGGGTCAAATATTATCGATTTAATTAATGATGCTGCAAGGCGAAGGAAAAATGTTAAATTGGTGGGGAGAAACATTTTTGCTAAAGTACTTCGGGAGGTAAACACTCCTCAAGAACTCGTGGGAAATACAGACCTCTTGAAAATCGTAGATCGCGACAGTTCAAGCTTGCTGTTGGATGGGACCAGTAATATAAAGTCGCTCGGAGAAGACGAAGAAACGTTTGAATACGAGACTTTTTCATCACCTTTGGAAAAAACTGTACGCGATTCATCTACACCAAAATCAAGCGGTGTTAAAAGCTGGTTACGATATTAATAAATAATGAATGTGCTAGAGAAACAATATTTTACCCCTAACCATGAAGCAGCATTTTCTGGGGTCCGCAATTTAATAAGAGTAAATAAAAACAAAATCTCCCTTGAGAAAATCAAAGAGTGGCTGCAAAAACATGATGCTTATACTTTACATAAATCTATTCGGCGAAAGTTTCCACGGTTGTTTTACGATGTTAATGCTAGAGATGAATTGTGGGAAGCAGATCTTATTCAACTGACGTCATTAAAACACTACAACGACGGAGTGTCTTTTATTTTAATTGTAATTGATGTATTAAGCAAATTTGTATGGGTGCAACCTTTAAAAGATAAAAGTTGCCGTAATGTAACAGCAGGTTTTAAAAAAATTCTTGATAATAGTCAATCTCGCTCGCCCTTTATGTTACAAACGGATCGAGGGAATGAATTTTTAGGAAGTGAATTTCAACGCTTTTTGAAAGACAATGCTATAAAATTTCGAGTTGCCAAAAACCCTGATGTTAAAGCGGCCGTAGTAGAGCGCGTCATTCGAACGTTTAAAGAGCGTATGTACAGATATTTTACATACAAAAATACATACCGTTACGTAGACGTTTTACAAGATTTAATTAGTGGTTACAATAATACCCCCCACTCTACAACAAAGTTAGCGCCAAGCAGTGTAACAATATATAACGCACATATAGCACGACAAAATTTAGTCAATTCGAGACAACCTCGAACAAAACAACGGCACAGTCAAAGTAAATATAATTATAAAGTAGGTGATTATGTACGCATAAGCCGTGATAAAAATGTGTTTGAGAAAGGTGCAGTAAAAACATGGAGTGAAGAGATATTTAAAATTACTCGAATTTTGAAAAGACAAAATTTACATGTATATGAGCTCAGTGATTTAGATGATGAAAAAAATTGAAGGATTTTTTTACTCTCAAGAACTGAACCCTGTTCGCAAAGAGCGTGTCTCGGAGCAAGACCATAAAATTGACAAGATCTTGAAAACAAGAGGAAAAGGGAAAAACAAACAACACTTTGTTAGTTGGGCAGGATACCCTGAAAAATTTAACTCGTGGATAAATTCAAGCGATTTAAAAAACAATGCATCATAACGAGTTTACTGTAACTCTACCTAGCAATAGTAGTATGATATATTTTCCGAACAATACTACAACAAATTTTTTCACTCAGTTACCGAAAGAGATCGAGCTTAGTGGTAAATGGGAGGTAGGAATTTCCGAGATTCACGTAACGTACACTATTTTGCATGTACGACGAGAAGAGGCAGTAATAAGCGATCCTGGTGAAGAAAAAAAGTGTTTTATTCAGCACGGCACCTACGACTCTGTACATAGTTTATGCGAGGAAATAAATAGAAAATGGTTGGAATACTATCATAAAGATAAGAAATGTCAGCAGCTAATTTATGATCATCGAGGCAGATTTGTATTTATTGGATTTCCAATAATAGGACCAGGACGTACAAGAACATGCGGAAAAACTCCGGCTGTATCAGCTGTAGTAAAACGCGTTATTGGGTTTGAGGAAGGACTAACCGAGATTAAGCGTGACCGTGCCGAAATAAGAGGGGATTACAGGCTATTGTTTCACGGTAAACAACCAGCAAGCTTATCAAGAGCGGTACCCGATCAACTTTTTATCTATTCTAATATATGTGAATCAAGTATAGTTGGTGATACATTTGCACCCCTGCTGAAAATAGTAAATTTAGCCGCTCAAGAAATTAATTTCGGAAGCACAATTGTCAAGACATATACTCCACCAGCCTACGTACCCCTCCTCAATAATAGATTTCATACAATTGATATAGATATAAGAGATCAATTTGGTAAACCAATATCATTTGAGTTTGGGACACTGACCGTGGTGTTACATTTTAGGAAAGTTTTCTTTTAAGTGAATCGTTACAAAATGGTTTTTTACGAGGGGTATCACATACAGCACGGGGGCGGAAGAGGAGTCAAGCATGTGTTTGCGGGGTCATATAGACAGAGAGGACATGGATTTGGCTCTTTTTTCACTGGACTATTTCGGAGTGCTGTGCCCTACATATTCAGAGGTGCTCGTGCCGTTGGAAAAGAAGCTTTACGAGCGGGAGTGAATATAATTGACGATATAGGGGAAAGCAATATTCCATTTAAACACGCATTCAAGAATCGGATAAACGAATCTGGTAAAATTTAAAACGTAAAGCTACAGAAAAAATTGTGAAGCTGATGGAAGGATCGGGATATAATGCTTTACCATATAAGAAAAGAGCAGAGTCTCGGCGTAGAAGCGGTGGTGTAAACAACTCGTTAAACACTGCAGAAAAAAAGAAAAAAAGTCGTTCGAGAAAAGTCAAGCGAAAAATAGGTACGCGTAAGAAAAATAAAAAAAATAGTAAGAAAATAAAATCAGACAGAAAGGTAAAAAAAAGAGTTGTTCGCAAAACTAAGAGAAAGGCAGTAAAAAATAAAAAATCAAAACCAGTAGATATTTTTGGATAATCATGTCTTTCCTGCATAGTCACACAGACCCTTGCTTGTTGAGCGAATTGGATTTATTTTCCGTTCCTCTCACGCAGACGGCATTAGAAGCTAACCGATGGGTGCATTACAAACCTGTTTCGTCGTTAAGCGACGAGAGTCCAATAGAGTTCGTTATCAGTTCTCAAAACGAGGATTACATCGACTTGGCCCATACGATGCTCAGAGTGAATGTCAAATTGACACCTTACGACAAGGATGGGGATGCGCTTGTAGCTCCAGTAAACAATTTTTTACACTCAATATTCAACCAAGTTGACGTATATTTTAATCAAAAACTCGTGACTCCCCCAAATAATGCTTACCCTTACAGAGCATACATTGAAACGCTTTTAAATTACGGCCCTGCAGCAAAATCATCGCATTTGTCAACAAATCTTTGGGAAACAGATGTCGCTGGTGAAATGGACGAATTACCCGGCTCGACAAAAAATTCAGCTCTTACTAAACGTCAAGAATATTTAAAAGACGGAAAGACCATAGACTTAATAGGTCATTTACACTGCGACGTATGTATTCAATCAGGATAAATTATTATTAAACGGCGTCGAAGTTCGTTTACGTCTAATACGCTCAAAAGATGCTATTTGTCTCATGGATGCTTCAACGAAAAATTATTCTATCAGCATTACCGAGGCTACGCTTCTCGTTCGGCGAGTGAAAGTTAGCCCTACAGTTTTGATCGCACACGCAAAAACTTTGGCTAACACCACGGCAAAGTATCCAATTACGCGCGTCGAAGTCAAATCTTTTACCTTACATAGCGGTATAAGCGGTGACCGTTTGGATAACGTTATCCTTGGACAACTTCCGAAAAGAATCATTTTAGGTTTTGTTGACAACAAAGCCTTCAACGGGGATCGAAAGATGAATCCATTCAACTTTCAAAACTATTCTATAAATTTTTTGTCGTTATACGTTGATGGTGTACAAGTCCCTAGTAAACCGCTGCAACCGACTTTTACAGGTAACACACCTATGTACGTGGAAGCATACCATACTTTATTTTCGGGTACCGGGATCTACTACATGAACGAGGGAAACAGTATTCACAGAAAAAACTATCCCCATGGGTATTGCCTGTTTGCATTCGATCTTACACCTGATCTCTCATCACATTTTGCAGGTCATTGGAATTTAGTAAAAAATGGTACAGTACGAATAGAGGTGCGTTTCGAGACAGCTCTCACGAAAACTATAAATTGCATTTTGTATGCTGAATTTGACAACATATTGGAAATAGATTCAAATCGTCAAGTAGTTGTAGATTTCAACTCATAAGAATTCATACATCTGTTATTATGGACTCGTTGCAACTGCGTAGAGCTCTTTGCAATATACCTGCAGCGACGGTCGGCGTATTCCCCGCTGACCAGTTACCTTTTGTTTGGACGAGACCGTGCGCTCTCATAGTTAATACCGACGAAAGTTCCAAACCTGGCTCGCATTGGGTAGCTATATATGTTGATATTAAAGGTGATGGAGTGTACTTTGACAGCTATGGTCTTCCACCCTCGATCTCTCATCATATTAATAGACTCAAAAGAAACTGCATTACTTACCATTGGAATGTACAACAGCTTCAAAATATTAATTCCACCGTTTGCGGAAATTACTGTATCGATTTTTTATTTTTCATGTGTAACAACTATTCTTTAGGCATGTTTTGTTCATTTTTTTCAACAAATACTCTTATAAATGATAAAATAGCTGTAACTTTTTTTAATCGTATAACTAGACGTAGAAATTATGGAAATAATCGTATTGTAAGCAATACATGTACTCAAACTAGTAAATCTAAGTGCAACCATAGAAAAGTACATTATTAAAATTTATATGTAAGCTCAATTCGATAATGTGAGTTTCTTAAAAAATACATGTATATGATACATTTTAAGATGGTTTTTTTTTTTAAAACCTGCCTAACCACCCACTCCTAATAATTGTTTTACGATGTACTTTGATGAAAATGAATAACTTAGAATTATATTTTTAATTTTTAAAATTTTCACACAAAATGTTATTGAGAAACGTAAGCATCAAGTAGACTTCCTTGACTTTAACCGATGTTCGACTTTAAGCCGATGCATTTTTCCAATCCCTGTAGACTCATGAGTAATAAATATTTGCTCGAAATGTATAAGTATTCCATAGCTCTTAGATTTCTCTGACCCTACTTACTCTACACTATAGGTTACGAACAATCGGTCAAAATGTTTTTCGATTTGGTGTTACTTTACTTTACGTTTGGTGCAAAAATCGTGTTCTATTGTCATGAGACAATAGATTATGCTATATATTCAATACACCATGATTTTAAATGGATGTTGATTAATATAGCTAAATATTTCGAAGAAAAATTAAAGGAATATTTAGAGTTTAAAGACGTTCAAGATTATGGTCGCCGCCTGGAAATGTCGGATAAAGAGATCGAAAGGAAAACAAAGTGGAACAATTTTGTTTCCAAGTGGCTCCAGTTCAAGAAGATAAAGAGGTGTGATGTGAGCGTAAATTTTCCTTATGAAGATCGATATGGTAATTATCGATTTTGTAATAACTTAAAGTTATGGATCGGAAGCAATATGCTCGAAACATAAGAACATAAGAAGATCACTATGTGCAGCATATCACCTCACAACAAAAGCTGTAGAAGCCAACGTACCTGCGGATCATATGGGTATGGTGGCATTTTTTGAGCTGTTGCTACGTAAGCAATACGCTTATAAATTTCACTTAAAATCGGACGTAGGTCATCAAACATGGGAACTCGAATTGAAGAAACGGAGTCGCCACTTCCGTCTTCATGACGGATTTATTCAGGAAATTAATTGCGACGACAAGAAATGTAAAGAAAGGTGTCGTGAGATACAGGGACGATTTACCAAACCTCGTAAGCTCGTCATACATCGTAGAAATCGTCTTTTTTAAATGACATAAATATTAAATTAAATAGGATTAATAATATTGTAAAACATTTGAACATTTTGTTTATTTTTATATAATATATGTATGAAATATATTTTTTAATTCATTTAAAAAACCCCACCCACCACCCGCTCCTTATACTAACCCTTACGAAGAGCGGTCAATAATTAGAACAAACTTTTGAATTTTGCAATTTTCAAATTCTGTCACGCTTACCAATCGGCACAGTTGGAACTTGGATGCCCTAATTTTTCCCCCTCCAAAAAAAAAAAAAATAAAATAAAATAAAAAAAAAAAAGTAAAAAAATAAAAAAAAAAAATAAAAAAAAAAAATAAAAAAAAAAAATAAAAAAAAAATAAAAAAAAATGTATATAAAAAAAAAAAAAAAAAAAAAATATAAAAAAAAAAATATAAAAAAAATAAGAAATAAAAAAAAAAGTTACCGACCAGGCAGCGTCGGTAATAATACTCAAATTACGCGGGGCCACCGCGCGCCCTCTTCCGCGCATACTGGCTACCCACGCAAGATCACGTGGCCTGCCAAAATAGGACCCCGGCCACGCCCCCGCTCTCGCCGCCAGCCGTATGACATATATCTATGAGAGTGTCTGGAAAAATAGTACCCTTACTACTCTCGTCGTTGTCATGATTGTAATTGTAATATAACTGAAGAACATTTTTAATACCTGAAAACGAAATAAAGATATTCTGAGTCAAAAAAAAGGAAATTATTTTTTCCTCCATTTTTTTGTTTTACACAGCTGTATCTAAGTATTGCTGCAGTTTAAGGTTTTTAAGATCTCGTAATAAGTGATTGTCGAATCGTTTGGCGTGTTGGCGGCACTCTTTAATTGAGCGTTGTGTAGTACGCGGGTGGGCACATGTAGCGACCTACTGGTGCTTCCTCAGTCAAAAATTTATAGCTATGAATATGCCTATAATTTATAGCTATAATTAAAGTTATAACTATCTATAAAACAGCTATAATAGTGTATAAAATTCAGCTATAAATATAGCTATAAACTACGGCTGTAAATTTTTCACAAATAATGAATAAAAATTAGTTTAAAACCAGATTTTTTTAACATATATCGATCAGTACAGAGGGTATCATCCTTATGATAACAGTAAAACTGGGGGCCTGAAGTATTTTTGAATAAGTAGAAAAAAAAACAAGAAATCATATACAATTTCAAGTTTTTTAAAAATTGTTTAAAAATACTTTAGGCCCTCAGTTTTACTGTTATCACACGAATGATACCGCTTGTACTGATCGATATATGTTGTAAAAATCTGATTTCAAACTAATTTTTATTCAAAATTTGTGAAAAGATTACAGCTATAATTTATAGCTATATTTATAGCTGAATTTTATACATTATTATATATAGCTGTTTTATAGGTAGTTATAGCTATAATTATAGCTATAATTATAGCTATAATTTATAGGTATAATTATAGCTACAAATTTTTGACTGAGTCAAGCCCTTTTATATAACAAGCTATTGCTAGTTTTTCACGCTCCTGGGGTGTTTGTGTTATCTCTGGGTAGTTGCATTGCGGTATTTTACCCACTCTAATATACAACTGTAAGACACGATCATTTCTGTAAAAGTAATTAGTCGTTGATTCATTTCTACGTTGTTTTGTCCAGATTGTTGCTTCATTAATATCGATTAAATGGTTGAGAAAATTTTATTTTTGGATTAATTACGTTAAGAGATTTATTTCCTGTTTCGTGTTAAAAGGATTTTTTTTTCATACATATATCTAGATACTCTATAACCCTTCAAAGCATGCCAACTTTTTTTAAGACAATAGAGAAAAAAAATGCGAAAAGTTGTTTCATAATTGGTACTTTTATCTTATCTTGGCTTCAGAATAAGCTAGAACATTCTTTTTTTTTTTTTAAATTCGTGTTTTTTTTACGACAAATCTAATGTATGACGTTTGTTAGAAAAGAAAGTATGCAAAATTGGCTTAGGTATTTGCAATTGTTTAAGTTGTAAAATACGATTTTTGCTAGCAAAGTTAAATTTTTTCTTATTTGTTATTATTACTAACATTCAATACAATGTTTTTTTATCGAAGTGAAATGTTATTTAACTGACCATGAAGTCTGTAATGTCTCTTCAAAAATTAAGTTTAAAAAATTAATTGACAAAAAGCTGACAATTATTTTGCAATTTTTAAAATAGCTAAATATATTTTTTATGCAACTTAAATACCTTTACTTTTTTTTACCCAATTGGTTATATGTCTATAAATTAACATGATAGTCGATTATTAACGTCGATCTAAAGTTTTTCAGAAAAAAAAATATTTTTTTTAGCACTTTTTTGCCATTCACATGTTATTTATTATGTGGACATATTAACAATAAATAATGGATTTGCAAAAGTGTCTGTTTTATAGAAAATTAGATGACGAAGAGATGGGTGCATGAAAAATTTCTCTAAGAGCAATAATAGAAGTGGATATATAAACAAAAAACTAAATAAGAAATTCCTGTTCCTTCATGAATTGTTAAATAAATAAATAAAGCCGACGTTTGATTTGGGCAAAACTATTTTTCTCATCTTTTTTGGAATATTCTGAAGGGAAATGACCCATTTTTTCCCTACTGGAAAACATAACATTAAGTCGTTTTTTTTGTTTACGGGCAATGGACTATACGTATAAACATCTGGTCATAAACTAAGTTTGCACCGATGACTAATTAACACTATTCTTGGATAAAAGATTGCCATATTTGAACCTGAAGGGTGATAATGAATAAACAAAAAAAAAGTATGTATGGTATAAATATTGGTATTCAACCGCCATCTGCTGGAACTTAAATAAAACAGCACAAATATTTTACAAAACTTATGCCTACACGGAGGATATGGGACATGGGATGGGACTTAGTTGCTCACTGCTCAGTTGCTCGCCGACAGCGATGGGATATAGTTCCGGCCAGATTTGGGAATTCTCTAGGACCCAACCTCTCTGACGTGGGAAATCACTAGATCAAAAAAAAATTAGTACCGAAGGTGACGCGCGAGATTCAAATAAGGTCCAATAACACAAGCATCCATCACCTGATGACCCGGGGCGCTTACTGGCAACTCTGTTAAATAAATAATTATTAATAACACAAGCGCCTATCACCCAATAACCCGGGGCGCTTACTGGCCACTCTTTTAAATAAATAATTATTAATAAATAACACAAGCGCCTATCACCTATTGACCCGGGGCGCCTACTGGCCACTCTTTTAAATAAATAATTATTAATAACACAAGCGCCGATCACCCAATGACCCGGGGCGCTTACTGGCCACTCTGTTAAATAAATAATTATTAATAACACAAGCGCCTATCACCTGATGACCCACGGCGCTTACTGGCCACTCTTTTAAATAAATAATTATTAAAATAACACAAGCGCCTATCACCCAATGACCCGGGGCGCTTACTGGCCACTCTGTTAAATAAATAATTATTAAAATAACACAAGCGCCTATCACCCAATGACCCGGGGCGCTTACTGGCAACTCTGTTAAATAAATAATTATTAATAACACAAGCGCCTATCACCTAATTAATGACCCAGGGCGCTTACTGGCCACTCTTTTGAATAAATAATTATTAATAAATAACACAAGTACCAGTTACTGGCAGTAAGCATGAGCAAGGGGATGTGCGCATGCGCGTTGGCTGCGGTTTAACTGAAATTATTGCGTAGAGCAGATTTGCATTAATAATTACCATCCAAGGTTTTTAAGCTTTCATTTCGTTTGGAGACGGCACGCGCAGCTTACGCGCAATCCTTTTATCAATAATACATAATTCGTTGTCATAATTAATCAATAGAAACTAGCCACTGAGTTTTGGGGGCAGCCCATAAGTGTTTTTCCCTTATAACTCTTAAACAATTGCACGCGCAAAAAAGTTGTAGCGTAACTTTTTGCAGCATTTTCTACGCACAATCGATACATCCAATTTTTTTTAGATTTTAACAGCTCTGGGGGCGAGCTCTATGGCGCTGCGTAACACGTACTGCGTAACCGTTTAAGCCCATTAGAGTGAGAGAGAGGTTCGCGTACTTTATCTCTCTCTTACTCTCATGGGCTCAAAAGTTTACGTGGTACGCGTTACGCTCTCCATGTGCCTGCGGCCTTACACTTTACTGCTGAAAATAAATACAACTCACCTTGGAAAGCAGTATTAAATTAATAGCTTTGTACGTACAACGTTAATTAGATTGCCAGAGATGAACAAAAAAACTGACTTCTGATGTTAAAATTCTCATAAAAAGAAAAAAAATTGTAAAATTTGTTTATTCAAATATTTAACAAACTATATTCCTTGTACATTTTACAAATAATTAGATGATTATATTGAGTTATATTCATACATAAGACAGTGCACCTAACAAATTTTAAACACATTTAGCGAGAAAATTTCTTACCCTGAACTCTTGTTTATGTGTAGCAGTACTACAGTAGTTGAACAACGCGCTCTCTACGCTCATTGGTGGAAAATCCAATATGGAAGGTCGCTTGTTCCGAGCCTCCTGATTGGCTGATCATTTCGGTGGCTGAAGAGCCCACTTTATGTATTTTTTACACCATAGGACCACCTATCGTACACCGCGACATTGGCCTATGCATAGACATATAAAAAATAGACTGCTCGTTCTTAAGTACGGCGCTGAAGCACAAGTAGAAAGAGACACATCACCGTGCGTGTTTATCGAGTTGCATCGATATATCGATGTACACGTTCGATGTTGTGTCCATTTCTACTTGTGCTTTAGCGCCGTACATAAGAACGAGCAGTCTATTTCATATATGTCAATGAGCCTAGGCAATAATATAAGCTTTTGAAGCATAGAGGTATAAGAATAGAGGGGAAAAGCGCTATACTAGCCCATTAGCGGCAGCAACAGCATAATTCAGTGTTACGGGGCATCTATCCTTGTTGCCAAAGCCACGTTATTGGCTACTTCTTTGTCCTGAATCCTAGAGTTAATAAGACTTGACCAATAACATAACTGCCAGACAAAGACAGATGCCCCGTTACGAAGCGAATTCTGCTGTCGCTTAACACGCCCCCTTTTCTTCTCTATTCTTAAACCTCTATGTTTCGAAGTGGAAAAAAGTTTAGTGGTTCGGCTCCTGCAGTATGTTAATGTGAATAGCTCAATGGTCATTTATAGTCCTGAGTAGATCATTTGTTACTTCTTCTCTAGTAAATTTTTGAATTTCTCTGAAGCAATTCTTCGTTAATTAATTTTCAATACCGTACCAACTGAATTTTTAATGGAATAATTGAGCTTATAACCTCACATTGCAGCTTGCACTATGACTTTTTTTGAAGTAGGCTTGTTTGATTAGGTTGAACAATTATCGTTCAAAGTGTCATAGCAACTTGATAACTAAATCAACAAATTTTCGTATTTCAGTGGCGTCGCTTCAATTTTTTTGATTTAGAAAAAGAGGTAGACTCTGGAAAAATTGCTGAGGTCCTTGCAGTATGTCCATTATTTTTGTTAGATTAATACACCTACAAACATCATTACCTACCAAACCATTAAGATGGATAGCTCTTTGTTGCAAAATTTTTAAGATTTCCGCTGAATACTGTTTATTCTTAAAAACTTTTCAGGGAGCCCAAGTTGTAGCAGCCACTAGTGGTAATGGACTACTAGTTTTTGCTGATAGTGCAGGCAATATTCATCTTGTCAACAGGCACTTTAATGTAGTCACGTTTAGAGCCTATGAAGCTACTGTAACAGCTGCTCAGCAAGCACAAAATTCAACATTTCTGTTTACAATTGGAGTAAGTCAATTTGATGCTGGTCTATTAAACTTATTTATTTACAAGACCTTCTGACTGTTGAAATTTCATATTTTTTCTGCTGTATGTTGTTTTTTTAGATGTGGAACTATTTTTTTTTTTTTTTGTAATTGCAGGAGGATGATCCTGGATGTAATCCAACCATCAAAGTTTGGAATTTAGCTGTAAGAGACAAACAAGACTGTCCTCTGTGTGTTCGCATTAGCAGAGCTATACCCAGTTATAAGGCAGTGCCTGTCAGTGCACTGTGCATCCATTCAAGCTTAACATTAATGGCTGTTGGTTTTGAAGATGGATCCGTCATGCTTTATAGGTACTTAAACATAATTATATATTATTTGAATTCCACTGTATCAGGTAATTGCAGGTGTGTAACATGTATAATAGACCATACGCCGGGGATTTTGGCCTGCATTCTCCGGGTGGAAGCAATGTTTTGATTGATTCTTAGCACCTTGTGCCGTGGAATACGATTATCGTTACGCGCACACTGTGAAAGTTCGCCTTCATTTTTTAATCTACTAATTTATTGAAAAAAAGTGACTCTTTTCGCGTTTTCTTTACATCACCTCTTCTGGGCATTTTTTGAAATCCATACCTATAGAGTTTTTTGTTCCATATTTATTTATCTAAAAAGTAAGCCCTGGTAGAGATCGCTAAGCATATTTTTTTAACGGTACATAGCGTTTAACGTTGAAAAATGTGCTCTTTGAACACAATTAATATCTTAAAAACAACAATACCTAGAAGCTTGAGATTTTCTGTAATTGTTGATGATAATAGTCGCACCGAATTTTATTAAAATCGGTTTTAAAGTTTTCGAGTAATTGAGTATTTGTTGAATCATTCAAACCAAGCCGAAAAATTAAAAAAACTATCCAAGTTTTGTATCTCGTTCGAATTTAAAAAAAATAATGATTTCGACCAATTTTATAACTATTTTGTAGCCACACTATTTTTAGACACACGTATAAAACTATACAACTTTTTGAATTAAACGTCTTGAGAATTCGCTTTTGTATTGTTGTAAAGCTGTTATTTTATTATGAGTTTAAAAAAAAATGTCCTAGCATGCTCAGGAGTCGAGATCATTTTTTTTCTTAAAACTCTTAACCTCTTAATTATTAAGGGAGTTCACTCGTACCTAACCTCTGTGACGCTTAAGATCAGCAGTATTGTAACCTGCATTAATATATATCTATATATACATATATAACATGACTTACTAACTGTAGCTGTTGAAGAATTATTTTTTCACTAATTTATTGCTCATTCCATAAACCACGAGTGAAGATGAGACAACAGCTACGTTATCACTAAGTTTTTAGCTATTTTCTATAAAACTTCCAATCAAATCTTGACGTCGGTTATCCAGATATTGCAGGTTATGTATCAGAACAGTACTGATTCTCATAAGACTGCACGTTAAAAGTTTGAGAATAAAATTATCAGTCTCTCACTTTATAAGCCATAAAGGGACTTGAAATTTAAATCGAAGGTTTTTTATACACTAATTAATCTCTGTTCAAAGTATTGCACATGTTGTTCAATTCTTATAATTTCATAAAAAAATAGCGATCTGTATGCAGCCAGATAATAATTAAATCCCGGTAAAACAATCACTACTATGTTATCGCGCTCCAGATTTCTAGTTTCAGTGGAGGGACGAGAGGCGAGGGTAGCTTGACGACAGATAATCTAAGGTTACTATTGTTATTCTGTACGATAAAAATATTAGTTTATAATTTAATATTTTTGTTTAGCCATAATTAAGATGTTTTTAATTGCATATAATTATATATTAAAAATAATTGAATATTAATAATATTCTGTGTTACATAATACTTACGTGGCATCATAATCAACTCAGAAAAATTTGATGAATGATGAAAAATGTATATCATTGTATAATTTACAACTATATTAAAAACAATAAAATGCTTGTAAGTAGTTTGGAACCGATAAGAGAGTACTTATAGCGCGCCTTATTTCAAAACATTTCTAGAATTATTTTCCCAAATTGTAGTACAAAAACAATGCAAACAATGTTCACAAATAAATCAAATTTAGTTTAATCAATGTTTTTAGAAAACGTACTTAATAACAGTTTTATGGTGCAAAAATTCATATTCTATTAAACAATTAAGAAAGCCAAACATTTTTATCGTACATAACAACAATAATAATCAACTTTCGATTAAGTATTGTCAAGCTACCCCAAATTAATTCCAAAAGAATTTTTTTACGTCCAGAGGAAGCTGAGAAAACGATAGTTTAGCAAGCATGGAAAGTTTAAAACTACTTGATCTCTTTTCGTCAAGCTGCGGTGTCTATGAAGCAAGCGTAGCCAAGTCATAGGGTCATAATAAAACTCAAACAATATTTTTTTGCTAATTATTTGCTATTTTTTTGCCAAAGAATTGATTTTTTTGCCATAGCCGTTTCCGAAAAACAATGGTCCTGCTGACTTGAGACTCAAGTCAGCGTAGCCAACGTAATATTTTTAGATCTCTTACACTTATCAAAACGAGCTTTGGGCATAATTTTTTGCTAATTATTTGCTACTTTTCTAGCAAAGAATAAATTTTATTGCTGCTACCATCATCGAGTAACAATGGTCCCACTTAAGGTTTAAGTCAGCATAGCCACCGCTGTATTTCTAGACCTGTAGTATCAATTCGAATAGGATTTGCGGGATATTCTTTTGCTAGTTATTTGGAAACAGTTTAAAAAAAATGCTAATCACTAAGTTGCCAAGAAGCTAATCAGGTTTAATTTTTAACAGAAAATTCAGCCATAAATAGCGTAACACAATTATTCCATATGAAATGTGCATTTTTTTCAACGGTATGGTTGAACTCATAACTGTATTGACTTTTTAGCCCATGTATGGCTTTTTGCATAAATGGCTCTTTTTTGCAGTTTCTAACTAAAACTTCTTTATAAAATCTGGCAAACTTCTCCAAAATATTATACCAATTTTAAAGGATATCAAAAATACAAAACTGGAGAAATTTATTCGATCTGATAAATCGTTTACGCTTTTAAGACTGACAGTGCCGTAAGTCTGAAATTCGAAAATCTTTCGGTTACTTACATAAGCTACTTCTTTATAATTTACTAGCGGCCCCCCGTCTCGGCTTCGCCCGAGACTTACTAAAAGGAACACCGTAGTGTGTTGACATGTAATGTGAAACGTTTTCAGTTAGAAATTTTACATTTATTCCTGACACTTTTCAGAATAAAAATCTTTTTATTGAAAACATATTTGTTCACAATCCATACAGTTTATTTGGTCAAATAATAAACTGCAAAAATTAAAAAAAAATATGCTGGAAAGTACTGTGCATTCCTTATGCCATAAAATAATCGTTGGCCGTAAGGAGCGCTTGATTTTCAGTTTCTCCCGTATAATTTACAAAAAGGGATATTTTTTAAAGCTGTCAAGATTTTAAACTCCCAAAAAATATTCATTAAAAACATTTTTTTTTCTCTTATCTCACAACTTTATAACCAGAGCAACAAAGTCCTAATGCTTAATCTCTACATTTTTTATTGCCACAAAAATACAAATGTATTTTCTACTTATTTAAATATCTGAATTTAGATCTTTGAAGATTTAAGAGATTACTGTGAGGGTAAAATGAAAAGCTGATCTCCCACGTAATGGATTATTTATTTGTCGATTTTGATGCTGCTGTTCCAATCTCGATAAACTTTCTGCGTCAGTTTCTTGATGCCTTAAATTGTATTCATTAGATACATTTGAAGTTTTCCTTCCAATTCACCCTCTTGCGACTTTAGGCATGCTTAAGACTTTAGTGACTCTTAAAGGCCATTTTCTGTCAACTTTGTTAAGTTCTAATGTATTTGTTAGCAAGGTAGTTCGACGTCCCATTGCCCAAAAAAAGACCGGTGAGCTTATTAAGTAAACTCTTTCTTGACTAAAGTTTACAGCAAAGTTGACTGCCTGGATACCTCAGGGTGATCTTCACTGGCCTGCTGTTGAAGACCCAGACTGATCGGGAGAAAAATTACCAACTCCGAAGCTTTGGGGCTAGTTGTAGTGCTCTTTCGAGATTGGTTCGTGATGCTTGCCCGTTGGAGACTCCCGTTGGCTCAAGTTTTTTTTTCTTTCATAGCTTTTAGGTTCGCCCAGCGCAGACCTCGGAGATGAGGATCGGTGATTCCTGGTTGAATGCTTAGAGTCGAGAGGGTAATATAGGATCGTCAGTCACGGGGGTTCCCAGCCTTCTGACGAACAACTCTGCTCGTGACGTCTGCCAGTGAATGACTGACTTGGTTTAATAGTGGCCGGCTTTACGTAGTCTTTTACTTGACGAATAATGTTTCCGAAAATGGTAGTAAAAATGTATTTATTGGCAATGTAGTTTAAACTTAGGTGGCCCTTATAAAAAACTGATGAGATTGAAGGTTAAGTAATGAACGTAAATATTTATATTGGCCCTGAAAAAGGCCAGTGGTAAAATTTCTAGTTATTCCTTATTGTTATTCTTGACTATGGAGAGCCAGCTGTTGGTAGCTTGACTCTTACCCTCGAAGTATGTATACGGAGACCGTACATGAGGGAGATGCGCCGCTGACCAAAATATGTCTCGTCTTCAGGTCGTTCCCCGTATAACCAACCGCTCATCGTTAGTCGGGAAAGTGGGCCTGGAGAATACCTTCTCTGTAGGTATGCCGTTGGAACGACCACCAAGAAGTTGGCCGTTGTGGCTGCCCGTACTCTTCAGGGCTGTCTTCCCTGGCTTACATTTGTAGTAAAAAATTCTCTGACGGCACCAGGCCAGATTGTGGTACGGCCACATTACTCTGAAGTGTTGGAGCAGGACGTGCTCTGGCTAGACACGTCTCCTGGTATTCCGCCGGAGATGTCATCGGTTAGAATAAATTTTTTATTGGTTGCACTCGTCAATCCTGGAGGTTCTGGTTCAGGGTGAGAGAGTAGATCTAGATCACTTGCCCATTGGAGAAGAGTATTGTCGGTTACCGGGGTACCCAGCTGCACGACTATTATCTACGTTCTCGATGCAGCTCACTGAATTGCCGATAAATAACTGAAGAAATTTTTCGAGACGCTCCGGCGGATTATAACCACACTTATTTAATTCTGTTGCAGGTAGCTTCGATTTTATGTCGACGCCACCTAGCGGATCTTACTGAACTAAAGTAAAAAGCTGGCGAATTTTTGCAAAATTTTGAGCTTATTTACTGATATTGTTAAATTTTTCAAGATAAAAACCATACTTAAACCATCCAGGAAGTGTCAAGAATCGGTATGTAAAGTTTCAGCAAAATCGGTTCAGTAGTTTTCGCAGTTAGCGATTACAACGGTTTTAGCCACTTTGCTTTATATATTAGTAAGATTACGTTACTGAAAAAATTTCATGCAAGTTAAGTGTACATAAAAAGCTCGTTTTTCATAAATAAAACGCTAATTTTTCGACTATTTAAAAGTAAATTTCATTACTTTCGAAATATTGTTTTATTATATGTATGTAAAATAGTGTAAAAATAATATATATATATATTGAAGGAAATAATCTTCTACTTTCATTATCTTGAAAAAAACATATGGTTTTTTTTAATGTTTAGGTGGACAGAGATTTTTAAATCTCTTTATGATTTTTGTATAGTACTTTTGAGATAACGCAGTCAGTTAAAAATATTGTGGGTAACACTTTAAACAGGACCATTTGCATACAAATTTGTAACTTAGACATTTATATAGTTAGAAAAGACCTTAAGAAGCTTTTTTTTTTAATTTTCTTTTATTACATTTTAAGAATAAAACTCATAATTATTTTAATTATTTTCTTCAACCAAAAAAAGTAACTCATTAAATTTTTAATTTTGATAAATGAGAGTCACGATGCCGTAATTG
The DNA here is from genome assembly GCF_036245765.1 of Copidosoma floridanum. NCBI lineage: Eukaryota > Metazoa > Arthropoda > Insecta > Hymenoptera > Encyrtidae > Copidosoma > Copidosoma floridanum. Next base: position 3,840,551 of record NW_028321892.1, on the reverse strand, counting down.
TTTATTTGTTTTTGTACTCAGACACTGTTATAGTAAAAAAGTTTCTTGAAATTTAGAACACGATAAAGACAATACATGCGTTTAAGCAGAGTTCATACGTTTGTATGGTCTTTAAGATTATGAGTCAATGCTCTAATTAGGTATACACAAGTACTTATTACTATTTTTTGTTACTTTCATACTCTTTCAAAAAAATTTAAAGGTGTTTAAGACCTAAATAAGCTTTAGATTTAGATTCAATGCATCAATAGTACATTATTTACCTAGGTAGGAAAAATTACTTGTGACCTGGAACATTATTCATTTCTCTCCCTAGGTGAATAATATACTATTAAATAGGTTGGTTTGGCCAAAGAAGAATTAGTTTTTGTTGTGTCTTAATGTAGTCTGATGTAGTGATTGAAGATGTTTTTCACAAAATGCAATGAAAAATATAATAATTTTAATAACCTTTTAATAACATTGTAATGCTGACGCCTTTGACTTAAGTACGAGTAAGTTGCTCGATACGTCGAAACTCTCTTCAGTGTTAACATTTGGCTGTTATTTTTTGACTTTGTATAATATTAAGGCATTAATTATGAGTTTTATTTTATTTATTTTTTAAATCAAGCCGGAAGAGGTCGATGCACCTGGCGACGAAACGTTGCAAAAAAAAAAAAAGTTTGTTTTTCCAATTAAACCACTCCCCTCAAGATCGAGTAAAAAAAAAAAACACTTATTTCAAAAACCTTTAATGGTTGGAAGATGTTTATTTTTATTGCTTAAATTTATTGCACTAAAAATATTATTTTAAAAGCCAAAAAATGGCAAATAATTAGCAAAAAAATATCCTTTAAATCCCGTTTGAATTGATGCTTCAGATCTAGAAGTACAGAGTTGGCTACGCTAGCTTCAGCCTCGAGTCAGTAGGACCACCGTTACTCGATGATGGTAGCAGCAATAAAATTTATTCTTTGCTAGAAAAGTAGTAAGTAATTAGTAAAAAATTATGCACTAAAGCTCGTTTTGATAAGTGTAAGATATCTAAAAATATAACGTTGGCTACGCTGACTTGAGCCTCCTATCAGCAGGACCATTGTTTTTCGGAAACGACTATGGCAAAAAAATCAATTCTTTGGCAAAAAAATAGCAAACAATTAGCAAAAAAATATGGTGTGAGTTTTATTATGGCCCTATGACTTGGCTACGCTAGCTTCATAGACACCAAGCTGCGCTGAGAGAGCCGCCGCACAGTGTGATAAAACGCAAATAAATGTGTCAAAATTTCCGCTTCAACTGAATGTTGCTCCATAAAATAATTTTTTGATATCGTTCTACTCGTCCTAGACTCTAGTGTTCCGTGGGATTCTAAACGTTCAGGGTGCTTAATAACAACGCGGTAGTTGAACTCAATCAATCACTTTATTGCTATATTCCTTAAGGGAAGGCGCTTTGCGGTCTCGAGTTACTCATTGAGACTATCCTCTTTCTAGTCCCGACGTTCTAGAGCCCTGTGGCCACTGCTGCCGGCCTTTTTATGCTCTTTCCTCCCCCACTTGTGCTCCTTTCTAATACTAATAGCCGAGGCCCATCTCACATAGTATGTTCCATATTGTACGTGACACGTCCGAGGCCGCTTCGTCGTCGCCCTCGACAACGTTCTTTTCTGTGCCACCTCGGGAATGATTGTTTAATTAGTGTCTGTGTCATGTTGTTCGTGTTGTAATGTATACTAACCATATAAGAAAAATCAATGAGGTGTTCCTATGAGCATCCTCGTTTCTTTTTCTTTTACATGCTTTGATTAGTTTTCTGCAACTTTATAATTGTGTTATTACACATATTGTTCGTGTTTGCGCTCTTCCCTCTTACATAATAGATTGATAAATATGCCCTTGTGGGTCTTACTTTTATTTGTGATTATTTAATTACCTTTTATTGCTTATTATCTAATTTAAAATTTACTCATTTACTTACATATTTTTTTTTTTAGTTGTTTCATACATATTCATTTTTATCATTATGATTATTATTTTCCTTCTTTTGGTTTTATTTTACTTACAACTTTTGTTTTGTACATTTATTATTTTTTTTTTTATTTCCTTTTTTTTGTTTTATACAATATTCATTACATTTCACGTAGCGTCTTCCACACAACATGACAAAAATCTTTTTTTTTCATTTTATTATCATCATCATTACATACGTATTCTTTTTTTTTTTTTTAGTATTCATCCATTTAACGCATCATTGAACCAAAAGGTATATCAACCGTTTTTATTTACGTATCTAATTACTATTTTCTTTGTCTATTTATTTACTTATATTTTTTTCTCACCTAGATTTTTTTTTTTTTTTTTTTTTTTTTTTTTTTTTTTTTTTTTTTTTTTTTTTTTTTTTTTTTACTAGACATCGTCAATGCTTAGGTATTAAGGCTCTACCTTTAACTTAGCCCAAAGTTTGTTTGTTTCTTATGGTAACTGTTTGTTACTGCCCGTCGGTTGATCTCCTTATCGCCGCTCACCCCGTACTTGAATAAGTATTGGCTGGAGTACCATAGAATTCCCCGGATTTTCATTTCTTGCGGCATTGTTTCTGGTTCTTCTTCCTGCAAACATTCTAGATAAGTTTAGTATAAGTGGGGCCCCCCATTTTAAAATCCCGACCGATCCTGTAGCCGCCCCCAACGCTATTTCAGCTGCTAACCATGCATATTCCTTCCAGTCAAAAAACTCCTCTTTTGTCTGTACTAATTCATGTATACGTTGTACTATGTCCGTCAGTTTAGTACCTGTTGTCAACCTATCCTCCGATCCATGTTCTTGCTTACCAAGCTACTGTAACCCATCCCTTTCTACTATCATCTTTATTTGTTCCAATATCTCATCTACTTTTACCCCTTTTATTTTCCGCGCTATTTCTTTCAGATTTAAATTTGAGCTTTTAAACTTAATTATTTGGTTCTCGCCCTCGTCCTGACTCGGGTCCAATCTCGTCTCTGATGTTTGAGCTGTGAAATCTTTCGCTAGGTCTATTATTTCTGCCTTCATTACTTTAAATGTTTTGTGCTCGGTGTGATCGTATTGTACGTGCATCTTTTCCTTTATCGTGGTGCTGAACGCATGTTGATTCTTCGCGTGAAGACGTGTCCAATATGTGCCCTTTAATTTTGATAGTACTATCGAGCACTCTTCCGGTTTCTTTACAGTGTCTTCTAGTTTCAGCCGTATCTCACAAGGATGGTCCTCCTCCACTTCCTGTGCCGGCTCCATTCGTGTACACACACTTACCTTTTTCAACTTCTTGCATTGTTCCACTGTCTCCCGCGCTACTGGTGCAAATCTTTTTTTGCTCGTGCTACTCGCAGTGTACTCATATGTTGGTTGGAGATAAGCGACGACGTTCGTCATATTTAATCCCTCCTATTCTACTGAAAACGGTGATATTCTGAAAAGGTCTAGACTCTTTCTTGTTACCAGCGGTATTTCGATATAATAGATAATTTTTCTATCAAGCGCTATCGTTGCTATCTTTGATATTTCAGCTATTTCTTCCCCTACCGTGTTTCTTTCTCCTGGAAATCTAAGGTCCGGTCTAAACTGTTCTGCTATCACATATAGCGCTGTTTCCGCAGGTGTGACACGCCTCGACTCGCTAAATATATGATATCCGTCGCTGTCTCAAATTTAGCTACGAGTTCTTCAGTCAATTTTTCGAATCTTTCTACTATTCCTGATACTCTGTCGTATCCGTCTCTAAGTTCCGTGAATATTTTTAATCCTTCTTCTGTTACTACTTCTAATCTAGTATTAGGGCTTGACTGGTTATTACGGTAAGTAGCGAGTGTGGCTCCGTCTTTACATTCAGGGTACATCGTTGCACATAATATTAATGTTATACTTATGTACATCTATATTTGTTACACCATGTATGTGTATGCTATAAACATAAGGTACATAATAGTCTTATTCCTGAGGAGTTTCTTTTTTTCGCTCAAAATTCTGTTTTCTATCCCACGTCGCGTGTTAGGCACATGCGTGTCTGTATGTTTACAGCGTCGTTTTCGCCGATTCTTGCGACATTTGTGTATGTATTCGTTTATTGTACCTTTGGAAGGTACCGCGTTGTATTACAGTTTGTCCCCATTTTGGCTGGGATGAGCTTGGAGGAGTATATGATTCTATGATCGCACCTTTCCGTAGTGAGCAGTATGTCACGTCGGGACCAATACTTCACTCATTTTCCCTTTTTTATACATTATCTCCTTTCATCCCTTTTTTTATTACTGTATATATATATATCTTATCTTTTCCTTTTCTCATGTGACAGGATTCAGGCAGGGAATGTCAAAGGGATTCTGTTGGGTTTTCCTTTTCTCATTGCTGCTCTCCCGTCAGTGTACTCGCTGATTTTGTCCAGTACTCTTTCTTGTTGTTCCCTCACAACGCAGAAAAGTTTTTACTATGACTGGTGCAAGTGCAATTTTTGATATTTTCGTGCGTTTACCCGAGTTTCTAACGTTGGGCTTTACCCATCTTAGTGAGCCGGTAAATTTTCTTTCACCTAGAGGATCGCCTTGTGCAATTCTCTTAAACTGCATTCTGCAGGAGGATCACATGTGCATAGTGTCCTAATGTCGTCACGTAAGTAGAGGTTTACGTAATTACCAGCACGCTTCACTCTCTATTGGCTTGTCGTATAGGCATTCTTCGTTTCTATTTATTTTATTTATTTATTTATTTTTTTTATTTATTATTTTATTCCGTTGCAGGTTACACACCTCTACGTGTGTCGGCAAGTGTTCACCACCCTGCGACCTTCTTCCGTCACCGTTATTGTGGTCGAGGGTCCTACAGCCCTCGCGGACGTCTACTGTCCCTTAAACGGTTTGGTAAGGCTATTAGACTATTGGATATCGTGGTCCTGAAGTTTAAGAAAAAATTTGTTTTAGTTGGGTACACGGCTCGTTGTTGATCCGTACGCTTATTTCGGCGTACCGAGGCCTCTGTGTAAGCAAGGGTGGTCTCACAACGTGGCCCTTTTGCCCTTGCGGCGGTACCCATATTGTGGAGGTGTTGGAACCTGTGAGGTTTAGTGCCCTTTAGGGGTACCGTTTCTCCTTGTTTTTCAGGACCACGAGGAAGCGGTGGCGCGCACGTCATTCGGCGGCCGCGTGCTGAAGAAATACTGTCGAACTCTTGAGTCTGGGGCGACTTATACTATTGTTATTGGGTGAACTTGCCACCGGGCCTTCATGGTGGTGGTAGTCGACGTGCAGCTCGACGCTGCTTCCTATCTTCTCGACAGCCGACCGATAATCCAGGTGCGCTATCAGTTGATTTACTTCTCGTCATAGTTGCCAGTTATATGCTTTTGTAAAGAAAAGTTACCTTAGGTGGACGGTCCAGTGGATGGTCTGTTCGTCGCCAAGGACGTGACCGCCGATCCAGTGTTGTCTCATGACGACTGCGTGCGCCGTTTACAGGCGCTGTTATTATCCGGGAGTGACCACGGCGGGGGTAGGATAGTCCCTGACGGCGGGTGGAAGAAAGAGGGAGGAAGAGGGAAGAGAAAGATGTGTCCTAGTTCGCGAACTCGTGGCTCTCGATAAAAGTGTGATAAAAAATTTTTCCTGCGGTAACCCATTATTATTTCTATTTACCGTTCCTCCATGCTCCTCTCGGCCGTACAAATATGCAACTCAGAAAAAGGTTCTATTGTCCTCTTTTCCTTTCTTTTTTTTTTTTTTTTTCTTAACATATATATATATATATGCCTATGTTCTGCGTATGTGTTCAAAGTGTACACTTATGTGTTAGTTGTATTAACATAGTTTTAACGCTAGTTAAATAGAGCAACACGCACTTTTTACCCACCTCTCATACATCGTTTATTTAAAGAGTAACAAAGGAAATAAAAATAGAAAATCACTTTATTATACACTTTATTTATTCATTCCCTCTTATTATTGTGATTTTTATTATTATTTTTATATTGCATGTTTCTCTCTTCCCCTTAATTCCTCAGTCTGTGCTCATTTTGAACGTAATTTATTTTCTTTCGTGATATGTCTCCTCCCGTATGCCTGTATTTAATGAATCTTCGCGGCGCGTCTGGGGGCCGCGAAAAAAAAGGGGGTTCCCGAGAGAAGTGGTATTTATTTTCACATCTATTTCTACCCCCTATTCATCTATAATAATATTATTCGTAAGTAACTATGGGGGTTTGGAGTAAGTTGCCTCTTGGTCCCTTTGACTTTTCTTCTTCTCCTCTTCTTATAATCTCATCCCTCGGACGCGGGGATTTCAATACACAAGCTTTTTTTATTTTGTCTACATGTGAGACCCGTATTTCTTCATTTCTCTGTAACTTCACATTATGGTTCCTGTAATCGATGCCGACTATTTCGTAAGATACCTCGTATTGGTCATTAGATTTTCCTTTAGATGGCTCTTTTAGTACGTACACCATCTCACCTTCCATAAAAAAATTCGTGTTCAGCGCCCTATCATAATAGTACTTTGATCTGTTTTTGTTCTGTGTTTGGGTCATTGCTGCCAATGATCGTAATTGCGCGAGTGTCCCCGTTATTTGCAGCAGTAACTCTGTATATGTTTGACCCACCTCTGGTTTCTTAAAGCTTGACGGGAGTTTTGCCTGTTGATCAAACATAAGCACGTAGGGTGTTTAGCCTGTACTCTCGTGTTCCGACGTATTGTAAGTGAGCTTACACAACGGCAATAGTTCGTCCCATTTTTTGGTCTCGCTAATATAGGCTTTTAAGTATTCTGTTAAAACGTGGTGCATGCGTTCAATTGCCCCATTGCTCTGAGGATGAAATGCCGTGCTCCCAAGTTTTTCAATTTTGAATAATCGCGTAAACTCGTCCATCGTTTTGTTCATAAAATGCGTTCCTTGGTCTGATAATAATTTTTCTGGAGCTCTAAAGTATGCTAAAAATTTATTCATTAAGGCTCTTACCATTTTTTTATCTGTTGCTCTTTGTACCGGTATTAATACAATAAACTCGGTTAGCCAATCCTGTATTGACAGGATATGTGTATAGCCGTTTGTTGAAGACTTATTAATTGGTCCGTAATAGTCAATCAAGATTTTTTCAAACGGTCTGCTGGGCGTATCTGTAACGAGCATAGCTTGCTTCGTTTTTACCCGCACTAGTTTCTTAGTTTGACATGACCTGCATACAAGTATAAATTGCCTTACATCGGCCTTCATATTCCTTTAATAATAGTCCCTTGCTATCTTATTGTAGGTTTTATTCATTCTTTTATGACCCCCGATTGTTGATTCGTGATACTCCTTAATAACCTTATATCTTTGATCCACTGGTGGTATAACTAAGGTGTTCATGTAAAAGGTCGCTGTGACCTTGAGGTTCTTAAAAATTTTCCTCAAATTTTTCCACGAAGTAGATCCATTGGCTCATGTTGAGTATTACCAAGTCACGTATAACGCCTATAGACTTTATTTCATTTATCATTACTAGTGCCTTGAGTGACGTAATGCATTTCTTGATGTCCGATTTTAGCGCCGTATCTTCAAAATGCGATTTAATATAAATTCGCATTACCGCGACCTTTCTCACATTTGCTCTCATGACGTCACCAACCATCTTTTTTTTATTATTTAGGGCTATTGGATTTATGTATCCGCGCTCATATAGGGCGTCTATTGTTTTCGTATCAGGCACGCTTTCTGTTAGCGTCGCGAATACTAGGTTATCTAGATAATGAAATGGGTGATCCTTTGCCCGATGCATTCTTTCAAATGGCTGTATGTCTGTTTCTTTTCCCGGTAGCTACGCTGGTTTTTCATGTGGTAACCGTGTCCTGCATACTTTGTACTTTTTTAGCTGTGGGAGGTTTGATACTACTTTTTTTTGAAGGTCTGCTTCCTCTGGTTCGCTTTCCGACTCCAGTCTGGCCTTGTTTAACCCAGCCTTCTCTTCACTCTCATTGTTTAGTAAGTCTGAGCTACTTGAAGAGTCGAGGGGTGGTGGTGGACCAGGTGGGGGCGTGTCCCTATCTTCATAAACTTCCTCATTCATGGAGTCACTTTTATTACGCTCTATTTCTTTAACTCCTTCCTTTTTTCCTTTCCATGATTCGTTTACTTCACTTTTCCAATTTATGTTGGCGCCCGATTCGTCACTAACCCGCGATTCCCTTTCCACTGGGCTTTGTTCCTCCTCCCTATGCCTGGTTGCGGCAACGAGTGGCCTGAAGTGGTTGTTGAGGAGATGCAAGTGTATATATTCCTCATTGGTATTAATCGTGAAAATTTCGAAAATTTCACACTTTTCTCCCCTCTTAGTGCCCTGTAGATGTATACAAATTATCTTCCTGAACTCTAGTGCGAACAAAAATATGCAATCATCATTACCATATTCTGTATTGGACTGCAGGATTTTTTCTACCTCCTCCGGGTCAACACATATATATTTTCCACTTCGAACATTGTAGTAAATCCCGGAGTTCTCGCGCCGTCAATTGCAAGTCACAGGAAAAAATAAGAGAGTCGAATAAGCAATTACCTGGTATTTCTACCTGAAGTTCTTCGATAAGTTTTAAATTGTTATTCAACTCCATGCAGTTTTGTTCTAAATTCCGTTTGGCTACATTTCCACCTCCTGCTTTACTTTCAAGCTTATTACCGTCATCGGTATAATCGTCCGTTACCCCTCTTATTCTTTCATTCCCCGATGGGTTTTCATTAATCTGTGGTGATCCACGCGGGGTATCTACCTTGCTAAAGAATTTCTCTCTATCCCCTAAGCCCGTTTTCTTCTTCGAGAACTGTTGAGATATGTTTGTATCATTATCTGTACTTACCGTCGGATCGCTCAGAAGTCGATCGGTGATAGTAGCGTCTATTCTGATTCCCAGCTTGCCTTTAAAGTCTCGGCGCTTAACATCTAGTCTAACTTGCGCTTGGAAGTTATCTATTGAGTCAGTAAGTAACGCTCCAATCTTTTTGTTTACTTTCGTCCCTTTTTCTGGACTTTCTTTCGTCTGTGTACCCCGTCGTGATTCATTTATTTGCTTCTCGCTTACACTCTCAGTAGACGGTCTGCTTTGTACCCCTTCCTTCGGCGTCAGTCGGTCCCCTTCGACCGTATTCGGTATTTTCTGTTGCTGCTTGTTACTCTCTTGGAGCACACTTTGCGCGTGAGCTTGGACCCATCGGTCATTCTCCTTCTCTCCTTTATTCGCATTTCTGCTTGACATACCTGCACCCGAACTCATCATCTCTATGGTATCTATAGGGTCAAGCATTCTTTCTCTCTTTCCGATCAACTCTGTAACCAGGCCTGTCTGTGCCTGCTGGTGTCTCCCGTGCTTATCATTATTCGCATTTATGTCTATGATCTCTGTGCTTACAGTTTTTTCTTCCTCTTTACCTTCCTCATTCGCTAGGCTAGCTGTGGCTAGTTGGAATCCCCATTGTTTCACCGGCTCAGATTTTCCTTTAAAAGCCAACGGTGAGTCACAGTTCGCTATGATAATCTCTTTCGACACAGTTTCTATTTGCGGTGTTACTGAAAAATTTGGCGGGTGCCTATGCAGCGTATCCAGTTGTCTTTTGCGATTTTTTCGTTGCATCTTCAGTTATATTTCTAGTTCTAAATACGGTGTGCTTGTTATTCCCACCCCTTTTTTCAAATTTTCTTCTTTGCACATGTAAGCTAATCTATCCTCAGTTGGACCCTGTGAGAGGATTTGTTCTTCACCATTGTTTAAGGATCCTATTTGAATATTTTTCCCCTTATTCTCTTCTGCGATCTGTACTATCTGTTTACGCGGCCTGCTTCTTTTCCCTTGTTTCTTACGTGGTTCTGCCCTTTTACTCTCTATATTTTCACTCGCCACTGGCCACTCTGATTCTGAATCTGCGACGCTGTGTTCATTGACCGTCAACTTATCTGAGTTATTCATCTTGCGAGGATTTTTCCTTTCTACCTTTTCGTTCGACTCGTCTGAATCAGATATTTCTATCTACCATTTCCTATCCTTTCTTATTATGTTTTTCTTTCTTCTTGTCCGCATTTTATATATTTGTGCGGGTGGCTCATTTATGTCACCACGACCATCCCTCTCCTGCTCTTTAGCAAGTTCATATAACTCTCGTCGCGGTAGTTCAGGATTTTTCTTTCCATCCTCTATAATCGGATTTTGGGACAGTGCGTCCAGTACCTTATTGGCTATTCCTGGTCTATAAACAACGTCAAATTTATAGTTTCTTAATTCAGCTTTAAGCCTATCAAATCTTATGCCTGGCTTCTTCGATGAGTAAAAATGTTTAAGAGGCTCATGGTCCGTAACCACTATAAACTTTCTGCCAAATAGATAGGGTCGAAACTGCTCTTTTGCACATACTATTGCGAACAATTCTTCATTGTACGTAGGGTATCGAATTTCGCTGCCCTTTAGGCATCTAGAGGCATACTCGCACGGATTCTTTTCCTATTTCTCCCTGACTCAATATTGCCCCAATGGCATAGTCAGATGCATCCGTTGTCACCACAAATGGTTTTTCTAGATCGGGTGCTTTAAGGTGGCTCCAGCGCCTAGTGCCGTATCAAAATGGGAAGACTAAAAATTAATTATTATTTTCTTTAAAATATGGTATAAAATTATCGTAGAGACTGTTGTAAGCCATATTTTACATTTTATCTGTTACTTTAGTGAGTTAATATAAAAAAACAAGAAAGTTTTATGGTGCCCTAATTGATGAACTGTTACGGTACGCTCCTAAGTTCAAGAATAGTTATACCTACATATATGTACTCTGCAGAATGCAGACAGCTGAGAGCTGACTTGCACTCGCAAGTGTATACTTAGTCTCCGATTATTTAAAGATTTTGTTCGATAACAAGACACTTTTCTCATGTCATTGAAAACTGCGTAATAATATATACAAGATAGTATGTTTTTTACACCTTACGGGTTATTTATATAAGTGCAGCAGTAGGTTGTATATCGCGTAAGCTTGCATTTCCTATCCAACCCGTCTTAAAACTACGATTTTGTAAGCATGATTTCTTACAATTTTCATCGTCAACCTTAATTTTTTTTTATACGAATAGAAAGATGGGAATTCAAAGAATATAATTCAATTTTATTAACCTCTGTTGGGTTATTTATAATTTTAACATCGAGGCCACTGGAGCCACCTCAAGTACAGGCTCGCTGCAAAGTGCATCTACGAGCGTTTTAAATGCTTGTTCATGCTGCTCTTTCCATTTAAACTCTGTACCTTTTTTCAGAAGCTTCGACAGCGGTTGAGCAATTTTAGCGTATCCTTTAATAAATCTCCTATAAAATCCAACAAATCCAAGAAATTGTTTGGTTTTTTTTGCATTTGTAGGCCTTGTTTATTCTCTTGCAGCCTCGGTTTTCTTTGGATCCGTTTTTATTTCACCATTTCCTACAATATGGCCTAACACTTTTGCTTCACGTTTTAGGAATTGGCACTTCTTTGGCTCAATTGTAAGATTTGCCCTCGACAATCGCTCTTACAATTTTACAAAGCCTTTGCGATGTTCTTTAAGTTTCGACGCGAACACCATTATATCGTCTAAATGTACCTCTACCTCGTGGCCCTGCAGCTCTGCCAGTGCAAACGTTATTGCTCTTAAAAACGTGTTCGGAGAGTCCGTGCAACCCATTGGCATTCTTTTGTACTAGTAATGCTTATCTGGGGTTGAAAACGTTGTTTTATAAGCATCGTCACCATGTATTTTGACTTGAAAAAATCCCTGCTTCAAGTCCACCACTGTAATATAGCGTGCCGTCGCCAGATGTTCCAGTATATCACTCTGGAAGGGAAGTGGGTGACAACTACCCACTGTTATGTCGTTGAGTTGCCTGAAATCCGTTACTACCCGCCAGCGCTTTTCTTCGTCTGGTCTAGCGTTTTTTGGTACGATCCACATGTTTGAGCTGTATGGCGACTCTGAAGGCTCTATTATGCCTTGTTCGAGTAATTTCTTAATTTAAACTTTTATTTGCTCTCTCACAGCTGGCGGATATCTATACCGCTTCGTTACTATCGGTCTATCCGTAGTCATATTTATTTTATGTTTTAAAAGATTTGTCGCTTTCAGTTGTTTCCCGTCGAGTCCAAAAACGTACGAGTCAACCTCTATAAGCCCTCGCACATGTTTTTTCTCTTCTTCGTTGCACCCCGATACGTCGACTAACTCCATTATTTTGTCGACTCGCGCTTTCCTGCAACTTGGGACGTCTGTTTTAATATTTTCCTCAAGTATTTGAGTATTCTCGTTGTCACGGCCATCCTTGTCACAACCCTCGTTTCCCACGATATTTTTCTTCGTACATGTGCAGCTGGCGTCGTTTCTTATCTCATTGCCTAGTTTTTCATTCAGGGTTTTCAGTTTCTCTAAACATCCGTACAAAGGCTCTTTCTAAAGCTTCTACGTCATCCCCATTGACGTCTGATGAGTCAGCTTTCTTCGTCGTCTTACACTCTAAAAGATCCACCACTGGGACTTGTACATTTATTATTTCATTTGATATATTTAGACATTCGGCATACACCCTACCATTATTGTTCGTTGCGATAAAATTACCGGACAAAATAACCTCTGTAAGCTTTTGTAGTGGGATCCAGCCCACTTTAATTTTCCTGTGCGACTCTTTTATATACGCATATATAACTTGCCTTGTTTTTGGCACCATTTCAAAACTTTCTGATTCTCGTAGCGGAATTCTCCTTTCATTCAACTTAAGTGTGTTGTCTTCGGCATTTATCTGACAGTTATACAACTTAAAAATATCCCATACTATGATTCCTTCCACCTCTATGGGAAAGTCATGGGGGACTACGTGTAGGGTACACATAGTGTTTTCTAGGGGTAATCTTATAGATCCCAAAGTTTGGCGAGCTCCGTGCGTTACGCCTTTTATTTCTACTTTTTCTCTACTATTTACCGCTACTCCAATATCGAGACAATTCTCTTTAATTATTGAAATTTCCGCGCCCGTATCGGCATTAAATGTCGCACCTTCGTTTATACAAGGGCTTTCTAGAATTACTGTGGGTGGTGTGTATCCTATTTTCGATAAATTTATTCTCACTGTGCGAGATAGCTGCTGCTCATCTTTTCCTTCAGCCTTAGAATTTTCACGCGTCGTGGCATAAGTCTTCGATACCTTATACTTGTCATTATCCATACCCTCCTCTAACACTCCTAACTTCCTCTTATAAATTCCTTCATTTATTGCTTTGTTATGCCCGACGATTGGGGATCGCGTCGAACATCCTGCGAGTTTAAATGCCCGGTTTTCGAGCTGTTTACCCTCGCACTTTAACTATTAAGATTATTTCTCCTATAATTATCCCTGCGATTATGCTGATTGGAGTATTGGTTATTTCGCCTGTCCCGATAATCGTCCTTCCTGTGGTCATATCTATTATAATTATGATCTACTTTTCTGTCATTGTAACTATTTCCATCATAATTATTACTGTTATTATTATTGTTATAATAATTATTACTATCGTAGTTATATTTTCTTTCCTGGTAGCGATTCCCTTGGTTGTAAGGCCTTTTACCATTATTCCCTTGTTGTCGATCAAAAATCCTATCGTTTCCATACCGACGGTGATAATCATTATACGCCACTTTCCTATCATACCATCCTTCTTCTATTATTTCTTTTTTTGGTTCTTCATCAACGTTAAAATTTTTTATTATTCCTTTTTTGCATCTTGCCACAATTTCTCACATCCACTAGTAGAATGGGCACCGTGCTCTCGACAATACGAACAGTACTTTACATCAGCCACACCGTCCCACTCGTCCGTATCTGACTTCCCCACAGGTGCGTCGCTACCGATAAGGCCCACCATGGCGTCATACCGTCTCTCGGCGTTATTTGCTCTAAATATGCTCTTTTGCACTATCATTGAGCGGCGGAGACTTAATTCATTATCTACAGTAATGGCGGCTCCAGTAGCCTCCTCTAGCGTTTTTGGTTGGAACCCTGCGACGTTCCAGTTATACGGTGCCTTTAATCCGTACAGAAACTGCCTCACTGCTTCACCGTCTCATTTCTTTTTGGACGCGTCTTTCTCGGCCCGCGTCAAGTATGGGTTCGCCTCATGTGCCATTATGATCCCATTGTGTAATCGCTGGACTCGCCCGCAACATTCCATAATTAATTCGTTATTCCATTGCGTGACAGTTTTAAGCTCCGCTGTAAGTGTCTCTACTCCTCCCATTTTATTGAATCTTCGTGATAGAGCCGACAGAAACTCGTCAATTGAATTAAATAACGATAATCGCGTGCAGAACTGATCGTCCGCTATGCCCCGCAATTTATTTCCCAAAAGTCCTATGAAATATTTTTTATACTAGGCAGGTATTGTTCCCTTTATCATCCTAACCATTTACTCAAATAAAGGAAACTGCACGGGGTCTCCATTATACAGTGGTATACCATTTACTGCGTTGTTTAGGTAGCCTAATATATTAAGATTCGAGCCTAAGGCTAACGGTACCCCTGTTTGTTGCCTATTTCTAGGAGAAAATTGCATTGTTTGATGCTGAGGGTTATCCCGTATGTTACTTTGTGTCCTTTGAAAAAATTCTGACTGATTATTTATCGGCAGCTCGGTTGGTCGGTCAAATGCAGGGGAAAGGTATTCTGTATTTGTATACACGTCATTATGATTTTCTTCGTATCCAAACCTCAGTCTATCTGTCCTATTGTTTGATGTATAGTATTTATTATGTTTGTCATTCGAATGCAGAGGTGGCCAATCGCAGAATGGTATAATAGGTTGTTTACTGTTTGTATTTTCTCGTTCTCGCCGTTTGGTATACTTTTCCTGCCAACTCGTTTTGCCTAGCCCTACCACGCCTAATTGATCACGTTTCCTGTCCACCCCTATGTTCTCCTTAATCGCATTCTTTTTTAATTCTGATTTTTCTGGTGCGATTTCCAACATTTTTATTTCTGCTGTTTCATTCGTTGGCTCGGCTAATTTTGTATTAGAATTCCTTAAATGAAATTTTTGGTTTTATATTTTTAAATATCTTTAACATAAGAACTTGATTTTTCTTATCCATCTTCTCATAGAGTGCATACGATTCGGGGTCGTGTTCAAGCATAACCGTTATTGTATCTGAATCTTCCTGTGTCATGGAAAAAGTTTCGTTTAAACCATCCCTACCGTTATCAATCTCTTCCCCGTGGTTGGACATCATTATTTCTTTTCCTTTTTTTTTTAATATTAGAGTGATGTAAGCTTAATTATATTTTTTGATTTCAGTCCACATACAAAGAAATAATAGGATCCCTTTTTAATTTCCGATTCTGTATTTCTATTTTACTGGCTTCTAAAACGAGCGGAACTAGCCGTATTCGGGTTAAGTATTATTTTTTTTGTACGTCGTTTCCTTAGCTAAATAACCCCGAGGGACAATAAGTATATATATTTGGGAGGATAAAAAGAATTATTACTTACTCTGACAGAAGGCACGAAACAATGAGCTCCAATATACTCCAAGTCATCCTCTTTACGATGGGTCCTTTTGAAACTGGATGTTGACTCTAGTCCTTCCTTACTCGATAGCAGCTGCAGGTGACTGCCTTGAATTTTCTGCGCCTGTTGTTGCACTGCACTATGTGTGCTTCCCGATTGTCGCCCGAAAATTCCGAAATATCACGTGTAAAAAAAAATTTTTATTTCGCGACAAAACCTACCCTACACTTAGCACCAAAACTATTACCTGGGATTCTAAAGGTTTAGGGTGCTTAATAACAACACGGCAGTTAAACTCAATCAATCACTTTATTGCTATATTCCTTGAGGGAAGGCGCTTTGCGGTCCCGAGTTACTTATTGCGACTATCCTCTTTCTAGTCCCGACGTTCTAGAGCCCTGTGGCCACTGCTGCGGGCTTTTTTATGCTCTTTCCTTCTCCACTTGTGCTGCTTCCTCATACTAGTAGCTGAGGCCTATCCCACGTAGTATGTTCCATACTGTTCGTGACAATATAAAATAATAATTATTAAATTTACACAAATCTTTGGTACACGATTATTTTTTTTGTTAAATCTCTATTATCTTATTGATTAATATTTAATAATCTCCATCGATTTTTCATCATGAACTATGATCTTCACCGAATAAATATGAGTAATAAAGTGTGACTTGTTAATAGATTTTTTTGTGAAAAATATTACGAAAAATTATGGTCTTTAAGAAACTAAATTCTTTGTTGGATCATTTTAATGAAATAAGGTGTCCTGTTTTTTTTATTTCTTTTGCTTATAATTATCATTATTACAAATAAACCTGTCATGAAATTCTTCCATACTATTTATTATTTGATCTCGCTTCATCCTACGATTACCACGTAACACGGTATTATCTTTGGGGGACAATTACGATAAAAATTATCGAATTTTGTCTCTCAGTGCATACTGGCAATCAATTGCTCAGCCTGTATTTTCTGTACTTAGTGATAAATTTGTAGAGAAGCAAGTCCATTAGAGATTTTTGTAAGTATTCGATATTTTGGTCCAATGACAGTATTGAAACGTTAAATAGCACTTTTTAGTACTTATTAGTAAAGATTCTTTGATACTTATACCTTCTTGTGCAAAGTATAAAAAAGCATTAATTTTATGTATTAATTTAAAATACGAAATATTTTTTTACTATAGTTTGAAACGTTTGAGCTCACACGAAAAATGTACGACTAGAGCACGAGTTCTGACGGTACTTTTAATTACAAACGAAAGTGAATAAAATGTAATTGCAAAAAGACATTTGATTTATAACTTGATTGTCTGAAAATGTGTTTGTTAATTTTCCAAGACATTAAAAAAAGATCGTTCAACTCTTTCTAAATGTACATTACTCAGTTTTATAAGTCACATAATTTATACCAAGTGAAAGTAAACCATATATCTTCAGAAAATTTTCATCGCATCAACAACTTTAACATTGATAGTTTTTATAATGAGCTTCAAGCCTTAAGTGTTTTTTGTATACAAGAAATAATACATAAACATAGATTATATTTTTATCATGCGTGAATGTAAAAATTTTTGAGGCGCTTTTGAGAGGTGTGCAATCTGTTGGACTTTTAATTAACTCTACGTTTTTGATAAGGTAGTTTGTAACTTTTGTATGAGAAGGATTGACGACAAGATTAGGTTTAACATAATTTGTACTTCTTATCATGTTAAGACTTTAATTACTCATAAAAGGAAACATGTACGAATTTCTTCCGCAACTGTTCAAAAGATTTCTGAAACTTTCAAGAATCAGTCAAAAGTTATCATTAAGAAAGAATTTAATGTTTTTCTCAACACTGTTTAAAACAGAGTAGCAAGTCGAAAGCTGCTCTATAAGACGTCATGCGTTAGACATGGATACTGCACACTTTATTTAGACTTCAAGAATTAAAAAAAAGTACGATTATTTACACATTTAAATAAATAAATTTTGGTGCGAACATTTTGCTGAGTTTTGGTTTATTTATATTTTTTTTTCAAGGTATTGATGAACCGTTGTCGCAATACGACAGGTCAACTAATTAGAATTATTATTCCACTTCAAATATATGTGCTGTCAATGAAAGGTATTGTGTTACTTGAGATCAATCACCTCAGCTTCAGTTAAGTCATTTATTAAATGAAGGTGCAGACAAGCAAGTTCAAGTTAACAAATAGTAGCCCGAAAAAATACCGACCATCTGTTTACTATCTCAGATATATTACTGCTACATACATGAATGTCTTCATGAACATTTGCTAATAAATAATATATATTTTATTGAAAAATTGTTGTATCACAGCTGCACAAAAATTATGACAGTACAAACGAGAGAAATTATTGTTTACTATGATAAAAAATAACTCAGCATTAACTGTCTGATTCGTATCTATTCAATGGATTGTTAGGCAATAAACTTTCTACAATACAATGACTTTAAAAAATAGTCGGTATTTTAAAATAAATTTGTACACGAAGCCTATGCACAATTATCTGCCCTACAATATTCATATGTAACCCCTACACTAAAATCTGCCAAGTTTTATGTATAGTTCAGTCAACATAACCCAACTCATATTGAATGAATACAGAAGATCTTGCAAAACAAATATGTAAAGAGAGAAAGAGAGAGAGAAAATGAGAGAAATAGACTGCATTTATTATGTTAGACAGCTAGTACAAAGGAATTCTCCAAAATTTCATCTTTTCAATTGGATTTATACTGGCAAAGTCTTCATAGTTACAATAAAAATAGATCTTACCTTATTAGTACAACAAGAATAGCGCTTCAATTACGATGAATGCACAAGTAAAAGGCGGAATGAAAATGGATGCTTTTATGAGTTTTCAATATAAATACGTACGGTTCACATTTATAACAAATGCATTTGTCAATAATGCGTCGAACTGTTTGTCAACACTGTCACAGTTAAAAGTAAAGCATGACGATAGTAAAACGTAAATCGATAGTGTATCGATCCTTTATTGGTATCGATACTTCGTTAGAGGCATCGATAGTTTTTATGATTCTTTCAAGTACCACGGAATACCATGGCGTTCTAGAGTAATCGTCCACTAACATAAACACTTGCCTGTTGCGTTAAGAAGGTCAATTCGGGCTTATTGGACCCATGGTGTCCGAATGAATAATGTAAAAAGGAGCAGTAGTTCTCACTCTTACTGTCTTAGCAGGGAGTTTTTTAAATTTTACCTCTAAACATACTTAACAATAAGATAATTTGTAATTAAATATAACATCCTTTAAATCTTTGTTATCGGTAAAGGGCCTAGTTGGATAAGGAGGGTAAAACTGCCTTAGCTCTAAGAAATCTGAAAAAATGCATGTACGTGTAGCGCCTGAACCTGGCGTAAAATCTTCGCGCCACTCGCGCAAGCAGACACTGGTGCCGAGGAAAGAGTTTGACTACCTCAGTCAAGCTCTCTCCTACTCGCGCGAGCCAGCAAGCGGCAGCAGGGCCGCGACTGATCACCGCGGTACTGTTGCTGTCTTCTTCGCTCGCCTTCCATCAGCGGACCACCTCAGCTGAGGCGCCGGAAGCTAGCCCGCCGTCTCAGGAGATTGTGTGCCCAGCTGTACACCAAAAAGCAAGCGCCATGCACCGTGCTCGTGGCCAGAGCACGTGTCAAGAAACAGTTATTTTTCCAATCTGGAATTTTCCTTGCAATCAAGTTATATTTTCGTACTTATATTTTATCAACGTTAATAAAAAATTTTATTAACTAGTTTTAAAGTTGACGAGCACGCGAGTATTTATTTCGCCTTGCAATAATCCCGCTCCCAAAGCATTCAACAAGTGGTGGCCCGACTTCAGAACAGCACGACGTGAGTCTCTGTTGTTTTTCTTTCTTCAGTGTTTTTTGCTTGCGGTGATTCTGTGCTCGCTAACACAACTCAAGTGCAAAAAATTGTTCGGCTGGTATTTGCGCAGACTTTTTGACTCTTTTCGCGAGTGCAAGTTGCTCGTGAAGTGCTCGTGACTCGTGGACGTTTCCACTACGGAGACGCATAGCCAAGTGCGCCTACGAGGGCGAACTCGAAGCCTTTCTCTCGAACGCAACACACGTCGAGACCCAGGGCGGCCTCCTGTCAACGAGGATGACACACGCGCCCGCAGCTGGTCTCCCGGTCACGGCAGAGGAAGGGGTCGCGCGACAGCATCCAAACGCTCAATTAGCGAACACGACGATCCTCTACGTGGTTTCGATCTTGGCCCCGTTCCCAATGATCCGGACGCTTTGCTGCTAGGTTTTGCTGCTCTCCCGTTCTTCAACATCGACGACATCTCCAAGGAAGGGCTCAGAGGAACGCCTCCATTTTTCGACCAGGGAACGAGGAATATTTAAAATAACCTCTCTGACCCTACTAACCCTTTCAAGGAATCGACGGAGGCGAATGGCGTCATGTTAACACACAAAGGCGTGCTACAGCCTTTTTGGCGCGCAATGCCCAACCTGTGGTTTTTACAAGCAGAGGCACTTTTCCACACCAACAACGTTACGGACGACGCAGCAAAATTTGATGCCGTTTTCAGCGCTTTGGATAGTGAAACGACGTCCAAGTTCGCCGATATCGTTAGTGCCCCTCTGGCTTCAGAGAAGTACAAGACACTCAAGGAGACGATCTTGAAGCGCACAACAGAATCACAGGAGCAGAAGCTACACAGCCTGCTCACCGATCTGAAGGTGGACAATGTGAAACCCTCGCAACTGTGGCGGAAGATAAAGGGCCGAGCAGGTTCCCGAGTTCCTGATAAGACACTCAAGGTCAAATGGCGCTCTCTTCTTCTAGTCCACGCTCAGAACCTGCTTTAGATTTTCAAACCTGGAAACATTGAAGACATGCTCCAGGCAGCAGACGAGATCGTTACTACAAAGGGAGTGGGTGTTTTTGCGGTCAATAAAGATCCAGTGCTGGAGAGACTTGCTGCCCTGAAAGCCGCCATCCTCCAACTTGCTGCAAATCAGAAGGCCCCTCAACAGCAAAAGCAGCAACGAGGACGCAGCCGCTTTCGCAACAGGTCAGCTTCAAGAGGATGCAGTCAGTCAGCAGGCGGTAATCAACAGTGGTGCTGGTACCATGACAGGTTCGGCGATAAAGCGCGTACCTGTTTGCCACCTTACTTGCACCCCAATGCTAAGCCAGGGCCTCTGGGAAACTAGTGACGCAACCTCTGTGTCAGGCGGCAGAGGTCAGTGCGCAGCATGAAATCCGCCTACACCTGCGCGATGCAAACACGGCCACGAGGTTTCTGGTAGACACTGGTTTAGCTGTCTCTTTGCTGCCACTTCCCAGGTATGCCACAGGCCTGCAGCCGCAACTACTAGTGCTCTACGTAGCCAATGCAACGCCAATTAACACCTATGGCCAACAACAGTTACTGCTCAATATCGGCCTCCAGCGGGACTTAGCATGCGAAGCCATCATCGCCGAGGTTCCACACGCAATCCTAGGAGCAGATTTCCTGGCAAAACACGGTTTGCTTGTCGACATGAAAAATGGTTGCATCATTGATCCTCTTACAGGTCTGACTTCTAAAGGAACACTTGCCCGTGCAGCGCTTCACTCAGTCTCCACAGTGGCGCCAATCATGCCTGCACCCAACGAGGTGTTGGCACATAAACACACAGCCTTGCGGCAGGAGTTTGCAGACGTCTTCGAGCCAAACACCACGCCTACCCAGATCCCGGGACTTCCGGTGAGACACCATCAACACCACTGGGCCACCCGTGTTTGAACGATTTTGCAGGCTGGTGGGAGACAAGCTGGCAGCTGCAAAGAGTTCCTTTGCAAGCCTCCTAGAGAATGGCATTGTTCAACCCTCTGCAATTCAATGGGTGAGTCCACTGCACATGGTGCCGAACAAGGATTCATGGCGCGTCACAAGTGATTATCGACGTTTGAATGCCTGTACCACCCCGGATCGATACCCTCTGCCCATTACAGAGGACCTTCTCCAGGAGAGCTTTGATAACGTTTTCTCAACGATAGATCTGCGCAAAGCGTTCTATCAAATACCGATTGCAGACGAAGATGTAGAGAAGACAGCGGTGACCACACCATTTGGGCTGTTTGAGTTCCTAGAAACACCCTTGGGATTACGCAACGCTGCACAGTCCATGCAGAGGTCCGTCGATTATGTGCTGCGCAAACTTCATTTGCGAAAGCATACATAGATGATATTATCGTCGTCTCCAGTAACCACGAGGAGCACCTGGGCCATTTAAGGCAACTCTTCACGACGCTTCGCGAGAACAACCTTTATGTGCATGAAGAAAAATGCTCTTTTGGCCAGGCCAAGGTCATATATACCTTGGTTATCAAGTCTCGGCAGAAGGCCTCCAGCCGCCGCCAGCAAAAATTGACGCCATTAAGACGTACACCAAGCCCGGCGCTACCACAGAGCTTCGCCGTTTCCTAGGCGTAGTCAATTATTATAGGCGTTGTACTTCTCACGCTGCAGAGGATCAAGTGCCACTCCACGACCTACTCAAAGGACTATCCAAGAAAGCCAAGCTGACTTGGACGCCCGAAACCAACAAAGCTTTCGAAAAATGCAAGAACGGCATCATCAATGCCGCCTGCACTACCTTTTTCTGTCTGGTAACCCACTGGCCCTCTGGACTGACGCTTAGCAAACTGCCATGAGAGCTGCGCTGAAGCAACAACAACCAAATGACACTTAAAAACCGCTGGGTTTTTTCTCCAAGAAATTGGATGCTACGCAATACAACTACAGTACCTACGACAGAGAGCTGCTCGCCATCTTCTCAGCAGTCAAACACTTTGAGAGACTTCTCGAAGGCCACTCTTATACTGTGTTCACAGATCATTACCCTTTGGTGCACGCGCCGAATCAACGCTCAGACAAGGTATCGCCCCGACAAGCACGGCAGCTGGAATACCTGCTGCGTTTCAACGCCAAGTTTAAGCACACACGAGGCGCCGACAACGTCGTCGCAGACGCCCCATCCAGAACATGCGCCATTTCGCAGATCCACAGCAGCAAAGAGGAATCAACCAACGAGAACTTAAGGCAAGAAGTGCCTTCCGAGATTGCCACCGACGCAATGCCAACTTCATTAGACGCAAAAACCATCGCAGAAGCCCAAGCATCTGATGTCGAGCTGCCAACTCTTATAGACTCTGTTCTCCAACTGCAAATCTACCGTTGGGCGGGCATGAGGTCTTCTGCAACATCAACAACAACATCGTGCGTCCATACTTACCGGCACACTTGTGACGCCTGGCATTTAACACGACCCACGGACTATAGCACCCAAGTGGGAAAGTCACTTCAAAAGTTTTGGCACAAAAATTCGTGTGGCCAGGAGTCCGCATAAATTCTCACACCTGGGCACGTAAATGTAAAGCTTGTCAGAAGTCGACGGTTGGTCGACACAACAGGGCACAATGCGGTCGATTTACAGAACCTGACAATCGATTTGAACATGTTCATATCGACTTAATAAGATTACCACTCATTCAAGGTATGCAATACTGCCTCACAATAATTGACAGATTCACATGTTGGCCCATGGCAATTCAAATACCCAATATAAGAGCTGACATAGTTGCTAAAGCTTTCATGGATCGCTGGATCAGCATCTTTGGCACACCACTCCAAATTACATTGGATCGTGGGGCGCAGTTTGAATCAGAGCTTTTCAACGAGCTCGCTCGGATCATCGGCGCAAAAATGGTGCACACTGTGACATACCACCGACAGTCAAATGGGATGTTAGAGAGATTCCATCGCTCTCTCAAAGCAGCCCTCAGATGCTGCCCACAGTCATGGGTTGACTGCCTACCCACGGTTTTTTTTGGACTCAGGACAGCCTTCAAACAGGACCTGGAAGCATCTCCGGCTGAAATGCTTTTCGGCACCACACTCCGAGTCCCAGGAGAGTTTTTTTGTTACAGATTCCCTGCAAGCCGACAAAACGGCTTTCGCTCAAAGCCTACGTAGCCTCTTTAGAGCAATACGGTCCGTTCCTGCATCCAGGCACAGCTCCGGTCAACCGTTCGTCTTCAAGGACCTTCGATCCTGCACACACGTTTTTAAAAGGGTTGACAGCATCCAGAAGCCACTGGAGGCTACCTATACCGGCCCACATCGTGTCATCCGGCGCATGGAACAACGCACGTTCGTCATTGAAATCAACGGCCAGGAGAAGGTGGTCTCTGTCGACCATCTGAAGCCTGCCTACCTGGAAGCAGTAGAACCGTGCCCAGCTAACCAACCAATACAGCCCACTACACCAGGTACAACTTTGGCTCAGCAAGCCGACCGTCAACAACGAGAAACACCTTCCCAGGCAGTTGACGAGCCAACTCCAGCTCCAAGCGCTCAGCCCAGAAAACTTGAGCGTCATGTTACCTTTCCAGCGCCCCCCGTGCCAGGCACTGGAAGGGGACTACCTGTAGCGCCTCAACCTGGTGTACAATCTTCGCGCCACTCGCGCAAGCAGACGCTGGTGCCGAGGAAAAAGTTTAACTAGCTCAGTCAAGCTCTCTCCTACTCGCGCGAGCCAGCAAGCGGCAGCACGGCCGTGACTGATCACCGCGGTACTGTTGCTATCTTCTTCGCTCGCCTTCCAATAGTGGACCACCTCAGCTGAGGTGCCAGAAGCTAGCCCCCCGTCTCAGGGGATTGTGTGCCCAGCCTTACACCGAAAAGCAAGCGCCATGCACCGTGCTCGTGGCTGGGACACGTGTCAAGAAACAGTTATTTTTCTAATCTGAAATTTTCCTTGCAATCAAGTTATATTTTTGTACTTATACTTTATTAACGTTAATAACTAGTTTTAAAGTTGACGAGCACGCGAGTATTTATTTCGCCTTGCAAGAATCCCGCTCCCAAAGCATCCAACATATGTACTGTGAAAAAAATTTTTTTTTAATTTTTCCAGACCCCAATCCACTCGTAGGTTTGCTACAGGCCCCAAACGGTGAATTTCGGATTTTCAAAGATACCTCCGCTATTTCTTAACCGATCCCAAAAATTCTAATTGAAAGTCAAGGACAAAAATAATTTATACTAACTAGAAATTTTTCAAAATTTTTGACGCCAAATTCAAATTTTGGGAAACGTTCGAAATTTATAAAATTGCGTACTACTAAGAGTCTTATCAGGACAGACTTGAAAAAAATCTATAGATTGTATTATATAATATTCTATAGCTATGAATTTTTTCAGAATTTTTGAGATTTGGCAACCTGAATAAAAAAAAGAAAAACCCGTTTTTTCACCTATTTTTTCGCTATAATGGCTTCGATATACCTCAAATAAACTATAGAAAAAATAGATATATTATTTTTTGGCACTTTACTCAAATTATTTATACTGAAGAATACTTTATCAAGATGAATACTTACATAAAAAAATGAAAAAAAAATTGTCACGATTTATAAAGTTAGAAAAAATATGAAAAAATAATTGCAAACAGAATTCAGTGACGCTTAATATCAGTTAGAGTAACAGGTACGTGCAAAGTATTATTTAGAAAGATGTAAGTAACTAAATACTTTCATTATGTAATATTTGAACTTATGTTTTTCATTCTTCCACTACGTTCTGTCATCTACATGCTTAGCAGATATACTGTCCAAGGATGATTAGTACTGGGCCACCGTCTGCACTCACCTACGCTTACGGAAAAGACTAGAGAGAGAAGAGTATAGTGCGATAGGATCTTGTTTTTACCGAAACAGATATTAATATTGACTGTTGCAGTAATAAAATTGATTTGGTGAGATCTTAATAATCAATTCGTAACTATTCAACAATCTCATAAACTAAACATAACCTTGTGAAATGAAATATTAGGGATTCATTTTATCTGGATTTATTGTTTGGATTTTTTAAATAATAATATACAGGTAACCAAAAGTAGTTGAAGTATGAATAATTACCTTATGTAGTTTTCTAACCTTGAAAACTTGTTAAAAATTGTTTTTCTTGAAACTATTATAAAGTATGCTATATCAGTTATATGAAAACTTTTAATCAATTCAATCAATTTGATACTGCAACATATGTAAGTTATATGACCTTAATATTTTTAATAACTTATATTAATAAGTATAATTAGTTGAGTAATTATTGGTTTCAAGAGATACAATATTAAATATATGTGTTTTTACATTTTTTTTTCTTTTTGCTAATCCATTTTTTTTATACAACCGATTGCATTCGTGAAACTTTTAATAAAAATAAAAAATAAATATATTTCTTTGTTTTGAGAATAAAAGTAAAAATATACGAAAGGTCCAGTACAGTGAGTTACGGTAAAAAATAAGCGTAGTCCAGCGTGAAAATTCTTCTTTCTTAGTAAACATGCACTTGTTATTTGTTTATTAGTATACCACTCAACAATTTTAGTTTCAGTGAAAGAAACATTTAATAATTTGATATATTTTGTCTTTGAGTTAGATCGCTTTATTTAATAATTATTTGGAATCTTAATAAAAATTATATACGAAGAAATATTAAAGAATACAAATTCCATCATTAATTATCCATGTAACCCGTGTAGTTATGTAAATGTTCTATAGTGTGTATAGTAGTAATTTTAGAATTCCCATACACTGTCTACATAACATTATGATTTACTAACTTAATGTTTATTTGTTCATAATTATATTGTACTTAAAGTTTGTTATCGTAATAAAATGAAAAAAGGTATTAAAAAGTTTAATTTTATTAAATTAACACCACGCCTTTAGTATTTTGATTCAAGAAATTTATACAAACAACAGTAGACCAAAAAAGTCTTGTATTGTTTTTACGTGTAAAATTCCTTACTTTATTTTGTAACTTGATCTAAAGGTTACAATATTACTCACTTGTATTGATGTACATAGTGCTATTATGAGGCCAATCTTTGCGGTCAGTATTTCCTTAGATGTTGTAGAAGTGTTATATACGTTAACGTTTACATTCGAATTACAACGTATAAGGAATAATACAGCATTTACCGTATATATTTTAGAAATATCTTGTGTAGGTACATATAATGCGTTGTTTGTAAGCTGATTTTCAAATAGTATAAATTTGAAGCTTTTTGGTCAATCATTTTTATTGATTGCCAGTTGTAAGTTTGCATACACATAGTAAATATTCTTGAAACTTGAAACAACCATAATTCAAATGATGGCAATAAAAAAGTTTATTTAACATAAGCATAAATAAAATACAAACCTACTGTTGAATAAAAAAAAATTTATCAATCAATAAATTTTTTTTTAACTACTGTACTATGATGACATTAAATGTGTCAGTAGATCAACATCAAGTTTAATGTGATACAAAACTTTTACAATGTTAAATTTTTTATTCTTACATTTTAAAATTTTTTCAGATTTATCATTTCCGTTGGAGAAAACTCAATGACAATTAAATGTGTGGCTTGTCAAATTCAAATCGAACATTTCATTGGAGGTACAAAAAAAAATAGTGGATACAGAAGAACTGGCAAATCAGTTCTCCGATTATTTAAAAAAAAATATTGTGATTAATGATTTGATTAGCCCAAAATGTTATAAGGGAGACCGGGGTAATCGTGGCCACCTGGGTAAACAGGCCACTGGATATATTCAACCATTTAATTGAGATAAAAATGTAACATATTTTTTTTTTTATTGAAATATATCTTTACTTACATGCCGTCAATAAAATAAAACCATAGAATGACTTTTTGTTAAATTTTTAAATAATTAAATTTGATAGTTAAAAAATTTGGAGGAACAGCTACATTATTAAACTTGCCTCAAGCGGAAAATACATCAAATCGATTCAAAATTGACACAAATTGAAAGTTTGAACCTCAATCTACAATCTGCTTTTTTTTATTTTACCAAATATTATTTAGAAATATAATTATAAGTAATTTAAAATAGTCCTATTGTGGGGTGTGGTGGCCATCTCTACGGGGTACATTGGCCATCGAGTTTGTTGTTTACGTCAATACTGAGTCAGTCTGCTAATCTGCGGATACTAACCTAAACTTTTTAATCGTACTTACAGCCAAAACAAAACAAACAGTGTCAGGTGAAAGTTATGTAGTACTTAAGTAATTAGTCATATTTTAAGTAAATTCGGTATTAAAGGTGCAATAAAAATAAGTCATGGTGCGTAAGTATAAGAGAAAAACTATGGATAAAGGCTGGAATGAATTCCAATTGCAATTTTCAATTGAAAATGTGCTTGGTGGTACCTCTTGTAAAGCTGAGGCAGAGACGTCAGGCATCCCAAGAACGACTTTGAGAAGGAGAATTGCAATAGCTGCGAAAAATGCTGATGAAGCAGAGAAAACAAATAAGTCTGCAGGTTATAGTCGTACTTTTGATGATGAGCAAGAAAAAGCTTTAGCAAATTACATTGAAGAAATGGAATGTAAATTCATGGGCTTGACCTCGACTGATGTAAGAAGACTGGCTTTCGATTTTGCTGTGAAATTTGTAAACGATAGACTGATAGATTAAGAAGTCAAAAATTTATAAGAAAGTTTAAAAAACATCGTAATTATTTTTCATTCAATTTCTACAACGATATACCGAAAAATATATATTTCTCTTTATTCTATGTGTATTCGCTCCGAGCCAATGCAGAGGCTGCGCCCTCTGAAGCTGACATTTGACGACTTTTCTTGCATGTAAACAAAGAGTAGTGATATATATATATATAAATATATCTTACAAATGTCAAAATCTCATTTTAAAAAGCATACCTAATGATGGATGTTGTAATTCGGACTGGTTTTTCTCCCGTCACTCATTCGATAAATTTTGAGCCTCAAAAACTCGTTAAGGGAAAAATGCTATCTCTTTCCCATGTTCAGAGAGTAGAAGAAGTAAAGGGAGTAGGTGATTGCAGGTTAATAAGGTGCAGTGTTATAAGAACAACCAGTGTCACTGAACATCCTTACAAAGTGAGCTTAGAGGTAAAAATTTTGATCTTTGTAAATGGACGATAAGTAAAAAAAAAAAAATGTGAATTGCATATTTTTTCAGTTAGACACTAATACATATGTCACACATGCATCATGCACATGTGTTACAGCTGATGGACACAAATGTAAGCATATTTCTGCTTTAATAGAGTATGTTAATGTTGATAGAAGTCTGTCCAAAACATCATTAGAACAACAGTGGGGTAAGCCCACCGATGCTCAGCTGGGAAAAGATTTGTATGCAAAACCACTCGTTGTCTCAGACGTGTTTAAAAAAAAATCAAGTGTTTGTTGCGATATTCAGCCTTATTATGTTAAAGTAGAGGATCTGTTAGATTTAAATTGTTCATTGAGAGAAATTTTGAAATTGGAAAATAGAAGTGAACAGTGTATAATTTGTACAGTCTATTTTAAAAGATATTGTACATCATGCCGTCACTAAATGTGAAAATAGTGTGATAGAGGGGAGTGCAATTTGTTTGGTACATTTGTCAATGAGTAGCACTACTTACTCATCAAATATTAAAATCAGTGATCCGGAAGTAAAATCTTATTTTGATACTCATGTATGTCGTCAAGAATTAGACATCATTCAAATCTGTATTGAAACTGTAAAGCAAAGTGAGTGTGATAAATGGTTTGAAGTTAGAAAAGTGAGGATAAGTGCTAGTTCAAAAGCTCATCGAATAAAAAGTAGAACAAAAAAAACTGAAAATGAACTTGTCCAAGATTTTCTTTCTCAGAAGGAAAACAAAATAAGTGAAGCTCTGGAGTACGGAATAAAGAACGAAAAGAAAGCGATTCGCGAGTATTCTCAAAAATTTAAACAAGATGTAAAGTTTATTGGAGTGTTTGTAATGCCACAACAGCCCTGGTTGTGTGCCAGCCCTGATGCCGTTGTTATTCATGAAGATTGCATTGTCAAGGTATTAGAAATAAAATGTCCCATAAGTTGTCGGAGCAAGCCTATATTTAATAATAAGGAAAAGAAGTTTAATGTACCTTACTTATATCTGCATAATGACAGAATGCATTTGCAAGCTTCACACAAGTACTACACTCAGTGCCAGGTACTTATGTACGCCATGGGATTGAGTGAATGTGACCTCTATGTTTGGTCTCCGAAGAGGAGCTGCTTAGTAAGTGTATACAGAGATGAAGAATTTTTAATGGAAGTAATACCCAAATTAGAATGTTTTTATATAAAAAATTTCCTACCAGAATTAGTCAATTATTGTAAACAAAAATCCAAAAAGGGAGTTACAGCTAATACAGCTACAGTATACTCTGAAGTTGAACAATGACTTCTTTACATAGATACACAATGTAAAACAATTTTGATAAAACGTGAGTCAGCAGAATTGTGATATTAAATGAAGTTAAGTTACAACAATGTCTCTGATATTTAGTTTGTTAAATCAAATATGTCGGCAATGTAAATTAAAAATTCTATGCCTTAAAAAAATCAATTAAATATAAGTGCAAAAAAAATTTGTAATAAGTCAAGTTTAAATTAGTAAATTAGATAAAAATAAAAGACTGAATATTAAATAACAATAAAAAAATTTAATTTATTTATTTACTTAATAAAAAAACAGTATTCTTTAAATTTTTTGGTCAATGATTGGTGGTTGCAAGTTTACTAAAACACAATACATAAATATAATATCATCAGCATAAGGAAGCATTTCTGTGGTAAACTTGTCGACAATCTTGTAGGTTCTAATCCTTTGCATAATTCTCTCAATATGTATTCTTACTTTTGCCACTTTATAGGTTTTGTCAACTTCTTTTGCAGTAAAATGCTTATTTTCTAAAAAAGGAGGCATTACAACTAAAAAATCTCTTCCAGAATCATCTAACAAAGTTTTAATCTGAGGGAATCCCTTATCTGCAAGTACAAGGTCTCCTGGTTCTAAAAGGTCCAAAATACCAGATGATACAGTAATTTGGGAGTCACTGGCACGTCCACCATGGCACTTACTCAAAAGAGAAATAAATCCTGAGGGAGTACACCCTACTAGCACTTTAACCCTGTATCCCTTCTTATAATGAGAGTAAAATTGGACTCTTTGCTCTATAGAAACTGGCTGTTCCACCTCAAATTCTGTACAATCAATAATTATTCTGCAGTTCTTGTACTCTTGCTTGAAGGAAGTTGGCATAGTTGCTTGCACAGTTTCTTTTGATGGCCAAAAAATGAAATGTTGACATTTAGCAATCAAGTGTTCTAAAGTGCAGTAAAATATTTTTGAAGCTGTTGTTCTATGCATGTTAAAAAGTACTCCAATTGCAGAAAACGTCATTCCACTTTTCATTTTTACTAAAAACAGAAGAAGTCGATTTTCAATGGTGATTTGTCTATTAGGGCTATAGTCTAACGTTGTTGGAGACAAAATTTTGAGCAATAATTGGAACACTTGAGGCATCACTCCAGCTAGATCGACAAATTGATTCGTATTAGACAGACTTACAAATCCATGAAATCCTTTCGAACAGATTTCACTATTTTCAACTTTCTTTACCTTTCTTTACCATTTCTGATGTAATTTGAGTTTGAGCTTCACATGTCACTGGACCACTGAATAAATTACACAAAAAAATTTCTTTTTGCTCAACTGTCTGAATAAAACTTATTTGAGTAGATTTGTTAGCTACTTGTATGCAATGTTTTTTTTCTTTTTCTGGCTCGTTACTGAGGGTAATGTTTTGAAATTTATTTGACTGCAGATTTATTTCTTTAACTGGCGCATCATTAACTGCAGCTGCAGAATCAGAAATATGTTTACGTTTTACATCACATTCATAGCTATGAACAGCTGCATTCACCCTTACTCTGCTTTCTTCATCAAAAATTTGTGGAACATAACTAGGGTGCAGAAGATCATCTGATTTTTTATTATTTGCAAAATGATGAGAACAAATACGAAAATAAGGTGTTGGTTCCCACGGAGAACCATCAGTGTTTTTTGGCTGCATCGCTTCCAACCATTTTCTACGTCTTTCTGCTGCACGGTTTTCTGATGGAAATGGATAGAACTCTAAATCACATGAATTGGTCGTTGTATTTTTACAGTTTGCGATACAACATCGCATGCTTCGTTTTGATGTCCTCACAGAAGCTCCTACATTAAAGGTTATACTGCTAAAAGGAGGATTACCTACAAAATATGTTCTTGTTTAAGGTAATCGCATAAATAATATTTTTTCTAAGGTCAATAAAGACTTTTGCATAATTATTTACGTGACATGATCGCTGCTTTTATAGGAAATTAAAAAATATTACTGCTAATGATGTTTTTAAAATGTATTACTATATATTTCTTCGTTTGTTTACATGCAAGAATTGTTGCCTGATTATGGCTAGAGAGGGCGCAACCTCTGTGTCGGCTCGGAGCGAATACTGACAGAAAAATATTTATGTCGATATACATATTTATTTATCGATCTGTTATGTAAGTAATTATTAATTTACATAAATTTTTAATTTTTAGACGTAAGTTTACTAGCAACACTTAAAATAACCTTTCAAATCGATGGCCACTGTACCCCGGGGTATGGCCACCTCTACCCCGGCCCTGGGTAAAATGGCCAGTTTGAGACGCATTCACTTTTTCATATTTAAACTACATTTATTATAAATAAATAACTCAACAAATTCAATACTATTTCTACACATCCGGCCCCTTTTATTTGCGTTTTTTAAATTATTCTACAATCAAGTAGTCGTTAATAATAACGTGATAAAGTTAGGGTGGCCAGACTACCCCGGTCTCCCTTACCTTTTTTCTCTTAAAATTATTTAAGCGAATAAAACTAGAAATGGATCAAAGTCGACCAAATCATAGTAATCTTGTAAGTTAAGAATGTAAGCGTAGTTCATCGTCTCAACAGTTAAGTTGTAGCGATGGTTCGGTACATGCTTCTCCCGTTTCAAAACAGTCTGAAGAAGTTGAAAAAGTAGAACTACCATTTCCAAGACCAATTGTAACTCATTCATACTGATTTATACGTAAGAAATATTCTAATATAATATAAGTACCATTGATTGCTCGAAAACAAGTTTTTTTTTAAGCAAGGATATACATTTCCGAAGGTAATCGCTGTTGCAACGATCACATTTTCAATAAAAAGTTTTGTGAGGATGAAATTTATATAATAAAAGTTGTATCGAGTGCATGTTCAGTTGCAGTACATGATTTATCAACGATGTTAGAGTCGATGTGCGTGTCAGCTGACCAAGAACTCACAGATAAGATTGGCGATTTCACACTTTTTGAAGAGCGAATTAAAGCATTCACTGGTCTTAGTTGAAAAAATGTGATTCAATGACGCGACATGTTGGTTAACATGAGAGACTCTGAATGCCGAAACGTTGCTCAAGCTTTGGTCGCTTCTCTATTCAAATTAAGAAATGGCAACTCGAACAATCTTATTTCATCTATTTTTGAGCTTAAACGACCACACGTTTCCGACTTCTGTGCTTCTATCTTAAAAGCTTTTGAAAAAAATTTATTAGCGAAAAATTTTGGGCTAAAATCTGTTTGTAGAAGCGATCTCATTAATAATCACACTGTAATTAATGTTAGAAAAGGGCATGATATCGGTAGTGATAAACTTAATTTAATCGCAGGTAGACTGTCGGCTGGTGACAGAAAAAATTAACCAACTTTTTACAGTCTGCCAATTATAGGGGAAATATTTACAGCCCCAAGCTACAAAAAAATGTATTAAATAAGATTCTATACGCATTCA
This sequence comes from Copidosoma floridanum, assembly GCF_036245765.1. Classification (NCBI taxonomy): domain Eukaryota; kingdom Metazoa; phylum Arthropoda; class Insecta; order Hymenoptera; family Encyrtidae; genus Copidosoma; species Copidosoma floridanum. The sequence goes on along the minus strand of NW_028321892.1, from coordinate 3,807,285 downwards.
TGCATTGTTAAACATTAATGTTAGTTTGCAAAAAAAAAAACAGCTTTTCAAAACAACTTTTTACAGTCTGCCACTTATTTAAATGAAAGACCAGACTGTTCAACATACTACAAATTTATTGGCAGACGACTACTCCAAATACTAACTTTTACATAATACTATTAGTTTGCAAAAAAATAAATAGTACTAGACACAATGTTTTACAGTCTGCCAAGGATAGTGTAGAGTTGCGCAAGCATAAGGTTGGAGAAATTTCACATGGCAGACGAATTTACTATGTAATTTTTTAGACGTACTGGTGAATTAGCATTTTTTTCCCAATAACTCGGAACAATTTTTTACAGTCTACCTTTTTAATCAATGCAAATTTGTAATTAAATATGACATTTAAATTTATGGGCATACTTATTCGCAAAGTTAGATGTGTAGGCAGACGAGGTTAAACTTGTTAAAAAAACACAACAATTTTTAACAATGTATTTCAGTCTGCCAATTTTTTTCGCAATATTTAGTTGTTAAATAGACAAACTTCAAAATGGCAGACGATTTATTATTATATTAGTGTCCATGTAAAAAAAAGAAGAAAAAATTTATTCCCCATACTGGCCTTTTACAGTATTGTAACGAATAAATCAATTTTTTCCAGTCTGCCGCTGTTTTGCAGCATTAATTAGTTAATTAATTATCTAAATATTAATTGGCAGACGTTCTTATTCATGGTACAAGTTTTTGTTATACGTATGAAATTTTTTTTTTATTTTCACAACAGTTAGCACTTACAAATTACATCGTATAAAACAGTAAAAAAAAAAATTTCAATTAGAAAATACAATAAGTAAATAAATTTAATTAAGAGCTTTCATCAGATTTGCCTTCATGAGACATGTTTATGTCAATGCTGATATCGCTTTCCGCGTCACTATTATAATCAAAATCATCACTATCATCATGCAAAGATTCGTTTTCCTGCAACACATTCTCGTCTTCTTCTTCTGTTAAATAAAAAAAAGAATTTACATTACATAACACTCATTATCGGCGAAAAATTTCAAAATAAACTGCATTGTCTTATGACAATTTATTTTAAAAATAACATACCTTGAGAATATTCTGTTGGCAATCGAATTTCTTTGATGGTTTCTGGTGTTTCAGGGCCATCAAACCATTTAAATTCGTAATGACCATCATCACTTAAAATCCAACCATAATTGGTTGCATCTAATGATGAAGGAATATTTTCTATCGCTTTTATCCATACATGTGCCACGTAAGCGCTCCTTAAGATTTGTTGCAGCAACTCCCTTGAACATAGTGGCAGATTAGATGCATCAGCAGAGACAACAGATTTCTTAAATGACTCCATGTCATTCATCACGCCATACGTTTGTGTAAACAATACAGATCGCGCTTCATTTACTGTATTTATGTTTCGTAATTTATTTTTTTTTGTTGCATACATTTCGCACACAAACTGTTCGATGGTCTCTACTGCGTTAGTAACTAATGCTGGATCTGCCAGATCTCTAAAAACTTCTTGGTATTTTTTGTTACTACGTAATATTTGAAATGGTTTGCTTTTCCCTTTTTTATGAAATGCTGGCGTAAAATCACTACCAGTGAACGCGTGAAAAGCAGGTAGTGCAGAGCAGAGTAGGCTGCCCAGACTATTTCTGATTTCGTTTACATTAATAAACCTGGTATTATTTCCTACTCCAAACTGCAACCAAACAGAAAGACCATCATCAAATTGGACCATATTAGCCAAACTTATAACTAAAACGCCTCCATGAAGTCTGAAAGAACAGTTCCTTAAAAAATACGTGGTAATTTTTGTTTCAATAAAATAAATGTAAGATAAATAATTTATTTTACGGAATATTGTAAATACTAAAAATATTTAAGTTACTATCAAAATTAGTGAAAGTAGTATGAAGTATATTTATTTACAAAGCTGTGACCTAGAAATATTAATTACGGATTCTAAAATTCACACATTGTTCGTATAACTAATAGTCGTAAGAAAAAAAGTATCTGGAAAATAAATAGCAATAAATTTATTTTTCTTACTTTTGATATTATGGGAAATACAAATACAGTATTCTGTTCGGTTATACAGAAGAATTAAACAACTGGATTGAAATATGTTGGTGCATGTAAATAAAAATGCGATTTGTTTCATGAACATTAAATTTACGATTATTAATATTACGTAAGTTGTCTCTAATACCTTTTCCAGATCAATATTCGCTTCTAGTGAGATGCCGACTAATCTGCCAAATAAATCCCGCTGCAATATTACTTCTTGTACTTTACCAGCAACATTAATTTTCCTTTTTTTTTCTATGCTTTTAAAATTACATATTTTCGTGTTTTTCATAACATATGTACTTATAACATTTTCATCTTCTGAACAGCTGTCGAAAAAAATTTTTCATAATATGATGTTTCAAAGTTTTGGGCTTACAAAATAACTAAAAAATTGTTAACTTGTTCAATTAATTGTTTAATCTGTTTAATTAACACTTTTACCATGAGTAACAACGTCTGCCTATTAATATGCTGTTAATTAATCAACTGATTAATGCTGCAAAATAGCGGCAGACTGGAAAAAATTGATTTATTTGTTATAATACTGTAAGAGGCCAGTATGGGGAATAAATTTTTTTTTCTTTTTTTTACATGGACACTAATATCATAATTAATCGTCTGCCATTTTGTAGTTTGTCTATTTAACAACTAAATATTGCAAGAAAAAATTGTCAGACTGGAAAACATTGTAAAAAATAATTGGTTTTTTTTTGCAAGTTGAAAACAGTTTTGCAGTGTCCTTTATGAGTTCTTTTTGTCTGCCATTCATGTTATTTAAAATTAAAACAAGTTTAAGACTATAAAAAATTGTTCCGAGTTATTGGGAAAAAAATGCTAATTCACCAGTACGTCTAAAATATATATACATCGTAAATTCGTCTGCCATGTGAAATTTCTCCAACCTTATGCTTGCGCAACTCTACACTATCCTTGGCAGACTGTAAAACATTGTGTCTAGTACTATTTATTTTTTTGCAAACTAATAGTATTATATAAAAGTTAGTATTTGGAGTAGTCGTCTGCCAATAAATTTGTAGTATGTTGAACAGTCTGGTCTTTCGTTTAAATAAGTGGCAGACTGTAAAAAGTTGTTTTGAAAAGCTGTTTTTTTTTGCAAACTAACATTAATGTTTAACAATGCATTAACGCGTAAAGAATCTTATTTAATACATTTTTCTGTAGCTTGGAGCTGTAAATATATCCCCTATAATTGGCAGACTGTAAAAAGTTGGTTAATTTTTTCTGTCACCAGCTGACAGTGTAAGATGGTACTTACCTTAGACACGAGAAAAGCACTAACAACGAATATCAAAGAAAATCGTATTTTAGTAAAAAAAAAACTTATCTTGTCAAGCTTTTTACAACCTGTACAACAGATGGATGTATCGTTGACGTGCTTGGACTTTTGTAGCGAATAAAAATGATGCTGATATTCTTAGAAGTGAAATGGAACACAATTAAAGTCTGATATTTTAATTATAGACCGCGGCTTTCGAGATGTTGAAAATCATTTACAATCAAAAGGCTTGAATGTATTAATGCCATCGCTAAAAGGCCAAAGAAAACAACTTACGACAGCTGAAGCAAATTATTCTTTATTAGTAACCATGTTTTGATAGGTAGTAGAAGCAGTACATGGTGTTATCAGTCAGAAGTGGAAGTTTTTCCATAACCAATTTGATAATAAAATGCTACCTGATGTAAAAACTTACTGTCAAATAGTGGGTTTTTTAAATAACTTATTCTGTCAGAGATTTGATGAAAGTACATCAATTACAAGTAAAGTGTTATTGCAAGTAAAATGTCACAAAAACAAAGAAAATACGTTAGCTGAGGAAGCAGAATCAGGAAGACAGAGACGTAGAAAAAGTAAAATTTTAAAATTGCAGTTTCGTGACTTTGAAGATTTTCCAGAAATGATCGAAAGAGATTCAAAAATATTATTTACAGGAACTCACCAGTTACACCAATAGTATTATATCCGGCAGAAATCATAGATAAAAATAATGAAATTATTATAGAATACTTAAGAGACACCTACAATTGTCAAGTTTAAATTTCGATCGCGACACATCTTCAAGAAGACATACAATTACTTTATTGACTGCATACCCAGTACTATTGAGTACATTGTAATACAGAGATACTGCTATAAGTGCGCAAACGGCATGAGAACAATCGGCTATTGTTCTCACGTGGCATCAATTATCTACTACTTAGCATATGCGAGATATCAGTCTAAAATAATTAGACCAGCTGAAAAACTGTTACAAATTTTTCTTCAACATATTGGAATACCTGTTATTAACGACGACAGTGACAAAGATTAGAATATGTTCTTTAATTATTTACATCTATATTTTAAGTACTTTTTTATTCAGAAAATCAGATGTATAACTAGTTAAACAAAAGTGTGATATTAGATGTAATTAGTCATCATTTTAATGAATAATGAAACTCATTTCTTTTAAACTATGTAAGACATATTTTATGTTTGTCTTTATTTAAAAAAATTATGTAATAAATTTTTCATATTTTTTTTTTTTGTACTTTAATTAGCTACTGAGAAATTTCTAAAAAGTTAAAAAGTTAATGCGTTCTTAAAAGTAAAAAACTTAAATTAAATTACATTTTACTATATGCCAAAGCGTCACAAGTTTAACAAATTGGGTTTGTGATCATTTTTCCGCATCATCTTTATTTTTATGAATAATACTAACTTTTTTATGAAAATATACAAAAAGTTCACATCATTTATAGTATTCTCAAGTATAAATAAGTTAAGTAAAGTGCCAAAAAATGATATATCAATTTTTCCTATAGTTTATTTGAGACACATTGAAGCTATTTTAGCGAAAAATGGGTGAAAAAACGGATTTAATTTTTTCATTTAGGTTGCCAAGTCATAAAAAATCTTGAAAAGTTCATAGCAATAGAATATTATATAATTTAATCTATAGATTTTTTTCGAGTCTGTACTGACAAAACTCTTAAAAGTACGCAATTTTAAAAATTTCAAACGTTTCCCAAAATTTGAATTTGGCATAAAAAATTTTGTTAAAATTTTGGTGAATATGAATTATTTTCGTCTTTAACTTCTAATAAGAATTTTTGATATCGGTTGAGAAATAGTGAAGATATCTTCAAAGAACTGAATTTCATTATTTTGGGCCTATAGCGAACCCATGAGTAGATTGGGGTCTGGAAAAATTTTCAAAAAATTTTTTACAGTACACTATGCACATGGATTTTTCCAGATTTTTCAGGGCTAAGGCAGTTTTAGCCCCCTATCCGTAATCTAAAGTGCCTTAAGATAGGTTTGTTGATAGTATCTGTCTTTTTAACAGTTCTACAACTGGCAGTTATAGCCGCATTTTCCACACATCAAGTAATCTACAGTTATTAATCAAGTTTCCACAGCAAGAGTGTATGGTGTGTGACATGGTCAAATTTTTAGTACATGGTGGATCGTTTTCAATAACTTCCTCTTGCCCGACATTTTTACCGATGTTGCCGTCTTCCCTTGTAGCTTCGTTTCTTGGTATTATACCGAGGTTCGTCCGAGCCATTCGTCAATAGATACGAAAACTTTTTGACAACCTGATTTTTATCTTTGTTTCAAGTGCTTACTTTAACAAGTCAGAGATTCGGAGTTAATCAAGTTATTTAACGTCAGATCATTAATATTATTCTTCCTACGAACAACCGTGCTTTCTCGTTTATTTAATTTTGCCTGTCTGATTGCGATTCAAATTTATAACTACCAGCC